>NC_133537.1:294488737-295688737 GCF_048544455.1 Silene latifolia
GTTTAGTTGATTGATTCGATTCGATTCCATTCGATTCGATTCGATTCGATTCGATTTAGTTAGATTCAGCTCTCCATTCGATTCAGATTGATTCGATTATTTCAGCTCGATTCGATTCAGCTCCATTCAGTTTATTTAAGTTCAGTTCAGCTCTAAAAAGCCAGAAAGAACAGAGCCTTAGTGTAACGCAGGACTAGGAATTGGTGTCATGGCTGCGTAACTTTAAATTGTTGGCGTAACTTTCATTTTGAAAGTTACACTCAGAATGCTTCAGCGTTACACTGTCATAACACCGAGCTTAAACAACCTAAACACTAATATTTTGAAACATTTGTCAACCTAAACACTATGCAAATGTGTTACATGACTTTAATAAGTGTCAATGTCTCTGTTTTTTTTAATAGAAGCCACTCAGTTGAAGTGGCTATATATCCATCTTATTAATTGATATCATGAAAATATAACCTTGAAGTAACAAAACTTTAAAGTCACACTTTCATAAAACTGTAACTGTAACTTTGAAGTTATTAAAGTGTAACAGTAACTCTGACCATCTTCAAAAAACACTGTAAATTGAGTGCCATTGTAATTAGTATATAAATTGAGTGCCATGGTAATGGAAATGATATTAAATTAGAATATTAAAGTGTAACTGTAAACTTGAAGTTATTAAAGTGTAACTGTAAATTTGAGGTTATATAAGTGTAACTGTAACTCTGACCATCTTCAAAAAACACTGTAAATTGAGTGCCATCGTAATAGAAATGATATTAAATTAGAATATTAAAGTGTAACTGTAAATTTGAAGTTATTAAAGTGTAACTGTAAATTTGAGGTTACATAAGTGTAACTGTAACTCTGACCATCTTAAAGAAACACTGTAAATTAAGTGCCTTATATAAATTGAGTGCCTTGTAAAATAGTATATAAATTGAGTGCCATTGTAATGGAAGTAATTATATTTTTATGAGATTAAAGTTGCATAGTTCATTGGATTATCAACTAAAAAACATGAAAGTTAAACCTTAGTTTTAGTTTACATAAATATTAGACCCTCTGTTCATTCCTCAAATTACACAACCCAAAAAATTGTCACCAAAGATATTCTTAATTCTCAGGTTTTCTTAATTCTCCTCTTTTTCAATAGCTTCACCAATAATTCTTTTTTCCCCGTTATGAAGGAGTTAACTTTCGCCAGCAAAGCAAGGTCTTTTGGCGTTAATATCAGCTAGTAAAAGGATTGCCGCCAGCTCGACTACCAAGTAACGCCGCCTCACCATCCCCTGCAGGTCGGGGTGATCAAAAGGTTCACCCTCATACATGAGCACATGCATCATGGTGAAGAGCTCAGACTCTAATATGTTAGGAGTGGGGTTCTGCTTCGTAATTGGGATTTGGCGGTACTTGAAGTTGGTAATACGGTGTCCTCTGTCCAAAGATCTTGAATCCAAATAGTCACTCAAAGTAGAAGCCTGAAATGAAAGAATGCACGTCAAATAAAAAAAATCGTTAAATTTTACATCCTATTTTTTACCATGAAGTGATTTGCAACAAACTTACTATAAGAGCAGCAACTTTGGACATATCAGGGTTCTCAGATTTATGGCGAGGGTGGTGGTCGAGGAGATCAACAGTCTCTGCTCTGAAATTTATACATACGCATGTATAGTGGCCAGCGATGTTGACTGGTACAAAGAATAAATCTGCGTTGAGGTTGAAAGTTTTATCACAGTCCTTGATAAAGGTGTCCAACGCTAGGAAGAGATCGTCATTGATCATATTAGATTGTGAGCCCGCTTCAGTTATTTCAGCAACTCCTTGATATGATTCTGTAAAGCAAGTAATGAACATCAGGCATTGAATGTGCACTCCATATGACGTAACCCAAAGAAGGAACTCCTTGGAAATAGGCTTTCAACCGACTCCAAGTGGTTCACCAACACAGCCCAGGACTCGATCACAGCTGGCGACATTAAAACATCAGGGAGCATGGACATGATGTCTCCCCGCCGTAGCTCTGCATGACTACTAAACCACACAACTGATTCACTACGGTCAACACCAGGAAATGTAATTAAATGACAATCTTATTAAACAAAAATAAAAAAATTGACTACGATTTGAGAGATACTAACGTATTTTCAAAGTTATGCTCATCTAGGAAGCAATAGTCTGTCACGTACCTTCGCAGCGGTCTAACAAAACTGAGCAGAGCTTGATTGTTCCGTAAGAACTTGGAGACAACAATGATGCGTGGACCAACAGTCCCACAGTCGAGAGAGCATCCCAGGCTATCACCCCCACCACGAGGACGGCTTCTTACTAACGTACTTTGACTTCTTTGACTTTGACTCCCTGGAGACGGCAAGATGGCAGATGTATTTACAGGGGTTACTGGGGATACAAACTTTCCATCTTCAGACATAGGGAGTTGCTTTGACGAACAAGGCCGCTTACTGTAAGTATGCTCAAACTCATCCTCAGTAGCGACTTTTTTCGCTTTGACGGACAGGGCCGCTTACTAGCTTCTTTAAAATCAGATAACTTTTGTAGCACATTTTCCCAATCCTTGTTAATGTCACTTAGGATGAGTGTCGCCGTAGTTTTAAACCGGATGAGGTTGATCGTCCTCATCTCCCCTAGGCCGTAATCAAAAAGTTCCCAGAGAAAAGCAACATGTGCACCATCATTGTAAACCCCACAATAGATTTTGGAATACCTCGTACCTTGCCATGCAAATGCCACATTGTTGAATTTAAACCCGCTCACCTTTGAGCCTTTAGCAAATCCTTTGGACACCAAAAAATTCCCCATTACATCAACCTAAAAGTAGATGAATAAATAGAAAGTTAGGTGGATCATCCTTTAACAATACATTTAACCATGATATATGTTAATATAGTATATGGGTATATTACCGCAATACGGGCAATTCCATAATATGGAAGCTGTTCAAAATCTTCAACGTAGGAACGGTTGTCCAGGTAATCTATCTGCTCAGATAGGAATTTTATGCAGGCATAACTGTAATGGTCATTATTTGCATATAACACTGGGATGAAGACCTAAAATATGTGTGTGATCAAGTTTTAAAGGTGAATCAGAATTACACTGTCTAACACATTTACACACTCAACTATAAGTGTTCATACTTACACTTACACAATCAATTGTTCACATTTACATTTACACTTATACTTGCATCTGTAAGTGGCCGTATCATTGTTTTTTTTTTTATTGAAGTATACATTTACACTTATACTTATAAGGGTTCACATTTACACTTACACTGACACTTTTAAGGGTTCACATTTTACACTTACACTTGCATCTATAAGTGGCTGTATCATTGTTTTTTTATGAAGTACACATTTACACTTACACTTATAAGGGTTCACATTTACACTTATAACTGACGTTACACTTACACATTCAATGGTTCAGTGGTTCACATTTACACTTACACTTACATTTTTAAGGGTTCACATTTTACACTTACACTTACACTTTTAAGGGTTCACATTTACAGTTAAAACTCAAGTCAGGAGTTCAAGACAAACACATTTACACATTCAATCGTTCACATTTACACTTACACATTTAATGATTGACATTTACACTTACACATTCAATGGCTGTATCAAATTTTTTATTTTTTAAAGGACATATTTACACTTACACATTCAATGGTTCACATTTACACTTACACTTACACACCGAAATGACATAACATGGATAGATTAGAGCTCACCAGATCCGAATCAAGGTAAAATGGAGTCACACAAGATTTCATCCAAGCCTCTCAACCAGAACATATCTCATCTGTTTTAACAATAACCACTCCCTTCATTCTGACTTTCCAAATATCCAGCACATCAGTCTGTTCAAACGAAAGTATAGTGTTCTCATGGCGCTGTTCAAGTAGAACAGTAGTACTGAAAAAGCAATTGAGTGGAGATAGGAAATGTACAGTGTGACTAAGACCAAAGAAACAGCGAGAACTTGGTACTGGGGCGGTGTTCTGATTCATCATCTGATTGAGTAGTAAGCACCAACAATCAATCACAGATGACATAATTTCCTGACCAGGTTTCAGGGTTAACATGTCTTCACGAGATACAAAGTAAAATTCAGTGTACGTTACCAATGGTTCCCTGCAAAAAAAAAAATACTATTATTAGCGATAAAAGTATAACCGACTTAGCAACAGCTTAAGAGCATAATAAACATAATAAACATCGAAATTATTGGACTTAGCATTTCTTAAATGAAGTTGAATGATTAAATGCGTAGTCCATGACATCTTTACGTAGACTAAAAACCGTCTGAAAAAGATCCTTTTTGAGTTGCAGAACGTTTGAAACCAAGTCCTGCTCGGGGACGGGTTCCCCATAGTCAATGGAACAACCAAGGCTCTCAAGGACACATTCCATACACGGTAAAAACTCACTAGAATGAAATAAGAAGGGATGGTGCGTCAGGTTAGTCCGTGGAACGTATATTTCTTGAATACCAACACTCCCAGCTGGTTAAGATAGCCCTGCCTCTTCTACTGATCCACAACCATCAGGGACAATCGGACCAAATTCAGACAACCCATTCTCAGCAGACAATGCTTGAACAACCGGCTTATCCGCTCCCTCCAGAACATCTATACTCGCATCCTCAACAGGGACTGATCCAGTGGTACGTGGTTCAGGTAGACCAGGACGACCTTGGACGTACTCTTCAACAGGCTCAAATGCGATATCTGGTACCCCCCTGAAATGCCTCTTTTAGGTCTGCCGTTGAATAATATGTCAACTCAAATTCAAGCAACTTGAATTCATTACAGGTTGCTTCAACAAGTGGCCTATCTATCCTCACCTTGTACAACACCCATCAACACCTCCTCAACAGGGACATATCTAGAAACAGGCTTAGGTTTTTTAGGAGAAATCTCCTGATCCATTCGCTCTACAACATCCTTCTCACCTACCTGGACAATGTTCTTCTCACCTCCCCCAACGATGTCTTGTGTCCCTTCACCATCACCACCAGATTGTGATTTAGCGCACGCCTCCTCTTTTGACAATCCGCGCAGCGCATTGTCAATATCAGTATTAGAAATAAAATTCAACTGGAATGGAGATAAAGCATGTACAGTTGACTGCACTATCACATCCCCATCAACCTTTTCAGCTAACTCTGAACCATCCTTCACACATGCAAGTTCCACCACTATGGTTTGTGCAGGTTTAGCAACCACTCACCTTCTATGCTTATGTTCTTACCAGCTAACACACCCTTCGTCATATCCTCCACAACTTCAGGAGGACTATAATTCGACTCCAAGATCTGACGATCAGGAAATTGAGTATCATCTCCAAGTGATCCACCATCACCAGTATCCATAAAATCACCTTCCTCTTCCCCCTCTCGTCGACAAGCTTCATTCAGATCAGCAGTGTTATAAAAATCAACGGTTTCCATAATCTGTGATATTGCAACAGAGGCATTATTTGAAAGTGATGCATCATCTCCAGTGGCCATACAATCCATTTTGTCTTCCTCTTTTTTATTCTTAGCTGCCATCCCATCATCTTCCAATACGGGAGCTTTATCCAGAGACTTCTTCATTTGTGTAGCTATCTCTTGTACTTCTTCAACGTATTCCTTCAGCTTTGCACCTTCAAAGAAATCTTGGGTTGCTTGTAAGGGAACAAGGCCAGTAGAAGAACTACCGCCACTTGTTAAATTTCTGATCGTCAACGTTGCATCTGCATACCATGAATAAAAAGCCATAACATTCCTTTGAATCTTCAAATAAATCTTATGTACACCCTACAGTTGTTGAAAATTAAACTGTAAGACCATCAATATTAAACATCAGGTGTAAGACCAACAAATTAAAGGAATTATAAACAAAAGACTTACATCCAATGCCCTAGCTTTCAACTGTTCGTCATCTTCAACACCAGGTGGTAGTTCAATTTGAATAAACTTCTTCTCAGATTATGTATGGCGCGTCGATTCCTTAATAAGTGGAACATTGTCCGTACCAGTGATGATCAACATCGTCTTGCCACAGCCCTTCCTCTTGGCCGATCCAATAGCCCCTTGTCCAGACGACATATGTACACAACGGGGATACTTAACCTTAGACAATGTTAGCCGACCCAATGACCCATTGTCCAGCTCACCCATTATCCTCCAAAAAAGAGTTTTATCATCCCAATGCTGGATAAGTGGGAGATACACTAAACACTTATGACCACGAAAATCATACCGCTGGAAATAAGTGATCATTAGGAATAGAATGCAGCCAAGCAAATTGGATTTCACTTTGTGTACGTCTGCCGCCGCATTAGCCATAGCTTCCAAGACGTAGGAGCACCAATCATACTTCGGGATGGTACTCACGTCCTCTACAACTTTAAAAAGCTTCATTTCAAGACCATTGTTTAAAGTGGGTGCAAGGAATGACGACACACTAAAGAGCACAAATAGCCGACAGAATTCATCACCTCCCTTTTGAAAGGCTTTGGAGTCAATATGATCGAATACCTTGCCTAAACGAATATAACTGGCACTTGCACTTAAATTGAATTTTTTCTTCTACTTATTTTTCACCCGCTTATTTTTTTTCAACGTTGGCACCCGACATATGTCCAGTGGGAACAATTTATATCTTCCTCTGCCCTATTGGTAACATGAAGCAGTCATACACATCGTGCTTCGTCACCATAAACTCCTTCAGGTTTGACGCCATGAAAACGTGAGAACCATTGCTGAAAGCTTCAAGGAATTTAGGAACATGCGAAAGCGGGTAAGTTCTAAATTTCAGATGAAGCAACCCCCCAAAGCCATTCCTCTCTACAGAAGCTCTTTGAACTTTGTTAAGCCAATTAATAAGTTTTACAAGCATGTTCGGGCGACACTTGACAGAGCTACGACCGGTAGTTGGGATTTCTTCTTCTTCTTCTTCTTCTTCTTCTTCTTCTTCTTCTTCTTCTTCTTCTTCTTCTTCTTCTTCTTCTTCTTCTTCTTCTTCTTCAGCTCCAGAAACTTCAGCTTCTTCTACATTCTGGGGTTGTTCTTCAACATATGCCATCTAATTATCAGAAAAACAAATTACAAATGTTAAACAGATCAGCTTAATGTCTATAAAGATTACACTCCATCTGTTCATAATTACACTTCTATATTACCTAAATTTACAATTTAACTTTCATGTATGCACATTCCATCTTCACTTTACACAGTTAAACTCCTATTTGTTCACAATTACACTCCCCAAAATTATACCTACACTCGCATCCTAAAACATTTCAATATTCATGTATCCACACTTATAATTACACTTTATACAGTTACACTTACACTGCTAGACTCTAACATTTAAGATTGACACTCACACTCACACTTACAGTCACACTCTAACAGTTACATTTGCACCCTATCACTAGCATTCACACTTACAATTTACACAGTTACACTTGCACTGCTTGACTCTAACATTTACACTTACACATTTACACTGAAATGTCTACATTTACACTAGCAATAACACTTACACATTTAAAATTGACACTCTCAGATTATCTCATTTACACACTATCACTAGCAATCACACTTACAATTTACACAGTTATACTTACACTGCTTGACTCTAACATTTACCCTTACATATTTACACTGAAATCCCTACATTTACACAAGCAATAACACTTACACATTTAAGATTGATACCCTCAGATTATCACATTTGCACACTATCACCTTTACTACACAGTTACACTTATACTGCTTGACTATATCATTTACTCTTATACATTTACACAGAAATCCCTACATTTACAATAGCAATAACACTTACACATTTAAGATTGACACTCCCAGGTTATCAAATTTACACACTGTCACCTTTACACAGTTACACTTACACTGATAGACTCTCACACTTACACTTTCAATTTCCCTACATTCAAACTTCAACACTATTACAGTTATTATTGGAGTTAAACCATCAAATATAAATAAATTTATAATTTCAGGATGAAAATATTATAATCAAGTCTATATGTTCAATTAAACTTTAAATTCACAAAAATAAATAAACAATTTTTTATTTCACAAAAATAACCTTTACACAGTAATTCATAAAACCCAAAATCCCCCCCCCCCCTCCCCCCCAAAAAAAAAAAAAAAAAGAAAAACGATACTCACTATAATTACGGATAATATGCATAGCAATTTAAAGAACATAATCTGGTAAAAAAAAAACAGGATAACAATGAAGATGATTATGGTGTAAGCTACATAATCTGATGAATATGATGAATAAAATAATTGTTCATAAAACCCTAACCCATTTAAAAAAATAAAGATGAATGATCAGGAAATACCATTTAACAGTGACGGAAAGGATGAAGAGATTAGAGTGATCTGGGTTGATTTCGTAGGATGAAGAGATTAGAGAGGAATGGAAGGGTAACATATTGGAAGAAAGATGAAAAGATTGGAGGGAAAAGCGTAACAAAGAGAGAAATGCGAATTTTTTTTTATTTTGAAAAATGTAGGAACTGAAGAGAGAAGGGAAGGACGTGTGAGTTGTGACTGATTAAAGACTTGCATGCAACAGTAGACTAAGGGGGTCTAAGGAGAGAGGTAATTAATCTACACAATATAATAATCTTCTACATGCTTTTGGAAGTAAATTCCAGCCCTCTATCCTCACAATCCAACGGTTTACACAAGGACTTATGAACTCACTATAATTAGGAGGACTTATATATATATATATATATATATATATATATATATATATATATATATATATATATATATATATATATATATATATATATATATATATATATATATATAGAGAGAGAGAGAGAGAGAGAGAGAGAGAGAGAGAAGTTCAAATGAGTCCACCTAAAATGGTGAGTCCACTAAGTCCTAATCCTAGCCAGTGATTTTCTATGATTGATGGTTGAGATTTTAAAATTTTGAGATGAAAACTTTAATGTTTTATAAATGAAACTTTAATTTTTAAGTGTAAATTTAATTCTTTACAATTTTAACTTTAATATTTAAGGTCATTTTTTAAATAAAAATTTAAATTTATGTTATAAAATTTTATTTTAAATATATAAAATTGATTTTTGAGTGTAACTTTAGTATTTTACGAGTAGAATTTTAATACTAAAATTTGAAACTTTAAATTTTTTAGATAATTTCAAATATAAAAGTTTGAATTGATTTATTTTTACTAATTTAAAAATGTAACTTTAATATTTTACGAGTAAAACTTTTATGCTAAAAATTAAAACTTTAATTTTTTTTTGCCATTTTTTAATATAAAAATTTAAATTTATTTAATTTTACTAATTTATAAATATAACTTTAATGTTTTACGAGTGAAACTTTAATACTAAAAATTGAAATTTTAACTTTTTTAGACAATTTTTAATATAAAAATTTGAGTTTAATTAATTTTACTGATTTATAAATTTTATGTAAATATTGTAATTTTATGAAATGTAATTTTAATGTTATATGATACGATTGTAACTTTAATCATAATTTCTTAGACTATTTTTTTTTCAGGTTTGTAACTTTATACTAATTTAAATTTATGTAATGTAATTTTAACGGTTTATGAACTTTATTCTCTTAGAAATGTAATTTTAGTCCATGTCACGTGAAACTTTAGTCCATCCAAGTGAAACTTTAGTCCATATCTTTGAAACTTTAGTCCATATCACCACGTCATTACCACCAAAATGACCCCGCTGCAACAACCAAACCAACAACCACGACACCATTTACGACCACCCACCATGACACCATTAACCACAACTTACCAGATCTGGAAAAAAAAATAGAGAAACGAGGAGCCGACAGCCTCACCCACCATCACCACGACATCACCACTCCCAAACATGACCCACTAACCACCAAAATCTGACGAAAAAAAGAGGAAACGAGTTGTTGGCGGCGGCAGCCATGACCCCAAAAAAAAAAGCAAATCTAAAATAAACAAATAAAAATAAAACAATACTCCACCACGAACCCATTAAACACCACCCACCACGACACCATTTACGACCACTCACCACGACGCCATTAACCACCACTTACAAAATCTGGAAAAAAAAAAGGGAAACGAGTTGTTGGCGGCCTGACCAACCTCCCCCACGACATTACCACCCCCAAACATGACCCACCAACAACAACAACAACCTCTTTTTTGTCAGATCTAGAAAAAAAAGTGGCGGCGGAAGAGGAAAAGCCACGGTGTCGAGTGGAGCCCGAGGGAGGCCGAAGAGAAGAGATGTGAGGCGGCAGGAGGAAATGAGAGGTAAAGGGCGGCGGAAGGAGAGACGAGGCAGAAGGCATGGTGGTGGGGAGGTCCTGTGGTGGTGGCGGCTGGATGAGGTGAAGTTGGGTGATAGTTTAGGGTTTAGAGAGAGAGAGAGATGGTGTTTAGAGAGAAGAAATGAAGAGAGGAAATGAAATGGGAGGTAGTGAGTGAATAGGTTTTTTTTGTATTTATATTACATCTTTTTATTTTGTTTTAATCTTGGCCCTTCATTTTTTTTATCTAAAGGCTTAGAATAAGACTCATGGACTCATCTAATCTAAGTGGACTCATTTGATCCTAATATACATGTATATATATATATATATATATATATATATATATATATATATATATATATATACATGTATATATATATATAGAGGCAAGATCCGGAGAGTTTGCCACTTTTCGTGAGTTACCCCGCATATATATACAATTGACCTAATAAAACTAATTACTCACAATCTCACAATCATACGTCACACAACACAAACTAAACTCTTCTCTTCTCTCCTCTCTCTCTCTCTCTCTCTCTCTCTCTCTCTCTCTCTCTCTCTCTCTCTCTCTCTCTCTCTCTCTCTCTCTCTCTCTCTCTCTCTACTGGTGTTACTCTATTACGATCCACAATTCGCACAAAAATTCTTCAAAATCTATCAGCATTCATCGATTCTTCATGTTGTTTTTCTATTTTCTTCAAATTCATGACATAATCCAATCAAATTTTCACAGAATTGGAGTAATCCAAGTCGAAAACACAAAACTAATTCATTATCTTTGTTCAATTTGATCGATACACGCATCAATCGTCAATTTTTGCACACAATTTGTAAAAACCCTAGCGCAAATCGAAAAAATGAAGGTAATTGTAGATTATATAAGTCGATATATGTTATTTTGCGAGTTATTTCAATTGTTACTCCGTTAGTATGCTTGTTTATCATACCTTTGACATTTGATTGATGATTTATTATCATAATCTTGAAAATTTATTGGTAATCTAGATTAGCACACCAACTGTTTGTTAAAATGTCTAGTTGAATTTAGAAATTCAGTTATTGTAATGAAAAAACGTGGTTATTTAATTGTTATTCAAATGCAGAAACTCAGTTATTGTAATGTAGAAACTCGATTATTGTAATGTACAAACTCGGTTATTGTAATGGAGAATCTCTGGTATTTTTAGTTATTGTAATGTAGAAACTCAGTTATTGTAATGTAGAAACTCAGTTATTGTAATGAATAAATTGTGTTATTGTATTGAGATGAAACTCAAATATGTTCAAATTTCATATTCACTTGTTACTTGTCGTAACATTACATCTCGATTATTGTATTACTTTAACCCAATTATTGTATTATCAAAACTCATGTATTGTATTTTGTAGTTGCTTCATGAGTGTTCTGGTAAGTTATAGTCTCTTTTTTGGTGATTTGCAGGTGGAATCACGATAGATGCGGATAATTGACATTCAATGGAAAAATTGATGTCTATACTTGGTCATTTAAATGAAGAAATGTAGTTATTTTATAGTTAACTTAGTTGTTTACTGAGAATAATCTTTTCTGGTATTTATAGTTATTGTAATGTAGAAAACTGAGTTTATTGTAATGTATAAACTCTGTTATTTGTATTTATTGTAATGTAGAAACTCAGTTATTGTAATGTAGAAACTCTAGTATTTTTAGTTATTCCAATGTAGAAACTCATTTATTGTAATGTAGAAACTCAGTTATGGTAATGTAAAACTTTAGTATTTGTAGTTATTGTAATGTAGAAAGTCAGTTATTGTAATGAGTAAATCGCGTTATTGTATTCAGATGAAATTCAAATATACTCAAATTTCTATCTTGTGTTTGTTTATCTTGTTTAATTGCATAACTAGTCATTTCATTCAATCAATAATTGAGATTGGTTAATGCAATAGCAAAATCTGAAAAATGAAATAATATATATATATATATATATATATATATATATATATATATATATATATATATATATATATATATATATATATATATACAACAAGGTTAAAAAAAACCACTTCCTTTTAATATATAACTATTTTGTTTCCAACACATTACATTTAAACATCTTCAACAAATTATATCTAAGCATCATCTTAATTACATCTATGCATTTCAAATAATACATCTAACAATAGTACCATCACAAATATTACATATATTTATCTACAACACAACGTCTAAAATATTTCTTCCAACGAGAACCGTGTCTTGATGTTGTTTCCATGTTTCTTCCACCAGTATTTCTTCCCAACGAGAACCATATCTTGCCGATTGATGAGGGTTGAACCAGCAGACAACAAAAGCTCACTGAAAGAAATAAAAACAAAAAGGGGGTAAGTTATAAATAACTTTGCAACTGATATACAACAACCACCTATAAGTGTTGAAATAATCGGAAAACAACTATAAAATAACTGGATATTTTAGAGAAGTAAAGCATATTATTATAACCGACTATAAGCATATTATATGAGACCACAATAATAACTCCAAATTGAAATAACTAAGTTAAAACAATACAATAATTGAGATGTAATATTATTATACCCAACTTAAACAGATTATATAAGAATACGCCATCTTACAACAACTCTAATTTGAAAAAACTAAGTTAAAACAATACAATAACTAAGTTTGAATAATACAATAACTCGGTTAAAGCAATACAATAACTATTATTAACAGAATATATTCAAACATAGCAAACAAGAAGTAACTGTGACACCCTTAAATCTAGCCATAAATAAATACGTAAATTCTACAGAAAAACTGGTAGGATATGTTTGTAAATGGTTCAACTAGTCCAAAAACCTGCAATTTCAAAAATTTTTCTAACTTAAACCATTCACAACCATTCCAACTCAAGAAGAGTGTCATAACCCTGCAACAGCTGATAAACTAACTTACATATATAACTAAAGACGCGGAAATATAAGGATACAAACCAAAAATAGAAAGGGAGACATATGTCCCTTCAAATTATATACAAACCAAAAGTGTAAAAAGGTTTACTAATAAAATAGCCAAAACTAGGTCCAAGGTTCCTTGCTCACTAGCCGTATGTGACCCCAACTAAGCATCAACAACCTGTCAATCGCATTTTATACAAACACGAAAGCCACAATTCAGTGGGGAGTAACTTCGAGTCCTCCCAGCCACGAATCGTCAAAATTAATGTAACATGTAGTAACACATGTAAGCAATATGATAAACAATGTAATTATCATGTAATTCTGACCTATGACCCCTAAACTAACCACTAATCTATCATGTGAATCATATCACTCAAATAGGAATCCAAACTTTATCAATCAGAATCGGCTTACATCTCACCTATTACGATTCATAAAATCACCATACAAGAAAGGGCAATATAACAAAGACAGGCATAAGTTCTTAGCACCGTCAATAGTCACTTTGTAACTCAAGTCTATACCACGAGGTAGGGAAGGTAATCGAACCGGTATCTTGGCTCAGCGGTTACTATTAAGAAAACATGGCCAAGAGACAACACAACCCTAGCCTAAAATCTGAGCAGACCTAGACATGCGGATACACACCACCGCACCCAAGACTCACAACTTTTTTAAAACAAAGTGAAGTGAGTACCCTAAGGACACCACCGAAGGGTCGGCTAGTACTTAAGCTGACCCCATACTATCAAAATTAGTACCTGAGGTCATGCCCCAACTTGGATAAACATCCACTAGTCAGGAACACAAAGGCTATCAAGCAGTGAACATATACTCGTCAGAGACTATAAAGACCTATCTATGATGAAGGCCGAAATACTCACCTAGGACCTAGTCACGGCTAGTCCCGACTTGAATATTTTAGCCCACACCACCCAAAACTCACCACATAAGTCAAGTAAGACACCCACTTAACCTTAAGAGGGCAAAAAGTCCTACTTACCAACATAAATTCTAACATTCTATCATGTGAAAGCTATATAAATGTCTATTTACAAAGATACAATCCCAACAGTTCCTCAATAAGAATTCAATACTAATTTCCAATCCTAGCAAATATAACAATATAAAAGGCTTTAGGGCAAACTAGGGCCATTACTACAAAATGAGAAGCTATTTAAATTCAACTGACTAAATAAGAAACTATTTAAATTCAACTAATTACACATGTGAAATAGAGATATAATAAATGGCCTAAAACAAGAAAAAGGCCGATTATCTAAATCATTCAACCGATTTTTACCCATGCCTGACCTGCGACAGTGCGGGTCAAATTGCGGTGACCAATCACTCAATTAATCGACATCGCATCGATCAAAGGGACTAAGGCTCGAGTTTCGGCACAATCAACAAAACATTACAATTATCACTATAAAATTCATTTTGAGCCTATTAATTACCATTTCATTTTGTAAATTATCCTAACATGTGATAATTGTCAATATAACATAATTTTTCTACCATTAGCATAACTTTTAGCTACTTTTATGATTCTCTTAACAAATTTAACCATGTAAACTCATACTAATTATATCCATGATGAACCTAAAATGACGGACAAAGCATGGAAAACCGCGAAACAAGCAACGGACCGACCCGGGCCAACCCCAAGACCGGCCGGGCTGCCGTGGGATGCACTGTTCACTGCCGGGCCGCCGCCGCACCATTTCTTCTCTTTTTTTTTTTTTCATTTTTATACATTATAAGACCGTCTGAAAATTAATTAATCGTCCCCAATTAAACTTTGATAATTTAAACTACCAAAAGGCACAAATTAAGCTTGCATGCAACTAAATTTAACATGTGAAAATTACTACCCAAACTAAAATTCACCAAACATATAAAAATCAAAAACATGTGACGATAATTCGTCGAGTAGCTCGAAATATGTTACCTTAAGCTAGAAAATGAGCAATTAGTCCTCAAAATCGAAACCCTAACCACAACTAACCGCTATCCTCTACAATATACAAGTCCCCGAACTCGTCTTCCAATCCTTCACCTAATTAAACAATAAAAACACAAAAATTAAGCACAAAACCGAAATCACCGAAATTTGGTCTTAAAAGAACTTAATGAAAATTGAAATTAGAACATACTAAGTCGTAGATCGTGGCGAGGGGATTCCGGAAAGGTAAATTATGCGAAAAACGGACAAGAAACGAAGATTTTATGACGATTTTGAGCTTGAATGTGTATGAAAATGAGGTTTTGGTGTTTTTAGAGGATGAACACCAAAAATTTCAGAAAAATAAAAGGAAAGGGGAGGGGAGCTGCGCGTGAGAGAAGAAAGGAGGGAAAAGTACGTGCGGAATTTTTAGTCGGGATTTTTAACGAGTCGGTTTTGACTCGTTTCAATAATAATTAAATCCGTAAGTCAAATGCAAATTCCGTCAAGTCCAAAGTCTTTAAACACGAGATTACAATAAAATTGAGTATTCATACGACCCATTTCCAATTTCGTTTACCCAACGTTCAAACGAATTGTCATTCCCCTCCGATACGCCCTTAATTCAAAATAAAAGATTTTACACGGTTTAAACTATTTTTAAACCTTTCAAAACTATCAAAATAAATACTTTTCTTCAAAATATAATAAAATTATATTTCTTTAAATTATTTTTACTTTAAATACTTAATTATCACTTTTATTTTGATTAATAAATTATTTCTGAAATATATTAACGGTCCGAAATTTACGGGGCGTTACAGTAACTACAAAATACAATAACTGAGTTTGAATAATACAATAACTCGGTTAAAGTAATACAATAACTACTATTAACAGATTAACCACAAAATCCGAGATATTATCAAAGATACAGAAACACAATTGAATAACAAAAAACCTACTCAAACACCTTACAAACAACATGAAAATGCACAAATCATTTAGAATTCTCATCTCAAACTCAAAACCTTATAAATTATTGGCAAAAACAATGAGAGAACAAGTAATTTAACAACAAAGACATAAGAACAAATGGATATACAACGAATCAACGAAAATGAAACGAATATTAGATAAGAACGATAATGAAAACGCACAAAATCAGATCTAGAAAAATAAAATTAGTACTTACCTATAGTGAAATTGAAGAGAAATACGAAGATGAAGCGAAAGTGACGACGAAATCTCCTTAATTGATGACAAATTTGAACGAGTATTATAAAAACTGAGTTTGTAGCTGCAACTTGAACGAAATTGATGAAGATTGAATTTCATAATTTGTATCGATTCTTTTTTTTTTTTTTTTTTTTTTTGTTCTGGTTTTTTAGAGGTTGAAGAAGGAGAGAGAGAGTGATTTTTTCTAATAATGGGGGAGATTGAGGGAAAAGTGGGTATTTGTAGGTTGAGTAAGATCTAATCTCAGCCATCAATCTTAGATTAGATTAGTGGTTAAGATTTAAAGGGATAACTCACCAAAAAACCCAAACTCATATGATCCTATATATATATATATATATATATATATATATATATATATATATATATATATATATATATATATATATATGATCATATGAGTTGGGTCATTGTTGGTGAGTTACCCCACTAAATCTGGACCATTGATCTCATCTAAGATGGATGGTTGAGATTAAATATTACCCAAACTATAAATACTAACTTTTCTCTCAATCTCGCTCATTATTAGAAAAAATCACTCTTCTCTCCTCCTTCTCTCTTTAAAAAGCAGGAACAAAAAAAAAATAGCATGCGATAATCAATTTCGATTGTTTCGTGCTCCTCATCTTCAATTTCTCTCAGTTTTCAGAGCGATTTCGTGCTTGTTTTTCTTGCTCAGTAATTCTATTTCGTCTTCATCTTCAATTTCATGCAATCAGGTAATGCATTTCTTCTTATTATACTATTTTTTTTGTTTATTTTTGTACTTGATCTTATTTTTCTTTACTTGAATTTCTTGTATTTTGTGTGTCTAATCTTTAATTTATTTAATCGTTTTCATTATGTAATTCAATTTGTCGTATTTTTGTTGTTAAATTACATTTTCTATTGTTTTCGCATAATTCTAGGGTGATGTGACCATTATTTGCGCACATTTAGTCCCCTAATTGAGCCTATTTTGCATACTATTATAACATTTTATGGCCATTTTATCCGTCAAAACCTTCCTATTTGCTTTTCTATCGCATTTCATGTGTTTTGTAGAAAAGGAGATAATAAGGCGGAAATTCCCGCCTTTCGCGCACATTTGGAAGCTACTTGACGATAATAGATGGACTAGTATGAAGAGGAAGCAAGGACTAAAGACCAATCTCGCAAGAATAAAATGAAAATGAGCAAAAAGGGAAGAAAAGAAGAAGAACCACTGCTGAAGAACAATCCGAGCGGATTGTCTCAAATCCGCCCGTCTCCACTAAACAATCCGAGCGTCCTGCTCTGAATCCGCTCGGATTCCTCCACCCGAATCCGCCCGGATTCTCTTGAATCCGCTCGGATTCCTTTGCCAGATTCCGCCCGTCCCGACTCCAATACGCACGGATTTCTTCACAGCACGGATTATCTTCTTCAAGCTACGAAAAGAGAAGCCCTTCTCTCAGAAAATACCGGAGTCTCCTTGCTCAATCTAAAAAGTGTAATTACTAGTTTAGCCCTTAGTTAACCTAATGCATCCCACCTAATTTCCACTATAAATACCCCATCTTTGTAATTAATCAGGCATGATGTTTTTGGGTAGAAAATCCTTCTTTAGATTAGATTAGGAGTAGATTAGAAGAGATTACTCTTTAATCTTTCCACAAATTACACATTAATCTCTCCTTAATTATTGTTCAAGTTTATTATTCAAGTTTATTATTGGGTAATTGAAGATTATTGGGTTATTATTGGGAGATTGACAACCTTCCATCAATCATCAAGTTCTTCTATTATTCTTTGCATTATTATTTGGATCATCTTAAGTTGGTATAATTCCTTTACTCTTTAATCTTTATTGTCCACTTCTTCATTCTATTATCATGTTTATACTTGTTGTGATGATTGACACCATTAATGACATGTTTCCCATGATAATGAGTGAGTAGTCTCTTGCTAGGATTAGTGGGTAATTAGGGGAAACCAACATGGGATTGATTCATACTTAATCTAATATGTTCACATGATTAAATTGCTTGCTTGTTGTGATGTCAACTTTATGCACATGTTATGTTTGATGAAATGCTAAGCCTATGAATCCTTGCATTTACAACCATCTCTTATCTACTCAACTTGACTTGTAAGATATAAACCAACTCGAGTCTTGTTAGATCATGCATAGAAGTTGAATAGGAGGAAAGTAAGTCGACTTGTAGGTGTTGTACAATCTAATCGATTCGGCTTCGGGACCCAACCCTTCCTAAGAACCGTAAGATATAACCCAACTCGGTTCCTCCACAACATTAATCGCTTGCAACCTTGTAAACATGTTTGTATGATCAACACCATGAATCCCCTATGAACCCATGATATCCTAGCACTTTTAACCATTTGTTTACATCCTTCCTTTTATTGTTTGTTTTACTATATTGCTTGCATTAGTTTAGACACAACTACAAACCCAAACAAATTGTGACACTAGCATTAATTGAGATAGATAGACTTAGAACCCAAAGCACACCGTCCCATGGATCGACCTCGACTTACCGCTAACTAGTTGTTTGTTGAGTATTATAAATGTGTTTGATTGGATGAGTGACGACATCGTTCCACATCAAAATGGCGCCGTTGCCGGGGATGGTGCTATGTGATTAAGTTCTTACTTGTTTGTCTATTTTTATTTTTGCTTTCACCTTGAGGAACTTGTTCCTCAAGGATTGTTCTTACCATTTTTCGTGTAGTTTCCGTGTTTGTAGTTATCTCCTTGTCTTAGTTATGATGACTCAAGACATGTGTTATGGAGTATGTGGTAGATCTTTTGAGTATAATTATGGGTATGGGGAGTTTGAAAAGCAAGTCAACACAAACCTACCTTACTATTTGTACAATGAAAATCCTAACCACTACCCCAATTTTTCTCACCAAAATTACCACACCCAATATCAACAACAACCCCCCACCCAATACCCATTTCACAATGAACTTCAAATACCACAATACAACCATTTTCACACCCACCCACAACAAAGAAATGAACCCATTCAAAACATGATCCTCCAAATGATGGGAGACCAACAAAACTTCTTCAAACAAATGCTAGAAGAGAGCCGAAAAGAAGAAGAAGTTCTTAAAAACATCGCTATCCAAAGAAAGGAATTGGGGATTCAAATTGCCCAATTAAAAGAATTCCAAGCAATCACTCACCACCGCTCTTTGGATATTGAGCATAAATGCGAGTTTGAAGTAGTGACCTTTGACATGAAAGATGAGAAGTGGGAGGAGCCAAGTTCCTTGAGCTCTTGTGACTATGAGAGTGTCGTGTTTGATGAAGAAGACATGAGGTTGAGCAAACCAAATGTTCTTAACCTTTGCGAGTATGAGGGTGTGTCCTTTGATGTGAACGTTGAGGTGTTGAAAAAAGAGCTAGATAAAGCCCCCATTCATGATTTACGTGAAGATAGCAACAATGATGATGAACCTAGAGGAGGGATTCACAATATCACCTTGCTTGAGGAGCCTATCCTTGAAACATTTGAGATACCTTATCATGAAGAAGAACGTCCTTCCTTTATCCTTCATGAAGACCACTTGGCACCTATCATGGAGCCAATGATCATTGAAGAGGATATGTTAGATCTTCTTCAAAAAGCCAAAGTGTCTTACAAGAGTTATTTGGTAAAAAAACTCAAAGAGAAAATTGCTCGTGAGGCAACTTGTGAAGATTTGGCACCCATAATCTCGACTCCCATGGTATCCGATCATCAAAGTCATGAAAATTCTCCTTCCACCTTGGAAGGATTGAAAAATCAAAATGCTATCGTCATCACCAAAATTGAAGAAGAAGTTGGTAAGTGGAAGTCCCCGGATGGAAATGAACCACACTTCATGCTTAATCTTAACAAGAATCATGGATGTATTTACTTAAAGCATTGGGAAAGCCCTAACACTAAGGAGGAGGCAAGAAAAAGAACATTCTACAAGCCTCCTTGGCCAAATTTCATTTTCAAATGGAGCAACCCATACTTATGCTTGTTTGGAGCTTGTTCACAAGCTTTCGACCTTTTGTTGAGAGCCTTGAGCTCTATGGATAAGAATTGTTACAAATTGAACTAGTTTGGTGGAGTCCCACCTCAAACCACCATTTGTAAGATATTTCTTGAACCCTTTTATTTTGTAAAATAGTGTACATTTTACTTTTGCATTTAATTTCTTGCATGAGAGAGGAGAGAGAGAGAGTCATCTTACATGTTTCCTAAGCAAATTTCAGAAAAAGATAAGGAAAAAGAGAAAATCAGTGAAAAGGGGTTTATCATTTCACGAAAGAAGAAAGAAGAAGGAGAAAGAAGCAGAGACGTTCGGATCCAAGCAAATCCGCCCGTCCAGGGCCCGCGGAAAAGAAAAGTTGAAACTGAGGAAGAATCCGAGCGGATTCAAAGAAATCCGCCCGTCTTCTTCACAGGACGCCCGTCCCGTATGACGTCTAGAATCAAGATTTTAATCTGTGCCAGAATCCGTGCGGACTGTCAAGAATCCGCCCGTCCTGATTAAAGACGTCCGTCCCATACAAAATCCGCCCGTCCTTTCCCTGCTTCTCAACCATAGGATTTCTCTGTTCTAGAATCCGTGCGGATTCTACCAAAGACGCCCGTCTTCCCCGTCGAGAATCCGCCCGTCCCGACTGCAATCCGCTCGGATTGTACTGTTCATGCGGATAAAACGGGTTAGGTCCAACCCTATCCGTTCGGATTCCCTACTTCTTCTATATAATCACCCCCCCTTATCCCTCATTTCCTCATCTTACCAAACCCTAAACACTCATCTCAATCCTCAAAATCACCTTCCAATCCTCAAAAACACCCCCATCACCAACATGAGCTCCAAGGGAAAGGCCAAGAAATTGATTGAATCGATCGGGAAGAAGCGCAAGGGATCAACCTCTTCAACACCACGAGATGTGATAATGAGGGGAGGTATTGAACAACTCAACAACTTCCAAGAAGTGATCTTCCTATCCGACGACCACCGCGAAAAATTCGTCGAGCTTCTAGGTAAGAAATACGAGCCTACTCAATTTGTTGACACTAGGGTATTGGAAATCCTTAAGATAAGGTACCCTACCGAGGCGTTCTTCAATGGCCTTGGCATTGGGAACTTTTTCCATGCTCATGAAGAGAATTACCTTAGTCTCACCCTTGAGTTTTTGAGTAGCCTTCACATTATGGCGGATGCCCGCAACAATATAGGCATGGAGTTTAGGTTATGCAACCGAGACCATGTTCTTTCTCTTGAGGAATTTGCCTATGTTTTCGGTCTTGAAGTACCCACCGACTATACCGAAAAGCCCGATAATTTTAATGTGGATTTTCTTTGGAAAGCTATCTCCGGGAGGGACTTTACCAATATAAAGCGTTGCTATACATTTGCTATCCAACATCCGGTGATTCGATTCACCGAACGCTTTGTAGCCGGATGCATCAATGGGAGGTACGAGCAAGATCGGTGTACTCTCATCGACTTAACTTTTCTTGAGTCTTATTTGAATGTTCGTGCGGTGAGGCGTTATAACTTCAATACGTCCCTTGAGATACTCACTAGGTTCCATGACTTTGCTCAAGGGACATCTCAACTTAAAACCTTCGTGATGGGAGGTCTAATTACAATTTTGGCTAAACACCTTTGTCCCAGGTTCAATGCCCGAGGAACCTATATTCCTCTTGAAGGGAGGACTTTGATTGATGAGCACACCATCTTCTATAGTCACCGATGGTGCAACTACACTCAAGATGGGAGTGTGGAATGGTACACCAAGGGTTGCACTTCGATGATCCTTGAAGGATGGAAGATACCGGGAATTGACCCAAGATTGAGTCCATACTCTCCTCCACCAAGCTACCTCCTTGATATCCAAATTCTTGAAAATCCCCCTCAAAGGGAAGAGCCACGCCGTCAACCACCCCGTGGAGGGCCGGGTATACAAATGCGCCCACCTTCCTACGTCCCTATCCCACCTTACCCCACTCCATATACCGATTTCAGCAAGCAATCCCCAATACCCGGGTATTAATGATTTGATGGCACTCATGAATAGAGTGGACCTTGGGGTGCATAAAGGGAGGGAAGACAACTACTTAGCCCTCTACCCCCAATACTATAACATGGCTCAACAAGGGTATATTGACCCCAATGGTCCTAAACCCTCTTGGGCACAACCGGAACTCCTATTCCCAAATTATGGGGACCAAGCTTGGAGTCGCGGCGATGGAGGGCACTCTAGCCAAGGTGAAGGGTACTCGGGTCAAAAAGGAGGTTTTGACCAAGGAGGATATTGGGGCCAAGCACCCGGACATGATCAAGCCGGAAGCTCTCATGGTTATGGCTACGACCAAAATGAGGATGACGAGTGAAAGAGGCCTAATTCACCACTTCCATTTGTATGATACCCATCTCTCCCTCTCTCTTTTATATTTGCATTGCATTTAGTGTAGCTTTTGCATGCATTTGTATTATATTTCATATTGCATCTACATTAGTTAGTTCATATAATATAGTTGCATTATAATATAATTCATGTAGATAATTGCATGTAGACTAGAATTCATGCATTGTCACTAATGGCCAAACCTATTCATTTCTACACTAGAAATAGTGTTTAAATCGGTTTGGGGAGGTTTGATCATAAGTGACCATAGTTTAAATCATGCATCATATAGTATAGTGTAGATTGCATTCATTTGTTATATATGTCATATAGAATTGCATTTAGTTAGAGCATGCATTCATTCATATCATTGCATAAATTCAAAAATCCAAAAACATGTATTTCTTTTTATTCCTACTCCTACATGTACATTGAGGACAATGTCCAAAATAAAGTGGGGGATGGGAATTTATATTCCAAAAATGCATAAAAATTGAATAAATTCGAAAAATCACAAAAATATGTCTTTTAATTTCATAAAATCAAAAACCATAAAAATTTGAAAAATTCAAAAACACAAAAACATGTTCATTTCCTTTGTAGTGTAGTCTTGTATATATTGTTGTATATATATTATGTTTGTTTCATCTTTGTTCACATTGATCGACTACGCCACATCCGAGACATGAGGATATTGAAGACCGCATGGTATGATCTTTCCAATCTCCTTTTTCCTCTTTATGTTAATGACTATGTGGCTTTATTTTGATTGATGCGGTAAAAACAATGTGAACTTAGGACTTGCATTTAGTTTATATGGCATATTAGTTGGTAGAATCATTTGCATTAGGATGTATATATGTTAGTTGCATCATGGCATGTAGTTTCCATGTTAGAAAAAATTTTGCGAAACCGTCTACTTGGGAAGCTTGACTAGTGTATATAGGCCCTAGTAGATGCTTTTTCTTCTTAAGACTTTGCTTGTTAGAATACTTGTAAAACACCCTAGGATGTGTCATGCTAGTATCCTTTGACCCATGGTTTAAGGCCGAGTCAAGAGTACCTTGTGGTGTGATAACTCCTTGGCTACCGTTTATTCCAAGGTGACCCTTGAAACCATGCATACTTCCATCATTCATCCATGTTCTACCACATTTTTGTCATCAAAGGGAATGGGCACAAAAAGAAATCAATTTGAGTTCAAAGAAATGAAAAATGAAAGAAAGTTTGCAAAAATGCATCAAATGAAAAGAGGAGCAAAAATAGAACTCCTAAGCTTCAAATACAAGGCACCCTCGTTACTAATTGGGGTGACTTTGAAAATGTTCAAAAAGAAATGCAAAAAAGTTGTCAAGTGTTGAAATGCCAAAAATCAAAAAGAAATGGCAAAAAGAAAGTGTTCTCAAATGTCAAATACCACATGAAATTGGGGGGAAAAACAAAAACAAAAACAAACTCCCAAAATGAAACTCAAATATCTATTGATCCCTTTTCCATCTTATCCATTTTTGTGCATGGTAGAGAGGGGACGACCCTTCTTCTTGTCTAGGCAAGAGGGGGAATTCCGCGATCCTCCAGTGTTTCTAACGCCATAGGGAGTCTACTCTTGACAAAAGCATTTAACGATTGAGGACAAAGGTACCCTAGCTTGACACATTTTGGAGGTGATTTATTGGTATCCTTCTAGGCTTAGTAGTTTGAACAGACTGCATCTATGAAGGATTGTGTACCCTTGAATTGCTTCCCTTGTAGATAATTTCCGCCACTTAGATGAGGAAAGTGGCTATTCTTTTGTAGATGCATCCATTACCTGATTTTGTATGCTTAATGTTTGGATGTGTCGCCATTTTGGCAAGACCCACCTTGCCTTGCAAGAAGGCATCCTACCTCATGGTTGTCTTGTTGTGAGTTGAAAGGGCGGAGTGAGACCCGCTAATTGTCTCATATCGGCTATATTATTAGGTTAGTTTAAATAAATGTCTAGTTTTAGTCACCTCTTTAGTCGGGACGAGTAAAGGTTCGGTTTGGGGATATTTGATGTGACCATTATTTGCGCACATTTAGTCCCCTAATTGAGCCTATTTTGCATACTATTATAACATTTTATGGCCATTTTATCCGTCAAAACCTTCCTATTTGCTTTTCTATCGCATTTCATGTGTTTTGTAGAAAAGGAGATAATAAGACGGAAATTCCCGCCTTTCGCGCACATTTGGAAGCTACTTGACGATAATAGATGGACTAGTATGAAGAGGAAGCAAGGACTAAAGACCAATCTCGCAAGAATAAAATGAAAATGAGCAAAAAGGGAAGAAAAGAAGAAGAACCACTGCTGAAGAACAATCCGAGCGGATTGTCTCAAATCCGCCCGTCTCCACTAAACAATCCGAGCGTCCTTTCGAATCCGCTCGGATTCCTCCACCCGAATCCGCCCGGATTCTCTTGAATCCGCTCGATTCCTTTGCGATTCCGCCCGTCCCGACTCCAATACGCACGGATTTCTTCACAGCACGGATTATCTTCTTCAAGCTACGAAAAGAGAAGCCCTTCTCTCAGAAAATACCGGAGTCTCCTTGCTCAATCTAAAAAGTGTAATTACTAGTTTAGCCCTTAGTTAACCTAATGCATCCCACCTAATTTCCACTTTAAATACCCCATCTTTTTAATTAATCAGGCATGATGTTTTTGGGTAGAAAATCCTTCTTTAGATTAGATTAGGAGTAGATTAGAAGAGATTACTCTTTAATCTTTCCACAAATTACACATTAATCTCTCCTTAATTATTGTTCAAGTTTATTATTCAAGTTTATTATTGGGTAATTGAAGATTATTGGGTTATTATTGGGAGATTGACAACCTTCCATCAATCATCAAGTTCTTCTATTATTCTTTGCATTATTATTTGGATCATCTTAAGTTGGTATAATTCCTTTACTCTTTAATCTTTATTGTCCACTTCTTCATTCTATTATCATGTTTATACTTGTTGTGATGATTGACACCATTAATGACATGTTTCCCATGATAATGAGTGAGTAGTCTCTTGCTAGGATTAGTGGGTAATTAGGGGAAACCAACATGGGATTGATTCATACTTAATCTAATATGTTCACATGATTAAATTGCTTGCTTGTTGTGATGTCAACTTTATGCACATGTTATGTTTGATGAAATGCTAAGCCTATGAATCCTTGCATTTACAACCATCTCTTATCTACTCAACTTGACTTGTAAGATATAAACCAACTCGAGTCTTGTTAGATCATGCATAGAAGTTGAATAGGAGGAAAGTAAGTCGACTTGTAGGTGTTGTACAATCTAATCGATTCGGCTCCGGGACCCAACCCTTCCTAAGAACCGTAAGATATAACCCAACTCGGTTCCTCCACAACATTAATCGCTTGCAACCTTGTAAACATGTTTGTATGATCAACACCATGAATCCCCTATGAACCCATGATATCCTAGCACTTTTAACCATTTGTTTACATCCTTCCTTTTATTGTTTGTTTTACTATATTGCTTGCATTAGTTTAGACACAACTACAAACCCAAACAAATTGTGACACTAGCATAAATTGAGATAGATAGACTTAGAACCCAAAGCACACCGTCCCATGGATCGACCTCGACTTACCGCTAACTAGTTGTTTGTTGAGTATTATAAATGTGTTTGATTGGATGAGTGACGACATCGTTCCACATCATAGGGTTTCGTAATTGTATTTTGATGTTGTTCTTTCTGGGTTTTTTGGTTATTTCGTTGTGTTTTTGCTATAATGAAGATAATGTATTTGTTGAAATTATTTGTTATTGTAATATAGGGATTTAGTTATTCTATATGATTTAGTTATTCTTTGGTTAGTGTTTTAAAGTCAGGGATAGTCATTTTGCAATCCAATTATTGTAATATATTGAGTTAGATATTTAGTTATTCTTTGGTTAGTGTTTTAAAGTCAGGGATAGTTAGGGATTTAGTTATTCTATATGATTTAGTTACACTTTTTTCATTTAAGTTACACTTATCTCTATTAAGGTTATCCTCTCAATGCCTAAAGTTACATTTTTAATATGGACTAAAGTTACACTCTTAACGGACTAAAATTACATTCTTAATAGACTAAAGTTACACTTTTTATATGGACTAAAGCTACACTCTCAATGGACTAGGTTATACTCTCATTGGACTAAAGTTACACTTTCAATGGACTAAAGTTACACTTCTAAAAGATTAAAGTTACACTTTTTTTTGTTAAAATTACACTCGTAAAAGACTAAAGTTACAATGAGTTGTGATAAAATTACAAAAATTCAAAATATTATTCTTCAAAATCACTTGAAAAAGACTGAAATTAAACTCGTAAAACGCAAAATTCTCTTAAACTTTCTTTAAAATTACAAATTTCAAAATAATATCTGTCAAAACCGCTTCTTTTTGTTAAATTTACACTTTTTTTTGTTAAATTACACTCGTGAAAGACTAAAATTAAATTTGTAAAACAATAAAAGTGTTACAAAATTTGTATAAACTTTGAAACATAAGAAGACAAAAGGTAGTGTTAATTGTGTATGATAATGAATTAGTGAATGTATAATTAAAGCTAGAGAGAGAAAGTGAATTAATTAGTTTTAAGTGTGTTTCTTGTTTTCAATCTCAACCATCCACAATGCTTGATCTAAGGGTTGTGGTGAGAACTTAGGGACTCAATCTTTTTGGTGGACTCATTTGAATTCCACAATATATATATATATATATATATATATATATATATATATATATATATATATATATATATATATATATATATATATATATATATATATATATATATATATATATATATATATATATATATATATATGCAAGTTCAAATGAGTCCACCTAAATTGGTGAGTCCACTAAGTCCTAATCCTAGCCATTGATGTTCTAAGATTGATGGTTGAGATTTTAAAATTTTAAAATGAAAACTTTAGTGTTTTATAAATGAAACTTTAACTTATGACTGTAACTTTAATTCTTTACAATTATAAATTTAATGTTTAAGGTCATTTATAAATAAAAATAAAAATTTATGTTATAAAATTTTATTTTAAATATATAAAATCAATTTATGAGTTAACTTTAAAGTTTTACGAGCGAAACTTTTATGCTAAAATTTGAAACTTTAATCTTTTTAGACAATTTCTAATATAAATATTTAAATTTATTTAATCTTACTGATTTATAAATGTAACTTTAATATTTTACGAGTAAACTTTAATACTAAAAATTGAAACTTTAATTTTTTTAGCCAATTTTTATTATAAAAATTTGAATTTATTTAATTTTAGAGATTTATAAATTTAATTTCAATGTTTTACAAGTGAAACTTTAATGCTAAAAATTACAACTTTAATTTTTTGAGACAAATTCTAATATAAAAATTTGAATTTAATTAATTTTAATGATTTATAAATTTTATGTAAATATTGTAATTTTATAACTGTAACTTTAATGTTTTAGGATTATAACTTTAGTCATAATTTTTGAAATTTCATCTTTTTTACGATTGTAACTTTATATTAATTTGAATTTAGTTAATGTAATTTAACGGTTTGTGAAACTTTATTCTCTTAGGAATGTAATTTTAATCCTGTCTTGTGAAACTTTAGTCCATGTCATGTGAAAATTTAGTCCATGTAAGTGGAAATAAATTTTAGTAAGTGTCAAGTGAAACTTTAGTCAATATTAGTGAAATTTTAGTCCATATCTTTGGAACTTTAATCCATATCACCAAAGTTATTACGACCAAAATAAGCCCGCAGCCGCCTCCACGCCACATCCATAACAACCAAACCAACAACCGACCACCACCGACCTGACCCACCACCAACACTGACGTCCACCGACCAACACTGACGACCACCAACCTGACCCACCACCAACACCCTTAGCCACGGCAAACACGACAAATCAGAAAAAAAAAAATCTGACGATAAAAACTGACCGCAGCCATCACCAGCCGCTACCAACACTGACGACCACTGACCTTACCCACCACCAGCACCCTTACCCACAACAAAATCTGAAAAAAAATAAAAAAGAAAAAAAAAGGAAAATGAATAGGCCTGACCCACTGCAACACCGCCCCCCGACATCACCAACAACAACCACACACGAACCACCACCAAAAACAACCACTTCTTATGCTCAGATCTGAAAAAAAAAATAGAAAGGAGAAGGGAGAGGCGGCAGAAACTGGCGGCGTCGGGTTGGCCGAAGGAGGCAGAAACGGAGAGAGGGGGGATTACCACGTGGTCGTCGGGTGTGGCCGAGGGCGGCAGGAGGAGCCGAGGATGGTGGTCGGCGTTTTCTGGGCTTAGCGTGGTGGCGGCGTCGGGATGGGTGACGGCAGTAGTGGTGTCGGGGTGGGAGGAGGAAGAGGAGAGAGAGTGTGATTTAGAGATTTAGAAAGAGAATTGAGGGAGGCAAGTGAATGAATGGAAGTAGGGTTTGTTGGGTTTTATATCAAACTTTTATTTCAGAATTAATCTTAAGCATTGATTTTGTTATAATCTAATGGCTAAGATTAGGACTCATGGACTCACCTAAGGGAGATGGAGTCATTTGATCCTAATATATATATATATATATATATATATATATATATATATATATATATATATATATATATATATATATATATATATATATATATATATATAATATATTAGTGCTTTAAATTTCAACTTTAGCTAATTATGTGTAACTCTTATGCCATTGGTTATAACTTCAGTTTATTTTTCATATAACTATTAGTGCTTTAAATTTCAACTTCAGCTAACAGTATGTACAACTCCAGTAATTCTGATTGAAACTTATAATTAGGTGTAAGAGTTAGGCCATTCTGTTTAACTTCAACGAACATTATGTATAACTCTTAGCCCTTTATGTATAACTTCATCTAAAATTGGTACTTTTATAATATGCGTAACTCTAATGCTTTGTTTCTGTAACTCTTAGCTCTTTCTGTATAACTTTTATTGTTCAATCTGAAAATTCTATAACAAATAGCTTACATTAAACCCTGTCTAAGTGATTTACATTTGATCAACTTCTATAACTTTTATTGTTCATTCTGAAACTTCTATTTCAACCCTATCTAAATGATTTACATTTGATCAATTTAATGAAGCTTATATTACATGTCTTAAACACACATAACCACTTGAGTACTGTTTCATCTTTTGTAACTTCAACTATGAAATGTATAACTTTACCAACTAAAGTTATACATATCCTTAATGGAGTTACACATTCTTGACTTGCAGTTATATGTTTGCTCACTGAAGTTTAGCAGTCATTTCAATAGCAATTACATATACATTTAGTAAAAGTTATATTCTGATTGATTAAGACCTGCTGTCTGAAACACGGTGAACCACTGGTATACTATGCTCGTCATGCAAGGATTAATAGGATGCAAATGCTGTCCATGCTACCTGAGACGCCAATGGATGATTCAGTGATTGAGTGTTGGTCCATGTTGCTTAACCGTTTGGAGGCAGAGGAGAGCGAGTTTTCAAGGATATCTTTTTTCGGTATCCGGCATATGATATGAGTGTAATCAGTCCTTTACCTTGGCTTAATAACTATGCATGTGTATCTTCAATAGGTATGATATGTATAACTTTAATAGTGGAATATAAAACTAAAGTTATACATATCCTTTATGGAGTTACACATTCATTGATTAGAAGTTACACATTCTCAGCATGAAGTTAGTCATCCTTCAATATAACTTCACTGCTTTTCTGTGCAACTCCATTTCACAACCACTGTAACTTCTAGGACTTGATGTGCACCTGCGTAGTTCACTTACACCAATTACTGTGTAACTTCAACTTACCTTATTTGTTCAGTTAAGTCGAGATTTAACCACTCATACATGTACTTCTATATGAACAGGAAATAATCTTGGACACTGTACGACATTATGCTTGTGCATGTATCAACTTTAATTCACGTACGATTGATCTTCTTGACCATAAGTACTACCCTAATGCGGAGAGGTCGGACATATGCAAAGCGTGTCATATAATTGTAAGTGGAGGTGAAATGTTATTACGTTCAACTTAACAGTTTTGTTTGTGCTTTACAATTTCTCTGATAACTTTTTTTTTTTGTGTCCAGGCGAGCCACATGACCGACTATTTGGAATCTAGAGACGAGGACAGAGAGAAATTCATACCTGAGTTCCAATTTTGTCAGGTTCAGTTTGTTTGGTAGAAGCAATCGATCAACGACACTGATTCCGGCTTGTTCAAAATGATGCACATGTTAATGTACGAGGGTGATACTTTTCGTCATGTGGATCTTGAGAGGAAGGTGAACCATCGGTATTTGGTAATCCAGCTGGCAGCGACCCTTGTCTTAGCTGACATGAACGTACCGTCATAGGAAAAGGAATTTTGAACAGGGTCACCAATTTTTTAGCTGATAAAGATGAGATCCTGAAGCAAGTATAAGCCAGACGAAAACTTAAGAGGATATTGGCCAAAAAACATGTCAAAAAATAGAACGTGTTTCTGTTCATTTTGTAGTATCTCTTTTCATTTTGTAGTAAACATATGGCATATTTTGTAATTCTAGCCTGTTGTCAAAAAACTTCTTAACAACCTAGGCATCTTTTTGTGAATAGATTGTTATTATTTCTTCTTAGTCTGTTTTAACTAAAATAAAAGTTATACAAAATCGCGTAAAAGTTACACATAATTTTAGTTGAAGTTATACAGAATGGCCAAAGAGTAACAGTATATGAAATATTTGGAAAAATTATGACTGAAGTTAGGTGAAGTTATACAAAAAAGGATACGAGTTATACATAACATAAGTTGAAGTTACACAGAAATGTCTAAGAGTTACACATAATTAGTAGTTTTACAATCAATTAATGGAGTTATACATGCTGTTAGCTGAAGTTATAAAAAAAGGGATAAGAGTTATGCATAATACGATAAGGTGTAATAGTCATATAATAGGCATAGGAGTTTTGCAAGATATCCTAATCATACAAATAGGCATTCTAACATTAACTTGAAGTTGCACATAATATGACTGAAGTCATACAATCTGTAAGTTGAAGTTACCAAATTAATACATCTCAATTAACTAATTCCAGTTAGTTCAACTTCCATCAAAAATAGACAAAAGCTAGCCACTTAATACCCCCTCCATCTCACCAGATTCTTTACCTTTTAAGGAAAAAGAGTGTAAATAATTTGTTGAGACGGAGGTATTTCTCTATTGCCAACTACTACACTTCTTCTTCTTCTTCTTCTTCTTCTTCTTCTTCTTCTTCTTCTTCTTCTTCTTCTTCTTCTTCTTCTTCTTCTTCTTCTTCTTCTTTAGATGCTGGTAATGATGGTGGATGCTCTGAAAATGGGTTAGGGCAGTTTCGTTTATCGTGGTGTGCCATTTGTTTGCAGTTATTACACATGCGCTTTGGTTTACTAGCTAAGGCAATGGCTTTAGTCTTAGCTGACACCATTCTTTTACCGTTGCCCTTATTTTTGGATTGTTTTAGTGGAAGTATTGTTAACCCCTCACTGGCGGGGCAACCAAGAATTTGCTCTAATTCCCGTTGCTTTGTCAAAGCTTTCTTGCACAGTAAAAGTTTCTCCTTGAATTCTCTAATTAAGGAGCTTAGGCTCACCACTTCAGTCACCCTCATACCACGAAGTAAACCAATGGTCACATGAATTTCTGACCACAACTTCACCATCTCAATTTCTTTTCCATCAATGCTACTATTTGCATCCGTTAGTTCACCAGCACAGGCTGATAATCTGAATTGAAGTGCATCATTTGTCCATCTTGCAGCAACGTAATCCTCTGGTATTGTCTTCTTGCCGTTTGCCGAAAAAATCCATACTATATGTCGGCATATAATTCCCTTCCTTTCAAACATTTTACAGCTGCACCGTGCCGCAAGTGTCCCTGAAATAAAATTAAATTTACAAGTTTCTGACAACTAAATAACTTCTTTTTCCACACAGTATAACTCTAGAACTATATCATACAACTTCAGTCATCTACTACATATTTCATTAGATGACAAATGTATAACTTCTTTGTTCAGACAGTGTAACTCAAGAACGATATCAAGTAACTTCGGTCATCTACTACATAGATAAAGATTAAGCCAAATGTATAACTTCTTTGTTCCAACAATGCAACCCTAGAACTATATCTTGCAACTTCAGTCATCCACTACTACATTTATAAAGTTTCAGACAAATGTATAACTTCTTTGTTCAGACAGTGTAACTCTAGCAATATATCGTGTAACTTTAGTTATCTGCTGCATACTTCATAACTTCTATCAAAAGCTTTATTATTACCTGGGTTGTACTCTACGTCGAAACTCCTCTCTCTGCATGAATCCTTAACGTCAGTCACCTCAAGTCCCTCTACTTCAGCATAACCCCCGGTCCTACATGTATCGACCGAGTAAATGAACTCGTGTTAAAATTCGTTGAAAACCTCACGGGTATACACTTTTGACACGTATTCCTCTATGGCTATATGCGTTGCAACTTTTGGTGTTGAGTGTCGGTTACCATTGTCTAGCCTCTTCTGCGTATGCCGTTGATGGTCCATAGCGATGTCAAAACGCATCCAAAACTCAACTAACGTACCAGACTTCTGCTCAAACTTCTTAAAAAAACTATTAATGCTCTTTGATCTCTGGGTCGTCCTCATTACACCGCACATGCTCAAGTCCCTGCAATGCGCCATCACCGACTGGCTCCTTTTATCGTATGCTTCTGTAAACCACTAATCGTTCACAAGACCATGCGCTTCCATTATTTCCATCCACCTAACGTCAAAGTTAACTGCTTCTAGGGTGTCGTCCTATATAATGTCGTTCATTTTCTGAAGAAAGTATTTATAATCCTCTCTTGTCACCCCGAACTTTGCTGCCATTCAAAAAACCTGCTGAAAACAGACAAGGCTGTCGCAACCTATCAAAAATAACCAACTAGGTCTCTAACTAATATAGTCAAGGAAGTCGGGATCATATCCACAGGGAGGCTAATTGCGATCTATTTGCTAATTCAAGTCTGTCTAAGTAACCGGGTTTGTTTGATATTGTTCTAAACTAAAGCAATAAAATAAAAGGTTTAAAGAAAGAAACTGAGTCGAGAAAAATATAAGAGAAAGGAGCTAGGACATCGGTTTAACATGGATTATTACAGGTCATAGGTCAGTCTCAATCCATGTCTCCCCTAATTCCTAGCTAAAGGAGATTTAGTTACTCATATTGAAACTTGCGATAACAATTGAATAAGACGATAGAGGGAAGGAATACATAACTAAATTAATTGAGAAATTAAATAACATAAAATAAAACTAACAATAATAAGAAGAGAAAATATAACAATTAAACAAGATGAACGAAAAGGAGAAAAGAGAATTAAAATTACCGATTGGAAATTGAGTATGAGCAATAGAGAAGGAGAAGAAATTCTAGATCTAAAGTTTTAGAGAAGAGAGTACGTAATAATGTTTCTAACTGTCTGCTTGCATAAAGTAAAGTGTGAAAAGTGTAAACCTAATAGAAAAATACAAGAGCTTTTATACTAAAGCCCAAAACATTAAACAAACTAAACACAAAACTCGACTATCCGTGTACTCGACAATGGGGCTTGGTCGATCGACAGTGTGTATAAGGTCGATCAACAATGGGGACTTGGTCGATCGACAAGAGCAAAACTCTCCAACAGTGTTCCTCCTGTGTCGAATGAACAATGTCTATCGACATATAGAGCAAGTGGTCGATCGACATTAAAGGCTTGTCGATCGACATTGAGCAAATCCTTCAATATAGAGTGAATCTGTGTCTAATGAAGGTGTTTATCGACATAGTGCAACAAGTCTATTGACAATGTGTTGGGTGGTCGATCGACACTCAGCTGAATGTCGATAGACAGCATATAAGTTTCAATAGACAACATGTATGTTGTCAATAGACAAAGAGTAAAAACTTTAATATTTGATGGAGTCTGCGTCTATTGGCAATGTATAACGACATATAACCCCCGTCTATCGATAATAGCAGCAAGTCAAAAGAATGTATAAAACTTCATTCCTTGCTCTCCTAAGCTCGTCTAAACTCTTCCAAGCTTCTCTCTTGTTCCTTTACCGAACGAATTTGGATTCTAAATGCATAAGTGAGTCTTAAACCTACAAGAGACATGAAACACACCCAAAGTAGCAAATACGGGAGGAAATGGAATGAAATAATCAAATAAGTATATAGAAATGCATGCCAAATATGTGAATGAACGCATACAAAAGGCACGCACCAAACCTCCCCAAACCAAACCTTTGCTTGTCCCCCAGCAAGCAACAAATAAGATGAGAAGGAAGACTAATGAAGTGGCATATAACTCAAAGCTAGCTATACAAAAGACTCATTAAATCAATTTAATGCAAAGTAACACCTTTGCTAAGGAATGAACTCCGAAGCTATAAAGCACAAAAATTCAAACGCAAACGAGTTAATTTAATGACCAAAACTACCAAACCGTCGACCTTGCAAGACCATCTATGTCAGACTCTCACAAGTCACTCATCTCTCATTCAAGTACAAGGTGAGTACAATTTTTGTAAGAGAGAAGGAAAATAGTCACTCACATAACTACGACCTACAAAAGCATGCATGCAATGTAACATGATAGATATCTCTAATAACTGTACACATACACTCCAACCAAACGAGGTCCAAAACACATGTCGAGGACTTATGTATGAATGTGAGGTGAGGTAAATGGGTAAGAAGGGGCAAAATGATTTGAATATTTGGAGGTAAAAGCCAAGCTAGCACCGAACACAACCAAAAGTAAGGATATTCCACTTCTAATCCAACATCTAAAATTAGGCACAATGCCAAATGTAGCATAAACTCACTCACAATATCAACAATACTCCTCAAATAATGAATATAATCAACATAGGAGTAAAAAGAAGGTCACTCTTTTTTTTTTCCTTTTTCAACTTCATTTCTTTTCTTTTTTTCATTTTCTTTTTTTTTTCTTTGTCATATCTTTTTTTCCATCACTTTTTTACATTCCCTTTTTTTCACCTTCCTTCCAACATCTATCACAATAGCAATAAAATCGACCACAATAAAACTTCCAAACTTACAAACAAGGCTAGCTTGACAAGGGTAGGCTATATAGGAATGTAGTTGAATAAACGGGTCAAAATAAGGCAAATTTGGCTAATGTGAAGCTAATAGGGGTAAAGTATAAAGGAAGGGTCGCCTCTCCTCATGTGTCACCGCCACAAACTCGAGTGTATGTAGGCAATAAGAGACAAATTTCATGCTTATGATTGATATTACATGCTATGTAAGGAGTACTACTCACATCCTAAATGAAACTGGTCATGAATGTCATCGGTTTATAAGCTCTAAACCTTAGAATGTATAAGTAGTTTGGCAACATAATAGATCAAGTCTATTTGTTTGGTAGAATTTATCAAAAACTCGTAAATTATGCAAATGAACTTCTCAAAAATAAGGTGTCAAAAATGCAAGGCTTGAATGAGTTAGCAAGAGTATAAAAGCAATGTCATCATCATTATATAACCACTCCGACTCGGCCTAAGACTTTAGCTAAATGCAAACATAAATACAAACATGTTTTTGTATTTTTTGAATTTTTTTGGTTTTTTTTTTTTATATAAATGCATGCAAAAATGAAAGAAATATGCATATGGATACCAAACAGACATATGTATACCCTCCCCAAACCAAATCACACAATGCCCTCATTGTGTTCGGCAAACAATCAGCAGCATCAACAAATAGGGGAAAGGATATACGAACAAGATGAATACAAGTGAATAAAAATTAGGAAAAGAGAACTCACAATTGTTGCAAAATTGATCTCCCCAAACCAGCATCAATCATAGGGAGGTTGTGGCCAGCTACCACCAATCAACACCTGTAAAGTTCGGGTCTTCAGCATCAAACTCTATCACGCATATAAGGACCTGCGTGAAAATTTTAATGAAAATTAAGTCTCTTCCCAAAATTATATTCATTAAAACCACACTAACATGATAATTAAAAACTGAAATAAAGCACACTTGTACAAAACTTTTACAATCCGGGTTGCCTCCCGGTCAGCGCTAATTTATATGGTCCCGCTCAACCTCTGTTACCTCATTTACCAAAACAACTGAGTAGCCGAACATGGCTGCTGACTGAATGAGGTACCCTCAGCATTCTTGATTTTGGCCTTAGGCCACCACTTTACCCTTTCTGCAGAAATAGAAGGGCATACCGTCGCGCATGCTAACTCACAACACTTAGCCCTCGGGTGCTCCTGCGTTGCACGCGGCATAGAATCTCTTTGCATTCCGCCATAATCCAACTGTAAAATTTGGATCCAATACACCAAGCCCACCTCCTGAATCGTCATAGGAGCTCAACCTGTCATATCCTGCAGAAAGAGAAACAACAGAATGGTCTGTGGGGTAATATCCGTATAAAACCCTCTCTTTATAGGATTATAACGCAAATTTTATACATGATTTATAGTCATAAACGAAAAACAATAATGAAACGATAAAGATTAGGATTAACCTTCGGTCCTAGTGCAAATTGGCAATGAGAGATCAAAGTAGATCTCCTCCTAAACGATGCACCCAAGATTGTCCGAGAAATGCCCTTGTGCTAGAATGAATCCCCTAATTGCCTTGCAATATTGAGAGGATTGTTTTGTGAGTTTGTGTTGGATGAGAGATCCGAATTTCGAGAGGCACTTTTCCCAAAACCCTAATTTTTGTTTTGCAAATGAATGATTAGGTTAAACAAGAGGAGGAGCTCTCCTTTTGTTCTCCTAATCTCGGTTTGGCCGAGTGGATCAAAGAGGAAATGGGCTTCCATTTTCTCCTTATGTTTAACTCGTGGTCCGAGGCTAAAATGTATACGACGCGGTGTTTATTATAAACTGTCATCGGTTATCGGATATTAAAACATCAACTAATAACACGGATTAGTTGAATTATTAATACATGTCCGACAAAGACAATATTGTATAATTATATTCAATATACATTTAATTAAATATAAAACGTTTATATTCAATTTTACGAATTAACCGCTTAATTCGTCTTAGCCATTATTATTTAATCCGTATTAAATAAAATATCTCAACATCATATTTTGACTAAATATTAGTCAAATAACTCGACTAACTTGGTTAGTCAAATTTGGCATCTACATATTTGTATTTTCATACCGTCACATCTCTCAAACGTATCCTATAGGTGTGACTTTTAGGGACCAGTTGATCACCGCCATCGGTATGACAATAACGTCAAACTTATCTAGCAAGCCAACCGTTATTGATAAACGTGGACCAACCGATTATAATACAAAAGTATACCCTTTGATCCTTTTAGAGATTTATAAGTCCTTGCACTAACTGTTAAGGACACCAGCCCCAACAAGCTCCCACTTGTCCGTACAAGTGTATGTGCAATGACGTTATCCGCACTAACTGGAGGACACAACTCCAACAAACTCCCACTTGTCCGTACAAGTGTATGTGCGATAACCGATTCTCATATTCATTTAAAATTTCTCCCACTCAATGTAAAACAATTTGCAGATCCGGATCCGCAAAGGTCGTATTTTACAATCGATCTGTATCTAGAGTGGTTTCCCGACTAGAGAGTAACTTAACCGATAAAACGAATCCGTATCCGAGCATGGCCATGCATTTCGATTCTGACTCCTCGAGTGGCCCCGAGAAATATCGAGTACATGATAAAGGCTGAATATTTCCTTCAACTCGAACTCCTTCCGATCTAAGCACAGCATGAAATGACCTAGAAACAATCTACTTGGCCCCCTGTTACGGATGACCGTGAGAGAGAAACCAAAGTCACCCAAAATCTGCCTTAGTCTCAAGAGACAGTCGATAGTCAAAAGAATCGACTCTTAGGATCACCATGGAAGTCCTATCCACGACCGGGCACCGAATGTTATAAAACATTTAGGACTCCATGTCGATGTCACAATTGTGTCCTACCAAATATCCGTATAAATCGCCTCTGTGATTGGTCAGTCAACCGGTTGACTTATGGCTCGTTGAACCCACCATCAACCAACGTCACAAAATAATTGCCAGAGTTATCAGCTCATGTGGGCAATTAAGGACTGAAAAATATAATGTTCGTTCAGTTCACTTTGTGGTGTTCAAAATTTGTCGTACAAATCCACATGAAAAACAATATATATATAAGAATATCAAAACGATGATGTCGTATAGAGTATAAAAGGGAATGAATCTAATCCATAAAAGAGTACTACAACTTAGGAACACGTTTAATTCCCATGGAATTAACATGCCCTTCATGCTTATCTTGTCGTAATGCTTTAGTGAGAGGATCTGCTATGTTATTATCTGTAGCAATCTTTTCTATCACTACTTCCTTTTGCTCCACGTAATCTCGGATTAGATGAGCTTTCCGTTGTACATGTCTAGACTTGTTGCTAGACTTTGGCTCCTTAGCTTGGAAGATGGCACCACTATTGTCGCAATAGATGGTGATCGGGTCATTCGAACTGGGCACTACAGATAGCCCATGTAAGAATTGACGCATCCATATTGCTTCCTTTGTAGCTTCAGACGCGGCATAGTACTCGGACTCGTCGTAGAATCTCTTTGTAACATTTGTTTCGAACTCTTCCGGTGACTGCAGCGCCATTAAGAGTAAAAACGAATCCGGTCGAGATTTGAGTCATCTCGATCCGTTTGGAAGCTAGCATCTGCGAAACCGGTTGCGCATAGCTTTTGTTCGCCTCCATAAGTCAATGCCCAATCTTTAGTCCTCCGTAGGTACTTAAGAATGTTCTTGACAGCCAGCCAATGTGGTTCACCTGGATCTTTGTTGGAATCGAATTGTCATACTCAATGCATATGCCACGTCCGGACGTGTGCATATCATGGCATACATGATAGATCCTATTGCCGAGGCATAAGGTATCCGTGCCATGCGCTCTTTCTCTTCCGGTGTCTCTCGGTGCACGAGACTTGCTCAAATGCACCCCCTGGAGACATAGGAAGGAACCCCTTCTTGGAGTTAGTCATCTTTGAATCTCTCTAGGACTTTGTCTATGTAAGACTCTGATCGAGAGATAGCATCCGTCGTGATCTATCTCGATAGATACGGATGCCTAGAATTCTTTGTGCCTCTCCCAGATCTTTCATCTGGAAATGGTTTTTCAACCATACTTTCACCGAAGTTAAGAGAGGTATGTCATTCCCAATCAGGAGTATGTCATCGACATACAATATTAGGAAAACAATATTGCTCCCACTCGACTTGATATAAAGACATGGTTCCTCGACCGATCGAATAAATCCATTTTCTTTAATCACTTGGTCGAAGCGATGATTCCAACTCCGAGATGCTTGCTTAAGTCCATAAATGGAACGCTTAAGCTTGCACACTTTCTTAGGATGTTGTGGATCGATGAAACCTTCGGGTTGTACCATGTACAACTCTTCCTCCAAAAAACCGTTTAAGAAGGCGGTTTTCACATCCATTTGCCAAATTTCATAGTCATGAAAAGCGGCGATCGCTAAGATAATCCGAATGGAACGCAGCATGACTACGGGTGCAAAAATTTCATCGTAGTGCAAACCTGGCACTTGGGTGAAACCTTTAGCAACTAGTCGTGCTTTGTAGATATCTTGTTGACCTTCCACAGAATGCTTTATCTTGTAAAGCCATTTGCATTGAAGGGGACGAACCTTAGCAGGTAAGTCAACAAGATCCCATACGTTGTTCTCATACATAGAGTCCATCTCAGATTGCATGGCCTCAAGCCATAACTTTGAGTCAGAACTAGTCATGGCACCTTTATAGGTTGCGGGTTCACTACTTGTTAAGAGTAGAACGTCATCTATGTCATGTTCCTCGACCATACCAATGTATCTGTCTGGAGGAATAGAGGCTCTTCCCGACCTCCTAAGTTCCTCAGGAATGTTAACCGTAGCCGGGATTGAAGGAATACATTCCTCCAATGGTTGCTCGGTATTTGGTTCTGGAATCTCCGACAGGTCGAAGGTTCTATCACTCTTTGCATTCTTGAGAAATTCCTTCTCTAAGAATGTCGCACTAGCCGCAACAAAAACACGTTGTTCGGTTGGCGAATAGAAGTAATGACCAAGTGTTCCTTTAGGATAACCTATAAAGTATGTCTTGACCGATCGCGGGCCGAGCTTATCTTCGTGTCTCCACTTGACATAAGCCTCGCAGCCCCAAACCCGTATAAAGGACAAGTTAGGGACCGTTCCCTTCCATAGTTCATATGGAGTCTTGTTAACATGACTTTAGACGGACTTCGGTTAAGTATTAGAGCGGTGAGAAGAGCATAACCCCATAATGAGTCGGGCAACACGGTGTGACTCATCATGGATCGAACCATATCAAGTAGTGTTCGATTTCTCCGTTCGGACACACCATTCAATTGAGGTGTTCCAGGTGGAGTTAAGCGTAGGGCAATCCCCGAGTCTTTAAGGTGTTGATCAAACTCGTGAGAAAGATACTCGCCACCACGATCTGAACGCAGTGTTTTAATCTTTCTACCCAATAGGTTCTGTACCCTATTTTGGTATTCCTTGAATTTCTCAAAGGATTCACTTTTGTGCTTCATTAAGTAGACATAGCCATATCTACTTAAATCATCCGTGAAAGTGATGAAATACCTATAGCCTTCTCGTGCGGTGATTGACATAGGACCACATACATCCGTGTGTATGAGCCCTAATAGGTCAGCAGCGCGCATTCCAACACCTTTGAAGGAAATCCGAGTCATCTTACTGATGAGACATGATTCACACGTGCCAAATGATTGGAAATCAAAGGCCGAGATAGCTCCATTTTTAATGAGCTGTTTTACGCGTTTCTCATTAATGTGTCCCATACGGCAGTGCCATAGATACGTTTGATCTTTGTCACCAACCTTTAACTTTTTATTCATTACGTGTAATATTTCGGTCGTCTGATCTAAAACATAAATTCCATTCATGGAGACTGCCTTGCCATAAATCATATCGTGTAATGAGAAAATGCAAGTATTATTCTCTATTACAAATGAAAAACCAAGTTTGTCAAGTGCAGAAACAGAAATAATATTTTTGGAAAGACTGGGTACATAATAGCAGTCATATAATGACAACTCAAATCCGCTAGGAAGCTGGATCACATATGTCCCCTTTGAGACGGCAACCACTCTTGCTCCATTCCCAACACGCAGGTCAACCTCACCCTTTACGAGAGGCTCGAGATTTCGGAGGCCCTGCACATGATTACGAGATGAGAACCACAACCAGTATCTAGTACCCAAGTTCCGTAACTTGCATGGTTAATCTCAATCATATGAATAAAAGTAGAAGAAGAAGACATACCAACGAGGTTTAACGCGACCGCTTTTATGTCCTCATGATAAACAGGACATGTCCGCCTCCAATGCCAGATCTTGTGGCGGTGATGGCATTCCATGTTTTCGGTTTTGCTCTTTGTCGCGCCTGATGAGGTGCTCGACTCACCAGGCCCACTCTTACCTGGACCCGACTTCTTGAACTTCGGTTTACCTACTGCTAGGTTTGCCTGAGCTTTGCCCTTACCTTTCCCCTTGTTTTTCACAACGAGAACATCCTGTTTCAAGCTCCCACTGAACTTCATGTCCTTCTCGGTCTGTACGAGAAGGGAGTGCAGTTCATGGGGACTTTTCTTCAAATCATTCATATAGTAATTCGCTCTAAATTGCGAATAACCATCGTGGAGTGAGTGAAGCATGCGGTCGATCACAATGTTCTCGCTGATCTTACAATCAAAGGTCTCCAGCTTCTCGACATTCTCAATCATGCTGAGAATGTGTGGGCTAACTGGTTGGCCCTTCTGGAGTCTCGCATCAAAGAAGCGAGTGGTATGCTCATAGGTCACGATTCTCGGTGCTTTCGAGAATTCCTTGGTGAGCGTGGTGAAAATCTTGTTCGCACCATGGGCTATGAAGCGTTTCTGCAAATTGGGTTCCATTGCAAAAATGAGTACGTTTTTAATCGCACCCGCTTCCATACAGAAATCATTAAACTTGGTGATTTCAGCAGCTCTAGCCGTGGGACCTGGGTTTGCAGGGATGGGCTCTAATAGATATTTGAGCTTCCGTCGGCAGCGGCGGCATTCCGTAATGCCGCCTCCCGGTCGCGAAGTTTGATCCATCATTCTTGATCGAGTAGACCGATTCATCGATTCATGAAGATCCGAAGCCGGGACTCACGGTCCAATGTGGCACTTGGCATTGGGTTATCGGTAGAACTGACCATTTGATATTAGCGAGTTTAAAAGTTCGTGATCTACTTTGAAAAAGAAAGAAAAACAAAAACGAAATAAGCAACTCATCGAGGTGATTTAAGTCTATTTAAAAAATTCATTTTAACGTGTAGACTCTCGCACTTGCATAATTGATCTCCCTCAAGAATGATACAAGTGATCCCAAGACTCAATTTCTGTAAATTGATAAGCCAACTGTTTAGCTAATTCTTCCGTAAGAACTCTTGGTCGATAGATTTCCGTAAATCCTATCTATAGTCCACCATAGTCACAGGATCGTACGAGTGACCATAGTGTTGAGATAAAATAGGTCAATCGGTTCCAACTTACCCGACGTAGAAGGGGTCATATTATGCCTACCGACGAAGAAGGGACTCATTGGAGTTTGACCTATAAAGACCGTTCTCAATTTTTGTTTATACGAGGAAGATCCCATCAACTAAATTATAATTCATATTAAGTGAACGAATAACTAGCGTCTGCGTGATTGAATTAATTTGGGTGATGGCTTAAAAAAACGTGTGACATGAGAATGTCAAAGAAAACTAACTCGTGACCTCTATATGTGTCAGTTTTCATGCAATGATTAGGTGGTTTGGTTTTTTAGGCGGAAAATGATGCATACTATCGTTACGATAAAATAAATAAATGAATGCAATACGTAAATAAAAATTCCTAGTGTGACCTATCCTAGTAAAATAAAACATAAAACAACTTTGGAATCCACCGTTGGACCCGAGAAGCTTGTCTTGATGTTCCATCTTGATCCATGTAGCGGGAGTGAGCATCCGGTCTCCATCTTTGGTCTTCTCAAAGATTACAATTTAAAATTTACAAATATAAACCTATTTACATTCTAAATAAAAACTGTAATTAAAAGAAATAAAAATGGAGATACGAGATCTCAAAATACAACCAAGACCGTGTTCCATCATTACGGTAACACGTTCTACTAAGGCCACACTAAGTTACAACCGTTTGCAAAAATAAATAAATACGTAATTAAAAGCATTTAAATTAAACAAGAACGATAAATAAAATGCATCAACTAAATTAAATTTGTTCGTGACATAATTCCGTAACTATGTTAAATTTATCCAAACCACCAAAGATAATTAAAATTATATGACAAAACCGCTTTAGTCAAGTTAATTTTAATTCGTGATAATCCGTTACTTTAAATCGTTTTAAAGTAATTTGATTGTTCGTGGGTGAACCGTTTCACTTTCAAGCGAGAGCATAAATCCGTTTTATGCATAAATGGCCGAAAAAAAACAAAAAAAATTTTTTTTTTCTTTCTGTACTGCTGTACGTGAACAGTACCAGAAACTTTAAATTTTTTTTTTTTTTTTTTTTTTTTTTATTAAAGGCTGAAAAGCCGAGAGCCTAAAAAGGCCAAAAAAAAAAAAACAATCGGCTAAAACGAGAGCAACAAGAGTTCAAAACAAAACGGTTTGATAAAACACAATTGCAATTTTAATCTAATCCGTATAGAAATCAAATTACAATTGTTACATCTTCAACATATTGCAATAATTATCGGTTAAAATTACAACATGTGAAGAACGATTGAAAACAAGAGATCGAATGATCTAACAAAAATTGTGTGGCACGCATAACGATGCAAAAACAGAAAAACAGGCCGTGACTTGAGGCCACACGGTTTTCAAGAATTTTCGAGACAAAAAATTTGTGCCACACTAAATATTATGCAATCATTTTGATAGATCTTTAACATATTGCGATGAATATCGATTACAAAACAATATGCAAAGATCAAAATGAAAACAAAACAAAACCAACCATCACCGTGTATACAAGACACGGATCCCAAGGCACAAAAACAACAAAAAAAACGCAGCAACAAAAATAAATTGCCGAGCCAAAAAAAAATTGTGCCGTGATGATGTAAAGCAAAAATTACCGATTCAAAATCCGTTTGATGAAAATCACATAGAAAAATTTACGTAACCTGGCTCTGATACCACTTGTGGGGTAATATCCGTATAAAACCCTCTCTTTATAGGATTATAACGCAAATTTTATACATGATTTATAGTCATAAACGAAAAACAATAATGAAACGATAAAGATTAGGATTAACCTTCGGTCCTAGTGCAAATTGGCAATGAGAGATCAAAGTAGATCTCCTCCTAAACGATGCACCCAAGATTGTCCGAGAAATGCCCTTGTGCTAGAATGAATCCCCTAATTGCCTTGCAATATTGAGAGGATTGTTTTGTGAGTTTGTGTTGGATGAGAGATCCGAATTTCGAGAGGCACTTTTCCCAAAACCCTAATTTTTGTTTTGCAAATGAATGATTAGGTTAAACAAGAGGAGGAGCTCTCCTTTTGTTCTCCTAATCTCGGTTTGGCCGAGTGGATCAAAGAGGAAATGGGCTTCCATTTTCTCCTTATGTTTAACTCGTGGTCCGAGGCTAAAATGTATACGACGCGGTGTTTATTATAAACTGTCATCGGTTATCGGATATTAAAACATCAACTAATAACACGGATTAGTTGAATTATTAATACATGTCCGACAAAGACAATATTGTATAATTATATTCAATATACATTTAATTAAATATAAAACGCTTATATTCAATTTTACGAATTAACCGCTTAATTCGTCTTAGCCATTATTATTTAATCCGTATTAAATAAAATATCTCAACATCATATTTTGACTAAATATTAGTCAAATAACTCAGACTAACTGGTTAGTCAAATTTGGCATCTACATGACTGTATTTTCATACCGTCACATCTCTCAAACGTATCCTATAGGTGTGACTTTTAGGGACCAGTTGATCACCGCCATCTGTATGACAATAACGTCAAACTTATCTAGCAAGCCAACCGTTATTGATAAACGTGGACCAACTGATTATGATACAAAAGTATACCCTTTGATCCTTTTAGAGATTTATAAGTCCTTGCACTAACTGTTAAGGACACCAGCCCCAACATGGTCCTCCATCTCGCTCCCAATATGAGGCGGAGGTGTCACAGTAATAGCAAAACATGACTCAACTATAGGAATATCTGCTACCCTATCAGAATCTACAGGGGAAACAGCATGGCAAGGTACAACTTGCATAGGTGCCCTACGAACACTAGATTGGGTGTATGTTAATTTCTCACCCCACACCATAAATGTCAATGTCTTTGCTCCTACGTCAATAATTGCACCAGCAGTGTGCAAAAATGGTCTCCCTAAAATAATAGGGGTATGGGTATCCTCAAGAATGTCCAACACAATAAAATCAATGGGTATAAAGATTTCCCAACCTGCACAGGAACATCTTCCAGGATCCCCAAAGGACGTGACAAGGAACGGTCTGCTATCTGGACAGTCATATTGATGCATTTAAACTCAGTCAAACCTATCTTTTTAGCTAAAGACAAAGGTAAGACACAAACACTGGCACCCAAATCACATAAAGCATTATTTATAGTATGGGTGCCTATGGAGCAGGGGATAGAAAAAGTACCTGGGTCAGCTAACTTAGGTGGAGATTTGTTTTGTAGGAGTGCACTACACTCCTCAGTAAAAGCAATAGTCTCCACCTCATCAAAACTTCTCTTACGAGTCAAAATTTCTTTCATAAATTTAGCATAAGAAGGTACCTGACACTACTACATTTAGATTCTATAGCAACACTTTGCTATTGTTGCATAATGTCATATAAATGTTGCAATAGAGTTTATGCAACACTTAATCAAGTGCTACATCAGGTCTTGTTGCATTAGGTCATTGCAACGCTTAATGCAACACTTTTTAATCTGAAGCAACACTTTTGAAAAGTGTTGCATTGGTCATGTTTATGCAACGCTTTTTCAATTGCAAAGGCAACATTTTTTATCTTCTAATGCAACATTTCTTATGTAAAAAAAGCAACACTTCCTCAACTAATGCAATACTTTTCATGTTGATAAGCAACACTTATATCAAATTAATGCAACATTTTTATTTTGGAAACACAACACTCGTTACGTCCTAAAACAACACTTATAATAAACAAATGCAACACTAATTTATTCAAAAACAACACTTAATAAAGTGCAACGACATAAGGACTTGTAAGGCACACAATAATTGTAATTCTCTCTAATTGTGCATTCAATTGATTCAGTCTCAAAAATATATGTCAATTACATTTCAAAAAAGGATCAAAAGTAGAACTTCGATCGCAAATGTTCAATTATTTAACTAAAACAAATATAACAAATGTTTAAATAGATCAAATAATAATTCTTAACGACTATTTGAAAGCTACTAATTATAAGTCTTCATTCTTGTATTGTGAGCATATATATGTTGCCAGCCGGACAAAAAATCAACCCGTCATCATTGTTAATACCTCAAATGCAACCTGTAACATAAAAAACAGAACATTAAAATAGAACATTATTAGATTTGAGGATTCAAAGGCTCAATAGGCATAGATGATACGTCACACTTAATTATCACGAAATAATAAATAATGCATTAAAGAACAACTAATTAACAAGGATGTGCAGAAAATAGAGTACGTGATTCTACACAAGGTGTAGCCTATGTGAAACGTTTGAGTTTGATCTGCAAAGGTAGGCCTGTCCAGCCATAATAATCACACCAGACTCATAGACCCTCTGTTCTCGATAGCCAGGCCATTTTTCTACCTTCACAGGATAAGCATACTAACCTGCCTTACTCTAACAATTCTGCATCATAAGTTCCAATCATAGCAGCCCTATTGACTACTCTATCTACCTACAGAATTTACTCTAACTACCTACTCTGCCTCATGCTACTAATAAGGTTTATCAATGGTCTGAATGGTTCAGAGGTACACAAGCATGCACCAGCATAGGTTTGATTGCAACTAAATCAATAAACCAACAACTCAAACTCAAAGATAAAAAAAAATTGCAATTGAAATAATAAACAAAATTAGGGTACAAACCTAATAAGAAAAGTCGCGAACGATGGTTGCTTCGTTCCCAATATGCCTTCGCTTTTTCTGGGTGAATCAAACTTGAGATTGAATGATTAAGAGACAGTGGATTGAATGCATGAAAGAGAAACGAAGAAGATACACGAACAGCTATAATATGAACAGATTAACGACAAAACCATGCATAACAGTTGCAACAACATGAAGCCAACACTAAAGTTCACATTAACCATTCAAAGACGTGACATGTTATAAGATTAAAGAAGAGTATACCTGAGCAACAGGGTTTTCTTTGAGTAGCATAAAAGCTTAGAGTGCTCCTTTTGAAACAGAAGACTCGTGAGTGATGCAAGCTTTGATTTCATGGACTGAAGAAAGTGATCCCACACTTTCAGAAGATTTTAATGAAGAGAGGTATACCCTGCGTACACCAAATCACAACTTGGTGAATATCTAATTAACTGCACAAAGTAACGTGTAGCTAAAGTTGACGACACCTCAGTTCAATTCCAGAAACAAAATCTATCAACATTCAGAATATTTATGAACGTATCAGTTTAAATAAACATAATTCTCAGATTTCCCAAGATCACCAGCCAACTCTATTGGCACTACCATCTGAATAGCATCAAGGTCAAGTACTTTGACACTTTCACTTTAGCTACTACAGCCTGTCCAACTCCCAAACCATATGACTCAACATGATACTCCAGCAGTACATTTTAGTACGAAAACATGAAACTTTTTTCACAAAAATAGCTATGTCCAACATTGATACCGTCGTGTAAGACACTTGTAGCTAAGTCAAAATGGTGCAAACAATCACACAAGGTCGACGTTATAAATTTCAGATACTACTCGGAAATTAGAGTCTTAAGACACATCGCCTTCAACAGCCACCATTACAACAACAATTAGGAAAAAAGATTCTCTTTCATATGTAATCCTGTCCCAAAGTGAATTTGGATTGGCTAGCTCATAAAGTAGATTGATTGAATCAAGTTTTGGTATATATTCACGGAATCCAGAAGGCCTTTCAACCCCGATGATTCAATTAACAAGTAAATTTAAATGAATAACAAAGTGACAAACTCAATTAATTAGCTAAAAAATAAGTACAATAAGTTCAAGACTAAAGCATGAAGTTCAAGTAATCCGATCAAAGCATAAAGTTCAAAACATCAGACCACAAAAACCAAAGTTGCCCATTAAAAATAAAACATCTCTCAATTCACCATGACAATTAGGCAATTTGCTAATGTTAACACTCAAGAAGACCTAAAATTTACAACTAGACCACAAAACTTACATTATGATCAATTCATCAAAAGAATAATAATCTCCACTAAACTATATAGGAGCACAATATATACCAAATCACATAGCAAGTTGCCTAAGAAATCCCAAAAGTTTTGCCTTTATTACTACCATGTGATAGTATAACTATTTAACATACAAGATTAGTCGATAAATGACAGTATGTTCAACCTAAACCCTACAAAACAAAGAAAAACCAAGATAAATTGATTAGAAATCAGAAGGAAGTGGAATTACCCTTGTTGCACGGAAATCGTAACAAATCGCACCAATTAGCTCACAGATCTCTATTCCAATTTCCTCTCTGCTCAAAGATTTGCTAATAAAATCGTCAGAGATCGCACAATGAAGATAAAAGAATAGATAACCTAAATGACTAATATCTAAGCCCGTTAATAGCACATTGGAACTCAAAAGAGTAAACCTAAATGTTCTATTTGAATACGCCTTTACAACAATTTGAAAAAGTATAACAAATGCTACCCGGTATAGTACCATCCAACTGCATCAAATAAAGTAGAAAGGGCTTACATAATTCTTTTATTGCTTTTCTCGAATTCGGACCGAGCACTCGGTCGTTGTCCAACTCCAAGTCTTGGATAAACGATTCATAAATGCTCCAATAAATTCTTCGTCATCAGCACAAGTATCACGCAACAATTCCTTCACAAAATAAGCAGTGATCACAACAGAGAGCTAGATTTTAACATTAATGATGACAATGACGATGATTGCCATTGTTTTAACTTGTTCTTAATCGGAATACAGCTGAAGATGACAATGATTTGCCATGTTTGAGGTGCCAAAATTGTCCAAAACCAAAACCATTGTACAACCTACAAGACAAGTGTGGTTCAAAAACATAAGCTCAACCTTGAAATCTAATGCTTTTTAGGCATCATAAACAAAACTTAAGAGTGGGGAGTAGTGTTATAAGGAGAATGTAAAGGAATGAAGATGAATGGAAATTTAAGTTCATTCACTCCATTTTGCACAACCAACCACATGGCCAATTCCATAACCAGCCAGAAGTCTTTGGAGCATAGCATAGATGAAACCGTACTTTTTACATATATAACTTGGCTATAAGTTCCCGGAAAAAAAAAAGAAATTGCAATGGAACTAAACATCACAAAACAGGAACCAAAACCAAGAAACAAAACAAAAATCATAACACAATGTTGAGCGACAAGTTGTTTAGTCCTTAATCCAACAGTTGCCAAAGCAAGCAACCACCTTTAGTCAACGTGGAGAAGCATAACAGTCTTGTCTCCTGTCTCAACCTCCTAATTTGACACCGAATAATTACAGTTTTTGCATAACTTCTGCCTTCAAGCAATCTGTCACAAATTTACTCCTATTGAGTATAACAATCTAACATACAAGATTAGCCATAAATGACCATACATTCAACATAAATCCTAAAAAACAAACAAAATCGACCTAAATTAATTAGAAATGAGAATAAAGAGGAATTACCTTCGTTTCTCAGAAGTCGTAAGAAATCGCAACAATTGGCCCATAATCTCCATTCCAATTTCCTTCCCTAATCGAAGATTTTGTTAATAAAATCGTCAGAAATCGCAAAATTGAAGAGAAAAGAAGAGAAAGATGTTGATTGAGTACCTGGCGGCACCAAAGGTGGTTAATTATCATAAAACCCCAGAAAAATGAGAGGAATTTGGGGGAAGTCGGAGATAGGAAAGTAAGAGGGTTGGAAGGTAGATCGAAGATGAAGGGCGATAAGCATAAAAAAGGAAGATCGAAAATGAAGGAACACATTTGTATGAGCTGAGAATGGAGATGATATGCAAAATTCAATTTAGGGAAATGGGTATACACATACAGGTGATACAGACATAGAGGACCGATTTATTATTAAATTATTATACAAACATTAGGCATCGGTCTTAAAATTAGCCGTAGCCTTTTCTTTTTTTAGGCCTCGGTCTTCTAATGGAACCGTAGCCTTTTGCTTGGTCCCACATTTACGGCTTCGGTTGTTTTTCAATAACCGTAGCCTTTTACAATAGGCTATGGTTATTTTTAGCGACCGTAGCCTATTCTAGGCGCCTAATGTCATTTTTCTACTAGTGAAAGGAGAAGCAAAGAGACGGTGGAAGTGTCGAATGAGAAAGGACGAAGAATATCGAAGAGTTTTTGTTACTGTATCAAATAAATGAATTGAATGACGCGTGATGGAAGGAATTGAAAGATTGAATAATAATATTGATTATTGATGGGAGATTCCAAAAAATAAAAAGTGGCGCACAAACAAAATTTTCAGTAAAATGTTTTGAGCGGCTGAACAAAAAAATGAAATTTTTATAAAGGGTTTATAACTTATGTGATATAAGTGTTGCACAAGTGTTGCGACAAAATGCAACATTTGTATAAAAACGTTGCACTTCGAGTAATACATTGCAACACTTATATTAAAGTGTTGCCCTATGTAAGTAAAAGCAACATTTATAAATTAAGCGTTGCTTAATTAACTGAAAATTGCAACACAAACCGTAAGTGTTGCACACAAAATGTTGCATTAGGTCTATTTTTGTAGTAGTGTGAGTAATGAGTTATGTGAATGGAACGGATACCTGGAGATTCTTGACTAGCTTGGTGAACTTCCCAAATTGTTGCTTAATCTTGGTATTCAGCTGTCGGTTCGGAAATGGGAGCTTGATCACAATTGGTGGCTCAACAGCTTTCTTCTCTTTATCAGCATTTGACTTCTTAGCAGCACTAGAAGTCGAATCATCAGAAATAGGCAATGTATTAACAATCTTGTCATTGACATTCGATTCTTCAATAACCAAGTTAGCATCATCTCTAGGCATCTCCGGTCCATCATAAGTAAAACCACTCCTTAGGTTGATAACATTAACCGTTTTATGTGGTTTATCTGGCTGAGAAAGCAAGGCACCCGGCTGCCTACTTGAATTTTGGCTTGATAATTTAGCAACTTGATTGTCCAAAATTTTATTGTGAGCCAACAATTGAGTAATTAGAGCCTCCTGATTCTGTGAAGCCGCCATTTGCTATTGTAACATGTCTTTAATTTCCGACATATCATTGTTTGAAGCTTGAGAAGGAGGTTGCATCTGTTGAAACTGCTGTTGAGGCGGCCAATTAAAGTTCCCTTGTGGTTGATTACCACGATTCTGAGGAATGACATACGCATTGGTCGGCGGCGGGGTAAGATTTTGCACATTGTAGAAATTTGAGTACAGGCTACCTTGCTTGAAAGACTGATAGGCATGAACTTGTTCTATAGTACTCATACATCCAGCTCCAACATGACCATTAGTACCACATCTCTCACAAGGGACCTCTTGTTGAACCAAAGCATGGACTGTCTGCTGTTTACCCAAAGATTGGATAGTCTTTAGCTTTGCAATTTGTGCAGTCAATGCCTCTAACTGAACTGCAACAACGCCATCTAAACTACCCCCTCTTGTACTACCTCTGGGGTTACCATACTCAGCAGTGTGAGTAGCTATCTCATCGATCAATTTCCAAGCATTGACATCAGTAGTGTTGCTTTAAAACCTCCCATTGGCAGAATAATCAAGTAAGGCTATATGATAGTCATACAACCCATTATAAAACCGATTGCATAAAACCAGATCTGGAAGCCATGATGGGGAACAGACCGAATTAGTCTCTTGAAGCGAACCCACGCCTCACTCAGGTCTTTAGTGGGGCCTTGTTCGAAACTTGAAATTTGGCTTCTAAGAGCATTGGTCTTTTGTGGTGGAAAATACCTCTTGTAGAATGCAAGAGGTAGTGTATTCCAATCAGTAATACCATGTGCCTCCATGTCCAAATCGCGTAACCACTCCGCAGCACCATCTCGTAGAGAGAAGGGGAAGAGAACCTGTTTTACTTGGTCTTGGGTTACCCCAGCAGTCAAAGGGATGGAGCAGCAGTATGTAACGAACTTCTCCATATGTTTGGCAGGATCTTCAGTAGCTGCTCCTCCAAATATGTTTCCCTCTACTAGGTTAATATAGGACGGACGGATATCGAAGGTGCCATTATCGGTGGTGGGTAGCTTGAATCCCTTAGGAATGGATGCAAGGGTGGGCTCTGAATGGCTTGCTAATGTAGCCATGATCATATTACAGAAGTAGATGTGTCTTCCTCTAAAGAGTGATTTTCTGCAATAAAAGCGGCGTAGGCTGAATCAAGCGTACTCAAGTCTTCTGCTTGATATACCTCCTTCCAAAAGTTTCATCTAGCATGAAGAGTCCTCTCTGGTTCTGGATCAAACGGTATGAGTTCAGACCTAAAAGACTTGGGCATAAACAAACTAGCACTGAAAGGTGAGAAACGGCCTCTAGGAACACATGTTCCTTGAGACAAGAGACAAACTAAAATAAAACAAACAGAAAAATGCGTCGCCTCTCCGGCAACGATGCCAAAATTTGACAAGGCTGTCGCAACCTTTCAAAAATAACCAACTAGGTCTCTAACTAATATACTCAGGGAAGTCGGGATCGTATCCATAGAGATGCTAATTGCGATCTATTTGCTAATTCAAGTCTGTCTAAGTAACGGGGTTTGTTTGATTTTTGTTCTAAACTAAAGCAATAAAATAAAAGGTTTAAAGAAAGAAATTGAGTCGAGAAAAATATAAGAGAAAGCAGCTAGGACATCGGTTCAACATGGATTATTACGGGTCATAGGTAGGGTCATAGGTTAGTCTCAATCTATGTCTCCCCTAAATCCTAGCAAAAGGAGATTTAGTTACTCTTATTGAAACTTGCGATAACAATTGAATAAGACGATAGAGGGAAGGAATACATAATTAAATTAATTGAGAAATTAAATAACATAAAATAAGACTAATAATAATAAGAAGAGAAAATATAAAAATTAAACAAGATGAACGAAAAGGAGAAAAGGGAATTAAAATTACCGATTGGAAATTGAGTATGAGCAATAGAGAAGGAGAAGAAATTCTAGATCTAAAGTTTTAGAGAAGAGAGTACGTAATAATGTTTCTAACTGTCTCCTTGCATAAAGTAAAGTGTGAAAAGTGTAAACCTAATAGAAAAATACAAGAGCTTTTATACTAAAGCCCAAAACATTAAACCAACTAAACACAAAACTTGACTATCCGTGTACTATGTCGATCGACAATGGGGCTTGGTCGATCGACAGTGTGTATAAGGTCGATCAACAATGGGAACTTGGTCGATCGACAAGAGCAAAACTCACCAACAGTGTTCCTCTTGTGTCGAATGAACAATGTCTATCGACATATAGAGCAAGTGGTCGATCGGCATTAAATGCTTGTCGATCGACATTGAGCAAAGCCTTGAATATAGCGTGAATCTGTGTCTAATGAAGGTGTCTATCGACATAGTGTAGCAAGTCTATCGACAATGTGTAGGGTGGTCGATCGACACTCAGCTGAATGTCGATAGACATCATATAAGTTTCAATAGACAACATGTATGTTGTCAATAGACAAAGAGTAAAAACTTCAATCTTTGATGGAGTCTGTGCCTATTGGCAATGTCTAACGACATATAACCCCCCGTCTAAAGATAATAGCAACAAGTCAAAAGAATGTATAAAATTCCATTCCTTGCTCTTCTAAGCTCATCTAAACTCTTCCAAGCTTCTCTCTTGTTCCTTTACCGAATGGATTTGGCTTCTAAATGCATAAGTGAGTCGCAAACCTACAAGAGACATGAAACACACCCATAGTAGTAAATACGGGAGGAAATGGAATGAAATAATCAAATAAGCATATATAAATGCGTGCCAAGTATGTGAATGAATGCATACAAAAGGTACGCATCAAAAACCCACTGGAATGATTCATGATCTTCCTGGGCAATCAATGCCCCACAAAATGTTAAGGACCGCTTATGGTGATCTACACCGGTGAATGGTGTGAAAATCATATCATAATTGTTGGTCGAGTATGTTGGGTCGTACGATACTGCATCTCCAAATAACGAGTAGTTCCTTCCAGCAGTTTTGTCAGTCCGGATTGCCCTACGAAGGCTATTATCCTCATCAACTTCATAATCAAAATAAAACCCCTACCTATTTTCTGCCATATTCTTGAACCGATCTATGAACAATTGCACGTCCCGTTAATGGATGAAGCATTTCACATCTCTGTGGAAGTTCTTAAAATCAGTTAACGTAGCACCAATGTTCTCGAACCCATTTACGTGTTCCTTACATATGTTGTACGTCCTTGTTGCTCCTATCCTCAACTGCAATGAAAAATATATCCTGATTAGTGCTGACTATTAATCAAAACTTCAATGATCACTCGACAAAAAGTTCTTACCTATCTCTTAGACCTTTTTGTATAACTTCAAAAAACAGTATGCATAACTCCATTAATGGATTGTGAAACTTCTAATTATTTATAACTCTTAAATCTTGATGTATAACTTCACCTGAGATTATGTATAACTCTTAGAACTTTCTGAATAACTCTTAGACCCTTTTGTATAACTTCTACTAATATTATGTATAACTCTTAGACCTTTCTGTCTAACTCAAGACATCAGTATGTATAACTCTAGTAATGGATTGTGAAACTTCTAATTATTTATAACTCTTACTGTAACACCCCCATACTCCAAGTGCCTTACCAGGACCACTCAGGTATGAAGACATCACCATCTCGGTCGCCCGAGGTATGATAATCAAATAGACAAAACAGAAACAACGTTTATTATAAATAGTTTAATGAATAAATACAATCCTCAAACCAAACCAAAGTACGATACATTATTCCAAACTATCTGTTATCAACTGAAATGTAAATAAATGCTAAACTACAGCGGAAGACTCTATCGTCATGTCGTGGCCATCCCAGCTATCCCAGTACTCATCTCTATACATGTTCAATATCTGCTCACCATCCCCGAATGGATCACCGCAGGTTTACAAAACAACACCGGGGTCAGTACTAATCACACAATTAATATAGACAACAACAATAAGGCAAACAGACAGCTGAACTGTCACACACACACACAACACCACCAACTCCCATCATCTCAATACTGACTGTCCACTGGACCAGCCCTGCCAGTGGGGGACCGCAGCCGTTCCCACCTAAGCCCCGCTCATCGTACGAGCGATAACCCTGTCCCCTTAATGTGCACATCCCCTTCCGTGGCGGGTTCCACGAAGGGCGAAACTAGGGCGTGAAGTCACTCCCGCAAGTGACCCCACTCAGCCGAGAACGCATCTCGAGAGCCATAGACAACCAATCACAATCACAATCACAATCACAATCACAATCATCATATCAAACAACTAACTACAGACATCACCAATATCCCATTATGGGACTAATACCGAGTAGGAAATCCTACCTGGAAAGCACAACACGCAGACGGTATCTACAATTTGTATCAAAACGGCTCCTCTACGAATTCTCCTCCTATCATACAGCACATAAAGACTACACATCACAAACTACACACCAAAACCCCCAATTCCTAAATTAGGGTTTCACCAATCTTAACAAAACATTATAGAAATTATATTAAAAGCTTACCCTCGACGCAAGGAATCCAACGACACGAACTACGATACGAACCGACCGTCGTCGAACTCGGAATTGTCAAGAACGCGATTAGGAAGAAGAACTAGTTGCTTTCTCTCTTAAACAGGTTTTAGGTTTTGTAAAAAGTGATTTAAAACAATGACGAATATGTTTAAATACCTTAATTGCGTAATTAACAAAACCCGAGAAAACTCCCCCGTAAAACGGACACTCGATCGAGTACCCAAGGTACTCGATCGAGTACCCCTTACTCGATCGAGTACCCCAGCTACTCGATCGAGTACCCAACAGTCGAAACTATTTTACTTCGCAACTAGCCCATACTCGACGGAGTAAGGGCTACTCGATAGAGTACCCCCAAGACATATAAATACGGAGTATTACAGTCTTCCCTCCTTAAAAGGAACTTCGTCCCCGAAGTTCAAACCACTACTAAACAAAGGTACTCCCATAAGCCTCCCGACTCGAAGGTCAAACAAAACACAACGTAAAGCATGATACTAACCCAACTTATCCCGACAAACATACCGACACAACATATAAAAGGTGTATAAAACTCTTAAAAACTCTCGCGATCATCTCCTACCCCCCTAAAAGAAACAAGGTTACGTCCCCGTAACCATACATACCTGATCAAAAAGGAAAGGGTAACGCTCTTTCATGATATCCTCTGCCTCCCATGTAGCTTCCTCAGTCTCGTGGTTAGACCAAAGGATCTTAAGCAAAACTGTCTCACCACTCCTAGTCTTTCTAACCTTTCGGTCTAGGATCTGCTTAGGCACCTCAAGGTATGATAAAGACTCATCAAGCTCTAAGTTCTCTGCCTCCAACACATGTGACGGGTCACTCACATACTTCCGCAGCTGCGATACATGAAACACATTATGCACTCTCTCCAACGCAGCTGGTAAAGCCAAACGATAAGCAACTTCCCCAACTCGCTCTAAGATCTCATAAGGCCCTATAAACTTCTGACTTAGCTTGCCTTTCTTCCCAAATCTCATAACCCCACGCATCGGAGACACTTTCAGAAGAACCTTGTCCCCAACTTGAAACTCTATGTCCCGACGATGTAGATCTCGCATAACTTTTCTCGTCGATCCGGGTTGCTCTCATCCGTTCCCCGATCATCTTAACTGTTCCACCATCTCATGCACCATCTCTGGTCCTAAAACCACGCCTCGGCACTATCGTCCCAACAGATTGGACTCCGCATCTCCTCCCATACAAAGCCTCAAACGGTACCATACCAATACTGGTGTGATAGCTGTTGTTGTAAGAAAACTCTATCAAGTCCAACCTCTCGCTCCCAGCCTACCACCAAAATCCATCACACAAGCTCGCAACATATCCTCAAGAGTCTTGATTGTTCTCTCGCCGCCCATCTGTCGCAGGATGAAATGTCGTACTCATCTTCAAAGTCGTTCCCAACGATTCCCGCAACTCCTTCCAAAACCTCGATATAAATCTCGCATCACCATCGGACACTATGTCCTTAGGGACTCCATGCAACTTCAGCACGTTCTTTCGATAGGCCATAGCCAATTGTGCCTTAGTCCATGTATCTTTCATTGGAACAAAGTGAGCTGACTTGGTCAGACGATCCACTATCACCCAAATCATGTTGTTACCTTGTTGACTCTTAGGCGGACCACAATGAAATCCATGGAAATGGATTCCCACTTCCACTCAGGCACCTCTAAAGACCGAATCTTACCTTGTGGTCGTCATTGTTCCCCTTTAACTCTCTGGCATGTCAAACAACGGGACACAAACTCATCTGTCTCTTTCTTCATCCCAGGCCACCAAAACGTTTTCTTCAAATCTTTGTATAGCTTGTCTCCACCTGGATGAATTGAATATGGTGTGCAATGCGCCTCTGTCATGATTGTCTTTTTCAACTCCTCATCATTCGGAACACACCACCTACCATCAAACCTCAAGCTACCATCTGTATGAATGGAAAACCGGGACACTTCCCTTTCTCTACTCGACTCTCCACTCCACTATCTTAGGATCCAAAGCCTCGCTTATCCCGAATGTCATCATAAAACTCCATATGTCTTGTCATATCACCCATAGCATCTCCTTTCGCATCATATGAATCCCAAAGCTCGCTACCACATCCTCACCTCATCAAAGATAGAGTCGTACACAAGGAATGTACACTCTTTCTACTCAAAGCATCAGCAACAACATTGGCCTTCCTTTCATGGTAGATGATTTCCATGTCGTAATCGCCAATCAGCTCCATCCACCTCCTCTGTCTCATGTTCAACTCCTTCGCGTGAAGATGTATTTGAGACTCTTGTGATCGAAAATACTTTAAAGATTGCTCCATAAAGGTAATGTCTCCAAATCTTGAGAGCAAACACCACCGCACCCAACTCCAGATCATGAGTAGGGTAGTTCTCCTCATAAGGCACCGGTGCCTAGAAGCATAGGCGATCACTTTACCATTCTCGCATCAACACACATCCCAACCCATTCTTCGAGGCATCCGTATAAACCTCGAAATTCTCGCTCCCCTTCAGCAATGCTAGGACAGAGCGTGGTCAAACGCTCCTTTAAGGTTTGGAACGCCGTCTCACAACTCTCATCCCAACGAAACCTGTTCTCTTTCCTCATCAACGCCGTCATCGGTCTAGCTATCTTGGAGAAATCTTTCACGAACCGTCTGTAGTATCCAGCTAAACCCAAGAAACTTCTAACCTCAAAGAACATTCTTCGGTGCTTCCCACTTTGTCACAGCCTCAATCTTTGCCGGATCCACAACTACCCCATCTTTAGAGATTACATGCCCCAGAAAAGCAACTTTCTCTAACCGGAACTCACACTTGGACAAACCTTAGCATACAACTCGTGATCCCTCAAAGTCTCGCAACACGATCCTCGATGCTCCTCATGCTCCTCCTTAGTCTTAGAGTAGACCAAGATATCATCGATAAACACCACTACAAATGGTCCAAGAATCGCTCAAGATCCTATTCTCAAATCCATAAACACTCCCGGCGCATTAGACAACCCAAACGGCATCACCACATACTCATAATGGCCATACCTTGACGTGAAAGTTGTCTTTGGTATGTCCACCTCTCTAATCTTCACCGATGATACCCGACATCCAAATCAATCTTAGAAAAGACGTTGCACCGCTCAACCGATCAAACAGGTCATCTATCCTTGGCAAAGGATACTTGTTCTTTATCGTCACACGGTTCAGCTCCCTGTAATCTATGCATAGCCTCAAGCTCCCATCTTTCTTCTTCACGAACAGAACTGGTGCTCCCCAAGGCGATACACTTGGTCTAATGTATCCCTTCTCTATCAAATCATCCAACTGCTTCCTAAGCTCCTCCATCTCCTTAGGACCCATACGGTACGGTGCCTTAGAGATTGGCCTCGTCCCCGGTTTCAACTCAACGGTGAAATCTATCTCCCTCTTCGGTGGCAACCCCGGAATCTCCTCCGGAAAACATCTCGCAAACTCTCCCACCACTTTGGTATCTCATCAATCTTTGGACTTTCTATCCGGTCATCTCTCACATGGCATAAGATCAAAGGACATCCCTTCCTCGATACGACTTCAAAGTAACAAATTTTGCAATCAACTTAACTTTGGGTTTGACTAGAAACCCACGATAAGACACACTTACACCCTTTGGACCCCTTAAGGACACCTTCTTTTGATGACAGTCTATCTTAGCTTTATACTTTCCTAACCAATCCATCCCAACTATCATCTCAAAACCATTAAAAGGAAACTCTAGCAAGTCTACAGGGAAATCGACTTGCCCAACTATCAAAGATACATCTCTAAACAACCTTCCACACGATACAGACTCACCCGAAGGTATGAAAACTCGCTCACTAACAGACTCATATACTCTCAAACCCAACTGTTTTACATGACTCAAGACACAAACGACCGAGAAGCCCCAATCAAACAAAACAAACGTAGGAATACCATTAACAAGGAATGTACCGGTGATAACATGCGCATCTTCCTCATTTGCCTTCTTGTCCATCATGAACAACTTGCCATGGTCTTCTCGCCCACCTCCCTGGACAAGATCTTGGCGATGCGGTCGGTTTAGCACCCGACCCTTGATTGTTGTTGTTGTTGTTCATCGGTGTCTTCTGATAAGAATTACCGCCGTTGCGGTTGCCTCCACTCGGTAGCTCGACCTCCCGGTTTGGCCATGATCCACCTGGTCATTGCTCGCAAAGCTCGCGTGCGGGTCTCTGAACAGATCCTGGTGCACTCGTGCACTCATGTCTCTTGTGGCCTACACCACCACAACCAAAGCAGGTCACTCCCCAACTATTACTCACACTCCCTCGGCCTCGCCCAAAGGAAGTCCCAGCACTAAACCCAGACCCAGAAGAAAATCCCTTAGATTGATTGTGGTTGCCTTTCTTGAAATTAGATTGGCCACCACCCTCGCTCTCAGACTTCCTCTTCTCTCCACCTGACCTCTCCTGAGCCATCTCCACTAGTCTCTCGGCTCTCCCGACCCTCTCATACGCTTTCTTTACATCGGTAAGGACTCCACGGGTAACTTATCCATAATTTTCGTGGTTAGCCCTCTCTCAAACCTCAAAGCGATTCTCCTCACACAAACCCATATCCTCGGCATATCTAGATTTCTCATTGAACGCCTATAGTACTCAGCCCACAGACATCTCGGCGAGTCATCTTAAACTTGTCGAACTCCTCTCTCAACTTACTCCTCACATGTTTTGGTACGAACTCCTTCCTCATGACCCTACGAAACTCCTCCCAAGGTATAGCGGGTAACCCTTGGTTGGTATATATCTCCTTGGCACTCACTTTCACTGAATCCCACCACTTGCCACCGCCTCCCTCGGATAGAATGCGGTCGATCCACTCTCATCTCATCGGACGGTGAACTAAATCTAGTATGTTCTCCATCTCCCTCAGCCAACTATCAAGAAGGTTAGGCTCCTCAACTCCCTTGTACTCCTTCGGGTTAAACCTCGCAATATAGAGGCTGACTTTAGCATGGTCAACCTCCTTCTCCTTATCCTTATTCTTGTCCTCATTCACTTTCTTTAAGGTCTCAGTAAGAGCATCTTGGTGTTCTAACATCTTTACGATGTCATCCATGGTCATAAGCTCTGCTCTCGCGTACAAAGCATTTCTCTTTGGCGGCATCTTGAAACTATACATATATAAGAAAGGGTAGATATGAACATACGTACTAAACTTCAAAACACGAAAACACGCTGCCCAGAACCTACTCGATCGAGTATCCAAACCCACTCGATCGAGTGACGGGCTACTCGATCGAGTGCCCCCATGTACTCGATCGAGTGCCCAAACTCCAGAACCAAACAGACTTTCTGATCTCTAACCCACTCGATCGAGTATCTAGGCTACTCGATCGAGTGTTTTACTCGATCGAGTACCCCTAGTTACTCGATCGAGTGCTAAAACGCGATTCGGAATCAAAATCGCAAAAAACCCACCGTCGAGTCGGTCCACTCGATCGAGTATCACTAGTACGTAAGAGCTACCCGCATATTACGTCATATGCTAACATGCTAACCTTATAAAATCACATGATATCATGATAAATATGCTACGCATCTATTCTACTATCAACAAGATCAATTCATCATGCTATTAAAGCCACATTGTAAACATCCAACATGCTATTCCAACATCAAGTCCACACATTTATTACTTTTCTTTCACATTCTCAACTTCCTACTTCAACACCAACCAATCAACACACTTCATCACTTTGTTGCACAAGTTAATCAAACACACAGATGACTCGACAAACACTTTCCCCATGTGACCGGTTCAAAGTTGTAGGGCGACCCCCGCGACTTTAGGACGTCTCCCAAGCCTTTGCACTAGCTCCTACAACTTTTACCCCGGGTTCATTTTAATTGACTCCCTATGTTCATTAAGTTCATTGGTTACAGGTTTCAGGATCGTCGCTCTGATACCATTTGTAACACCCCCATACTCCAAGTGCCTTACCAGGACCACTCAGGTATGAAGACATCGCCATCTCGGTCGCCCGAGGTATGATAATCAAATAGACAAAACAGAAACAACGTTTATTATAAATAGTTTAATGAATAAATACAACCCTCAAACCAAACCAAAGTACGATACATTATTCCAAACTATCTGTTATCAACTGAAATGTAAATAAATGCTAAACTACAGCGGAAGACTCTATCGTCATGTCGTGGCCATCCCGGCCTATCCCAGTACTCATCTCTATACCTGTTCAATATCTACTCACCATCCCCGAATGGATCACCGCAGGTTTACAAAACAACACCGGGGTCAGTACTAATCACACAATTAATATAGACAACAACAATAAGGCAAGACAGACAATTTGAATCATACACACACACACACACAACACCACCAACTCCCATCATCTCAATCGATCGGTCCTTTGGACGGACCACTCGCCCGATGGGGGACCGCGGCCGTTCCCACCTAAGCCCCGCTCATCGTACGAGCGATAACCCTGTCCCATTAATGTGCACATCCCCTTCCGTGGCGGGTTCCACGAAGGGCGAAACTAGGGCGTGAAGTCACTCCCGCAAGTGACCCCACTCAGCCGAGAACGCATCTCGAGAGCCATAGACAACCAATCACAATCACAATCACAATCACAATCACAATCATCATATCAAACAACTAACTACAGCACATCACCAATATCCCATTATGGGACTAATACTGAGTAGGAAATCCTACCTGGAAAGCACAACACGCAGACGGTATCTACAAATTTGTATCAAAACGGCTCCTCTACGAATTCTCCTCCTATCATACAGCACAATAAAGACTACACATCACAAACTACACACCAAAACCCCAATTCCTAAATTAGGGTTTCACCAATCTTAACAAAACATTATAGAAATTATATTAAAAGCTTACCCTCGACGCAAGGAATCCAACGACACGAACTACGATACGAACCGACCGTCGAACTCGGAATTGTCAAGAACGCGATTAGGAAGAAGAACTAGTTGCTTTCTCTCTTAAACAGGTTTTAGGTTTTGTAAAAAGTGATTTAAAACAATGACGAATATGTTTAAATACCTTAATCGCGTAATTAACAAAACTTGAGAAAACTCCTCCGTAAAACCGGACACTCGATCGAGTACCCAAGGCACTCGATCGAGTACCCCCTTACTCGATCGAGTACCCCAGCTACTCGATCGAGTACCCAACAGGTCAGAAACTATTTTACTTCGCAACTAGCCCATACTCGACAGAGTAAGGGCTACTCGATAGAGTACCCCAAGACATATAAATACGGAGTATTACACTTACACCTTTATGTATAACTTATACTTGTATTATGTATAACTCCTAGACTTTAATGTATAACTTCAGCCAACAATATGTAAAACTCCACTAACGGTTTGTGAAACTTCTAATTACTTATAACTCTAAAATCTTGATGTATAACTTCATCTGAGATTATTTATAACTCTTAGAACTTTCTGTATAACTCTAGATAACAGTATGTATAACTCCAGTAATGGAACGTAAAACTTCTAATTATGTGCAACTCCTAGACCTTTCTGTACAACTTCTACTAATGTTATGTATAACTCTTAGACCTTTCTGTACAACTTCTACTAATATTATGTTTTACTCTTAGACCTTTCTGTATAACTCTAGATAACAGTATGCATAACTTCAGTAATGGATTGTGAAACTTCTAATTATTTATAACTCTTAGACGTTTATGTATAACTTAAACTTGTATTATGAATAACTCCTAGACTTTTATGTATAACTTCAGCTAACAGTATGTATAACTCCAGTAATGGATTGTGAAATTTATAATTATTTATAACTCTAAGATCTTGATATATAACTCCAACGTAGATTATGTATAACTCTTAGACATTTATGTATAACATCAACTAATCCTGTTTGTCATTCAATTACTGGAGTTTTGATTAATAGTTGACTAACCCTTGAGTTGTAGATTATCAGGTACTTGTGAAAATCTTCTATGTTCTGCGACGTCTTTTGAAACTGTCGATCGTGAATAGATATAAGCTCGTGATTATACCCCATGTGGAATCGGTCAATTACCAAGACGTCATTCTTCATAAATAGCCCGATTCACGCTTTTCACCCTACCCTCTTGATTGTATATTTCCTTTGCTTCGCACGTGTTAATCCCCAATGCGTTTCTTGTTCCCTTGTTTCGGCCTCATTATTTTTTTTATTACCTCGCCTTTTGGGACATATGTGAATCCCTCTCTGTTGCAAACTAATAACTTTGACTTGATTTCCCCGTCACGCCATTTTTTCGTTGTATACTTTCGAACATCAAACGCACAGGCCAGTGCATAAATTTTATAAAATGTCACTGCCTCGCCGATTTCAAAAAATTGTTGTCCTACACAAGGAGTAAACTCCCTTGCTAAATGCTTGCAATACTCAGCCTCCGCTTCTTTTTCCCATCCCTTACGACCCACTCATTCTGAACAGAACCGCACATCCATGAAATTGTAAGTTGAAAATATATATTGCATTATATGTAGTTAATTAACACGACATGAGATGATGAACGTCAAGTACCATTATATTTAACTCTAATAAAGATATATGCAACTTCAACTCACTGCACGTCTAACTTCTATCAGGATATATTTAACTTCAAAGCAATGTAGGTGTAACTTCAATTGAGGAATGTATAACTTCAATCAGAACATGAATAACTCTAAGCATAAAATGTATAACTCCAACTCCAATACAATATAGCTTCAACCTCGATTTGTATAACTGTAACTCTACAAACTGTGTAATTTTAACCTTACTAGTTATATGAAGCTCTATGAGTTACATAAAAGAAAACCTGACGTTAAAAGCCACCTCTTTGAAGCTACATTTATCCTGACTGAAGTTATACATTACATATAACTTTAATCAGGATATATGTAACTTCAAAGCAATGTAGGTATAACTTCAATTAAGGAATGTATAACTTCAATCAGAACATGAATAACTCTATCTATTCAATTCCTAGCTTGAGTATTATAACTTGAATTCTGTAACTGTGTAACGTCTACCTTGATTTGTATAACTTCAGTGAGGATGTGTTTAACTTTAGCCCCCGCAGTAAAACAAATTTAAACCTATTTAATCAAATTACGTTGTTTAATAATATCTTAAATTTTAAATAAAGCTTAAGAATTACAAGAGTTATATAGTCTGTTAATTGAAGTTATACAAAAAGGATTATTTAATGAGTATATTCCATACTATTGGTGGTCTTCTTAAAATGCTCTAAACTTCAATTTAACCCACAATATACCATACAATTGACCTCCCTTTCTCATAATACACTCAATAACTGGCTACCTCTTTAGCAAGTCACTCCCACCTTCTCCAACCTTTGTCCACCAGATCATCATCCTTTACAACCACCAATAACCACAATCACCATTGCTCTATCTAAATTACTTAGCACCCACACATCAATCATACACAAAAAACTTCATAAATCTGCTTCATAAATTCATATTCACAAATAGTTAATGTTCAACTCTTTTTTTTGTTTTCATCCCTCCTTTTTTCATTCACAAATTTTTAAAAATCGAACAAAGTTTCCACATTTTATGTAAACAACAACTCCCATCACCATCATATTCCTTAGATCTAATAAAAATCAAGTGTAAAGATGCAAACTTTAGGTTTAAAACTTTGCCCAGATTCTAACATAACAAAAAAAAAAATACAAAATTGTTACTTGTTCTTCTCAAAGGAGTTGGGTTTTTCTCAAAGCAATAAAGAATCAAATTGATTCAGCACTAGAAGTGGCAGTATTCTTGCATGATGATGTCGATTTTTGTCAATTGTAACATAAAAAAGCTGCAAGATTGGTGATTGTTCTTCTTAAGATTGTTGCAAGATCCAAAGTTTCTCCATATTTTCGTAGATGTGGGCTTTTGTGCTTAATTCTTTGATTTTGTTGTTTCTTAATTCATTTTCGTACATCTCGAGTTTTTATATGAAGCAAAGCCTTTATTTTTTGTTGGGTTGTTCAAGTTTGTATAGTTATTTGTGGAACTAAATGAATTTAGTCTGGGGATGAAGAATTGTGGTATTTTGACGGTGAATGGTAGTTTAGGGGAAGAAGATGGAAGGTGAGTAGCGTTTTAGAAAGTCAGGGGTGCATTTAGGAAAAAAAAAGCATGATGGCTTGATGAAAAAGATGAAGAATGTGGACAAACACTTGTTTTTACCTGTTTTTACAGGTTATTTAAGGGGCAGTTCTATTAAAAGATAAAGGGTGGATTAGTTGGGTATAATGGTAGTTAAAATACAGTTTGGAGTATTTTGAGAAGAACCCCCATAGTATGGAGTATTCTCATTATATAATCTATACAAAAATGTGTAAGAGTTATAAAAAAACCCACTGAAGTTATAATACGTTATTTTATTAATATTTTCATTTTACAACAAAATGTTCAATCTGCATGATGTTCCTTATACATTATGTATAATTACAGAAGTTGTACAGTCTGTAATTGAAGTTATACATATAGGATTTAGAGTTTTACATAAACCCACTGAAGTTATAATACGTTCTTTATTAATATTTTAAATTTCCATAAAATTTGCCATCTACATGAATATATTATTATCACAAACTTAATAACAAATATTAGCAACGCCATGGTTTTATTTTTTCAAACCACTATGAAATGAACACTATGAAACCAAAAAAAAAAAAAAAGTCACAACAACCTAAATGATATTCATGAACAATAAGAAGTTCTTTGATATAGAATTGTTCATGTCCTACACAATAAGAAGTGCTTGATGAACTAAATAATTCATGTTAATTACTTAAAAATAAAGTACTCGTTGATTACAGCAAACGATACAAAAAAATAACCAAGAATACATTGATGAAGAAAACAAATAGATAACCAAGTTTTCCAACTCACCATTGACGGCAACTTCAATCTGCATATCATCCATTTGATGAATACTGACTGTCATTTTGATCATGTTTTTTTAATGAACAATGACAATTTTTTTTTTACCCACAACTAAATATTCTGCGGAATGATGTTGATAAACGTACAATTAATTTGTTGGTTTTCGTATTCAAAGGTGAGAAAGAAATTTATCTTCTTTTTTTAATAAATTTTAATGGGTTTGAAGAATTATTAGGGTTTTTTTGATGATTTTAATGGGTTTTTGTTGTTGAGAGGTTTTGAATGGTGAAAAGAAGAGGGAAGCATGCAAAATGAATTAGTTGGCTTTGTTTATTGATTTTGACCGATGGATACTACTGACACAAGTACACTCACATTGTCCTTTGCCTACCCTCTCTCATACTATCCCCATTTTCCTTTTTTTTTCCGCCAAAAACAACCCCCTTCTCTCTTCATCCCATCCATTGGATTCACTCATCCAAGGGCTCTTATAAAGACTTAGGGACTTATATGATATGAAGGACTTATGAGAACCCCCCTCTCTCTCTCTCTCTCTCTCTCTCTCTCTCTCTCTCTCTATATATATATATATATATATATATATATATATATATATATATATATATATATATATATATATATATATATATATATGATTTGTGTAAATCGATTTTATACTAGAATTATAATTCTATAATTTTTTAACTATTATTTTTTAAAAAAATAATATGGAAATAAGGCTATTAACTTGAGAAACAAGGGCTCATAGCCTGATAATAAGGAATATGTCACCTTTAAGACGGTCTTATGACTCTTATCTTAAGACCATAAAATATCATTTTTTAATTGAAAGTAATCATTCAATGATAAAATGTTATAACTAAAATTATTAGCCTTTAACAAAAAAAAAACAGATGATAATATTTTATTAGGAAATATTTACATTTTATCATAAAATGGTGACATTTGATCCGTCTTAATTTTTGATGAAAATAATCCATTTGAAATAAGAATTTGTGGATAATAATCCATCTGAAACAAGAATTTGTGGATAATAATAAACAGTTAGTCTACCTTGTAACGGGTATTGTTAAAGATAATATCCTTTCCAATAGTTAACTGTTCATATCTTTTGTATTCTTTGTATATCTTTTACACATCTTTTGTATAATTTAGTTTCCTTATTGTAGAATTGTCTATCTTGCTCTCCAAGGCTTTGTATTGTATATATACATAATGTAATTGCTCATTATAATTCATCTCAATAATAATACAAAGGGAAAATGCACATGGTGCCCTTAAGGTTCGCCATTTTGCACGATATACCCAAAATTTTGATCCGGAAAACTTTAAGAGGTCATAACTCGTGTTTAAGAGATCAGAATGTGACGGTTTTTTTCAAAGCGAACGTCTTTTCGAGAACTACGATTTGGAAATAAAAATTGTCGTATTTCGATCCCGTGGCTAGGAGTTTTTGTATGTCAAAGGTTTTTTGACCGAACAAACTTTGATTAACCATATCTCTTGGTAACGAATTCCAAAGTCGATTTTTTTTCCAAATCGTAGTTCTCGAAAAGACAATCGAATTGAAAAAAAAACGTCATATTCCGATCTCTTAAACACGCGTTATGACTTATTAAAGTTTTCCGGTTCAAAATTTTGGGTATGTTGTGCAAAATGGCAAACCTCAAGTGCACCATGTGCATTTTCCCTAATACAAATTCTACATGGTATCGAGCCTTGTTCTCTAAAAATCCTTCCAATTTTTTTTTTCCGTCTCCCTTAAATGGCAAATTCCGGCATTTCTTTTCCTAACCCTAATGATCCGACTAACCCTGTAACATTCCGTTTGATGTTATGAGTGTCTTAATATCGCATTTTCTAGTGGATAATGTGTTACGGAGCTAGCAGCGTTTGTGGATAGTAGTTGGTAGTGTTTGGAGTTGGTGTCGAGAGAGACTATGATGTAGTTGATACGATATCGTGAGCCGTGTTGTGGAGGTAGGCATAGTTGGTGTTAAGAGTTCATGTTTGATAGGTTGGGGTTTTGTTTTGAGACTTTAGTTGCGTTGTTGTGTCTTAATCGAGTTAGTATGTTTGTTTTGGGTATGGGTTGAACTTCGGGGATGAAGTTCCTTTTAAGGAGGGAAGACTGTAATACTACGGTTTTCTATGTCTTTGGGTACTCTATCAAGTGGGGCTTACTTTGTCGAGTAAGTATGTTTTTATACGAAACAGTGTTCTGTCTGATGGGTACTCCATCGAGTAAGTGTGGCACTCAATCGAGTAAGTGTCACTCGATCAAGTAAGTGTAGATACCCAGTATCTGTTGAGACTCCAACAAACATCCGATGATTATCGGACTACAACATGCTTTGGAATCGCGGCGTTTGATCGACAGTTTGTGTACAACTTTACGTCGGAAAACTTAAAACGATTTCGAAAATAAAATATTTCAAAACATTTCAAAAATACCTGGAGTGTTTAATGCACGACGACGGGGTCGCAATGACACTAACTAGAGTCAAAACCGACACCGGACCAAAAACCGACTCAAAAATTCAAATCCCGACTCCAACAACGAGTCAAACCGAGTCAACCACCAAAAACAAACATTTCAAACCTTCTACCTTAAGTTTTCCGGATTCATGTTGGTCAAGTACCAAACATGTGACTACACAACCTCGATAGAACAAATCATGATTGCGTTTGTTGTGAAAGTGACAACACAACTCGAAGAACCGCGATGTGGCTCGCGCCTCTTTGAGCAGCCCAAGTGGCCACGTCGCTCAAAACTAACACAACCACTCATTCTCCTATAAATACCCCTCAAATGCCACCCATTTGAGAGTTACGCGAGTGTCCGCCCCCTCTTTTCTCCCTTAAAATTCTCGACTCGACTTCTTAAGTCACAACTCGACGCGTGTTTACGACCTACCGATCGTAAACACGAGCCTTACACATTGTTTGGTACCGTCATCGTGCATTAAACCACTTGACCGACCATTTCGACCACTACACCATCACTAAGCTTAAAACACTCTTTTTACTTACCAAAACAGTTTTAAACCGAGTTTTTTCCGATCAAACGAGTTATTACACTTACGTCGGTCACTCGCCATAACTAAACATGTAAGTATGAGGGTGTAAAAATCCTCTTTTATTATGTTTTCATTCGTTTCATGACTATAACATGCTAAAACATGCATAACATGAACCAAAACATGGAATAAACGAGCCAAAACTGATTTTTGGTCTGAGGCAGAAGCCCCTTAGGTCGCCAACTAGCCCGCGCCTAAATGGGGTATTCAGACCAGAGATCAACCGTGTTTGTTCTCGTCATTTCCCTTAATCCATTTTTCATATTTGTAATCGGTTTTCACCATTTCAAGTATTTTCGAACCATTGTTATTTTATTTCACATGTTTTAACCATAAAGCATTTTCACCCTTGGTTCCTCATACCATGACGGTTAAATCCGTGTTTCGGTGATAATATTTGGTTAATGACATTTAAAAGGTATTTTAAAGCCTTTATTTCATTTCTTTACATTTTCAAACAAATATGATAGTCACCAACACAAAGTCATCCTTGGTTCTACATACCATGCCGGATTTTAACCCGGGTACGATGACGAGTATCGACTAATAACATTCAAATGGACTTAAAACAATTAGTCCATATTCATTTTCAAAAATATTCATGTCAAGTTTGTCAAATCGAACCCGACACCGAATATTATCAAAATAATGATGATTATTCGAGTCTAGTTCTTCAAATCAACAAGTGCGGTCTAAACGACCCCTTCAAATCAAACCGGGTTCAAGTACCCATTTTCAACACGTTTTATAACGTTTTCTAAAAGGTCAGAACACGGCACATAAACCGTGGGCTAACCCGCGCCTAAACAGCTCTCCATTTCTCATTTTCAAAACCGAGGGAGGCCCCTTACACCGCCGGGTGGCTCGCGCCTCATATAGCCGTCTGCTGTGGCCTATTTCCTTCAAAGATTAGTTTAGGACGATCTCGACTCCGGTTAACCCGGATACAGGACGGATCAGATGACTATTTGATTATCCAAAACCATATTTGCAAAATGTCTTACTAAGACAAATGGATCATGTTATGCACCCTAAACCTAATACGGTAAATGGATGTTTAATTTCCGTCTTGCATGCAAATCAACCATTAATCCAACTCGACATCTTATACTTGATACTTGGATTAAATCAACCGACTTACAAAGCTCTCACATGTTAGGTTTAAATTATTGGATGCGCATTCATGCATTTAAACCGTTTTATCAACTTTTGCATTCAACCAACCAAGATCGATCGAGAGGCCGCTAACGCGGCGGGATTGGGTGTCCGATTAAAGGGCTTCCCAATACGTACCTTCACCTCTTACTCGGAAACTTTGGATAGTGGACGACCTTATCCGGTATGCACGAGAGTCATTCTAGAGATAGGATGCTAAAGAGGGACGATTCCTTATCTTTAGTACCTATGTCAAACGCTGCTTTGTGCTTCGATTTGACCGAGGTATAAAGTGGATTTCGAACGGGTTCCAGGCATCCTACAAATGCTTGGTGGCGACTCCGAACATCTCTAATCGTTTCGAGACCCTAACCGAGACAAAACCGACCGATCTAAAACGATCCGGTCGAAAGTATCTTTACGCCGCCGAGCGTGGCTTTCAAAAAGACCGCTGTGTGTCCATAGATCGAAGTGGGCTCGCAGGTGGCCCGTGACCGCAGATCGGTAGGTGGCCCAAATCCACAGAACGAGACGTGGCCCATGTCCACAGATTGGCGACTCCGCTGGGGAGAACTAGGACACTTACGTCTTTGTGATCCCTAGATGGTGAGACTCGAACGAGGTCTTGGTTGGAATACATTAATTGATATTACGGTCACGGTCGGGTTCCTTGTCCGGGCCCACAACCTAACCCTTTTTTACCAATTGGCTCGTTTCGTCGGCGTGAGTTTTCTCATCCCCGCGTTTTGAATCCTGATTGAGTCAAGCATACCATTGACGTTACACATTTCTGTTTCGTCAAAGAGCTTTCATCACTTTCGAGCACGAGGCTAGGGCACTCTCCTTACACATTTTGTTTGGATTGGTATCCCTCTCGCAAATCGGGGTTTGATTGCTTGGTGTGTAACCCACCCTTTTAAGCCAAAACCCGTGTCAACATAATGCATAATATAATGAACTGCAAGTGCTTATGTGCTAATTGATCATAAGTCCTTCCGTGTCATTTTCAAAATCACCTTTTCGCGCCGTTATAATGGCCATTTCAAACCTCGGTCTTTCGCCGACCGTTACACGCCTTTCTAGGCCGTTGTAATGACGATTTTCAAACCCGGTTTTGTATAACCATTTCAACACGCCTTTCTAGGCCGTCGTAATGACGATTTTCAAACCCGGTTTTGTATAACCATTTCAACACGCCTTTCTAGGCCATCGTAATGACGATTTTCAAACTCGGTTTTTATAACCATTTCAACACGCCTTTCTAGGCCGTCGTAATGACGATTTTCAAACTCGGTTTGTATAAACCATTTTAACACGCCTTTCTAGGCCGTCGTAATGATGATTTTCAAACCTGGTTTTTTATAACCATTTCAACACGCCTTTCTAGGCCGTCGTAATGACGATTTTCAAACCCGGTTTTGTATAACCATTTCAAATCACCTTTTTACGCCGTTACAATCGTTGCATCTAGACACAGATTTTAACCCGTTTCGCGTCGACAATGGCTCTTTCAAAACCCGAGAAAAGCACACGCCCTTTTCTCGAGACACTTTCGGGATCCCGAGGACCATACACCGTCCCCGAGACCTCTTCAAACATTTCAAACTCGATTTTCAAAACATACAATTTTGAATTTCAAAAACCGTCTTGGGAAACAATGCACTGTTTCCCGAGCCGACTCAAACTCAAACCGTCTTTTGCAAATAAACATAAGACAACCCTTTCAACGGATCGACTTGCGGAGATCCCTATTCTTCGGAAGCCGCCCATTAAAGCGACAAACGAATCTTTTTGAAAATTTCTATTTTCGAAAACTTCAGTCCACCATTCCAATTCCGCCTCGTGTCTATCGAGTCAAAGCAAACGTACTTATGGGTCTTTACTTATGAGTCATCTTACCACGGGACCCGTCAATGGCGTCACGCCGTCATATTGGACTCGTGTCAAAGGTTCGGTCAACACCGTCACATCATAAATCGAGTCAGCACCGAGGGACCACACACGGTCACCCCGTCTTGTTGGGTCTGATCTTTGTCTCGTCCTTTGTGTTGTCTGCGTTCAGTCTTGGAACCTTGTCGGATTGAGTTGTAATGTGAGCCGTTTTTCTGCCTCAGAGCCATGGCCCCGCTCTTAAGGTCACCCTGGATCGCGTCGAGACCCGTATCAACGCCCTGGAGAACAAGGAAACTGGGGAACATAATACCCCACCTCTGACTGAAACTGAGAAGAGGCTGAAACTCTTGGAAGAACAGCTCCTAGCCGGGGGTAATAATATCCATCTTGAGAACAACCGAAGGTTCGAACCCGTTGGGGACCAGTTACCTGACAACTTCACCCTGACTGATGTGCCTGAGTTCAAGGGAGTGGAGGACCCACTCAACCATATCCGTGCTTTCAAGGACTACATGGCCATTAAAGGGGTCAAACAGGAACTTTTTACCTGGATCTTCCCATCCTCTTTGGAGCCGATTCCTCGCCAATGGTACTACTCCTTGGATCCGAAAAACCTTACTACTTGGGATGAGATCGCGGTCGAGTTTGCCAAACAGTATGCCGACAATGTCGAGATCCAGGCCAACACTCGTACTCTCGAAGTGCTAACCCAAAACGACAAGGAAGGGTTCACTGAGTTTCTAACCCGTTGGAGGAGGGTGAGTACTCAATTGGTCAGTAAGCCGAGTGAATCAACTCTGGTGGAAAAGTTTGTCAACAATCTCCGCCCGGTGTATGCCAACCTACTGAGGTATCAGAATATCAAGACTTTTCAAGATCTGCAGATTCTGGGGACGCGTATTGAGGACGACCTCCGAAAGGGTGTCTTAGCCAAGACCACTGGCAGAGGTTACCAGGGCTCCACCTCAACCGGATCTCGCCCTTACGGTCAGACAAACAAGATTGATGAGGTTAACCTCGTCGAACCATCCGCTAAGAAAACTGAGCGCCCTCAGAGAGTGTTCACCAACATAGGGTCGACTTATGCAAGTGCCCTGAAAAGGCTCATGGACCAAGGGAAGCTACAACCGATTGGACCCACCCCGGATCCGACCGACGCCAAGAAGTCTCGATTTTGGAACCCCAATGCCTACTGTCAGTATAATCGAGGGAAAGGGCATGATACCGAAAATTGCTTCAAACTCAAGCACCTCATTCAAGACATGATTGAGAAGGGAGATTTGCCTCTACCCCCACCAACTAAACCGAACAACAAGACGAATCCTTTTGGAATTCACGCCATTTCTGATGATGAGTCGACCCTAGATTCCTCTCACCTCATCCTGCCGATTGACGACGAGGTGAATGATTTGGAAAAAGATCCTTCAGACGGAGTGTTTGTGTTTAGTGCTGCCACTATGCTCACTATGTTTCAACAAGTTGAAGAGGCCATAGCCAGCCTCTCTGAAAGAATCACCCGACTCGACGACACCTACCGTCGACTCATCTTCAATCCACCGCCACCGCGCCCAAGGGAGAATTCCCCAAGCATTCAAAACTACCCACCCCAGGATGGATTGTTCCCGCGACCATTCTGGCATAGACCTCACGAAAATCACCCTCAAAATAACTACCCTCAAAATAACTACCCCCATAAAAATCGCACTCACAAAAATATTCCCCACAAGAACTACCCACCGAGGAATACCCCTCCAAGGTATCCTCGAGACTCCGAAATTAACGGCATATTGAGAGATGATGTTGAGGATGTCTATATCCTCCCAGGGAAGGAGAAGCGGACGAAAGAAATCGGACATCTCACCCGGTCTGGGCGTCCCTATCAGAATCCGAACAATCCAACGGTCGTCCCAACAACGAATGACCAAATCGTCCCAGAGGTGGACACTCAACCAAAGGCCCCCAAGAACTCAATCCTGAAACAGCTCCAGAAAGCAAAAGCCGAAATCTCAATTTCGCAACTGATCGCAACGTCTTTTGAGCATCGACAGGCCTTGCTGCAGGCCTTGGGAAAATTAATCGTGCACTTCACCTCTTCCCCAGAAGAAATAGTGGCGCACATGACGAGGGACACCCCTGATCTGAATAACCCGGTCGTCTTCTCCGACGAGGACATCCCTCCGTTCGGAGCCAATCATAACCTGGCCCAGTATATCACCGTACAATGCCTCCAGAAAAATATACCCATGGTCCTCGTGGATGACGGTTCCGCCGTGAATGTCATTCCTCTCAAAACTGCCCACAGGCTAGGTATCATGGAATCTGATTTGATCCCACCAAATCAAGGAGTACGCGCCTACGACGGCACTCGTCGCAAGGTCGCTGGGCTTGTCACTTTGACCGTCGCAACCGGAGCACTGGAAAGACAAACCAGTTTTCAAGTGGTCGACATCGACGCGTCCTTCAACATGCTCCTGGGGCGTCCCTGGATTCACGCCGTCAAGGCGGTCACATCAAATCTCCACTAGAAGATCAGGGTCCCCTTCAACGGGAAAACGATCACGATTCCCGCTTCCCCAATCAAAGCAGTTATGAGAAAGGGGATAGCCTCCCAAGCCATTGAGGAGGACGACAATGAAATATGGGGTTTCCAAGCCGTGAACGCCATAACTGATGAATCGAAGCCCTCTGATTGTGACCCGTTCACCAACCTCACGGTCAACCGTATCATGATGCGTCAGGGTTACTTCCCGGGTTTGCCGCTCAATCCACTAAAGGACCCGTTGCCTCCCTTGAAGCAGGCTAAGGTCCCCAACATTCCCTCTGGACTGGGATACGAACCTACTGACGAAGATATCCAGGAGATGAACCTCCTAGTCCGAAAACACAAGAAGCACGGGGTTATCCTCCATCCCAATCATCTGACTCTCAACGGATACTTTGTCCCCGAGGGAGAGTCCGAGCTCTACCACGGCTTTCCGGAACCAATCTATGACTCTGTGGCGAAGGCTAGGTACCCGGGAGTGGAAGTCTTCCAGGACTGCTACTTTATCCACGACAACATCAAAGCTGCATCAACTGAGTCCAAGCCGTCACCATGCCTTGACGGACAAGCTGTCACACTCCTCTTTGGGGAAGATAATGTCAAACACCTCGACTATGAGGACATCATCAACATCGCCCTGAAAGACAATCAATTTGATCCAACCACCTTGATCTCCAATACTGACCCGGAGAAAGCCACCCGGGGCTGGAGGAAGACCGTCAAGTGGACCGATCCCCAGGGCCGCATTCTCAAGATAACAACTGGAGAAGGCCCTATGTTCAAGGAGGGAAGTGATGAAGGAACTGAGTCTGAGTCTGAGTCTGAGTTAGAGTCAGAGTCTGTCATAGCTCCTAACGCTCCCGATGTCCCAGTCAAGGTCCCCTGCCCACTATTTTATCACAAAGTCGTGGCTGATTCAGAGGCTGAGTCTACTAGGGTCACCCCCACTCCCATGAAAGGTGACAACCTGGAGCCTGTTCCAGGGGCCACTTCCTCTGTTGTGTTGCCTCTGACTGACCACGAGATGTCTGTCCTTTCCGAGCTTTTCGCTCGTGTCAACTTAATGAACGCTAAGTTTGCTTATGACTCGTCTCAATTTAACTGCAATGCAATTCTGAATGACTATGAGGAATTTAACTTGAGTGACTACCCACCTCACTTAGCCAAAGAACTTGAGAAACAGGAAACCAGAACCCCCATCATTGAGGAAACTGAGCCTATTAACGTAGGAACTGACAATACACCTCAAGAACTTAGGATAGGGACAACCCTGGACCCCTCGGAAAGACAACAGTTCGTTGACCTCCTCCACAAATACAAGGACGTGTTTGTCTGGTCTTACAGAGACATGCCTGGGATTGACCGGGAAATTCCAGAGCACCGGATACCCATTAAACCCGGGGCTAAACCTGTGAAACCAGAAGCTACGCCGGATGCGTCCTGAGTGGGCCCTAAAAATCAAGGAAGAAGTGGACAAACAGTTCAAAGCTGGGTTCATCAAAGTGTCTGAATACTCGGATTGGGTGGCCAACATTGTGCCGGTACAAAAGAAAGACGAAAGAATTCGGGTTTGCGTCGACTTCCGGGATCTGAACAAGGCGAGTCCAAATGACGATTTCCCCTTGCCACATGTTGACATTCTGGTGGACAACACTGCGGAACATGCTCTCTTATCATTCATGGACGGGTATGCTGGGTACAACCAGATTAAAATGGCTGAGGAAGACATGCACAAGACTGCATTCACTACGCAGTGGGGTACATATTGCTACATGGTCATGCCTTTTGGCCTCATCAACGCCGGAGCAACCTATCAGAGAACCGCTACCACTCTCCTATATGATATGATGCACATGGAGGTAGAGGTATATGTCGATGACATGATTGTCAAATCAAAAGAACGGGACGGCCACATCAGCGCCCTCCGGAAATTCTTCGCTCGTCTGCGGAAATACAACATGAGACTAAATCCTCAGAAGTGTAAATTCGGGGTCACCTCCGGAAAACTCTTGGGACATGTCGTCAGTAAGAGAGACATTGAGATTGATCCAACCAAAATCAAAGCCCTTCAACAAATGCCTCGGCCTAGGAACGAGAAGGAGATTCGGGGATATTTCGGTCAGGTCCGATATATCAGCCGGTTCATTGCCAAGGTCACTATGATTTGTGAACCAATATTCAAGAAGCTTCGTGCCTCCGATCACACCGATTGGGACGACGACCGTCAGAAAGCCTTCGACAGGATAACGGAAATCCTATCCAAACCTCCTGTCCTCATGCCACCTCAACCGGGGATTCCTCTATCTCTAAACCTGACTGTTACCAACACAGCCATGGGAGCAATGCTAGCACAAACAGTTGGTAACGAAGAGCGGGCCATCTATTACATCAGCAAAAAGTTCATTGGGTACGAGACGAGGTATACCCAACTGGAAAAGACATGCCTTGCCCTAGTATGGTCAACAAAAAAGCTGCGGCACTACATGCTCAGCTACACGGTCCACATCTACTCCAAGATGGATCCGGTCAAATACATCTTCGAAAAACCCGTACTAAACGGAAGGCTGTCTAGATGGACACTGATGCTGTCCGAATTTGATCTCAAGTTCGTACCCCTCAAGGTTATCAAGGGAAGAGCAGTTTCCGATTTCCTAGCAGAGAATCCCGCCAACGAGGATCCAACGACCGACACATGGTCACTTCCTGACGAGGACATCCTTTGTGCCGACTTCGATGCATGGGACCTATACTTCGATGGTGCATCTAATCTGAGAGGCTTCGGGGTAGGAATCCTTCTAATTTCACCAGAGGGAGAACATGTTCCGATCTCGCTCAAGCTAGACTTCGCCGTCACCAATAACGCCGCTGAATATGAAGTATGCCTCATCGGCCTACAAGCAGCCATCACACTTGGCATCAAGAGGCTGAGGGTCCACGGCGATTCCTCACTCATCATTAATCAGGTGTCCGGATCATGGAAAATCCGATCTGACAACTTAGCTCCCTACCGAGCAAAGATCAATCAAGAGGCCGAGTTCTTCGACCAAGTCGACTACTTCCACTTGCCACGAGAGGAAAATAAATTTGCTGATGCCCTGGCAAAACTTGCCGCGCTCGTCAACATACCTGACGACATGACATCAATACCCCTATGTGTCGAGAGGAGGAGCGAGCCAGCCCACATTTGTGCTGTTATAACCGACGAGGAAAGCCATGATGAACCTTGGTACCAAGCCATCCTCAATTACAAAACTAAAAACGAATTACCTCCCAACTCTGGTCAAAGAGGACAAAGAGCCATCCGTTTACTTGCATCACAATTCGTGATAAACCAGAATCAACTCTACAAAAGAACACCCCAAGGAATTTTCCTCCTTTGCATTGACCATCACAAAGCCAAAAAAGTCATGGGAGAGGTTCACGACGGAGAATGTGGCCCTCACATGAGTACAATGATGCTTACATGGAAAATCATGCGGCTAGGTTACTACTGGACCACCATGGAAGCCGATTGCCGTAACTATGTCAAACATTGCCACAATTGCCAAATCTTCGCCAACATACAACACATACCACTATCCCTTTTGTACACCATGACGTCACCCTGGGGCATCGACATCGTCGGGAAATTCAACCCGATAGGCACCAAGGGGCATTGCTTCGTCCTCGTCGCCATCGACTATTTTACCAAATGGGTAGAAGCACACTCATATGCAGTCATGACCGCCAAACAAGTGGTCAAGTTTATTCAAAACAACATCATCTGCCGATATGGGGTACCCCATGAAATCATCAGCGATCAAGGCTCTCACTTCCTGGCGGAAACTCAAGCTTTGCTGGACAAATACAAGATCAAGCGACATCGATCGTCCCCCTACCGTCCCCAAACTAACGGAGCGGTGGAGGCAGCGAACAAAACTCTTGTCACCATTATCAATAAGATGCAAGACGACTACCGCGATTGGCCGAGCAAACTCCCATTCGCACTCTGGGGATACCGAACCTCCATTCGAACACCGACAGGCGCCACACCCTTCTACCTAGCATACGGTATGGAGGCGGTTCAACCGGTAGAGTTAGAGGTCCCATCTCTACGCATCCTACTGGAGAGTCAAGTCTCTGAGGCGGAATGGACCCGTCGAAGTTACGAACAACTCACTCTTCTAGACGATAGACGAACGGCGACTCAACGCCTTGTACAACGTCCAGTTATACCAACAATGTATAGAACGGGCATTCAACAAGAAAGTTAAACCCAGAAACATCCAGGAGGGCGACTTGGTTCTCAAGTCAGTTCGAGCACCATTACCCGTCGATCCGAGGGGAAAATTCAAACCCAACTGGGCCGGGCCATACCTGGTCAAGAAAATACTTTCGGGGTGCGCAGTGAGAGTGAGTGACCTAGATGGGGAGGACTTTACAAACCCGACCAACCTAGACCAACTCAAGAAATACTACACTTGAACCCTAGCAACCAACGACCTAACCTAGTTTTACAACTAGCAACGACCTCAACCCTTTTCAAGTCAAGTTACTCAACGTGTTCTAATTTGAAATTGCATGTTTTATCGAGTCTAAGCTGCGGCACCTTGCCCGTTTCGAATGTCCTTTGATCTGTCAAAGGCAACGTCCATTTGCACTAAAACCAACCCCCTGAACTACGATCATGGTTTGATTTCACCTCTTCGGGTGAATACATAGGCAGTCCTTTCTTACACAAGAAGGATACAACCATCCCCATAAAAAAAATCCCCACATACAAAAAAACATCCCTATTAAAAAAAGAGAAAAGGAAAAACCATTCCCTTTCCCACCAAAATACAAAATAAGCCTTTCTCCCTTTCCACAAAATACCACTTTCCCAAGTGCAAATGTTTAGGACGATTCAAATCGAATTACCTTTACAAAATGGATGGAAGAAACAAGCGTTCACAATTTTCGACACAGGCAATCTTCTTATTTAATTAATAATGAGAGGGATTACAATTTCAACAACAAATAAAGCTCGACGAGTCTACAACTTGTCAAAGCTAAGGTGTCAACTAACACACCTCACATAATAAAACTAGCACAAAACACACAACAACTAGCTAGTACAACATAATAAAAACTCACAACAATAATACAACATAATAATAAAGTGGGTAATGGAGGTCTTCACTCTTCCATTCTACCCTTGCCTTTTCCTTCGAGGTACATCTTCCCCTTGCTCTTCTTGTGGCCCGCCTAGCATGGATTTCCTCCTCAGAACGGATCCTCAACGGATCTAAGACGGCGATGGCCTCCGGTCTAGCACAAGACCCCATATTCGACCCAAGACGAGCCAATGCACGCCCCACCATATTCTTGGGGCCGGAAATCCTCCTCTTCGGTGGTCTCATCACATCGGAAGTAACTCCATCAACATACTCCTTAAAGAAGGCACGGTTGGCCTTGCCAACCTCTCGATACTTTAAGTCAACAACCTCGTCCTTACGAAATTTGGATCTCTCTTCCAAGGACGGAGCACGTGACCATTTGACATAAGCGGGAGTCACCCATGTCGTGGCAACGGGGTTTGGTACCTCCCAAAGTGGCCGAGTGGCCCACCATCTTTTGAAGAACTCCACAAGCTCGGATTTCCGGAAAACATTCTCTTGGACAAGAGTATCTTGAGCGGGCACCTTTTGTTGACGCCCCATTTGCCTCATGAGCCTTTCGGGATAAATGAAGGAAACAACCTTCAAGCCCACCACCATCAAAGAACGAGGACTAGCACCCGAAGCGGGCAACCCCGTGAAGGACCTCAAGTGCCACCACGGCACCACCCAACGGATATGAGGACCACCCTCCTCTGCCAATCTTGCGGCCCAATAGGCCTCGGTGGAAGAAAAACTATCCGGGTACAACTTCTTCCTTATAGTAAGGTGACGGAAGGAGTAAGAAGAAGGATTAACCGGAGGCTCTACATACCTTAGCCTCTCCAATAGCCACACTTGGAGGATCCTTGGGGATCCAAAAGAGGGAGCTTCTCCACAAGAGCCTTCCTTGTCCAAAGCTTGGATAATCTCTCCAAGCACCAACCATGATGGATCTCTACCGTGCTCCATTTGCTCAATCACATGGATAAGAGTCATGCTACCATGGCATCTTGGACCCTCCTTCTTCAAGACAATAACAAAGAGGTACACATGGACGAGGCAAAAGGCAAGAGCCCTTCTCCTAGTCACCTCCGAGACATTAGCATCTAATCGGTTTGAAAAGATGTTGATAAGAGCCAACATGTCCACACCATGTGGGGCAAGAAGAAAGTTGACTTGGCTTGTTGACAAGCCCAACATGGAACAGAATTTCTCCTTGTAGCACAACCGAGTCGGAGGAAGCACCGGAACACAACCCGACCACGCACCAATGGCTCCAACTTCTTCAGCAAGAGGACAAAGCTCACCCTTCGGGAAAACGAAAACATGATGTTTCGAATCCCAAAACCGAGAACATGCTTCAAGAAATGAAGGTTGCACCTTGACTTGACGAAGCACCAACAATTGACCAACTCCCATGCAAGCGAGTTGATACTTTTCGGGAGGCGACAAATCTCGGCACGATTGTCGCAATGCGTTCTCAAAAGCATCCATGAAATATTTTTGTGGAAGAAGAAGAGGTTTTGTAGAGATGTTTTTGTGTTTCGGATGATGAAACAATGAAGCACAAACGTCCCTATTTATACAAAATGATCAGCGCATTTTTCAGAAAAAAGGGAGAGCTGGCTTCCATCGCCAGGCTGCTCGTGCCTCTTTGAGGCTTCCCCAAGATTCCCGCTGTTGACTTGTCTCTTTCAACATGTGTTTTCTCCTGACACCTCAAACCTCCCGCCGGGAAGCTCGCGCCTCTTCGGGATGATTCAGGATATTTTGTGTTTCCTCACACTCAATTTTCCTTGTTTTCGCGTTTTACGAAATCCGACACGGTTTCCATGACGCAGCTTTAAACATACGGATCTTTCTTTCTTTTTTTTTAAGGGGGGAAGGGCTAGTCGCCCCGATCCGCGATGGATAGTTTCCACGTCAGCCGAAATACCGAAATTTTTTCGCTTTTTCGCAATTTTCCATTAAAAATCAAGATCGAAGATTGATAACACGACATCAATTTTCCTCAAAAACTCAAGCACTCACAAATTCGAGTCTTGACCTCAAAAATCAAAAATCAAATATACTCGCAAAAATCCTTTTCAAAAATTATTTCCTGACGGTTTGAGTTTGAATTTTTCGAGTCAATTTCAATGATTTCGACGCAATTTAATTCACGACACGAGTTAATTGCTCAAATTTTCAAGTCAACTCCTTTTGAATTCCGAACGTGACGATTTGTCACGAAATTTTCAAAATTCATTTCAAAATTTCAATTTTAACTTCAAGTCATCTTGGTTAATTTGGTTTTCAATCAAATGTTTTTACGTGTTTACATTTATGCGTATGTGCTATCCGTTGCTTGTTTTCTACACTAACGATGCAGGAACTAGTGCGAAGCAAAAGGATAATCAACAGCCGACAGCGCTCCTCCGAAAGACAAAAAAGCCAAAAATCACAAAATAAACCACAATCCAAAAACACATATATACAAACCGCCTCACGCAAAATACATCGGCACGCGTTTGATACGGGCAACTGACCGTACAAAACAGGTTGATCTGAACATCTATCATACAGACACTGACCTAAAACAAACGTCTATCATACAGACACTGGCCTAAGACAACGAACTGGGGGCTATCCGCCACCTACCGAACTAAGCACTCCCTACCCTTCCGATCAGAAAATAAAGGGAGCAACATAGGGAACAAAAGAGCAACAACGGAAGCAAAGGTGATTACCATTATGGTAATACCCCGTTCCTGCTCCACGACAAAAAAGAAGACAGTGCCTTGCAGACTTTGGATGATGAGGAGGCCAAGAACCATGATGCGATGCACCACCCCGGTGCTGAACCTCACTCATCAACCACCCTATCTATGAGCCACAACGAAAAGGACAAGCCGGCCGCATCAGCCGCCTCTCCTCCTCTACGGAAGTATCTTCCACCATCGCCTCGAATACGACAGTCTCCTCGGCCGCTACATCCCCTCCAGGATCGACTTCCTCCTCAAAGCCTCAACGACGGACCCCATAGGTCCCAGATGATACCCTGCGATAAAAAAAAAACAACAACAAACAAAAAAAACGTCAGCCGGAATTTCGGCATTACGACGGCATGAAAAGGATAAATCCAAAAAAAAAACAAAAACAGCCTGCAATGCAAAACAAGGGCAATCCCGCCCAAAATACCAACCAAACCATTCACAAAAAAAACAAACACAAAAACGACTCGTCCCTCTTTTCAAGCAAAAGACGAGTCAAAATCACAAAAACGGCATTTCAAGACCCATACAAGGTCCGCCTACAAACCAAAATACATTCCCGACACAATGGGGTATTTTTCTACGGCTCAAAAAGGCAATTCATACGCTAATTTGAGCCCAAACCGGTCAAAATTCAAAAACGACCGCAAAAAGGCAAACGTGATTTTATCACGCCTCAAAACGACCTAAATTACCAATAAGGTCCATTTCAAGGCAAACTGACTCAATTCAAGCCCAAACAGGCGCTTATTTTGTCAGACGTAAGACCGTCACAAAAGGCAAAAATCCAATTTTGCCCACAAATATCCAACGAAGGTCCATAAATGGCGAATACTGGTTTTCCCAACTACAATGCAACCTAGTGGGACCCACTACCCAAGCAAATAAACTTGGCATTGCAAAACGAGACGGTTTCTCACCTCACTCACGTTTTTCGAGCATAGGGAGCAAGAACGGGGACCAAAATGCAAACTAAAAGCACCCCTATACTCCTAAACAGGTTTCTAACCTAATGCAAGCATCAATTTCACTCGAAATGGGCTCAATCAAAAACGCCCAATTCGATTTTTTTTAGGGTAAAATCCACCCTAATTCAATCAAGCTAAAGATCAACAAATTTGAATGGATTCAAGAGGAAATACTTACCTTGAGATGACATTGTTGATAATGGCACGAGTAGAAGCAAGCAAAGGTCTTTCAAATGGCGATTTTTGCGGGTTTTTGTGTCGAAAGGAAGAAGATGAAGTGAGGTTGATATGCGGACCAACCTCGCGTCTTTTACAGAAAAATAGGGAAGCCCCTTTGGTTCGCCAGGTGGCTCGTGCCTAAACCAGGCCTCCCCTTTGCTCTTTCAGCGGATTTTGGGCTTTAGCCCAATTTCCCGTGATAAACTTCAAGTTTTCATTCGACGATATTAAAGGTCGTCATTTTCTCAAAAACAAATAGTGAAAACTCAAATTCACTATTTCGAAGGCTTTAAACGACGGCACATAAACCGTCCCTCCAATCGAATAGTGAAAAATTTAAATTCGCTATTTTCGAAAATTTTCAAGCAAACGGCGATCAAAACCGCCAATTTCAAAAATAATGGTGAAATCAAAATTCACCATTTCCCTTCAAAATTTCAAAAAAAATAGCGAAAATTCAAAAACCGCTATTTCTCCAAATTTTAAGCGACGGTCATAAAAACCGTCATTTTCAAGATAATAGTTGGGAATTGAATTCCGCTATTTCCATCAAATGTCAACGGCGGCACATAAACCGTCACTTCAATTAATAGTGAAGATTCCAAATTCACTATTTCCATCAAATGTCAACGGCGGCACATAAACCGTCACTTCAATTAATAGTGAAGATTCCAAATTCACTATTTCTTACAAAAGTCAACGGCGGCATATAAACCGTCACTTCAAAACGCAATAGCAAACTCAAAATTGCTATTTTCCTTCAAAATTAAAACAAACGGCGATCAAAACCGCCACTTCAAGTTCAAAGAGGAACGACGAATGGTGAAGATGCCAAATTCACTATTCTTTCAAATACCAGCAGGGGGCTTCCTCGCGGAACCCGCTCATTCCAAAAACAGTGATAGTGAAAATCCATACTCACTATTCCCACAGCGGCCTCACGAGTTTGCTACTTTCAAAACAAGCCCATTTGACGCGGCTATTCCCATTGTCCATTAACTGACCGTACCATGGCTGGCGAGCCTTTGTCCGCAACCTTCCAAGGACACATCCCGAAGATGCCTCAGGTACATTTCCTTACTATGGCTAGCGAGCCTTTGTCCGCAACCTTTCAAGGACACATCGCGAAGATGCCTCGGGTACATTTCCTTACGATGGCTGGCGAGCCTTTGTCCGCAGCCTTTCAAGGACACATCCCGAAGATGCCTTGGGTACATTTCCTTACCATGGCTAGCGAGCCTTTGTCCGCAACCTTTCAAGGACACATCCCGAAGATGCCTCGGGTACTTTTCCTTATCATGGCTGGCGAGCCTTTGTCCGCAACCTTTCAAGGACACGTCCCGAAGATGCCTCGGGTACATTTCCTTGTCATGGCTGGCGAGCCTTTTTCCGCAACCTTTCAAGGACACATCCCGAAGATGCCTTGGGTACATTTCCTTACCATGGCTAGCGAGCCTTTGTCCGCAACCTTTCAAGGACACATCCCGAAGATGCCTCGGGTACATTTCCTTACCATGGCTGGCGAGCCTTTGTCCGCAACATTCAAGGACACTTCCCGAAGATGCCTCTGGTACATTTCCTTACCATTGGCTGGCGAGCCTTTGTCCGCAACCTTTCAAGGACAGATCCCGAAGATGCCTCGGGTACATTTCCTTATCATGGCTGGCGAGCCTTTATCCGCAATCTTTCAAGGACAAATCCCGAAGATGCCTCGGGCACATTTCCTTACCGCAGCTGGCGAGCCTTTGTCCGCAAACGCGCAAGGACATATCCGTAGATGCCTCATGTATGACTCCTTCTTATGGCTGGCGAGCCTTTGTACGTAGTATAACGGACTTTAAACGACCCGCACGGATAGTCGACAGACTCTAAACTGTTCCCGACGATAGGTCCTTGACTCGTACCCTCGAGTCGCATTGGCGTCGCCCATCCCGACGGCAGGTCCTTGGCCCGAATCCTTTCGAGCCGCCTCGACGTCGCTTGGGTCTCCAGGTTGTAATCTTCGATTGACCTGGGGGCTCTACTTTGACTTTTGCCCTGTCCAAGCCTCAGTCAAAATGGGGGCTCTGTAGATACCCAGTATCTGCTGAGACTCCAACAAACACCCGATGATTATCGGACTACAACATGCGTTGGAATCGCGGCGTTTGATCGAAAGTTTGTGTACAACTTTACGTCGGAAAACTTAAATTGATTTCGAAAATAAAACATTTCAAAACATTTCAAAAATACCTGGAGTGTTTAATGCACGACGACGGGGTCGCAATGACACTAACTAGAGTCAAAACCGACACCGGACCAAAAACCGACTCAAAAATTCAAATCCCGACTCCAACAACGAGTCAAACCGAGTCAACCACCAAAAACAAAACTTTCCAAACCTTCTACCTTAAGTTTTCCCGGATTCATGTTGGTCAAGTACCAAACATGTGACTACAAAACCTAGGATAGAACAAATCATGATTGCGTTTGTTGTGAAAGTAACAACACAACTCGATGAACCGTGACGTGGCTCGCGCCTCTTTGAGCAGCCCAAGTGGCCACGTCGCTCAAAACTCACACAACCACTCATTCTTCTATAAATACCCCTCAAATCCCACCCATTTAAGAGTTACGCGAGTGTCCGCCCCCTCTTTTCTCCCTTAAAATTCTCGACTCGACTTCTTAAGTCACAACCCGACGTGTGTTTACGACCTACCGATCGTAAACACGAGCCTTACACATTGTTTGGTACCGTCATCGAGCATTAAACCACTTGACCGACCATTGCGACCACTACACCATCACTAAGCTTAAAACACTCTTTTTACTTACCAAAACGGTTTTAAACCGAGTTTTTTCCGATCAAACGAGTTATTACACTTACGTCGGTCACTCACTCACCATAACTAAACATGTAATTATAAGGGTGTAAAAATCCTCTTTTATTATGTTTTCATTCGTTTCATGAATATAACATGCTAAAACATGCATAACATGAACCAAAACATGGAATAAACGAGCCAAAACTGATTTTTGGTCTGAGGCAGAAGTCCCTTAGGTCGCCAACTAGCCCACGCCTAAATGGGGTATTCAGACCAGAGATCAACCGTGTTTGTTCTCGTCATTTCCCTTAATCCATTTTTTATATTTGTAATCGGTTTTCACCATTTCAAGTATTTTCGAACCATTGTTATTTTATTTCACATGTTTTAACCATAAAGCATTTTTCACCCTTGGTTCCTCATACCATGACGGTTAAATCCGTGTTTCGGTGATAATATTTGGTTAATGACATTTAAAAGGTATTTTAAAGCCTTTTATTTCATTTCTTTACATTTTCAAACAAATATGTTAGTCACCAACACAAAGTCATCCTTGGTTCTACATACCATGCCGGATTTTAACCCGGGTACGATGACGAGTGTCGACTAATAACATTCAAATGGACTTAAAACAATTAGTCCGTAATCATTTTCAAAACTATTCATGTCAAGTTTGTCAAATCGAACCCAACACCGAATATTATCAAAATAATGATGATTATTCGAGTCTAGTTCTTCAAATCAACAAATGCGGTCTAAACGACCCCTCCAAATCAAACCGGGTTCAAATACCCATTTTCAACACGTTTTATAACGTTTTCTAAAAGGTCAGAACATGGCACATAAACCGTGGGCTAACCCGCGCCTAAACAGGCTCTCCATTTCTCATTTTCAAAACCAGAGGGAGGCTCTTACACCGCCGGCTGGCTCGCGCCTCATATAGCCGTCTAGTACAGGGCATGTTCCCTTCCAGCATTAGTTTAGGACGATACCGACTCTGGTTAACCCGGATACAGGACGGATCAGATGACTATTTGATTATCCAAAACCATATTTGCAAAATACCTTACTAAGACAAATGGATCATGTTATGCACCCTAAACCTAATACGGTAAATGGATGTTTAATTTCCGTCTTTCATGCAAATCAACCATTAATCCAACTCGACATCTTATACGTGATACTTGGATTAAATCAACCGACTTAGAAAGCTCTCACATGTTAGGTTTAAATTATTGGATGCGCATTCATGCATTTAAACCGTTTTATCAACTTTTGCATTCAACCAACCAAGATCGATCAGTAGAGGCCGGTAACGCGGGCGAGATTGGGTGTCTGATTAAAGGGCTTCCCAATACGTACCTTCACCTCTTACTCAGAAACTTTGGATAGTGGACGACCTTATCCAGGGCGTACGAGAGTCATTCTAGAGATAGGATGCTAAAGAGGGACGATTTCCTTATCTTTAGTACCTATGTCAAACGCTGCTTTGTGCTTCGATTTGACCGAGGTATAAAGTGTATTGCGAACGGGTTCCAGGCATCCGACAAATGCTTGGTGGAGACTCCGAACATCTCTAATCGTTTCGAGATCCTAACCGAGCCGAAACCGACCGATCTAAAACGATCCGGTCGAAAGCATCTTTACGCCGCCGAGCGTGGCTTTCAAAAAGACCGATGTGTGTCCACAGATCGAAGTGGGCTCGCAGGTGGCCCGTGACCGCAGATCGGTAGGTGGCCCAAATCCACAGACCGAGACGTGGCCCATGTCCACAGTAAGTGACTTACTCGATCGAGTAAGTGTGTTTTACGGGTGATTTTGACGGGTTTTGTTAATAATGCGGGATTAGTATATAAAGCCTCTGTCATCTTTCTTAATCTCTTTTATCATTCTAAAAACCCCTTTTGAGAAGGAAAGAAGTTATGTAAGTGTGTTCCTCGCATTGTTAACAAATCCCCAAGGCTAGGAGTGTCGGATCATCTTGTTCTTTACATCGTTGTGATCCTTATGTCGCGGGTAAGCTTTTTATATAATTTTTATAACGTTTTGTTAAAGTTGGTTGAAACCCTAATTGGGTAATTTGGGGTTTTGAGGAGTATTGTTGATGTTAGATTGTGATTGTATGATTGTATGTTTGATAGGAAGTAATTTTAGTGAAGGACGATGTTGATTAGCTGATTGTGACGATCTTGGTGATTGCTGTTCCAGGTAGGGTTTCCCTACTCGGTATTAATTACATGGCATGGTTGATATTGATGTTGTTAGTATTGTTGTTGTTGAGTAATTATCGTATTGGATTCTGATTTGGTGGTTGTTGATAAAGGTATTGTGATTACTGTATAACTGTATGTGATCTTCGGAGTGCATCCCTGGCTAAGTGGAGTCACTTGTGGGAGTGGCTTCACGCCCTTGATTCGCCTTCTGTGGAATCCGCCACAGAAGGGATGTGCACGTTAATGAACATGGGTTTATCGCTCGATGGAGATGAGCGGGGCTTAGGTGGGAACAACTGCGGCCCCCCCACTGGCGGCGAGGAGTACCTGTTGCGATGGGTACTCTGGCAGGGCTACACACTTTAGCGTGTAGTCAGTTGTGTGGAGATTGGAGATGGAGACTGGGGTTCTGTTGAGCTGTTTGAACTATTTGTGTACTTGTTTCATTGTGGCATTGTTTTTGTGTAATTAGTACTGACCCCGTTTAAATGTTTTAAAAAACTGTGGTGATCCATTCGGGGGTGGTGAGCAGTTATTGAGCAGGTATGAGATGATGCGCATGGGATAGCTGGGATGAGTCGTCACGTAGCAGTTTTAGAAGTCTTCCGCTATGTCGAACTTTTTGTAGTTGTTTAGTAGTTGACAGTTTTGAGAACCTTGTATTTCCTTTTAACAGTTTGGAGTTTGGCTTGTATCACTTAAACTTTATTATCATTTAAATACGTTTCGTTATTGTCTATTTGAGTATCATTGCCTCGGGTAACCGAGATGGTGACGTTCTCATACCTTAAGTGGTCCTGGTAAGGCACTTGGAGTATGCGGGTGTCACAACCCCCTTCATTCTCATTAACTTCTCAAGTTGCACTCAACTCACCCCTGAAACCTATCTACCTTGGAAAACCCAAGTCGTTGATATTCTCTTTGGTTTCGATCTGCTGAAGTTTGGCAATGGTTTGCATACTCTCCCTTCTAAGACTCTTACTGCGGCTGACTCTAAGGTCACAACCAATCCCGCTCATACTTCGTGGAAATGTCAAGATAGCCTCATCAAAGGGGCTCTCCTTGCCACGCTCCATCCGCCAGTTACCCCTCTGGTTCTCAAAGCCACCACCTCTCGCGAGGTATGGCAAATCCTTGAAAAGACGTATGCTAACCCCTCTCGGGGTCACCTGTTACAAATCAAAAACCATCTTAAAAATCTTTCCAAATATGACCTCACCATAACCTGGTATATGCAAGCCATAAACACTTGCACCACCGAGCTTGCCCTCCTTAGAAAGATTATGGATCATTAAGATGTTGTGGAAAAGGTCCTCCGTGGCCTTAACTACAAAACCTGTCAACTTGTCATCGAGGCGGTCCATGCTCGTGATAATCCCATCTCGTTTGAGGCGCTGCACGAAAAGCTAATAAACCTTGAACTTAACCTCTAACACAATCTCCCCTCCATGCCACTGTTCTGTGGATATGGGCCACCCGCGCGTTGGTTTCGAGGCGGCGACACTTTTCCCACGGAAACTTGGTTTGCCAAAGCACGTCATGGGGAGTTACCGATTGGTGAGGCATTGAAACCGGTGAAAGGTTGAATAAGCCTGCATTTGTGGAGTCGCCACCAATTTATTGTGGAAAAAATTGGAAACCGTTCGAATACCTCGTGTCATGTCAAGACACAAAGTAATGACATAAACACTAAGAACTCGTTACCCTTAGCATTCTATGTCTAGAATGACTCTCGAAGCTGCCAATGGACACGAATGTCTAGAGATAACTGGTTAAGGGGTGAGGGTACGTATTCAGAAACTCTTTAAATCGGACACCTAATCCCGCCCGCCTCGATATAAGCCTCTACTAATGATTAGGGAAATTGTTCATATTTGATATGTCGTCGATGTAATGCATACAATGCAACAAACATAGATTAATCCTAGCATGTGAAATTAGACTATGTCGGGTAACACGTGTTTTAGCAAACAATTTGGGGTCGAAGTTGGAAGTTAGATTAAATTATATGTGAATGCCATACAATTAAATCATACATAAATAAATACTAAAGGAATATTAAAATTACAAGTATTAAAATTACAAATATTACATGTTTTATTTGATTTACGTCAAAAGCACGCTCGAAAACGGGATTTCAAAGAAGAAAAGAAAATAAAATAAAATTAAAATATAAAAATACGTCAGATTAGAGGTGATAATATGGATAATTGTTGATTCAAACTGTAGTTAGAAGCTACGTCAAAGCGAGAAAGAGTTTAGAGACAGAGACCAGCCGAGAACAGGTGCAGCATATGTTGCGTCCTCTGGAAGAGGCCCAACAATCCCTGCGTCTGTTCTAGAGCTGGGCTCTGGCAGTGAAGTCAGAACCGCAACAATGTTATCGTTCGTTCGTAGATTTAAGATCGATTATTGACATTAGACTCGAGTTGAAGTGTTTTAACCGATTATATGCATCTAGGCAAGTCATAAAATGAATTAAAAACGAGAAATTACAGCGGTTTACATGATTATGATTAACTCGTGTCGGAAATAAAAAAAGGGAAACTTGAGATTAAATTAAGACGGAATTAGACAAATAAGACACGAAAGAAAACCTATGTATCAAATTAGGATTCCAGAACCTCGACTTGAACAAGTCGATACCCCGAAGAATCGATTTGAATTAAAACGGCGAAAACCCGCAAGTATTGGATTACTCGCGATTAAGGACGATTTAAGCATTGTAATTAAAAGGGATTTGTTAAAACGTGATTTATATATTGAAACAACGAAGAAAACAAAGAAAGAGAAAAGAAAGAGAAACTTGCAGCAAGTCGAGGAAGAAGAATAAAAGTAGGAGCAACAAGCAACCTCTGGAAGAGGCGCAGCAAAGCTGCGATTCTTCGAAGAGGCGTAGCTGCTGCTGCGTTTCTTCTCGACGTCTGACCTCTACTGTTTTATAAAAATGATTTTAAAAGGTGGATTTTCGATGCTTTTGATATAGATCTACATTAAATGATACAAAATAAAAAGTACAATAATAAAATGGGATTTACACCCTCAGACTTACATGTTTGATTAAACGAGATTGACTAAAGTTATTGTTTTAGTGATTGCTCGACTCGAATATGCGTGGAAAGTGCCCTCGTTAGAGGATTTAGTAAATTGATTAGGTTGATTAAATGTGAAGTTGGTCAACTTGGTCGGTGTATACAACGTGACTGGGACTTAGAATGATCTGAGCTTACGTGGTTGATTGATCAAGCACGTAGGCATCGAAAGCAATAGTGTAGTCTAGAATGCAAAGAGAGAAGAGAAGAGGCGGAACATTTGCGTGCCAAATTTGGAGGCCGAAGGCCTCTATTTATACTAAACATATGGAAGAGTTTAGGAATGACACGGATTTGGAAACAAATCTCGGAAATATTCTGAAAAACGTGAAAAGAGAGCTGGAGAAGAGGCGCATCAGCCACTGCGACCCTTGGAAGAGGCACAACACCTGGTGTGTCATTTCCCCAGAGATTTCCTCCTCAGCAAGAAAGATTTTCGCTTTTTATTATGGAATTTCGGAAGATATACACTTCCATATTCCATAAAACACAAAATACGGAAGATATTTACTTAAAATATATATTTTAATTTAGTAATAAACATCCAGAGAATTCTAGAACATTCCGGAATATTCCGACTCGGTATTTAAACGGTTTTTAGAAAGTGAAGCGGTTTTTGACCCGGACTCCAAATGAACTCTAATTACTGTCAAAACGATCGTATCGGTGCGTAGATGACGACCAAGGGGTTGACCCGAGTGTTTGAGCTATCACTTGTCAATGAACTTACGCACTATCATAAAATCATTCCGCGTATCAAACATGCGGCCCAAACATCACTGGGTGGTTGGCGGGAGGTGTAGAAATGAGGTATCTATAGAGCCCCCACTTTGACTGAGGCTTGGACAAGGCAAAATTCAAAGTATAGCCATCAGGTCAATCGAAGATTACAACCTGACGACTATAGCTACGCGAGGCGGCTCAAGGGGTCTGAACCAAGGACCGTCGTCGGGAACATTTTAGAGTCTGTCGACTATCGGGGAGGGTCGTTTAAAGTCCATTAGACTATGTAGGGAAGCTCACCAGCCATAAGAAAAAACCATACCGGAGACACCCTTGACACCCTTGAGTGAAGGATTCGAAGGTACTCATTCTCTCCGGAGAATTTTATCTTAAACTCCGTGGGGAAAAAATCATATGTTGCGTCAACAATGGCGCGCCCTTGGCACTGCCGAGGAGAAAATAATAGATCGACAATGACGCGCCCTTGGCATCGCTGAGGAAAATAAAGGTGTTTGATCGATAACGGCGCGTCCTTAGCGCTGCTGAGGAGAAAAAATAATAGATCGAAAACGACACGCCCTTGGCATCGCAGAGGAAATAAACGTGTTGATCGGCAACAACGCGTCCTTGGCACTGCTGAGGAGAAAATCCGCTCGGGCCGTCGTAAGTAAAATTCCGATAAAGGGGAGAAACCCATGAACTGTCCTTAGTGATCATGAATTCTCGCGGGGAACAAGATGTTGTGGTTGTCTGTAGTCTGCTGAAGAGAAAATATCGATTCGAACGAAGAGAACGCCGAAAAAGAGAGCCATATGCTGGGGAAGAGGGGCATGAAGCCCGGGCCGACAAATAACGAACTTATAACGAATTTTAACAAAATTCTAAGGAAAATCGCAGGGGACAAGGCGCAGCAAAAGCTGCAACCTTTGGAAGAGGTGCATCAAGTGCTGCGTCTTCTCCCGAGCTCACCCCTGTCTGGGTAAAAACCCGACTTAAGCCGTGTTTTGTTTCAACTTCAAAACACAAACCATTTCATTTCTTCACAAAAACTCATCCAAATTCCGTCAAAACTTGATCAAATCTTGCCATAGACGATGACTAATCGCGACATGTGTCTTGTACTTGCTTTATTTTGCATTTGAACTTTGATTTTGGGTCGAAAATTAGGGTTTACACACCCATTTATTTCGAAAATTTGGGGCTTTCGTCACAAATGGATTTGTCTTATGAAATTGACATTAGAAATGAGTAATTGATCATGTTAGGAACACAACCATGTATTTCTTTCGAATTCTCGTCAAGTATTAAGGATATGAGCGCGAAATGTGACGGTTTCCTGCTAAACCGTAAAACCCTTCCAAAATAGCCCTATACTAGCCCATTTTTTATGAAACTTGGTGTTTTGTAACCCTTGAGTAATGGCTAAACTTGCTATCATGCTGAATTCTCAATTTGTGACAGCTCCTCCGGGACACTTTTGTGTGGCATAATTGTTATTGTAGCGAAATGCGGTCGAATATTCTACTCAAACTGACAACTAGGCTTGAACTTAGACTCATCTTGACTTATCCTACAACATGTGTGGCTGGGTTTGGAAAATATGGGCCAAATATGGCTAGAAATTCTGCTTTTAAATTCTTGAAACGCTTGAAAGTGCTTGAAAATGCTTGACATTGCTTTGTAAACTTCGATTTGCAGAGGATATTCCTTCTACGTCGGGGAGAGACCCCATAGACACTGACATTGACCCTTCTACCGCTCTGGGAGCGACCCGGGAGATGGAGGAGGATATACAGGAGGAGGCCGCGTGGAGTGCCAATGTAGGACGAGGCGGCCGTCAGCTCGCAGGAGCACCTGAGTGGGCCGAGAAATGGGATGGTAGACATCTCATTTGGGCGGCGGAGAGCCACCTGTTGTACAGGACGGCGAGGAGTATGGTAAGCCTTCAGCCTGTCATTCCTTTATTCATTTACTTCTTACACACTTACTTATGCTCAAGAAAGCTTTCTTTTCAATTGATGCAGGAGGCGGGGAACATGAGGTCCTTTTCTGGTTATACGACGATGATGGATGCCTTTGGGAAGCGGTCGGAGGAAGAGAAGGCTATCATCGAGCGGGGAGCCTTTGGTGCCTTGGTACGAGGCTGGAGGGAGATCAAGGAGAGGAAGATTCAGGCTAACCTCAGCCTGATTCGAGCCTTTCTTGATCAGTTCTGGGACACGACCTCGACTTTTCATATGGCTTTTGGAGAGATCAAGGTCACCTTGGAGGACTACGGCATGATCTCGGGTCTGCCGTGTTGAGAGGAGCCGTTGGTGTGGCTGTCTACGGCCGTGAGAGTAGACTCGGCCGAGGCAAGGAGTCTGTTTGGCCGGAACCTAGCTACGGGTGCGTTCTAGGTTCCTGGTTTGGTGCCGAGTACCTACGTCAGGGAATACTTCGGCGGCAGGGTTCCGGCGAGAGTGAGGATGGATGAACGCATGGTGCCCCCACCACCTTGTACTGCTTAGAAGAGGGCACATTTATGGTGGTTCCTGTCTTCGATTTACCTCGGAGACAAGGGGGAGAGGCTATCGACGAAGCTTCTTCCGTTCCTTTCTGACTTGAGTAGCCTTGGTCGCTAGGACTGGGTTACTCCTAGCTTTGCGGTCCTCACGCGCTAAATGAGCGCCATGGTTCGTCCGGAGCTGATGGAGAAGAGGACTTCTCCTGCCACTATCGGTCCTGGACTTCTTCTGGAGGTATGAACCTTTCTTGCAAATATGAAAGATCATTTTTGAAAATATGAAAGATCATTTTTGTAGAGAATGATTTGTAATCATTATTATTTTGCTTGAAGGCGTGGGTGTACTCTTACTTTCCTAGTTTTGCGCCCACAAGGGCGGCGGACGTACCGAGAGCATATCTCGTCGTAAGGGACTGGATAGTGTGTCGTAAGAAGAGCCAGCGGTCTTCTTGCGATGTTTGTCGTAGGGGCGTGAATGCCCTGACTTTAGACAGCGTAAGTGTCTTTGATCTTCATTTTATTTTACCTTTACTTAGAGATGATCATAGGAATGACCCCTCGTTTTCTTGCTTCAGTGGGTGCCCCGGCCTTGGGAGAGCTACTCTGGGGCTCCGTCTTTCGTGGCTGAGGTTCTCCGTCCCCAGAGTTAGAGTAGGTTGCTGTTGACGATGCTCATGGGGCTTGTGTGGTACTTGGGTGAGAGTTTGACTCAACAGTGGTCCCGTGACACTTTAGCAGTTCCCATCGACCCTCCACAGACGATGTTAGCCTTCAGAGGCTTAAAGGACAGCTGACTTGGCCGGTGCGAGTGGTGATGCTCTCTTTCTCCATGGTGAGGAGTACACTGAGTTTGTTCACCGGAGGTTAGCGTACTGGCCGATCGTGGTAAGCCTATTTACCATTATTTGTCTTTGATAAATCTGATAAATGATGGAATGATCAGCAAAATAATGAACCATTTGAGTTTTGTAGGAGATCGAGGTGGTGGACGTCGAGCCCCCAGCTTTTCCAGAGACGTTGGAGCACACTGACTCGACGGGCATGACGGTGATCTCGGAGATCAAGGATTTCAACGAGGCAGTGACCGACTCTGGCTTGGATGAGTGGCAGCATGTCGTGAGGAGGGTAAGCCCCCAGCTTTGGCTGTCCTTTGTATTTTATGCTTTATTACATTGGAATGCATTTGCTTCAACCTTCTCTGTATTTGAATGAAGATGGCACCGTCCAGGCATCTGGAGCTGTGGAGGATGGCCAACCGGCTGCGAGCTACAACCATTGAGGCTCTCATAGGTGGTTATGGGAGGCAGGTATGAACCTTTCGCACCCGTTCTTTATTTTCAATTTTGTTAAGTGAAGTAAAGTGAAGCATCACTCCATTTTTACGTGTATAGGGAGCGTGGCTTGGAGCGTGAGTTGGCGCAGTCCCTGTAGGAGACAGCCTATTTGCTGAGAGAGCTCGAGGCCAGAGATGTTGAGATTGCTGCCCTTGAGGCGACAATGGCTGAGCTGAGGGGTCGTCAGGACTAGTTTGCTGACTATTTGTACATTTGTACATTTTGGATGTCATTTTGGGCATGAGCCCATATATTGATGTATATTTTGCATTTTGGTTGTTGCATTTGGTCATATATATGACGACCTGCGTGCCTTTACTGCTGGGTGTGTACTGTATCTACAGATTAGCTTTGAAAAAAAAACAGGTGTGGCATGTGACGGTTTGCGCCGTCATGCTGTTGAAAATCACGTAGGAAAATCACAAGCAAAACATATAGTAAAAAAGAAATTAACATAGAAAATAAAATGGCCTAAATTAGCGCGAAAAAGAGAAAACAATGAAAAAAAGTGCCCGAAAATGGACAAAATAACGCGACCGGACGGTAGGGAGGGCTACCCCCTAAAAAAAAGAATTTAAAATAAATGTCTAAGTGTATCAGAAACATTGAAAAGAGGGAGTGAAATGATTCCCCGAAAAAAAAGAAAATAAGAATGAGTAAGTGTGCATATTTGGCAAAAATGTCGATTTTGCCTCGAAAAGCGAACCCGTAAAAGATTAGGAAATGTAAATTTGGCAATTGATCGAAATTACCGAATTAAGTCCATATAAGAATAGGAACTTTAACTAAAACAAATTAGGAAAGATCCACGGCCGTCAAACGAGGAAGAGAGCCTGGGGAAGAGGCGTAGCAGCTGCTGCGTCTTCTCTCCAGCTTGTCTGTTTTCGACAGAAATTAGGAAACGTCGAATAGTATAAATAGAGACCTCGGTTGAGCTTATATTCTCACAATTCTCTCTTTCTTGACTTCGTCTATTACATAAAACCTTATATATCCTCTCAAATTTTTCCAACAAAAATATGGATGCCTTTGAAAATCGCATTAAGAAGTGGACGAATGAATTTACGAATTTGGAAAAACACGGCATGGATGCTTTTAACTTAGGATCAATCATAAGTTTGAAGCTGGTGAAGGTAATTAGGCCCTTTTTGGATACTTGTCTTGAATATTGAGACCCGGATTTTCATTTATTTACCTTTCCGGGAGGCGAAATTTGTTCCTTTCCTGAAGAAATTGCTGCGGTTGGAGGATGGGATGCAGAAAGTGTTCCGGCTATACCCCCTAGCTCTCAAGGATATAAAAATAAATTTAGGGATTTACTTGGATTGACCAAGGCTAAGGTAGACCGTCTTGTGACCTCAAAAGGTGTCCGTATGTTTGAATTTGTCGATCGATTTATAAATAGGGAGGACCCTACTATCTCTTACGTGGCGAGGCGTAGAGCTTATGTATTTTGCCTTCTTCATTGCTATGTCCAGCGAGGGCATGTGGATAAGGAGATGAGGGGTGACCCTCGATTTTTAGGCATAGTGGAGCAAATGGAACTGCGTAGGAGCCCAGCATGCTTAGTTGTAGGGGAGACCATTCTAGGATTGGACAACAGGAAGGCGAACCGCGAGCATCCTTATCTTGGGAGTCCTATTATTTTACAGGTAAGAACCCGTTTTCTTGTCCTATTTGGCCGTTTTTTTATTTCCGTTTTTTTTCTTTTTGTTTTTTTTCTTTTGGCCGGTTTTGGTACTGACTCCCGTCCCCTTTTTGCAGATCTGGCTGATGGAAAGGCTGCGGTTGATCGAGCCCCCAGTTGACGTGACAAGATATCGCTCCCGGTCAATTGCGATGATAACGAGGCTATACATGGTGGACTTCACTCGAGTATGCAACTATTGGGAAAATAAATTGAAGAGTGAAGGTGGGCCCTTGATCATGTGGATAGTTCCTTGGTGGCATCTTAGATCGGTGACTGGAGTATCATCTTTGGATCCGACACGGTCGATTCGCGTTCCCGGCTTGGAATTCATGGTCCATAACTTTCCGGAGAGATTGATGAGGCAAGTGCGCCTTAGATAGAAAATCCCAAAGCTAGACACCGTCCCTCAAATTGCCTTGGCGCATACTTCGGAGTCTTGTCGAGAGTGGGCTATTCGCTGGGCCCAAAGGAATATGTGATTCATACCCATTTTGGTTGGCTCTATATGGGTATCTGACTCATATCTGCAGTGGAGGAAAGCTAGCACTCCCGAGGAGCGTGAAAAGCTAAGGAAGTACGAGCACGTAGACTATAAGATCCGCGAGGTGGCGAAGGATAACCAAAAGTACATAACTAAGGAGGAAGAAGAGGCCGGATATCGGGTCGTTCGTCCGTCGAAGAAACTAAAGAATGCTCCTGCCGAGAAGATAGCGGTGGATCAAAATGGGAATGCTAGACCGCGAGAACGACCGTTGGTGATTAGGTCGGAAATAACGCAAGAGCGTACCGCTCATGGTCGAGACAAGAAATGTGACAAAGGCGACAAAGGCAAGGGGAAAATGGAAGAGTAGTCGTAGTCATTTTATAGTATTATTTATTATTATTTGAGTTGTAATAAATGGCGGGGTTTTTAGAATCCTAGTCTAGCATTTTAATTTTAAGCATTTTAAATTTATATGTAGTTGGCGTATTACTATTATTTAAGGAATAATGAATAAAAGATTTATTAGTTAAGAAAATTTTCATAAATTTACTTTATTTATTCTTGTCGAATTTCAAATGCAACATGCAAATGTCCTTCTATTTATATCTTGAAATGACGGGTTGTATCCTGTAAGGGATTGCCTACGTATTCATTAGAAAAAATGAAATCAAACCTTGTACGTAGTTCGAAAAAAATTTAAAAGAACAAATGTTCGAAGCAAGAGCTTGTAATGAACTTAGAAAAAAGTAAGCGTGTGCTTTACTCACTCCTAAAGAAATGCAATTCAATTTGATGATATGAGGATGTCAACATGTCAAAATGCAAGAGCGAAATGTCATAAGCTTTTTAGGGGGCTAGGGGCCGTTTTTATTTCGTATCGCAAGAGCGGCACGTGCCTCACGCGAGGTGCGTTTTATCCTATTTCTAAGGGTAGTACCGTTTCAATTGGTCTAGGTTAGTCGGATTAGAAAACTCATTCCCGTCTAGGTCTATGATCTTAACCGCACCCCCTGAAAGTATGGACTTGACCAGAAATGGTCCTGCCCAATTAGGTTTAAATTGTTCCCGTAGATCGACAGGTAAGAGAGCTCTGACTGACTTGAGTACTAAATCCCCTTCCTTGATATTTTTGGGTTTGACCCGTTTATTAAAGGCTCATTTGATGCGCGCTTGATATGTCTTCACATTGTGTAATGCGCTTAGCCTCCATTCGTCCAAGAGGACGAGTTCATCATACCTATCTCTATTCCATTCAGCTTCTTGGATTTGACATTCGAGTAAAATGCGTAGAGATGGGATCTCTAGCTCTACTGGTTGCGCAGCTTCCATGGTGTAAGTCAAATAGAAAGGAGCAGCCACAGTGGCCATCCTAACTGAAGTGCGATATCCCCATAACACAAAGCGTATTTTGCTAGGCCAATCGCGGTAATTGTCGATCATTTTCTGGAGGATTGTGACGATATTTTTGTTAGCTTTCTCTACCGCGCCATTTGTTTGAGGTCTATATGGCGAGGAATGGTGATGCTTGATCTTATATTTGGCTAGCAAATGTTTAGCTTTAGCTTGAAAATGCGACCCGTTGTCACTGATGATTTCATGTGGCAACCATATCGGCAGATGATATTGGTTTGTATGAACTCTGCCACATGTTTGGCTGTAAGGCTAGTGTAAGATGCTGCCTCGACCCATTTAGTAAAATAGTCGATAGCTACTAAAATATAACAGTGATCTCATGTCCCAGCTGGAGTGATCTTCCCGATGATATCTATTCCCCAAGCAGGAAATGGCCAAGGAGATGTCATGGTACATAGCATTGAGGGAAGAACATGTTGCACATTCCCGAAGATCTGGCAATTATAACAATGCCTGACGTATTTGATGTAATCTGACTCCATTGTCGTCCAGTAATACCCTAGATGCGTAATTTTCTTTGCCATCATAGGTCCACTCATGTGAGGATCATATTCTCTATCGTGAACTTTTTCCATTACTTTTTGTGCCTGTGAATGATCAAGGCAATGCAAGAGGACACCAAGTGGTGCTCCTTTGTACAACTCTCCCTGCATGAGGAGGTATTGAGAGGCAAGTAGACGTATGGAGCGTTGTCGCCAGCATTGATTAGCCCGAATTGCATAACAGTATAACAGTATGTGCCCCACTGAGTGACGAAGGCTGTCTTGTGCATATCTTCCATGGCCATTTTCATTTGGTTATACGCTGCATACCCGTCCATGAAGGATAACAACGCCTGATATGTTGTATTATCTACCAATATATCGATGTGTGGTAGAGGGAAGTCGTCTTTAGAACTCGCCTTGTTCAAGTCTCTGAAATCAACACAAACCCGGATTCGCCCATCCTTTTTGGGTACGGGGACTATATTAGCCACCCAGTCTGAACTCGGAAACTTTGATGAATACGGCCTTGAATTGCTTATCGACTTCTTCTTTAATCTTTGGAGCCCACTCTGTCCTCATCCGACGAAGCTTTTATTTTACAGGTTTGAAACCTGGCTTGATTGGAATGCAATGTTCTGCAATATCCCTGTCGATCCCTGGCATGTCCTTGTAAGACCAAGCGAAGACGTCTTTCAATTCGTATAGGATGTCGATGAAATTGGCCCTTTCAGTTGGGTCTACGGTCGTCCCTATCCTAAGTTCTTGGGGTTCTAATTCCGTTCCTACGTTGATAGGTTTGGTGTTTTCTATGACTGGTGCCTCTTCCCCCTCTTCTAGTATTTCTTTAATTATATAGGGAGGTAATTCGATTAAGTCCGGGTCAGGATCATCCTCATTATCATCGTAAACAGAATTGTATTCAAAATAACACAAGGAGTAAGCAGCATCAGATTTATTCATATTAATGTTTGAAAACAGCTGAAACAAAGAAGCCATCTGCGCAGTAGTCAGTGGCGGTAAAGGGACAGACGCTGGGACATTTCCCAAGCTACTGTTACTAGGTGATACTATGCTAGGAGAAACAAAAGGGTGGGGAGTAACGACAGGAGGAGACTCTCTAGCGACTTCTCTAGACTTAGGCTCTGACTTGGACTCTGACTCGAATTCATCGTCTTCGGGTTCTCCTTTGAACATCTCGTCTTCTCCAGTAGTGACCTTGAAGAGTTTTCCTTGACTGCTGGTCTACTTGATCGACTTTCTCCATACTTTCTTCTGATTTGTCAATGATTAGTGCTGTAGGGTTGAGATGGTCGTCTTGAAGTTTCATAGTAATGATCTCATCCTGCGCTGCCTTGACGAATCGATTCTCTCTAAATAGAAGGCTAACAGCCTATTCGTCGAGACAAGGTGTCTGACGAGTTTTGACGGTAGGAACCGTTTCTGCAGGAATGAAGTAGCAATCGTGGAAGAGCTTGATTCCAGCTTGTTGAATTCCTCTATACAGCCACGGTTAGGGAAATCCATGAAAATATTCACAATCCCCTTCCCTGACGAAGTACCTATTTAGTGTAGGGAGGTTGCATTTGTACTCCCTTACTTTTGCAATTCTGAACTTGAGTAAGCATTTCAAAGGTTTCGGCCTTTGTGGGCTTGTACCCAAGGCCTAGTGACATCTTTTAGGAGTTACCTTCCTTAAAAGGTGTAAAGGTACTCTCTCTGATACGGTTTAGTGGCATTCCTGGGAAGTATCCCTGGGATTTGAGTATGTGGTTGACCACCAAGTTGGAGTATGGGTCGAAGTACAAGGGAGCTAGCTCGCTCTCTATAAGGTTTATGATTTGAAATCCTCCAAGCTCGTACACTGGATCTGTAACTACTTGGTTGCTTGACATTTTCTCTATCACGGCCTTGATTGGTGACGAAGTGATCGTGACTACCTTGCCATCTAGAGGGATATTGATCTTTTGGTGTAAGGTGGATGTCACTGCTTTGGAAGCGTGAATCCAGGGCCTACCTAGAAGTATATTGAAAGATGCCTCGATGTCCACTATCTAAAAAATAACCTTTTGCTCAGTTGGCCTAGTGGCCACAGTAAGGTTAACTAGCCCCACTACTTTACATCGTGTTCCATCGTATGCCCGAACGCCTTGGTTAGTAGGAGTCCAGTCTTATTCTTTCATGCCTAACTTGCATACTGTCTTCAGTGGTATGACATTGACTGCGGAGCCATCATCCACCAAAGTCATGGGTACATTTTTCTCTAAGCATGTGACTGTGGTGTATAGAGCTAGGTTATGAGTAACGCCAGAGGGAGGCAAGTCCTCATCTGAGAAAGTAACTGGGTTACTTAGCTTGACTGAGTCTTGGAAGACTAGGTTGACGACGTCATCGGGTATAGAGTCGTGTGCTACGTTCAATTTAGCCAATGCTTACAGTAAAGCCTGGCGATGCGGAAATAAACTGGCAACTAGTTGCCAGACTGAAAGATCAGCCTTTGTCTTTTGAAGTTGCTTCAATAAATGGTCAGGAGATGTATCCTCGCCATCATTTGATGTGATGACATTGGTGTTAATAGCAACTGGACCACTCGCTTGTCCTTGAGTGACATTTTGATATGGACGTCCCGAGCGAGTAAGGTGGTCTGCATCTTGATCTTCACTAGCCTTGACTAGAGGATGTTCTTTGAGGTAAACATCTTCATCGTCATCCGCCCATATTCCATTGACGATACGGAGCTCTCTCAAGCTTATGATTTCAGCTTCTAAGCTGTTTATTTGCTCTATTAGATTATCGGTCACTGCGATCACTTCTTGTATTATGGATCCTTGAGATAAGGTTGGAACCAGTGTCTTGTCTCCCCTAGGTATAGTGCTTGGATTGCGTAGGGATGCTACTATATCTTCTAACTTTGAAACTTGTCTACTTACACCCTTTGCCCATGCGACCAAATCAGCGATAGTAGGGGAGATGGTAGAATAATTCTCCTCATTTTCTAGTGCATTGACCTCATCTTATGCTGGAGAAATGAGGTGGGAACAATCCAAGGTGGATTCCTCATCTTTGATCATCAGAATTCCAAGAGGATTCTGAGTTTTAGGCTTGCTTGCAGGAGGTATAGGCAAGCGCCCATCTTCAATCATATCCTGAATGTCATGTTTCAATTTGAAAGAATTCTCTGTATCATGCCCTTTGCCTCTATGGTACTCGCAGTAGGCATTGTTATCCCAGAACCTAGACTTCTTCTCTGGGTCAGGTGTAGGTCCTATAGGTTGGAGTTTGCCTTGTTTCATCAATCGTTTTAGAGCAATGAAGTACGAGTCACCAACGTTGGTGAACTTTCTCTGTGGGTTATTCTTCTTAGTAGATGATTCGACAAGGTTGACCTCGTCGGTCTTGCTAGTGGAGCCATAAGAACGACTCGTTGTGACTTAATATATGCGACCCATCATTTTGGACAAGAGTCCTTTACGAATGCCGTCTTCAATTCTTGTTCCTAGCACAGTTAAGTCTTTGAATGATTTTATGTTTTGGTACCGCCACTACTGCCCCTCCTGCCACCGCAGCTCCGTGGTTAATGGACAATGTTGCATCCCACCACGTTACCAATGACCTCTCCCTTTTGTCTCTCCATGCTCCGTATGATGGTAATGACGAACTCATCATTGGCGATGGCTCATCTTTAGCTATATCCCATATAGATTCTTTTACTATTCCTATTTCTTCTTCCTTCTCTTTAATTTTTAATAATGTTTTATATCTTCCATCAATTTCTCCTAATATCCTCTCTATCTCTTAACTTTGTACCAATAATAATGCTTCTATTGAGTTCTCATCCAATTCTTTTTCCATAAAGGTTCCTACGACGACCAAGCCGCTTCTCCAAGGGACGCTTGATCATGGTATTTACGAATGGTATCCCCTGTCTCCTCAAGTTCATGCCGGTTTTGTCTCATCTTCACTCGCGTGGCATCATCGTCTTGGACACCCATCATCAACTATCTTTAATAACATTATTTGTCGTCAATTTTCTATTTCATGTTCTTCGAAGTTTAAACATTGCAATTCTTGCGAAATTAATAAAGCTCATAAGTGGTCGTTTTCTATTAATATAATTGTTTCTTCAGCTCCTCTTGATCTCATTTATTCGGACGTATGAACGTCCCCCGTGCTCTCTCTTGATGGTTTTAATAACTATGTTATTTTTATTGATCATTTCACACATTATCTATGATTTTATCTATAACACCCCCACTTGCCAAGGAGTCTTAACAAGACCTTCCTCAGTAAGTAAGGGTGTTACTATCTCGGTTACCCGAGGTAAGTAGATCAAATAGACAATACAAAACGTTTATTAAATGCCCTTTACAAATTAAACCAACGTGATAAGGATTACAACTCTAACAACTGAAGGAACTCCTAAGCATGAGTGACAACGGCAACTAGTTAGACAGGGTGATGACTCGATTCCCTTCCATATCCCGTAAGCAACATATCATCCAACACCTGCTAAGCCAACTGCTCACCATCCCCGAATGGATCACCACAGTTTTAGAAAACATAAACGGGGTCAGTCATCTAAATAACCAAGATAAGAAATAACAAAACAACATCCAAGTAACTCAGCACACATTCCTCCAAACTCTATCAGTAATGAGTAACCGACTACACACTCAAGTGTGTAGCCCCGCGAGATTAACCATCACAACAGGTAATCCTCACCGCAAGTGGGCGACCGCGGCCTTGCCCACCTAAGCCCCACTCATCACAAGGAGCAATAACCCATGTCCATTAATGTGCACATCCCTCTTGTGACGGGAACCACAAGGGGAGAATCAAGGGCGTGAAGCCATTCCCGAATATGACTCCACTCAACCGAGGATGCACCTCGAGAACCACAGACAAACAAACAACCAAGCCAACATCCAAGAACGACAATTTCAATAACAATACTAACCATTCCAGTACAACAATCAACGTCGACTTAAATCAATTAAACAGGCAACTGAGTAGGGAAACCTTACCTTTTCGCTATCCCATGAAAGCGCCTCCATCAAGCAAGCCACGTAAGACTCCATGACGAACCCTACAAGTAACAACCATATCCTATCACTAGACTATTCAAGATCACTGCAATATGACAACTAAACATAAACTTATCTTGAGATGCAAACCGATGCCGACGACGGCGACAACCCGACTCGATGACTTCATGCAAAAACCATCTTCCTTCTTAGGTTAGTGTCCAAGACCACGTGAGGAGTATAGGGTGATATGAGAGGATTGGGAGAGAGATAGATAGATATGGAGAGACAGAGAGAGAGAGAGAGAGAGAGAGAGAGAGAGAGAGAGAGAGAGAGATTAGGTTTAGAAAGAGAGAGGAACCGTCGAAAATGAATTATGTTTATGACTCCACGTTTTATAATAACGCGCTAACTGAAGAGGTACTCGGTCGAGATTGGACATACTCGGCCGAGTAGCCCTAGCTAGGTCGAGTTACAAGTTGCGTTGGTCCACTAATCTCTCCCATATCCCTTGCTAAGGCCCTCCCTTTGTCAATAGGTCAGTAAACCGGTCCCTAACAGGGCGGGCATTACAGTCTTCCCCCCTTAAAAGGAACTTCGTCCCCAATGTTCGCCCTACACTTCCCAAAGTAGCACAACAAGGCAACCTAAGGGATTATATAGTACTCATGCGATAAGGAAAGCCACGTAAACTTATACAATACTAAATAACGCCACCGTATACACGACAAGATTGTTATCATTACATGACATGATTTTGACAACCATGAGTTCACTATGTTATTACTATATGCAAACCACCAAACTGTTTAGAAACAAGGTTGATATCATAAAATAGTTTTAAGTTATGAAGCGACAGTTATGAAGAGATAGTTTAGAGACTAAAAGCAACAACATTAAAGAAATTTTGCTAACTTTGCAATTCCTTTTTGCCGCGATGTTATCTACTCCTCTTAAAAGGAACTTCGTCCCCGAAATTCACTCCGACCATAGAATGAGATATGCATATATATAAATACAACAAATATGAAAACACGTACTACTTTTCTAACAATTATAAGCATGTATTAGACATGAGTAGGACAACCATATTCATGCAACTTAGAAATAAACTGTCTTGCAAACATCAAATCTATGAGAGGCATATACAATATACACACCAACGAGTACGATGTTATTACTATGCCATCATCCATACTAACTCTCATATCGCTTTCGTTGCAATTCCAAGCGAAATCGATGTACTGTTATCAAATAGACCATACTCATACCATACCAGACCCATGCCGACACCAAGGTACCCATGAATATGTATAAAACAAAAGCAAAACAACTTAATTCTATCACACTACAAGCTTAAACAACCACGGGTGCAAACGCTAGGTAACTCGATCGAGTGCCGGAGAGTACTCGATACTCGGCCGAGTATTAGCTGCTCGGTCGAGTTTTCTACACCAGAATGCGATATTTCACTATCCACGCATATGTCATGTACGATTCACCTATAAAACACGTACTACGCCAACTACCAAAGCAAGAATCCCGGTCTTAGTGACCCCAATAATACGGAGAAAAAAAAAACAAGTCGGCCTTATGGTCGGTTACAATCATCCAAAACAAATAAAAAGGAAGTACGATGAAAGTCCAACAAAATATCCAACAACAAGACCATAAGAATCAAAACGGAGCTCAGATGTCCGCATCCTTATCCATATCCTCTCCACCACCTGTGTCGGATGTCCCCGCTCCCTGGAGTGCTTCGGATGAGTAGCCACCCCGCCGGTCCACCTCCCCGCCTTGTCTAGCTGGCTACCAAAGTTGGCTCCTCATGGTTCCGTGAAACAGCCATACACGTAGCTCTTCGCTGCTCCCCAGGAGTTACGGTCCACCCCGTAACTATGGAACACTCCGGTGTCATTCCCCGGCCCCCTACACCATACCGGTTGTGCCAACTCCGTCCCTATGCCCTGCTTATAGGCCATCGTATGCATGTTTTGCAACACTAGAGTGGAAGAGATCCGCTCTGTGTGCTCAGTGATCTGCATCCTAGGGTCGTGAGCTGTGGGATAGGGCGAGTACTGGGTCGGGTAGAAACTAGGTGCGGTAAAGGAAAGTCCAGTCTCCGCCTCTCTAACCATCCTCCCTCCATGGTGCTCACGAGATGTCGGGGCAACCGTTTGCTTACTAGAACCAAGGATCGACTCAGGCAAATCTAGAAGGATAGCGGGGTCGATCAGATAGTACTGGGGCTGAGGTCGAGGTTCCTCACTCCCCGGGTCATACTCCTCTAAGTGGTTGACCACCGGTAGATTCTCCAGGTCAGGAAGTCTCATCCACTTAGTCCCCTTTACCCACCAAGTTAAAGTCGCGTCCTCTAGCCACCTAAGCCACTTGATGTGGCACCAGTATTGCTCATCCATAGTGGGAGCATTCTCAAGCAACCCAGTTCCCAATGTCAGCGGGCCCTCAAAATCAGCCAGTCTCTGAGCTAAGGGGGTCACTATGGCCCCACAAGTAAGGCAACGGTTCCTGGATCGAGCCATAAGTGCCAAACTGGAGCACACAACCCCGGGGAGCACTGTAGTAAAAGCGCCTCTCCCATCGAGGGTTAAGATAGGATACTAGATACCTCGTGGGTGTTCAACTTACTCTTATCATCCCGACCAAACAGCAAACAGGTCATCATCCTCAGAAACATGCGGAGAGACATATGTTGAACATCATTAATCAACATGGCACTTGAGCTCGAGGTGGTTCGGCCGGTAAGCTAGGATAGGTAGTGGCCTGCCCCACTGTTAGTCGCAACATCACTCAGATATCCCTCCTCCTGGGCCTCTAACCTAAGGTGGTCAGCAAAATGGTCAAGGGTTAGCTCATGGTTGGTGTTCAGGAGGCGGAAACTAACCGTTTTCCCACTCACATCATATTCAAAGGAGCTCAAAAAATCTAATGTAAGAAATGGGAAATACTTCTTACGAAGGTGGTACAACGCATCCATCCCCAAAATCTCGAATATATGCGATATATCCGAGTCCACCACCAAAGTTGCCAAAATCTTAGGGTCCACACAACGAGTCGGTCTCATGGTTTGACTGATGAGACGTTGTCGACATACGCTCAATCAAACACATTTATATTCTCAACAAACAACTAGATAGTGGTTAAGTCGAGGTCGATCCACGGGACGGTGTGCTTTGGGTTCTAAGTCTATCTATCTTAATTTATACTAGTGTCACAAATATTGGGGGTTGGAGTTGTTGGTTCTAAACTAATGAAAGCAATAAATAGCAATGAAAGGTAAAACAAGCAACAAAATTAAGGATGTAACAAATGATAAACAATGCTAGGGAATCATGGGATCATGGGGGAATCATGTATAGAAACGTATAATAATAAATCACACATCATAAGGTATTAACATGTATCAATGTAAACTATAATTAGTGCATGTATAAAAATGGTAGGTAACAAATTGAAACATATAAAATAGTACTCACGTCACCACCACAAATATATTCATACTACTTTGGATTCTACTTTCGGCACGACTTACAATCACATCATTAAACCATCACCATCGTAACGCCAACGCTACCGCATAACATACACATTGTCTAGCATGAGAGGGTAACCTGGTCAAAACATCACATATACGAAGAATTTGATTACGAACACAGTTATAGATGTCATCCCTGGAGTACTCGGTCGTCGAGTAACATATGACACTCGGTCGAGTACCATGTACTCGGTCGAGTGACCCTTGTACTCGGTCGAGTGACCCTTGTACTCGGCCTAGTACTCAGAGAGCAGAATACAATTTCTAACATTTTGCCAAAATAAAATTCCGAGCAACCTGCACAATTCAATACCAAGCTATCGAATATCCACAGAATTCGTGTCTCAACCGTAATGTAGTTAACGACACTCAATGGAAAATAAAATGTTGGCCTTATGGCCGACTTACAACACACAAATTAAGAGTTCAAAAGCTAACAACTAAACCAAGTTCGAGATAAGTTCCATCAACCAAACCAAGGGAAGAGTCACAACTGTGAAGCATCAAGCTCATGGCTCCGTCCCCACATCCTCATCCATCTGATCTCCATCCATTGTGCCTGATGTCCCAGCTCCAGTACCTGCCTCAGCAAAAGCACCACCAACAACCCATCACCCCTTCGAGTCAAGTTGGCTCCCATAGTTGGCACCCCAAGGACCTGCGAGGCATTAGAACTCATAGCTAGTTGGGGCTCCCCTCGTAGCCCTATCCACTCCATAGCTATGGAAGACCCCACTATCATCTCCTACCCCTCTCCACCATACCGGCTGAGCACAAGTTTTTCCCACGTTCTAGAGGTGCGCTATCTCATGCATGTTCCTCAAAACCAAGGCGTTTGACCTCTCCGTGAGCTCACTCACCCGCATCATAGGGTCATAGACAGTCGGGTAAGAGGGTACTAGTAATGGTACTGGTGCTGGGGAACAAAGGGTGCCTCAGTCTCGACCTCTCTAGTCTTCCTAGCTCCTCGAGTCTCACGAGGAGGCTGAGTCACCCTCTTACGGCGGGGATTCAACACTGGCTCGGGCATGTCCTCGAGAGTGTGGTCAGCAATGAGGTAACTCTGGTGTGAAAGCTAGGGGTCCTCACTATCCGGGTCAAACTCCTCTAAGTGATCAGTCTCTGGAAGGTTTACCTCATCTAGTAACCCCATCCATCTAGTCCCCCTCACCCTCCATGCCAGTGTTCCATCATCCAACACTCTCAACCACTTGGTTTTTTTTTGTTACAACTCTCAACCACTTGGTATGAAGCAAATTGTCCTTGTTGATGGTTGGGACTCCCTCAAATAAGTCCTGGAGGTCAGCAGCGGGTTCAAAGTTGGTTAGCCTCTAGGCTAAGCGGGCCACTATGGCACCACAACTAAGGTGACGATGTTTAGACTGGGCCATATAAGATAGGCTAGGACACACTAAGGCTGGAGCTTTGTAGTAGAAGCGTTCTCCTCGAGTTAGGTTTAGGTAGGACATCAACAACATCACTTTATGTGAGTTCAACTTGCTCACATCAATCCTCCCGCACAAGAGACAGGTCATCATCCTCAGAAAGATACGAAGGGACATATGTTGCACATCATTAATGAGCATAGCACTCACACTAGGTATGAGTCGGCTCGTGAACAAAGGAAGGAAACGAGCAGCCCAACTGTCCGTTCCCACATCCTCCAAGTACCCCTCCTTACCCTTTTCCAAATCCAAATGTTCTGCTATCTCATCCAAGCTGAAGTCAATGTCGGTGTTCATAAGACGGAAACTAACCCCTTTCTCAACCGCATCATATGTATACAAACTCATAAACTCCAAAGTCAGAAAAGCATAAGACTTCTTACGAAGTCGGTACAAACCCTCCATGCCTAACACCTCAAACATATGTCGGACGTCAACCTCAATCCCCAATTCCTCCAAAATTCCCACATCCACACACCGGGTATGTAACACCCCGTTATTTTTTCTATGTACATTTTGGTATTTTGAGTCGAAAATATCATAAGCTTATTATTTAATTATTTATTTATATTTATTTATTTATTATTAGTATTATTAAAACGATAAAGCAAGACTATTTTGAGTTTTCGTAAAATAAATTGGGTTGAATTGTCTTGAAAGTAGAAGATATTTCTTTAATAAAAAACCACAATATACTCCACCCAAGTTAGGATTCTTTTTCAATAAACCCCTTATACCCTCAATTACTTTATTCTTTTCCCTAATTTCTACAACTTGTTCCCCTTTCTGGCGCTGCCTCATTTCTTTTTCATCTGTTTCTCTTTCAAGTTTCAATCTGTATAGCTGACATCTCTCAAGAGTTCTGACCAAAGTCTCCGATTGCCCCTTGTTCCCTCTTGTCTTTGAATCATGTAAGTAAATTTCGATAACTCGATTTCTCAAATTTATATCGTATGAACGAAATCCGAAGGATGTTTTATTGTCGGACCAGATTTTAAACTATTGGATTGGGGATAGATTATTGTTGACATTGACATAGGCAGATGGTATATTATCTTGATTTTTAGTGCTTTGTATATAAATGATTATGTGACAGTAGATTTTTCTGTATGGGTTATTTAGGTTTGTGTAGTTTAGAGATAAGGAGGGTTTGTGTGGTTTTGATTTGATATGAAAATTATGTTGCAAGATTTATTTAAGGATTAGTGTAATACTACACATGAAGTAAGCCGTGAATTAGAAGAAGGAAGTTTGATAAATCATGTGAGAGTGTTGACAAGATTACTTGGTTGTTTATTAATTAGCTTTTGTGCAATTGGGTTCGTAAAAGTTTGGTAAAACAAATCATTGAATTGATAAATAGGTTGGTACATGAGACTTGAGAATTAATTTGGGCAAACGTCTAATTGTGATAGCCTAAGTTTTGATATTCGCTACTGTTAGGCCTGGAAATCCGCAGATCACCCTGATCAGCATTTCATCTAAACCTGACTGCCAGGCTCTCAGGGTGCCAGACTCTCAGGGCACATGAAGATAGGCGCCAGGCCATGGAGAGGACAACGGTCCAAATATCAGGACAATATTTGACCATATGCGCGTATATTAATGGAAATAAATATGCAGCATTAAGTATGAAGATTATGCAGTAAAAACGGTAATTAAGAGGGAAATATTCAACAATTATTACCAGCAATTATGGAGAATATTCAGCCTTCAATGCTTGATCATACAGCCGTTCAAGATAGGAAAGCTATATAAGAGACACTTTAAAAATAATTGGAAACACATCATTCATACGCAAGAAGATATATACATACTACTTAGAGAAATACGAGCATTGTTGTCATCATAATGCTATTCTCTCAAATCATATAGTGAAATCCTCTCCTGGCTTGGTGCCCGTGGTTTTTTCCCATTCAAGGGTTTTCCACGTACAAAATTGTTTGTCTTGTTATTTTTGTTATCTTATTTACAGCTTAATATCGTACCCTGTCAACCTGACCAATAGTCTAATTAGAGCTAGTTAACCCTACATAAGTATCACCCTGACCTGATTTCGCCCTGCGCAAAATCCACACAAAACAATTGGCGCCCACCGTGGGGCATCTAGCTCTTTAATCCTTTTTTCTTATCTTACAGAAACTTAAAAACCTACAAAAATGGCACAACCCACCGTTGAAGAACAATTGAATGCAGCTCTCCAAAAAATCGCTGAGTTGGAAAGCACGAAAGAAAAAGTGGCCCAAATCAAGCGAGAAATCCCGAATGAAAGAATCTGAGTTAGCCCTGAAGCAAAAATTGGAAAAAACCCAAGGGGCAGGCTCTAGATTCCAACCAGGAATCCCATTCTCATCAATCATCAAAAACATTGATTTCTCCAGTTTTGGGAGCCCAAATATCCCCAAAGCCATTAACGTAGATGGTGATGATGAGCCAAAGAACGATGATCAAGAGAAACTGATGAATGCGGCGGCTATCATGATGGCGTAGTTCAGGAGATCAAGAAACTCAATGAAAAATTCGACAAGATACCAGGAGTACCTGCCAGCATGGAAGAAGCTGCCCCTGACAGCTATGCTGATTCACCCTTCATAGACGAAATAGCCAAAGTAGACCTACCAAAGAAGTTCACAATTCCATCCACGAGGGTCTATGATGGAACCACAGATCCACAAAATCACGTGGTTCTTTACAAGCAGAAGATGTTGGCTGCATCTATTCCTAGCGAGTTCAGAGAAGTTTGCATGTACAAGGGGTTTGGAACGACCCTGACTGGCCCTGCCCTACAATGGTACATCAACCTCCCTACTGGCAGTATCCATTCCTTTGCCAACCTGATCAACAGTTTTAACCAGCAGTTTGCAAGTAGCAGGGAGTTGGAGAAACGATCCAGTGACCTTTACCGAGTTACACAAAAGCCTGATGAAACCCTCAGGACATTCCTTGCAAGATTCAACAAAGCAAAAGTATCTATACCCAGGTGTGACGTTGGAACAGTAGTGGAGGCATTTAGACAGGGGTTACTACCAAATAGTGACTTATACAGTGAACTCACTAAGTATCCCTGCCACACCTTCGAAGATGTTCAGGCCAAGACCCTTGCCTTCATCAGGCTGGAAGAAGATAAAAGCTACAAACTTGGATCACCCAGTGGACCAAGGGATCATGAGAGAAGCAATAGGAAAAGCAACAGAGGGAACAATTACAGACCTACTCCATATTCCAGGCCAGATCAGTCAGAAGTCAACCTGACTCATGAATATCAAGGTAAGGCTAAGGTTTATCCACCTATCTCCAAACATAACTTTTTTGTTGATACTGCAGGATTGATCCAGAGGCTTGACAACATGGGAACAGCTGTTAGATGGCCTAGGAAGGTAGAAAATTCAAATCCCAGAAGAGACAATTCAAAATGGTGCGACTTTCACATGGATATTGGACACACCACGGATGATTGTTTCACCCTGAGGAAGGAAGTGGCCTAACTACTGAAATCAGGATACTTAAAAGACCTGATCAAGTCAAAAGGCAGGAATGCAAACCAGGATAAAGAAAATCAGGAGCACAAGCAGGATCGAAATCTCCCTCCACCACCACCACTCTATGAAGTAAAATTCATATTAGGCGGTTCAGAGATTTGTGGCCTGACAAGCTCGAAGGCAAAAAAGATAGCCAGGACAGGGACCGTGTGTCACCTGCAAGTGGATCGTGTTCCTACAATCACTTTCAATGATTGTGACCTTGTGGGCATCACGATGTTCATCACGATGGCCTGGTCATTTCTATGCGATTGGAACGACCACGGTAAGAAGGATCTGGTAGATGGAGGCAGCTCAGTAAACCTGATCATGCTTGACGTACTGAAAGCCATGAAGATAAACGAGGATCAAATCACCAAAAAAATCCAGCGTCCTAGTAGGGTTCAGTGGTGAAACCAGGATCACTTTAGGAGAGATCCACCTCCCAACCTATGTGGAAGGAGTCTCATCCTATGAAAAGTTTGGGGTCCTTGACTGCTTGTCATCCTACAACGCCATCCTGGGCAGACCCTGGATTCACAATGTCAAGGCCGTACCATCAACCTATCACCAGTGCATCAAGATACCAACAGACTGGGGCATAGCCACAATCAAAGGGGATCACAAGACAACCCATGAGTGCTACACAGCAGCCTTGAAGCCTTCCAAGGCAGGTAAGTCCCTGGCATAGCAATTATAGTACCCTGTTAGGAGCACGTATGTAGCACCTCCCAGAATGGAAACAGATCAGGTAATTCTAGACCCTGAGTACCCTGACAGGTATGTTTTAATAGGATCTGACGCATCAGATAGTGTCAGGCCTGAACTGGTAAAATTCCTTAAAAATAAATCATCTTGGTTTGCTTGGTCACATTTTGATATGACTGGAATTAGCGCGATATTATTACTCATAAGCTCAATGTTGACCCATCTTTTAAGCTTTGTGCGACAAAAAAAGGCGCAAATTTGCGGTGAAAGAAACACCATAATAAATGAAGAAGTAGAAAAACTCTTGGATATGGGGATGATCGGGGAAGTAATGTACCCTGAGTGGTAGCTAACGTAGTTGTTGTGCGAGAAAAATAATGGAAAGTGGAGAGTACGTGTAGACTACACCGCTGAACAAAGCTTGCCCTAAAGATCCATTCCCCCTGCCTCATATTGATGCCATGGTAGACGCAACAGCAGGCCACGAAATGCTGACATTCATGGATGCTTCCAGTGGATTCAATCAAATAAAGATGCATCCTGCCGACCAGGAGAATCGCATTCATTACGAGGCCATCGAGGCAAAATCTTTGTTACCTTTGCCATGCCTTTCGGCTGAAGAATGCGGGGGCAACGTACCAGCGCCTGGTCAACATGATGTTTAAAGACCAGATAGGTGACATCATGGAAGTATACATAGATGACATGGTAGTGAAATCCAAGAATGCAGAAGATCATGTGAAGCACCTAGAAATAGCATTTGAGATATTAGAAAAATATAACATGAAGCTGAACCCTGCAAAGTGCCACTTTGGGGTCTCTGCGGGCAAATTTCTTGGATATATGGTCACAAAGAGAGGCATAGAAGCAAGCCCTGAACAGATAAAAGCCATCCTGGAACTACAGGCACCCAAGTCCGTCAAAGATATCCAAAAATTGACAGCGGTAGTAGCTGCCTGAACCGCTTTATATCAAGATCTTCGAAAGATGCAAAACATTCTATAACCTCCCGAGGAAAAATAAACAATTCCGGTGGACGGACGAGCATGAGGCGGCTTTCCGGGATCTAAAATCCTATTTGTCATCTCCACCCCATCGGCTAAACCAGAAAAGGGAGAACCTTTGTCGAGTATACCTATCTCATTACAAACACGACAATCGGTGCGATCTGGTGAAAGAACAGGACGGCAAAGCAACATCCAGTCTACTATGTAAGTAAAAGCCTGCTAGATCTTTGAGTTGAGGTATGCACTACTTGAAAAATATGTTTTAGCTTTAATAATGTCATGTACTAATTTGAGACCTTATTTTGAAAGTCACCCAATTATAGTCGGGACCAACTTACCTATAAAACATCTGCGTAAGCCTGAACTATCAGGCGGGATGGCCAAATGGTCGGTCAGATTAGCACATATGACATCTCCTTTGAACCCGGGCGCGATCAAATCGCAGGCCCTGGCGGTTTTTTTGTGGTGATTTTAGCCCTAACCTAGAACCAGACCTAATAAAAGAGGTCAACCAACCAGAAAATAAAACCCTAGACCAAGAATGGACCTTGTTCATAGATGGGGCATCCAATGTCGGGGGACGGGGTTAGGATTAGTACTTAGATCACCCCGGGAGATGTAATAGCTCAGTACATGTTTGTGAGTTCAAAGCTACCAACAATGAAGCAGAATATGAAGCCCTGATACCAGGCTTAAAGGTATGTCTAGACCTCGGTGTTCAAAACCTAAAGGTAAAAACTGATTCACTCTTAATTGCCAATCAAATAAAGGGAATTTATACGGCTAAGGATGCAAAAATGATTTCGTATTTAGAATATGCAAAAAACCTTACCGCTAAATTTCCTTCATTTGATATAGATCAAATATCTAGAGACCTGAATACCCAGGATGATGCTCTAGCCAGCCTAGGTTCAAACTTTACCCCCACTATTTTTGATAAAGTACCAATTGTGCACTTATTAGAGCCGACCATTAGCAAACCTGAACAGGTCAACCATGTCAATCAGGACAGTAACTCTTGGACTAAACCTTATTATGATTGGTTTCTCCGAGGAATACTACCTCAGGGAAGACATGAGGCAAGGGCCTTTAGAATTAGAGCTTCATCTTATGCTATAATCAATACCACCTTATTCAAGAGATCGCAGGTTGGACCCTACCTGAGATCCTTGGAGCCTGACGAAGCCAAACTAGTACTTCAAGAGATACATGATGGACACTGTGGCAACCATAAAGGAGGAAAGAGCACGGCAAGCAAAGTTCTCGGGACAGGGCTACATCGGCCTACACCGAGGGTCGTTGCTGGAAATTCTTCAAAATGCGAAGCCTGCCAAATTCATGCACCAATCATACATCACCATCGAACTCCTTCATTCAATTTCCGCGCCCGGCCATTTATAAAGTAGGGCATGGACATCGTGGGAAAATTGCATGTAGCTCCGGTGACAGAAAGTCTTCATGTTAGCCATGACTCGATTACTTCTCCAAATGGATTGAGGCGACTCTTACGGGCAAGTAACCGAAAAAGAAGTAATAGCCTTCATCGGGACAAACATTATTTGCGGATATGGAGTCCCATCGAAATAGTATGTGATAATGGAACTCGGTTCGTGGGGAAAAGGACCCAAGCATTCGCGCCAAGAATGGAATATCAACTGGTAACATCGACCCCTGGATACCCAAAAGCTAATGGCCAGGCAGAGTCAAGCAACAAAGTAGTCATAAGCTGCCTAAAAAAAAAGCTGAAAAGAAGACGAGGCAGATGGGCTGAAGAACTCCCATTAGTACTATAGGCAGACTGGACAACTCCAAAGACCGCAACAGGCAAGACACCTTACTCCCTGGTGTATGGCTGTGAAGTTGTCATTCCTGCGGAAGTACGAGTACCAACATCCAGATGCAGCCTAAACAACGTTGAAACAAACAAAGACCTAATGCAAGATAACTTAGTCCTAACAGAAGAACTAAGAGACGCTGCCAAAATCAGGATGGCATCATATCAACAAGCAGTTACCAGGACTTACAATAAAAACGTCAGGGTCAGGGTCTTCAAAGAAGGAGACCTTGTCCTACGCAAAGTATTCCCAAATAAAAAGGAGAAATCAGCAGGCAAGCTAGCTCCCACATGGGAAGGCCCCTACTTAATTGATTCAATTGTTGGACAAGGAGCATACATGCTCCAAACACTAGAAGGGGAAATGATCCCAAGATCCTGGAATGTAACTCATTTAAAACTATTCCATATGTAAAGATCAGATCAGGCTACAGTCAGGTACAAATTCAATCACTACTAAACCTGATGTGCTATGTGATGAACTACATGCTTTATATGACTTGCCTGTATTTTTTACCTGTTCAACTAACCCGCCTATTTACTTCTTGAATCCTGAACAATTATACATAATAAAAGATTACACGCATAAATATTCAGGATTAAGGGCTACTCTACTATATATTCCTGAAACAAAAAATTTGCACTTAACTATGCCTGACGAGTTGGTAACCACCACCAGATACAGTAAAAAGTCAGGATCAATCAGGCATGAAATAATTGCCTGACCCGACTAGGTTTACTGCCACGGATTACAACCGGCTGGACGTAGCAAGACGGTGCAAGGGTGTTTTATCCCGACCATCAGTCTAAAAAGCCCTCTCGACAGGCCGAATACCAAGCCCTCCAGCCAGGCAGGGGACATAAGCCCTCCTGACAGGCCGGATTTCCCACCCTTTCAACCATTATAGCAAAAAAAACTAGACTTGGTTGAAATACTCATGATAAAAATTGAAACGAAATGTGCAGGTTATTTAACCAGAATAATGTGCAAATCATGCAAACAAAATATTTGACAGGTCCAACAGGATGAAACTCACAAATCAAGCAAAGACAAAAGTGAAATCAGCCAAAAGAAGGCCATCATGCCTATATTAATAAACCTTTACCCCCTAGGGCAAAGGCGCCAAAATATTCATAAAAGCCAAGGAGAGCCTCCCTGACCCAAAACAGGAAAATAAAAATAATGTTTGTCCAGGGACATCCCCCCTGGATGGGCCAAAATACCAACTGAGAATTAAAAAATTATTCGCTTCTCCTCGAAGCGGCGCAGCATCAACAACTTTGCTCCCCACTCTTTAGCTCGGCCTCAACGTTCGCTCCCCCGGAGAGTCGACCTCCTATTCATTTTCCAAATTATGCGAGTCGGGATATTTCGAAGCGACAAAAGCCATCTCACTGCAGGGTCCCATTTTTCCCTGGCCTCGACAGCTCGACATGGCGGCCGCCCTTCCCTTGATGTAGAAATAGAGGGAGGTATCATCCAACTTGAACTCCAAGTCATCCCTCTCCTGGGTAAGCTCTTCATTCCTATCCAGGGCCTCCTGCAACAGCCGCGTGCTTGAAGCTGCCTCAGTCTTAGCAGCATCCCTCTCAGCCTGCACCTTTGTCAAATCAGCGGTTTTGGCGGCCAAGCCGACCCTTGCAAATTCCGGCTCAAACTTCAACTGTCATAATCGACCTCATCGGATCAATCCGGCTACCAAAGAAGTAGCACGATAGGCATTATGGAGACAGGCTGCAACACCCTGGTCAAAAACAAGAAAAGTATGAATAATTTGTAACAACAATAGAGGACTACCAAAACACAGGGAAGTAATGCCAACATACCTCCCTCACGAGCGACGGGGCACCGAAGCCAAGAGGTCGATGAATGATCCACTGAAGCAACAGTCAGAGTAGCAGTCTCAACAGGGTCAAGGGTGAGCATGACATCCGATTTAGAAGCTGCATAATCCCTGATTTTCACCCTAGCAGCCTCCATATTATCCAACCTGGCTCTCACCTCCCTGACCGGGGCAGAAACGTCAACATCCTCAATCCTCCTTTTCTGGCTTGAACTTGTTTTAGCGAGCGGCGTGAGCGCAGATACTAACCTTGGCAGCATTAGGCGCTCGGTCCAAGTCTCAGAATGAGCTCGGTATCCCCGCTTCCCTGGGGACCTTCCTCATTGATTTTTCGCGATCTGGGTGAAAGGTCGACCATGCCAAACCTGGCAAGACGAACGAGATGACCTGGTAGCAAATGACACGAAATACTATATCAGCAATACAAACCAAACATTATCAGGAAGCCCGGGTAAAAAGAAAGGAAAAATTAAAATAGACTTACACTGAGGTGCGGCACCGTGACCCACGACACTTTAGCCGCCCCGGGAACCCCGTCGGCCTTCAAACGGCGAGGAAGGTGACCAACCCCGCAACAAAGAGGCGGGACCTCTCCAAAGGAGAGATAGCAAGGAAAGCGAAACATTGGGAGTAGGATACTCGGTTTGATAACCAGATCGTCAACAATCGCACACATAAAAGGTATAACTTATTGTTTTTTCATTTTTTCACTAACGAGAAAAAAATATGCGGGTCAAAGAAAGAAACCAAAAGACTCACCAGCCACACAGGCCTCATGATTCAAATACGCCAGGTCGGGACCACAGAATTGGTCGACAAACATATAGCCAAAGAAATGACCCGACCCTTATCATGGCCTTTGTCTAAATTACTCGAAGAGGAGTAGTTGACGGCACGACCTTAAAACTTATACGGCCATGATCGTTTGTTTTAACAAAGATAACAGTCTTCAAATCATCAAGAGAAAAAGAAACATTATGTTTTTTTTACAGAGGTTCTCAATAGAACATACAACCTTCCATACCATTGGCATCAATTGATAAGATGGAACACCGATCTCCTTAATAACCTCAACCATAAGAGGCGAGAAAGGAAGCTTACAACCTGCCCTGAAAGCCCGGTCGTGGATGCAAAACCAACCAGGATAAGCCCCAGTCACCACGATAGGAGAATTCTCGGGGATCCGGACTCAAACATCGGCAGGATAATCCCCTTATCCTTCAAAATTTTCTCGAACTCAGGCTTCAAGCGGTTTGCAGGAGACTGATCCTCATTTAAAGCCTTAGTAGGCTTGAATTGAAAAGCGCCATGAGATATTGAAATCATCTCCAATGGGGGATCACTTGACTTATCTACTGCGGGAGATGGAGCGACGAGAAGAAGCGAGGCAAAGTTTGGAAGAAACTTCCTCGGGATTACGAGGAGGAGGAGTTGCGCAGAACCGCCGCCCTGGTAGATTTTTTTCTTTGCAGCCATTGTTTGAAGAATTATGAAAGATTGATTAAAAGATTTGGGAAGTTGAGAATTAAGAAAACTGAAGAGAAAGAAAGTTAAGAGAAAGAAGACGAAGAAGTTGTGTTGATGAGTTCAAATTAATGAAGCACCCAAGTATTTATAGCAAAGAAGATTAGGGTTTCAGCCGCAAAATAATTAAGGAAGTTGCAATAAATAAACCACGCGTCAACAATTGCGGTAAAAGAGCCGTTACAGGAAACTGATCAGGGAAAATTTAACCGTTAGGTGATCTTATCAAAACTAAAGTTATCTCCTCATTTTTTCGTCCTGGCACTACCAATAAGGAGATAAGGGGCAATTGTTAGGCCTGGAAATCCATGAGACCACCCGATCGGCATTTCATCTAAACTCGTTGCCAGGCTCTCAGGTTGCCAGGCTCTCAGGGCACATGAAGATAGGCGCCAGGCCATGGAGAGGACAACGGTCCAAATATCAGGACAATATTTGACCATATGCGCGTATATTAATGGAAATAAATATGCAGCATTAAGTATGAAGATTATGCAGTAAATACGGTAATTAAGAGGGAAATATTTAGCAATTATTACCAGCAATTATGGAGAATATTCAGCCTTCAATGCTTGATCATACAGCCGTTCAAGATAGGAAAGTTATATAAGAGACACTTTGAAGATAATTGAAAACACATCATTCATACGCAAGAAGATATATACATACTACTTAGAGAAATACGAGCATTGTTGTCATCATAATACTATTCTCTCAAATCATATAGTGAAATCCTCTCCTGGCTTGGTGCCCGTGGTTTTTTCCCATTCAAGGGTTTTCCACGTACAAAATTGTTTGTCTTGTTATTTTTGTTATCTTATTTACAGCTTAATATCGTACCCTGTCAACCTGACCAATAGTCTAATTAGAGCTAGTTAACTCTACATAAGTATCACCCTGACCCGATTTCGCCCTGCGCAAAATCCACACAAAACAGCTACTGTATGGTCTGACGGTTGTTTTACTGAAGGTGTGAGAGGTTTACTTGGGGTACTATAAATCCTTGTATTGTTATCGAATCATCTTTTCTCAGACTTTGTATAGTGGACAGGTAGTGTAGAGAGGTTTTTGAGTGTTGAGCGATTCTTTAAGGCATGTTTAAAATATGATGTAGAACGGGTTTACTTAATATTGGGTTTGTATAATAATTGAGGTTATTTTGTATTGAACTGTGTAGTAATCGGGTAAACCTTATACTTGTAGTTTGTGGATTTGAAGAGAAAGAATTTTGGTTTTAAGCTTAGCTGTTGTTGGTCGCATTTGAGGTAAGGACTTTTACCCTTTTTAAAATTAAGAGCGTGTTCGATTTAATGTTTGAACTGTTTTTATAATATTTTATCATCCATGGATTTCTACTTGTACTTTTAAATTTTGAATATTACACATTAGAATGGTTTCGGCTCAAGCAGCTTTGGAAAATTTAGTTTTCTTCTGGTCTAGAAGGTTTAAGGTCGTCTTTGACGCTCCTGGGATCTCGTCCCGAAAATTGAACTTTTGGCCCGAGTTCATTTGGGTGGGGATTGTCCGGCCCCCACTCGCTAGGTAGTTAGACTTTCTCCTTTGACGGTTCCATCCTACTAACTATCCAAATGTGAGAGGTGCGCACTTTTATGAGTCTAACAAAGCACAGATGGTGCCTCTAGACCGTGTCAAGGGTAGGACCTTGGCACACAGGTGGTGAAAGTTATGGATTTCGAACGGTTTATTAATTGTTATTTGATTTACGATAATGTTGGTCTTAGAATATAATTCTGTTTTACTTTGATTTTTGGAGCTCTGTAAATTTTATAATATTGTTCTATGAATTTTTCATTTCTTCTTATTTTCTTAAAACTCAACTTTGCTAACGTCCTTACGTTTTGGGTCGTTCCCCCACTAGAACCTGTACCTATTTGTGTTTTGGGTACATTTGATAGATACAAATACTGCATGGGTGCATACTGGATCCGGGGAGTGGTACGAGCGTGGAATGATTTTTAATAAAGACTCTGTCTTTATCTATTTATACTTTTATAAGACCGTTGGATTTGAGTTTAGTTATTTTTTTAGATTTTGTAAGAATTAAGTCTTCCGCTGCAAGGTCTTAATTAGTTGATAAAGTTTTGAGACATGTACGCTGTGTTTTTTAAAGGTTGACTCTGTATTTACCTTGCACTTGGCATTTTCAGCTAAGTGTGGAGTGACAACAGTGAATTTTCTATCTTTAGTTTACCATTTTTTATCGTGAAAACTTTGGGCTGTTACAGCTGGTATCAGAGCATAGGTTTTCCAAAAAGAAAATAAGTTTTACAAAACTTGAAACAATTTAAAAAAAAAAAAGTTTTACCGAATTTAAAACAAAAAAAAAAGTTTTCGTATTTCAAAAAAAAAACTTTTCAAGTGAGGGGTAGGATGGTGCATTGCATATAAATGTTTGGTTATTATTGTTACATTTAAGAGTCGTTTTAAAGTCATTTTTTTTTATCTAAGGCTAGTATAATTTAAGCCTCTTGGATAAATAATGAATTTGTCATACTTGAAAATTTAGAGGAGATGAGATTACTTAATAACGGTTTTGATTAATGCCCACTCTTAGATTATACCAATCGAGCTTACAATGATAATATTTATTTATATAGTTGACAATGCCTCCTCGAAGAGAACCTGAGAACAATGTTGATATGGCTGCCTTAATGGCACAATTAGTTGCTTAGAATGGTGTTATTCTCCAAGTTGTGCAACAAATGACAGCAGTTAGTAGGAGTATAAGTGAAAGGGTAGAAAGTATAAATGAAAGGGCTGAGAATAAACAAGATGGTGCACATACTGTTACCGCTATATCTGAAGCGGTGCAAAAGAAAAGGCCACCATCTTTCACGGGAAAGGGGGGGCCCAAATGAGCTAGATAACTGGGTTAGAGAGATGGAGAAAATTTTCTTGGTTGTAGGGTGTCCGTTGGAGTTTTAGGCTAGAATAGTCGTATATTTCTGAAGGAGGATGCTGATATTTAGTGGGAAACAATTAAAGAGGACTTTATGAAACCCGTTAGAAGGATAAATGCCGAGGGAGTATCCATACTTTATGAAAAGGATTGGGATGACCTTAAGGAGATGCTTGAGTATGGTACTTTCTCGATCATGTTAAAAGTCAAAAACTTCCTGATTTTGGGGATTTGAAGCAAACTAATGATATGTCTGTGAAGGAATTTTATACTAAATTTGTGGAATTTAGTCTCTTTGCAAAGGAGTTGGTGCCTACGGAGCGTACTAAAGCAGCTAAATTTGAGGATAAGCTGAGTTGGAAAAGGGTAGGTTTGCAGGGGAAACTTTTACTACTTTGAAAGAAATTTATGCAAGGGCTGTTAATATTGAGAGAAGCAATCAGAAAATGGAAGCTGAAATGGGAAGTGTAGCTGTGGGTAATAAGAGGAAGGAGTTTCTGGGGAGTCAATCCGACACCCCAACTAAAAGAGGTTTTGTAACACCCCCATTTAGGATGGAGACTTAACAAGACATTCCCGACTAAATGGACGCGTTACCATCTCGGTAAACCGAGGCAGTGAATAACAAAGTAAAACAACCAAAGATACTTTAAATAAAAGTTTACATCGTTATGAAAGGATTAGCCAAAATGGCTTTACAACTCCCAACCAAATATGAAATAAATGAAATAACATAATGTATGACAAAGTTTAACCAACGACAATCTGACATCAACTAATAAATGGTGATAGCTAGACTCATATCATCTCGTCATCACCCGTCCATTGTCAGCACAGCATAGCTCACAGCAACATCAACTAATATGTACCTGCATTATTAACTGCTCCCCATTCAAGCGGAAATTATTAAATGAATCAACACATGCCACCCCGAAAATAGGTGACAATTTTGACACAAGAGACAAACAAGTCAACCATTGAGTAAGGATAAAACAAAACATGCCAATAATAATAAAGTTGTTAATAAAACTGATAGTAGAATAAGTACTGCTGCAACCAAAGAATAATAAACACACTCATTGGGTGATCGGCCTCCCGTCTTATATGAGCTAACCGTCACCCCTCTGTCAGCAAGTATGGCACAACTCCCTGGTCACCGTGCTCATACCAAATGGTACAACTCCCTGGTCACCGTACCATATAATCACCACACAACTCACACTATGGCACAAATCCCCGATCACCGTGCCTCAATAACACCATACACTGGCGCATCTCCCTGGTCACCGCGCCTTAGATATAATAATAAGAGTTACTCATGAAGTGAAACATAAGCCAAGGCATAATAACAAATTTTTGAATAATAAACAATAATACGAATAACCATAATGTCGATCGACTATTTGTGGCTGTCGATCGAATTTACCTTCATGTCAAACAGTTATCACCTGTTAGCTGTCGATCGACTATCAATAGCTGTAGATCGACCACAATACGAATGTCAATCGACATTCCTCATAGACACTCAGTACTACGCATTAATCATTCAATAATACGACGAACAATCTACAACATGACATAAACAATAACAAGGATGAGTAGGGTATCGCTACCTTAATAGCAAGACTCTGCGATAATGTGATGATGAATTGACTAGAATCGTTCTTCTATGAATCTACCGCCTAGATAATACGATAACGATAGCATACCATCAACAACGGTATAATACAACGACAACAACCACAACGAACCACCACCCACCTCCTACGGTCACACCACGGCCTATCCATGGCCTGGTCACGGTCATTACGGTACCCTAAATGGTGTAAAGTAATAGATCGCGTAATAAATCATTTAAACATCCTTTTAATCCAACCTAGGGCACAATTACGAGATTAGGTAATGGTCTCTGTATAATTGTATTATTCGCTGTCACAATTATAAATTAAGATCAAAAATTGAGATACTTACGATAGTTAGAAAGTGAATCGTTAAAACGGAATATGAATCGCGCGTGTTTCTCTTCTCCTTTCTCCTTCTTCTCGGCTAGGGTGAGGGTTTGTGTGTGATTATGTTTTAAAAATGACAAAGGTCTATAATGATGATGGGGATTGGGCATATATATGTTTAGGGTTAGAATAAGAACTTGCGTAAAACATGCCTGACTGAACTCAATCGATGGACTAAGAAAGTAAGCCGATCGACTAAACTTTTCGAACTCAGTCAATCGACTAAGAAATACAGTCGATCGACTAAAATTTTCCTTGCGTCAATAGCCAAACTCTTACTTAGTCGATCGACCCATAATATCAGTCGATCGACTAAAACCTCTACATGCACTAAAAGCCACGCATACCAACACTATAGACGACCATTCCGCTCTACTTAACTTATCAAAATGACAGGTATTACAGGTATCTTCAGCCACAATAACAATAGTAATTCCTGTAGTAAATCGCGATCTTTTAGAGGTGTTGGAAATAAAGAAGGAGGAAATAATTGGCGGAATAGGAGTCAAGTAATTAGTCAATATCCTAAGCGTCATTACTATTGCAAATGGTGCAAAGGCGATCACCCTGGTGTTGATTATGACGGGAAAAAGGTGGCCTGAAACTGGTGTGGATTTTTTGGACATCATGAGTTCGAATGTAGAAGTAAGGAAGCTGGAAAGCCGAGTATTGCACCTTCTGCCAGTGCATGTGTCGCACAGAGTAATCGGTTTCAGGGTCAAGCAAAGAGCAACAACTACAACAAATATGCTGGTTATGCGTCAGTTTATAATTTTAAGAACCCGACACCAACTCAAGCTAATACTACTTGAGCTGTTAGCAAACCTGCAGGGTAGGTGAATGTAGCACAAAGCAACAAGAAACCCACTGGAAATGCAGACATTGTTTCAGGTAATTTTCTAGCGAACTCTACTTTACCACATGTTCTGTTTGATTGTGGTGCATCTCACTCTTTTATTTCATCTAAGTTTGTGAAGAAACTTAACCTAGAGCCTAGTGAAATTGTAAATTATGATTTTGTTATGCCATCCGGAGACTTAGTAGAGTGCGAAAGAGTGTATAAGGGTGTATTTGTTGTCATTGGTAATCATGATTTTTTGGCAGACCTAATAGAATTTCCATTACCCTATTTTGATATAATCTTAGGGATGGACTGGTTGGGAACTCACATGGCTATTATTGATTATTGGCAATGCAAAGTTTCTTTGAGAGGCCTAAAAATGTGAAAGTATCTTATAAAGGTTGTGTTAAGGGTCCTAGGGTGAAGTTTATATCTACGATGAAATTGAACAAGCATATAGCTAGGGAGCTGAGTTGATATTGTGTCATATAAGAGATTTGAGGGTCGAATATCCTGACTTAAGTGATGTTCATGTGGTGAGTGAGTTTGTTGATGTTTTTCCTGTGGATATACCTGGAATGCCCCCAGATAGGGAAGTTGAATTTAAGATAGATTTGGTGCCAAGAACGGGTCTAATTGCTAAATCACTATTTAGAATGGCTCCCTTAGAAATGAAAGAACTTAAGAAACAATTAGATGAGCTTATGGAAAAAGGGTATATTAGGCTTAGTGTTTCGCCTTGGGGTGCTCCTGTGTTATTTGTGAAAAAGAAAGATGGAACCTTAAGGTTATGCATTGACTATTGTTAGGTTTATTTACCTATTATTAGACTCCTCTAATAGTGAACTAATTAACTTGTTAATTATTTGATCTTTAGATCTAGTGCATGCATAACAAAATAAGAGATTTTTAAGAAAAACAATGTCTCTTACATTGATGCTTGGTTCGAAAATATGGGCACAAGTAAGGTCACCTTCCTTCACTTGTTCTTGAGCTTAATATGATGGATGATCCTCCTAAGACTCCAAGTATAGAAGACACTCCAATAAGTTGCACCCAAGATTTAACCCAAAAAATTCCTACTAATATTAACTAGATATATAGTAGAAATGTTACCTTAATATTACTAATATTTCTATTATTACTACCCCTATCATGGCAGCTTGATTCATGTGATATGCGAGTCTTATCCATGTCATCTGTTTGATAGACTCTCTATTTTAGGTATCTCATGGTTGACCATCCGTTTAGAATTACTTGTCCGTTTTGGATTGCAAATTCCCAAAATTGAGTTCAATAACTCAAACCGACTCATTTTAGTTTGATCTTATAGGTAGTGACACTTGGTCATAATCCATATTTAATAAATCAAACTCATTACTTAGATCTTTGCCACTACGATCGAATCGTAATGCTTCAGTATTTTGTTCAATTGGTTCTCTACGTCATTTAGAAATTTCTCAAATTTCTCAAATGCTTCACTTTATATTTGATTAAGTAAATATACCCATATCTACTTAAATCATTGGTAAAAGTGACGAAGTAGTCATAAATTCCCTTTGCGGTGATGCTCATTAGAACACATACATCGGCATGTATTAGTCCCAACAAATCACTTGCTCATGTCCCTTTACCACTAAAGGGAGTACAAATAATTTTGCAAAGGTGACAAGATTCGCATATTCCATATGATTGAGAATCAAATGGTTCATAAAATCTAGTCGACACTAGCTTTCAATGCGTTTCTCATTTATGTGACCTAATCGAAAAAAGCCAATGTACAAATCATTTGGATTATTAGTTATGAGTCTTTTGGATTGTATTATGAAGATATCATTGCTTGAGTTGGACGTGCCTAAAACTTGTATATCATAAAGATAAGTGACATGGCTCACAGCCATGTCTATTTTCAACAAAATACAAATTCTTTCATGTCTAACATAGAAATAGAAATAATGTTTTTAGACAAGGTGGGTACATAATAACTATTATGTAAATTACAACTCAAAGCTATTAGCAAAAACAAGTACACAAGTCCCTCTCGAAGTGGCGGCTACCCTAGCTCCATTTCCTTGTCGGAGATGTATATCACTCTTGTTTAGCTTTTCCACATTTCCAAGTCCCACTTGGAGTAACAAGTCCAACTTTGATATCTCTCAAATACTTGGGGCAATTTCGCTTCCAATGGCCCATGACATTACAATAATGACATTCCTCATATGATTGGGCACCCTTCTTGGTCTTGGTTTTGGTAATCCCACTATCCATTTCCAATTCATTATCAGGTTTGGGTTTCTCACCCATCTTTGCCTTCCCTTTAATAATACCAATACTCCTTTCATTTGCAAGGACACTCTTGGTAGAACTCCCACTGAATTTAATACTTCTCCTTGTTTCTTCAAACAAGGATGTCTTGGGTTTAGCGAGATTTTCTTCACAAGATTTTCTTACCAAGGTGGTGGGCATTAATATTGGAGTGGGTGGTGTGGAGGTGGTAAAGAAGCAAAAATTTCCATCCTGACCAATGCCAACGCGTAATTCTCTAATCGTATCATTCTCATACTCGGAGCACTTTTCATCGAATGATTGGAGCCATGAATCAAAGGTGATTGGTGTAGGAGTATTAGATGAATTCATTGCGTATAATTAACTACAAAAAAAATGAAAGAAATAATTAACATCTATCGTTTTAATAATACTTGTAAACAAGTATTGCATTTATATAGTGACCTCTACCCAACTATTATAAATGATTCCGAGATCCAAATTCATATTAATACGGGTACGGTGAGCCGAGTCATCCCTTATTAATATAACTCGGTGGATTAACCTCTTAATCGATTCTACTTCTAGAACTCTCGGTCGATAAAAATTACTCTAATTTTCATCTTTAGCCCGGAACACATGCGACTACGGTCACGAATACTTCCGTTGAGCTCAATCCAAATTTCGATGTAATAACATTTTATTACCCACTTACTCAACGTAACAAGTTTAGTACCCCGGTGAGCCGAATCTACTTCCTTATGAAATTGGGATTCATGGTTTCTACTATTTGGTAAGGCTAATTCTCAATTATTAAAAGTGAGAGGTCTTGTCAATTTATTATCTATCACGTTTTAAGTGAACTAAAGCGGTGAACTACGATAATTGTAATTGACATGGTCGATGACTCGATATGATATGCATGTTGTTGTTTATGGCGATTTGGCAATGCATGTAACATATTAAAAGAAATGCAAAGCAATAATAAAATTCCTAGTATGGCCTTACTAAAATAGAAAATCAAATAATCTATTACATATTCAGAAACCAACTCCTTTGGTCCCTTGAATCTTCAAGTGACACGCCTCCCAAGAACACCGTCTTCGTCGGATCACCTTTCCGAATGGCACCGTCTTTGAAGATACTCCATAATTACAAATAATAATAAAAATACAAAGCTATTCCTATTATACATTTGTAAAATGGAAAAACTAGTAAAAATAAAAGTAATACGAGATCACATTAAATTACAACCGAATCAATATTCCCTTTCATTACGGGTAATATCGATTAAAACTAAGGCCATACTAAGATAAAATTACATAATTCAAAATTATATAAATAAAAGACATTCAACAATTGAAATATGCAGCATTATAATATGTACCTATCATGCCAAATTATGCCAAATCGCCCTATTTAACTTATATCGTATATATAACTCGGTTTTACAGAAATGCGTGATAATAACCTCTTAAAGTCACAAATTAACACTTATATCACATCTAAGCTCAAGTTAATTATCCTAATACTCTTAGGACTCAAAAATTAGTCATCACTCAATTTTTGACAATAATTCAACTTGATTTAAGTTTTATGCTCATTTTTTACCTTAAAATCATAACATTTATGAAATAAATCCAAATTAAATTACAATAATTTCAAAATTTGAATTTTAAATTTTTTAATATTCTGGAATATTTCCATGACACTCATAATGTCAAAAATCATGGTTAAAATTTTTGAATTAATTTTGAGAAAATATAGTTGCAATTTATCGGTTTTATCTCATAAAACATCTAAAGTATCCAAAAATCACTCCCATTAATTTTAAAACTTTATATCTGATAAGTGGGATATTTGTGCAACCTAAAATAATTTTCATATGCCATGTAATTCATCTTAGCTATTTATGCTAAAATAGTCACTATTTATGCCATTTTTACTCTAAAAATTCATAAATCATGCAAAATGAGATCATTTCATCTCGCAATTTACATACACAGTTTAAATCATGCATGTGACAACATATTAACGTTTCATGGCCTGGTTTGAAGTTTAACTATTTTTAACCATTTTACCTCTTTTAATCCATTTTTATCTCATAAAAATCATAAATCATGCAATATTAATCCAATTAATACGAGATTTTACACATAACTTTTAAAATATGGATGTGAGGTCATATAAAATTTTCAAGGTCAGAAACTTAGTTTAACTATTTGTAGTATTTTAATTCCAATTTTAGTCATAAAAATGTAATAAAATGACCAAAAATCCTCAAAATGAGGATGAAAATTCCATAAATCATAACAATGACCTAAATATATTTTAGGACCAGAATATATAACATGCATAATTATTTCGTGGCTTACTCATATAAATCACAAATTTTTAGTTTTATATGTTAACATTTTAACTCGGAAAAACAATAACCGATTATGCACGCAACATCCTATGCTCTGATACCACTTGTTAGGTTTATTTATCTATTATTAGACTCCTCTAATAGTGAACTAATTAACTTGTTAATTATTTGTTCTTTAGATTTAGTGCATGCATAACAAAATAAGAGATTTATAAGAAAAACAATGTCTCTTACATTGATGCTTGGTTCGAAAATATGGGCACAAGTATGGTCACCTTCCTTCACTTGTTCTTGAGCTTAATATGATGGATGATCCTCCTAATACTCCAAGTATAGGAAGACACTCTAATAAGTTGCACCCAAGATTTAACCCAAAACATTCCTACTAATATTAACTAGATATGTAGTAGAAATGTTACCTTAATATTACTAATATTTCTATTATTACTACCTCTAGTAATAGTTGGAGAGTATTAGTATTTTAGATTGTTTTTATGATTTTGCATGTGAGGAAAGATGAAGTGAAAACAAGCAAAAATAAGTAGGAATAATTGAGCAACAAATGCTCTATTTGAAGAGCACAAAACCGGTGGGTTTGATGCATGAGGGGAATCTTTTCCTTTTGTTTTTACTTATTTGTTTAGTGTAGGTAGAGTAGTATAAGAATTAGCATGATTAAAGTTTATGTGATATGTCACTATCACACTCTAACCAAAATAAACAAAAGACAAAAGGAGCATCTTTTGCTCTCTCTTTTGGCCGAAATAATGGAGACATTTTGGTCCATTTTTGCCTTTTATCATTTGTCCCACAAATGCTTATAAGTCATATGTTTAACTATCTTACATAATTAATTATTAATGTAATCATTTAACACTTAAATATTACAATTAATAATATAATATACACTCCACTTTTGAGTAGTATACTACCATTATATCAATATATAATGGGTCCTATAATTGCTAGTTAGTTAAAATTACAACTTCTTGTAACTTTAAATAACCAATTACCTCTACCTCAAAACTTATATAAAACCTCAACTAATTTAGCAATTTAACACTTAAATGCTAAATTAAATCATCTTTAATCACATTACAATAAGACGCAAAATCACAGTCCCATAATTAAGGAATTAATCAATCTGTATCGCATACAATTAATTAAATATCTATTTGGGTCTCATCCTATAGGTGTGACCTAAAGGGATCAACTGACCACCACCGTCATACGACAGTAATGTCAAACTCTAGTTAGCCAATCATTACCGATTAACGATGATCAGTTGACTATATTAAGAATCATCCCTTTCGTATTCTTGATATGAGATTTAATTATGATATTAAATCATGTGATCGCACTATTGTTGAGGACACATTTTCCAACAACTATCGGGAATTGAATCAAGTTACCATTAAGAATAGGTACCCCTTACCTAGGATCGACGACTTATTTGATCATTTGAAGGATGCTTCTGTTTTCTCTAAAATTGACTTGCGATCTGGATACCATCAATTGAAAATAGCACCTGAAGATGTACCTAAAACCGCGTTTTCCACTAGATACGGACACTACGAGTTTATTGTGATGCCCTTTGGGTTAACAAATGCACCTGCCGTCTTTATGGATCTCATGAACAGAACTTTTAGGCCTTATCTTGATAAATTTGTCGTGGTATTCATTGATGACATTTTAATTTACTCCAAGAATGAGGAAGAGCATGAGGAACATATACGTATTATTCTGGGCATTCTGAGGGGAAAACGGTTGTATGCTAAATTTTCTAAGTGTAAGTTTTGGCTCGATCAAGTAGCTTTTCTGGGTCATATCATTTCAAAGGATGGAGTTTCGGTTGATCCTGCTAAAATTAAGGCTGTGAAGGAGTGGCCTAGACCAAAATCTGTGATCGAAATTCGTAGCTTTTTGGGTTTAGCTGGTTATTATAGGAGATTTGTGAAAGACTTTTCTAAAATAGCTAGATCTATGACTACACTCATGAAGAAAACAACAAAGTTTAAATGGAATGATAAGTGTGAGGAAGCCTTTTAGATTCTTAAGAAAAAGTTAACTATTGCTCCAGTGCTAGCTTTACCGAATGGTAATGAGGAATATGAAGTATATACGGATGCCTCTAAGAATGGGTTAGGTTGTGTTCTAATACAGAGTAGAAAAGTGATTGCCTATGTTTCTAGGCAGTTGAAACCTTATGAAGAAAATTATCCCACCCATGACTTAGAACTGGCGGCTGTGGTATTTGCGCTGAAAATTTGGAGACATTACCTGTTTGGTGTACCCTTTAAGGTTTTCTCATACCATAAAAGTTTGAAGTATATATTCACACAAAAGGAGCTTAATATGAGACAAAGAAGGTGGTTGGAGTTGATTAAAGAATTTGAGATTGAAATTCAATACCATGAAGGGAAAGCCAATGTGATGGCTGATGACTTAAGTAGGAAGTCACTCCATACGATACAGTTAGTGATGAATCATGATAAGCTACGGGAAGAGTTTGTGAACTTTGCGATCCAAATGGCAAAACCAGGGGCTCCGTCAAATGTATTGTCAGTTGAGAATGATTGATGTGAACATTATTTGCGCACATTTAGTCCCCTAATTGAGCCTATTTTGCATACTATTATAACATTCTTTGGCCATTTTATCCGTCAAAACCTTCCTATTTGCTTTTCTATCGCATTTCATATGTTTTGTAGAAAAGAAGATAATAAGGCGGAAATTCCCGTCTTTCGTGCATATTTGGAAACTTATTGATGATATTAGATGGACTAGTATGAAGAAGAGGCAAGAATGATGACCAAAGATGTAGGAATAAAGAGTATATAGAAGGGTCATAAGGTTTAAAGCAAGGAAGAAAAGCAAGGAAGCCATTCATGAAGAAAACTGCTCGGAACGTAAATCAAGGGTTGCTCCTTTGGCTCTGAAAATATGCTAGATGGAACGGCGTCGAAAAAACAAGCGATCTAGGCTTTTGAATTACTCCAATAGGAGTCCGGATGAGAAAATGACGTCCGTTTTACAATCCGAGCTCAAACAAAGAAGTTGTACATGAATCCGCGCGTCCCGCGCTGAAGACGCTCGTCCTCCCAAATCCGCTCGGATTGCTCCAAATCCGCTCGGATTCCCTCTCTTTTTGCCCGAGCGTCTTGCTCCAAATCCGCTCGGATTCCCTTGCTACAATCCGCCCGTCCCGACACTAATCCGCTCGGATTCCTTTACAGCAATTTTCGTGTTGTTCAAGCTCCGTGAAAGACGCCCTTCCTTCGAAAAATACCGGCTTCTCCCTACTCAAAATCTCAAAAGTGTAATTACTAGTTTAGCCCTTAGTTAACCCTAATGCATCCACCTAATTTCCACTATAAATACCCCATTTGTAATAATCAAACCATCAAGTTTTATTAGATTAGAACCAAGTTTTATTAGATTAAATCAAGCTTTCTTAGATTAGATTAGGAGTAGATTAGAATAGATTAATCTCAATCTTTCCACACAAATTACACATTAATCTCTCCTTAATTATTGTTCAAGTTTATTATTCAAGTTTATTATTAGGTAATTGAAGATTATTGGGTTATTATTGGGAGATTGACAACCTTCCATCAATCATCAATTTCTTCTATTATTCTTTGCATTATTATTTTGGAATCTCCATAGGTATAACTCTCTTAATCCTTGTTTTAATTATTGTTAATCTTTCTTACTTGTTCATCATGTTTTACCTTGTTAATATGATTGACAACCTTATTAGCATATTAAACTTGATAATGAGTGAGTAGTCTCTTAGCTAGGATTAGTGGGTAATTAAGGGAAACAAACATGGGGATTGATTCATGCTTAATCTAATATGTTCACATGATTAAATTGCTTGCTTGTTGTGATGTCAACTTTATGCACATGTTATGTTTGATGAAATGCTAAGCCTATGAATCCTTGCATTTTTACCATCTCTTATCTACTCAACTTGACTTGTAAGATATAAACCAACTCGAGTCTTGTTAGACCATGCATAGAAGTTGAATAGGAGGAAAGTAAGTCGACTTGTAGGTGTTTTACAATCTAATCGATTCGGCTCCGGGACCCAACTCTTCCTATGAACCGTAAGACATAAACCAACTCGGTTCCCCCACAACATTAATTGCTTGCAACATTGTGAACATGTTTGTATGATCAACACCATGAATCCCCTATGCCCCCATGATATCCTAGCACTTTTTATCAATTATTTACATCCTTCCTTTTGTTGCTTGTTTTACCTTATTGTTTGCATTAGTCTAGACACAACTACAAACCCCATCAATTGTGACACTAGCATAAATTGAGATAGATAGACTTAGAACCCAAAGCACACCGTCCCATGGATCGACCTCGACTTACCGCTAACTAGTTGTATGTTGAGTATTATAAATGTGTTTGATTGGATGAGTGACGACATCGTCCGGATCAAAATGGCGCCGTTGCCGGGGATGGTGTTATGTGATTAAGTTCTTACTTGTTTGTCTATTTTGATTTTGCTTTAACCTTGAGGAACTTGTTCCTCAAGGATTGTTTTTACCGTTTTCTTGTAGTTTCCTTGTTTGTAGTTATATCTTTGTCCTAGTTATGATGATGACCGAAGGCTTGGCACGTGGAGTATGTGGTGAATCTTTTGAGTATGACTACCATGGGTATGGGGAGTTTTTGGAGCAAGTTGAAACAAACCTACCTTACAACTCATACAATGAAAGTCCTAACCACTACCCCAACTTTTCTTACCAAAGCCCCCACATCCTACATCCACAACAACCACCCTCCCAAAACCCACTTTACAATCAATGCCAAATGTCATCCTACAATGAACACCCATACCACCAAATTCCCATGTGCCCACAACAAGAGAATGAGCATAATCTTGACATACAAAGTGTGGTTCTCCAAATGGTAAGGTGCCAACAAAATCTCTTCATGAAAATGCTAGAAGAGAGCCAAGCTAGGGACAATGTTCTCAAAAACATTGTTACTAATGGCGAGAAGTTGGCAAATCAAATTGCCCAAATGGAAGCCACCCAAATGCTAAATGAAGAAGAAGGGGAAAATAATGAGGGTGAAAAAGAATTTGGATGGCATTATGAAGCTACTCTTGTGAATCCCCCACCACCTCCTAAGTTCATAAGTATTGAACACCACATATTCCAACTTGTACCCAACTTTACAAACATTCATGATAGATGTGAATATGAAGATGTTACTTTTGAGGAAGGGGAGTGCTTGATTGATTATGGACCAAGAGTGGATGATGAATTGAAGCATGATGAAGTTGGGGTGGAGAGCAATGATGAATGTGAGTTGAAGGCCAATTATGAGACAAGCACTTTGTCTAAATTGTCTAATGAATCTAGCTCACACACTAGCCTTGCTTCTCCAATTTGGGATACCTATGATGATGATGATGAGGAAGACCTCCTACCACAATTTCCCTCTATGACCCATGTAGAGGAAGTGTGCTCCCTTGGCACTTATGGGAGTGAAGGTAAAACTTTGAAAGAAGAGGTTGATGAATTTGAACTTGCAATCTTTGGGGAATTGAGAGGTCAAGAGGAAAACTATGATGTTGGCATCTTTGATCATAGTTTGGAAGAAATTGAAGCTCTCTTCTTTGGAAATGGTTCAAGTTCTAAGGAGGGTCAAGAAGAAAGTGAAGATAATGAAAGCATGAATGACCTCAATGGTGAGAAGTTGACTCCTCCACATCTTATCCTTCAACTATCCCCTCATCAAAGAAATGAGAACTCTCCTTCTACGATTGAAGGATTGATGAATCAATGCTCTATCATCATAGAATTTGAAAGAGATGGTAAAGAGTGGAAGCCTCCGGATGAATATGGGCAATACTTCATACCTTGTATTGACAAGAATAATGGGCTTGTTGGTTTGAAGCATTGTAAGAAGCCAAGTGCCAAGGGCAAAACAAATGGGAGAGTATTTGGCAAGTTCTATTCCAAGCCAAGATGGGTAAACTACGTTTTGACATCACCAATCTCCTATTTATGCTTACATAAAGCCCATTCAAAAGCCTTTGACCGGTTGTTGAGAGCATTAAGCAACATGGAGAACATCAATAATCATGGCAACAAGGAATGAGTTTGGTGGAGTCCTCCCTCAAACCACCATTTGTAAGATATCCTTTCCTTTAACTTTGCATTACATTTACACTTGCATTTGGTTATATACATATACATTTAGCTTGCATTTGTATTATATTTCATATTGCATTTGCATTAGTTAAGTTCAAAAAGTATAGTTTGCATTGTAATATATCTCACATGATTCACGTAAATAGTTGCATATAGATTAGAATTCATGCATAGTTACTAATGACCAAACCTATTTCTTTTCTACACTAGAAATAGTGTTTAAATCGGTTTGGGGAGGTTTGATCATAAGTGACCATAGTTTAATAGAAATCATGCATCATATAGTATAGTTTAGATTTCATTCATTTGTTATATATGTCATATAGAATTGCATTTAGTTAGAGCATGCATTCATTCATACCATATCATTGCATTTGTACTTTATTTCAAAAAAATCAAAAATCCAAAAACATGTATTTCTTTTTCATTCCTACTCCTACATGTACATTGAGGACAATGTCCAAAATAAAGTGGGGGATGGGAATTTATATTCCAAAAATGCATAAAAATATGTCTTTTAATTTCATAAAAACAAAAACCATAAAAATTTGAAAAATTGAAAAATCCAAAAACAAGTTCATTTCCTTTTTAGTGTAGTCTTGTACATATTATTTTGTATATATTGTGTTTGTCCATCCTTTTTCACATTGATCGACTATGCCACATCCGAGACATGAGGATATTGAAGACCGCATGGTATGATCTTTCCAATCTCCTTTTTCCTCTTTATGTTAATGACTATGTGGCTTTATTTTGATTGATGCGGTAAAAATAATGTGAACTTAGGACTTGCATTTAGTTTATATGGCATATTAGTTGGTAGAATCATTTGCATTAGGATGTATATATGTTAGTTGCATCATGGCATGTAGTTTGCATGTTAGAAAAAATTTTGCGAAACCGTCTACTTGGGAAGCTTGACTAGTGTATATAGGCCCTAGTAGATGCTTTTTATTCTTAAGACTTTGCTTGTTAGAATACTTGTAAAACACCCTAGGATGTGTCATGCTAGTATCCTTTGACCCATGGATTAAGGCCTAGTCAAGAGTACCTTGTGGTGTGATAACTCCTTGGCTACCGTTTATTCCAAGGTGACCCTTGAAACCATGCATACAACCATCATCCATGTTCTACCACATTTTTGTCATCAAAGGGAATGGGCACAAAAAGAAATCAATTTGAGTTCAATGAAATGAAAAGTGAAAGAAAGTTTGCAAATTGCATCAAATGAAAAGAGGAGCAAAAATAGAACTCCTATGCTTCAAATATAAGCCATCCTCACTACATATGGGGTGACTTTGAAAATGTTCAAAAAGAAATGCAAAGAAAAGTTGAAAGTTGTCAAGTGTTGAAATGCCAAAAATCAAAAAGAAATGGCAAAAAGAAAGTGTTCTCAAATGTTATATGCCACAAGAAATTGGGGGGAAAACAAAAACAAAAGCAAACTCCCAAATGAAACTCAAATTTTATTGATCCCTTTATCCATCATATCCATTTTTGTGCATGGTAGAGAGGGGACGACCCTTCTTCTTGTCTAGGCAAGAGGGGGAATTCCGCGATCCTCCAGTGTTTCTAACACCATAGGGAGTCTACTCTTGACAAAAGCATTTAACGATTGAGGACAAAGGTACCCTAGCTTGACACATTTTGGAGGTGATTTATTGGTATCCTTCTAGGCTTAGTAGTTTGAAGAAATTGTATCTATGAAGGAGTGTGTACCCTTGAATTGCTTCCCTTGTAGATAATTTCGGCCACTTAGATGAGGAAAGTGGCTATTCTTTTGTAGATGCATCCATTACTTGATTTTGTGTGCTTAATGATTGGATGTGTCGCCATTTTGGCAAGACCCACCTTGCCTTGCAAGAAGGCATCCTACCTCATGGTTGTCTTGTTGTGAGTTGAAGGGGCGGAGTGAGACCCGCTAATTGTCTTATATCGGTTATGTTATTAGGTTAGTTTAAATAAAGGTCTAGTTTTAGTCACCTCTTTACTCGGGACGAGTAAAGGTTCGGTTTGGGGATATTTGATGTGAAAATTATTTGCCCACATTTAGTCCCCTAATTGAGCCTATTTTGCATACTATTATAACATTCTTTGGCCATTTTATCCGTCAAAACCTTCCTATTTGCTTTTCTATCGCATTTCATATGTTTTGTAGAAAAGGAGATAATAAGGCGGAAATTCCCGTCTTTCGTGCATATTTGGAAGCTTATTGATGATATTAGATGGACTAGTATGAAGAAGAGGCAAGAATGATGACTAAAGATGTAGGAATAAAGAGTATATAGAAGGGTCATAAGGTTTAAAGCAAGGAAGAAAAGCAAGGAAGCCATTTATGAAGAAAACTGCTCGGAACGCAAACCAAGGGTTGCTACTTTGGCTCTGAAAATATGCTAGATGGAACGGCGTCGAAAAAACAAGCGATCTAGGCTTTTGAATCATTCCAATAGGAGTCCGGATGAGAAAATGACGTCCGTTTTACAATCCGAGCTCAAACAAAGAAGTCAGACAGAATCCGCGCGTCCCGCGCTGAAGACGCTCGTCCTCCCAAATCCGCTCGGATTGCTCCAAATCCGCTCGGATTCCCTCTCTTTTTGCCCGAGCGTCTTGCTCCAAATCCGCTCGGATTCCCTTGCTACAATCCGCCCGTCCCGACACTAATCCGCTCGGATTCCTTTACAGCAATTTTCGTGTTGTTCAAGCTCCGTGAAAGACGCCCTTCCTTCGAAAAATACCGGCTTCTCCCTACTCAAAATCTCAAAAGTGTAATTACTAGTTTAGCCCTTAGTTAACCCTAATGCATCCACCTAATTTCCACTATAAATACCCCATTTGTAATAATCAAACCATCAAGTTTTATTAGATTAGAACCAAGTTTTATTAGATTAAATCAAGCTTTCTTAGATTAGATTAGGAGTAGATTAGAATAGATTAATCTCAATCTTTCCACACAAATTACACATTAATCTCTCCTTAATTATTGTTCAAGTTTATTATTGGGTAATTGAAGATTATTGGGTTATTATTGGGAGATTGACAACCTTCCATCAATCATCAATTTCTTCTATTATTCTTTGCATTATTATTTTGGAATCTCCATAGGTATAACTCTCTTAATCCTTGTTTTAATTATTGTTAATCTTTGTTATTTGTTCATCATATTTTACCTTGTTAATATGATTGACAACCTTGTTAGCATGTTAAACTTGATAATGAGTGACTAGTCTCTTAGCTAGGATTAGTGGGTAATTAAGGGAAACAAACATGGGGATTGATTCATGCTTAATCTAATATGTTCACATGATTAAATTGCTTGCTTGTTGTGATGTCAACTTTATGCACATGTTATGTTTGATGAAATGCTAAGCCTATGAATCCTTGCATTTTTACCATCTCTTATCTACTCAACTTGACTTGTAAGATATAAACCAACTCGAGTCTTGTTAGACCATGCATAGAAGTTGAATAGGAGGAAAGTAAGTCGACTTGTAGGTGTTTTACAATCTAATCGATTCGGCTCCGGGACCCAACTCTTCCTATGAACTGTAAGACATAAACCAACTCGGTTCCCCCACAACATTAATTGCTTGCAACATTGTGAACATGTTTGTATGATCAACACCATGAATCCCCTATGCCCCCATGATATCCTAGCACTTTTTATCAATTATTTACATCCTTCCTTTTATTGCTTGTTTTACCTTATTGTTTGCATTAGTCTAGACACAACTACAAACCCCATCAATTGTGACACTAGCATAAATTGAGATAGATAGACTTAGAACCCAAAGCACACCGTCCCATGGATCGACCTCGACTTACCGCTAACTAGTTGTATGTTGAGTATTATAAATGTGTTTGATTGGATGAGTGACGACATCGTCCGGATCAATGATTTGATGAGCAATATTAGAGAATTTCAGGGAGGAGATAAATTTCTACGGGACAAGCTTATGAATGAACATGCGTTATTCAAGCGCAAGGAGAGTGGATTAATTAAATTTCAAGCTTGAGTGTGTGTGCCTAATGATAAGGAGATCAAAGAAAGAATTATGAATGAAGCATATGCAACGCTGTATTCTGTTCACCCAGGCGGTGATAAGATGTATGAGGATTTGAAATTAGCATTTTGGTGGTCTAGGATGAAAAGGCAAATTGCAGATTTTGTGGCTCGTTGTTTGATATGTCAATAGGTGAAGAGTGAGCATAAGCAGCCTCAAGGGAAGCTACAACCTTTAGAAGTTCCTGAGTAGAAGTGGAGTTTGATCTCTATGGATTTTATAGCTGGTTTACCAAGGTCGCAGAAAGGTAATAATATGATTTGGGTAATTATTGACAGACTAACTAAGAGGGCCCACTTTATTCTAATGAAGGATACATGGAAAAAGAAGCAGCTGACCAATGCTTATATTCATCATGTGCTACGTCTTCATGGTGTCCCAAATGACATCGTGTCGGATAGAGACTCTAGGTTTATTTCTATATTTTGGGAAAAATTACAGAAAGCCTTGGGAACTAAGCTCAAGATGAGCACCGCATTTCACCCTACTACTGATGGTCAAACTGAGAGAACAAACCAGATACTTGAGGATATGCTACGAGCATGTGCTTTGCAATTTCAAGAAGGTTGGGAAGATAATCTAGATCTTATTGAGTTTTCTTATAATAATAGTTACCAAGCTACAATACAAATGGCACCATTTGAGGCGCTTTATGGGCGCAATTGTAGGAGTCTGATTTTTTGAAATGATATTAGTGAGTCTGTAATTTTGAGGCCGGATATGATAACTGAGATGGTTGAACAAGTTAAGATTATACAAGACAAGATAAAAGCAGCCCAAGACAGGCAAAAGAGTTATGTGGATAGAACGTGCTGACATGTGGAATTTGAGGTTGGTGACAAAGTTCTTTTGCGTGTCTCACCTACTAAGGGAGTAATGAGGTTTGGTAAGAAGGGCAAATTGAGTCCAAAATTCATTGGACCGTACGAGATTTTGGAGCGTATCAGTGAGGTAGCCTACCGACTTGACTTACCAGCTGACTTAGAGAGAGTTCATAATGTGTTTCACGTTTCTCAACTCAAAAAATATATTAGTGACCCATCTCATGTTTTAGATCCGGAGATTATTGAGCTTGATGAGACAATGATTTATGAAGAGAATACGGTAAAAATTTTGGATACTAAGGTGCGTAAAACCCGCAGAGGTGAAACGCACATGGTAAAAGTTTTGTGGAACAACAATAATATAGAGGAAGCTACATGGGAAGTTGAATCTGCTATGAGAGACAAGTATCCTAATCTTTTTACCTAAGGTAATTTTACGCTTCGTGGACGAAGCTTTGTTTTAAGGGGGTCGAGATTTGCACATTTAAATTTCTTTTGTGATTCTTACATATGTATCATTGTGTGAGGTTAGTGTGCTGCACGTTTACTATATGTTTCATTTTATTTTATCCTGATTTTATATTCATCATGCTTAATGCACAATGGTTACTATGTTGGAGTGTCCCCGACAATAATGCGATCACATCGTTGATAAATCACGAAATAATTTTGCATGTTCAAAATTTCTGGTCCTAAAATGTTTTTGGGATATTTGGGTTGATTTATGGATTTTATTGTTCATTATATATATTATTGGCATTAAAATGTGATTTTTATGAGAAAAATGTCATTTTTGGACGAAAAATAACTAAACTTCGAATTTTTCAGTGATTTTTGGATATGTTTTCACATATATTATCTACTAGTTGCATGTTAAATTTCGTGAAAAACTAAGTTATTTTGCATAAAATATGAATTTTATAAGTTTAAATCGAATTTAATGGGTTTGTTAGGTTAATATGAGTAATATTTTGAATCTGGTTATGAAAATTTAATATTTTGTCACATGAATTTTTACTCAGTGTGTGTAAAAATATTTTAGATGGATTGAACTCCTTATGCATGATTTATAAATTTTTGAGTAAAAATCCAATAAATAGTGACTTAAATTAGCCTATAATGCTAAAACATATTTCATGACTAAATAAAAAAGTCATATGTTGCATTTTATCCCACATTTCATATATAAAAGTGAAAAGTTGATTAAAATTAATTTTCTCATATTTTAATGGTCATATTTGATAAAACCGATAAACCGCAACAATGTCTTTCTCGAAAAAATTTCAAAATATTTAACCTAAGCTTTGAATATTATGAGTGTCATGGTATTTTTCCAGAATGTTCATGAGTTTGAATTTCAAATTTTGAAATTATTTGAAATTATTATAATTTAATTAGGAGTTTATAATATAAAATTGTATTTTTGGGTCCATTATGAACAATATTAAGAAATCAAGTTGAATTATTGTCAAAATGTTAGTGAAGACTAAGTTTTGAGTCCTAAGATGGTTAGGGTAATTGACTTGAACATAAATATGAATTTATGTAACATATTGTGATTTTAATAAGTTAAATCACGCAAATCCATAAAAATCGATGTAATATACGATATTGGCTCTTAAAAGGCGATTTAGCATAAATTTAAGCATGTTCATACATATTTTAATGCTACATTTTATTTATGATTGTCATATTTTTTATTTATATAATTTTTGAATTATGTAATTTTACTTAGTATGGCCTTAGTTTTTAATTGGTATTACCTGAAATGCATGGGAATATCGATTCGGTTGTAATTATTGTGATCTCGTATCACCGTTTTGTAACTTAATAGATTTATTTTTATTACAAATGTATAGTAGGAAATTATGTAATTTTTATTTATTATTTTATAATTTCCCGGAGTTTCCATGAAGACGGTGTTACCTCGAGACGCGTGCCAAGACCGAAGTTCAAGGGACCAAGGAGTTGGTTTCCGAATTTGTAATAGTTTATTAGATTTAGTATTTTAGGAAGGCCATACTAGGACTTTATATTTATGCTTTGCATTTTCTTTATATGTTTGCATGCATCGCTAAATCGCCATAACTAAACATGCATTATATTTAATCGAGTCATCGACCGTGTCAATTATAATTATCGTAGTTCACCACTTTAGTTCACTTAAAACGCGATAGATAATAAATTGACATGACCTCTAGCTAAATTAATAATTGAGATTTAGCCTTACCAAATAGTAGAACCCACGAAACCCAATTTCATAAGGGAGTTAATCCGGCTTCATCGTAATACAAACCTTGTTACTTTGGGTAAGTGGGTAGTAAAATGTTATTACTTCGAAATTTGGATTGAGCTCAACGGAAGTATTCGTGACCGTAGTCGCATGTGTTCCGGGCTAAAGATAAATATTAAAGTAATTTTATCGACCGAGAATTCTAAAAGTAGAATCGATTAAAGAGTTAATCAACCGAGTTATATTAATAAGGGATGAATCGGCTCACCGTGCCCGAATTGATATGAATTTGGATCTCGGGATCATTTATCATAGTTGGGTAGAGGTCACTATGTAAATGTTTTACTTGTTAAAATATTTACAAGTATTATAATAACGATAAATGTTAGTTTTCCATTATTCCGTTATCGTATTGTTCTATTTCTTTACCTCAATTCATACGATATCATTTCGATTATAGTACAAAATCTCCATTAAAACATCGTAACTTAAAGACAAATATGAATTTTTCTTCTAAAACCTCGTGTTAGCCATTGGAAGGATCTCTTGTGAAAAGTATAGATAAAAGTTATTCATGATCGAAAGGGTTTTTGATTCTTGACTAACATATCTACTTACAATGGATTATTTTTCATGTGCTTAATCGAATTAAGTACTTTGAAACGTTAAATAAATTTGGTAATTAGATTTGTTAGAAATCGTAATTGACCAAAATAAAGCAACCACTTCAATGAAAGTTTTAAGACTAAACGATTGAATTGAAGAGTAGTCTTCACAAGATTCAACTTTGCTTCTCTAAGCAAAGATTCATTGAAAATGAGTGGGAGAATTCTCTTAATTGTTAAGGAAAGGACGAGGTTCAAGAAGTAAAACTAGAATGGTATTGATACAAGGAATGATAAAAGTAAAGTTATTGAGAATAACAATACTAAACCTATCAATCCCGACCGATAAAGTTTCTATTTTGGAAGTGTTGGACACTAGAAAGGAAACTACCCCAAATTATTGAAGAACTAGCAATTTAGTTGTGGGACATCTAATGGGATTTTCTTCTCTAAATGTTTATTTGATTGACATAAATTTTGCTAGTACCACTTCGTAATATTAGAAACCGGTGGTGGTTTTCATCATTGTATTCGATACATAGGATGATTAGAATATGAAGACTAGCAACAAATTATGTCGAGAGATGAAACTAGAGTCATTGTGTACTCAATCTAGTTTTGGGTTTAAAGTTGTACCTTACTTATGACAATTAAGTACATAAACTCTAAATAAACTATATAATTTTGTTAAGACACAGAAAGGGTTTCACATATGTGACCCATTACACCACGATTTGATTTATGGCTAGCCCATAATCAAGGTGATTATATTTTAAACCAAGCTAGAATGATATATCACATAGATGATGCAAGACTCAAATTGGTAACCCAGATTAAATCTAAATTCTGGAATGATAAACACAAAGAGTTACCAAGTATTCTTGGAACCATTAGATTGTCAATCTTATGGTATATGTGTATCTTGTATTCAAAGCAAGATGTCTCGTGCCTTTTGATTGAAAAGGAGATCGAAGATACAAATCATTGATCTAGAAAAGGTTGATCATTTTCTTTTACCGACGATTAAGTTTATACTTTAGTATTCACTTAATGAGGTACAAAGAAGAAATCTTTTAAGAAGTTCAAAGAGTTCAAAGAATCACGATTTAGTCGTGATGGGATTATCTAAGTAAAGACTTTGATATAAGCCAAAGGAAATGTGATATAGTATCACAAGTTAATCTCTCTTAGCACACATTATGGGATAAGGTGTGGTTAAATGAAGAAATCAAACCCTATTCGATATGGTTGGACTTTAATCAAGTTACTTTGAGTTACTTGATCTTATTTTTGGGGATTTTATCATTTTGTCTAAAATAATTTTTCCACTAAATCTAAACGATTCATATGAGATATGAAATGGTAGGGTATCATGCTTGTAAGTTTTAAAAGAAATAAGTGCTCATTCTCCCTCCCAATAATCACGAGTACAACGGGTTTGTGGCTCATGAAGCTGTCTTTCTAAAATACAAATTTATTTCTAGAAGACAGAGTGGGAGAATATATTCAAGAGCCACAAAAGAATTGCATGTCACAAGAAACTGGTCTTTCTTGGCTACTTTCTTGGCTACATGAGACGTTGTTTCTTCGAAACCTAGGAGGTTAATCTCATCACTTGTTGAAGATGATGACTTAGTGTTACTTCTAGAAAGTAATGAACATATGACTTACATGAGAATGTTTAAGTCACAACTCAATACAAGGCTTAGAGCCATGTGAATCCGAAATAAATTCAAGTGGATTTGTTAGATATCAAAGCTTGATTGGTGGCAAAGGGTTTTTGCACTAGTTGAAATGCTTAAGTCTATTTGGATCTTCTTAGCGATTGTATTTCATTATGATGATATATAGCGAGTGAATCTAAAACCCACTTCTTCAATTAGAAGGAATGTATTCACTACATGCCATGAGTTTTGTAGATTTTTGCAATCCTAAGATAATGTGAAACTTAAGAGATGGTCTTAAGTAGGACATCAATGAGTTGGAATCAATGTTTTGATCATGTTATAAAACTTTTCTCGATAAGTCGAGAAGTTGTGTTTATACAGGGAGTTTAGTGGGAGTTACGGTAATTTTAATTAGTCTAATATGTGGATGACATATTGATCATTGGGAATGATTTAAGACTTAGAGAAATATAATACATCTATAATATCTGGATTTATGGAGATAAATCTATATGATATTAGCGTAAAAAAGGAAGTCTTATGTTGATAAGATTCATGACTAGTTCAATCAAGTTGAACATATTTGATTGATTCCATTTGCTTCCGCTGCCAAATCAATTAAATGGAAATAATGTATGACACTTCATAACTTTGAGTATGATGAATAGTTTCAAATCGAATTTAAGTAATTGTTACCAGGTAGACATATAAGTTGCTCTTAAGTGCTTGAGGAAGCAGTAAGGATGTAGACATTTGTGTAAGGGCTTACACTAATGACTGTTGAGATTGCATAAGGTTTCGGACAAAAACCGTATCCGAAACACCTAAAGATGGTTAAGGAACCATTGTGGCTATGTTATTTAAGAAATGGATTTGCTAGAATTGTTCTAGGCAATAAAGAACAATGAGAGATGCTTACAACGGAAATTGAGTACACTTGCAATCATGAGATGTGCAAGAGGATGGGTTCCGCACACTGTGAAAACAGTGGGAGCTATTCTAAGGCTAGAGAGCCTATGTCTAGATTGAATCTAGACACGTACTCAGAAAGTTTTGTAATGCAAATGTATACATTACAAAGGAAAACGAGTATGTAGTAAGGTTGAGTAAGGTACAAGAAGTTGATAAAACCTACTAACCAAAGCCTTCTCATAGGCTTAACATGATGAGTCATGTCATATGTCATTTCAATTGGATTGAGATGAACAACTACATACAAGATCAAATTGGATTCTAAGAATATGAAGTAGTAATCAGGTATTGACTATTCATATGTGATAATCACATTTGTCGTTCGAGTTTTTAAATCTAAAAAACTCCTTTTATACTTTGTTACATCCAAACGGGTTGTAGAGACAATGTTGAACCCCATTAAAGTGAACCCGGATTAACATAGTATTTGCCCATTGTCACTTGTATGAGGTGACGTCTCGAAGTGACTAGAGTGTGATGCGATTGATGGCAAGTTCAAGTGCCATAGAGTCATATGTGATGACTAGTCGATCACATGTATTGCATCATTTATTAGGAACACTTTGTCGGGCCTAATGACCGCTTATAGAGTTCTGGCAAATTTATATAGCCTGGTCGTGGCAAGTGCTACTATAGTATTCTAATGAGTCGATTCTTTTGACTAAAGACTATTCTCCAAAAATGGCACAGTTTCAGAGTAATTTTGATTTATGTTCCTACGACCTTCGTAAATGGGGTTAAAGGGCTTATTTTGGGTTATGATGAGCTGTGGCTAGTCGAAGGGAATAGTGCGATAGTAATTGTCCACCCCTTGTCAGGGTTAAAAAAATATCTCAGGGCCACTCGAGGAGTAATGAACTGGAAATGCGTGGCCACGCTCGGAAGGTATCTATGGTAGATAATTCCGGTCAATCAGTTGTTCTCCAGATCGAGGAAACCACTCTCGATATGATCACTTGCAAGTACGACCTGAAAGACACCTTGAATTGAGTGGGAGATAGTAATAGGACAAGAGAATTGATGACGCACACTTGTCGAGAACAAGTGGGAGATTGTTGGAGTGTCCCCAACAATAATGCGATCACATTGTTGATCATATTGAGATCACATGTTTAAATCTCATATTAAGAATACATGAGGGATAAGGGTTAGTGTGCCTTAATTGAGTTGTTTAGTGGAAGGCATCATGATTAACCTCTATATGATAGGGTTGCATGCCTACGCCTTGAATAGAACAACCTAAAAAGCAAATGTGCATGCATTGGCACCCTTTTTCCTCCCTCCAAAACCGGTCCCCCCTTAACTTAAATAATGTGAATTGTTCTCATTTTTCATCATTCATTTTCTATGAGAACACACAAAAATTGTATGTGATATTTTTAGAGTGTGCTAAAAATTAACTCTATACTTTGAAAAAGAAAAGAGAGCTCATAAAATTACCTCCTCTTGAACCGAAATTTTCAAGAGCATAATACATATTTTGTGTCAATTTTTACGGTAGGATTTTATTAATACTAGTCTTATGTTAATAAAATCTATTAAGGGTGTTGCCTTGGTACAATCCTTGGGGAGAGATTCTACACTTGAATCTTGCTCATCCACTAAGGAAAGCTCAAGATCTAGCAAGGTAGGTGACCTTGCTAGTGCCCATTTTGCCGAGTCAACAATGTAAGGAACCGATTTTCTTTACTCTTATATTAAGTTTTGCATGCATAAGATCTTATACTAATTTTATGACTAAATTAGTTTCTCACTTATTGAATAAGTAATCAAATGAGATTAATGAATCCCTACATACTAGTATTCATCATGTTTAATGCTCAATATTTGTTATATGTTGGTACTGGTTGTGCGCCTTTAAAACTTTGATTGTGCTTTTATAACACTTCCAAAAAATTTTATTTTATGTGTTTAATCAATTTCTCTAAACTGGTGAAATATGGAATTTGTTAAAATGTGTTGTTCTTCATAGGAAAAAAAATTTATTCTTTTGCAATCCGACTATACTCTTAGTTTTGGGGGCTAGTGAAGCTTTTATCTTGGGAGTTGAGATAATGAAGAGAAGTTTGTAAGGTATTGTATAACGGTGAGAAACGTGGCAAAATTTTGAATATATGAAGTGAGTAGACATCGGAGTATAAGTATGAAGGTTCATGTTTTAAGGACGAGTTTAAGCTTCAAGGACGAAGCTTTACTTTAAGGAGGGAAGTTTGTAACACCCCATTATTTTTTCTATGTACATTTTGGTATTTTGAGTCGAAAATCTCATAAGCTTATTATTTAATTATTTATATTTATTTATTTATTTATTTATTTATTATTATTATTATTATTATTATTATTATTATTATTATTATTATTATTATTAAAATGGTAAAGTAAGACTATTTTGAGTTTTCGTAAAATAAATTGGGTTGAATTGTCTCGAAAGTCGAAGATATTTCTTTAATAAAAAAAACCACAATATACTCCATCCAAGTTACGATTCTTTTTCAATAAACCCCTTATACCCTTACTTTATTCTTTTCCCTAATTTCTGCAACTTGTTCCCCTTTCTGGCGCTGCCTCGTTTCTTTTTCATCTGCTTCTCTTTCAAGTTTCAATCTGTATAGCTGACATCTCTCAAGAGTTCTGACCAAAGTCTTCGATTGCCCCTTGTTCCCTCTTGTCTTTGAATCATTTAAGTAAATTTCGATAACTCGATTTCTCAAATTTATATCGTATGAACGAAATCCGAAGGATGTTTTATTGTCGGACCAGATCGTAAACTATTGGCTTGGGGATGGATTATTGTTTACATTGACGTAGGTAGATTGTATATTATCTTGATTTTTAGTTCTTTGTATATAGATGATTATGTGATAGTGGATTTTTCTGTATGGGTTATTTGGGTTTGTGTAGTTTAGATATAAGGAGGGTTTGTGTGGTTTTGATTTGATATGAAAATTATGTTGCAAGATTGATTTAAGGATTAGCGAAATACTACACATGATGTAAGCCATGAATTAGAAGAAGGAAGTTTGACAAATCATGTGAGAGTGTTGACAAGATTACTTGGTTGATTAGCTTTTGTGCAACTAGGTTCGTAAAAGTTTGGTAAAACAAATCATTGAATTGATAAATAGGTTGGTACATAGGACTTGAGATTTAATTTGAGCAAACGTCTAGTTGTGATAGCCAAAGTTTTGATATTCACTACAGTTTTGACCGATTTTTACGCAGCCTGGAATCAGGCCAAGCTATTCCAGGGTATTCTGGCCAGGGTAGATTATGGTGAGGTTAATTAGTATCATCCTATTATGATGGTATCGTAGTTATACCTTTGTAGGGTTGATTATAAAGTAAAAAGAGACATATTAAAAGTAAAGAATAATAAAAGAAGACATGACACAATGATTTATACGTGGAAAAACCGTTGGATGGGAAAAAACCACGGGCACCAAGCCAGGAGAGGATTTCACTATGTATTTCGTATAATATCAGTATAATTGTACAATGCTAGGTAATTATGTGACTTTCATGTAGTAGTGATGTTGGATGATGATGGAGTGAGTGATGTTAGCCTTTGTTGTTTCATATTTAAAATAAAATAGGTCGAAAGAGTGGTTGCTTGTGAGTAGGAGGTAGCTCCACTTTTTTAGGGTTGTTCCCTTGATTGTAGTTGACTTCTCCTTCTCTTGACCGTGTGTTTTCTCTCTTATATGACTAGGGTTTTGTTGGCTGCGGCTTCTAATGAGGGAATAAGGTGCCAAGTGTCCCTTATAAATAGGAACTAACTTTGACTTGGTTAATTTGACATGTGCTAAATTGCTTAGCATCCAATGCTTGTTAAATATCTTCTCCATATTTTATGATGGTCGTCCCCTACATGCCTGCATACCTCTCTTGGCCTGTACCAATGCCTGCCAGGCTAAACTGCTTTGTTCGCAAGCCCGACCGCGGTTCTGTGACCGACAATGCCTCGCATCTTTATCTTGTCTTTGACTTATAATAAGGCGACCGAGTTGTACCTGGTCGTATTTTTAGTACGATGCCTTGTCCGTCCCGATATAGTCTTTCTTTGTCTCCTTGCCCCGGGATTATTACGTTAAACTAGCGTAATCTGGTCGCGAGAGTGAGTTATAGCCTGTCGGTAGTGTAAAATACCAGGCTCAACAATTACTCCTTATCTTCTTATTATTTGTGATTCAAGCCAATAATGAGTAGATAACTTCATTCCAATCATAGACAAAGCTCGATCATGCAGTTGTACATATTCCTGGCGTATTATTTCTTCACTGCCCGGGGTTAGGCTAGATATGAAAAAATAACAGTTTTCTTGCGCGTCTATGGATTATTTATCCTGCATACAGTTGGTAGGGCTTGTTTTTGCCCCACTATATGATAGAAAAAATTAGAGTAAAGTGCAGATCGACTGTGTTTGTATGTTGATCAAGTGTATTTATCAAGTGTGTATGAATCAATATCCCTGCAATATTTTTTGTACTAGCATTTAGATAGTCGTAAACAAAATTTAGATTAGTCATGCGCTCTGTGTTCTGGACATGAATGATAGTTCCTAATAGGTGGAGATTATAAAGAAAAACATGAGAGTGAAATTTTAAGTATAGGAAAGAGTAAACCTGGTGTCAAAAATCAAGCAATCACTGATATATTGCTTGTTGTAAGTGTATTGGAATCACTCCTGAAGCTTTTGCCATCAGGAAAGATATAGCTTGATGATATATACCGCGATTTTCATTAGAAGTCTAACGATGAAGTTTCCTTCTTCAGGACATGATGATAAGTATAAGACAACCTTTGAGCAATATGTTATGTAGGATGCCCTAGTGCTGATGAAGATAAATAATGCTACAACTTTTCAGGACACCTTTTGAGTGAAGACATTAGTTCTGGAACATTCCCGCAGCACTCGTCGTAGTTGGTTTTCCTCAATTAATCTTGTATTTCCTTGATACTTTATTATGTCAGCGGTACATTTCGTATGGCATTCTTGGTAGACAGCTTGTTAAGCAAAGTGAACACCTGGGACACTAAGCTGATGGAGGCTGATGTCCTTCATGAGAAAAGAAGAATTTTGGTGCTCGGTTAGGCGAGCAACAATTTCTGATTGTTGATAATGTTTGACCTTGACAAGAGGGAGGTCATTGGCAGAAATGTTGAACTGTTTTTTGTGGTCTCTTGCCCAACCAAGGAGAATGTACTTGGTAGAACAATTAACCTTTTGTGCCTTTGCCCCAGGGGGTAAGGGTAAGTAATATGACTCATGTCCTAGGGACATTTGTCGGATTTTGGTGGTTTGTGAACGTTGTTCCTGTCCTGGGGACATGTTTATTTTTTATATCCTGTAAGAATTGAATCCTGTATATTTCACAACCTGTAAAAAATTAGAAAATTGTTGCAAAGGTTACACCTGTTTTTGTTTGTTTTTCGATATATGTACTTTTGAAAGGATCTTTGCCTGTCTTGAGGGCTTATGATCCTCAGCCTGACTGGAGGGTTTTGATTATGCCTGTCTAGAGGGCTTTGCACGAGTTGTCAAGATCTTTCACCTTCGTCCCCGTATAAAAGGATTTTTGCCTGGCTGGAGGGCTTATTATCCTTAGCACTACTACAATTATTCTCAAAGAGGACGCCATTTAGAGTACGGTTGGGGACGGAACTGTCTTATATCGACCATTTATTTTGGCGCCATTTGTAAATACTTACTTAGGACGGTTAATAGGGACACCCATCATCTTTGTAAAAATAACAAAGACGGTTGGTCAATTAAACCGTCTTCTTATTAAAATACAAGACGGGTTATTAACGAGACCGTCTTCTTCTTGTTTAGTAAAGATGATCCAAATTCCTCACTACACTTACTCAACCCTTATTCAAACAAAACTTTCTAACCCTAATTAACCATAAACCCAATTCATCGTCTGCCTTCATCTCCTTCATCATCGCCCTAACGCTACTTGATCACCATCTGTCGTTCATTCGCCTTCATCATCACCCTAACGCCAGCGTACCGTCGATCATCGCATGTCGTGCATCTCTTTACCAAGGTGTGTGTCAATTGTCATATTTTTCATTTGTTACTTGATAAATGGTTTATTTAGTACAAATTGATTCGTAAATACCATAACTAAACATTGAAATCAATTCGTTTATTTGCTGATAATTCGTTTATTTGATGATAATTCGTTTAGTTGCTGAAATCAATTGATAATTCGTTTATGTGTTGATAATTCATTTATTTATCGATCATTGATAATTTGTTTATTTGCTTACATCACTTGAACAATGAAATCAATTTTGCTGCTCCTTTTTTTTGGACATATTGCTATACCCATCCCTCTTAATCTGTTTGTGCTTATCTCTAAGTAGCACCTCTCTGAAGTTCAAAATCTTATGACTTTCTGCAACTTCTGAATAGTCCATTCAAATAAGGATTAAGAAAACTGGCACATACCATTTGGCGAGTTACATATTATATATTCCAATTGCGTTGGTCGGAAAGTTCCATTCCTGCACTTATATTACAAATAACGTCAAATTATACTTGTACAAGCACATGATTTTAATTAGGGGTCAGATGAGCTTAATGGATTGAGGTTAGTCTTCCTCCACTCTTTAGGGTGGTGGGGCAGAGGACATAGATGTGGACATGTCAGTCACTGGTTGTAATTTTGATTTTAGGTGAGGTATTTTCTGTTCAGTTTTGTCTTATTTTTGTTTGTCAAACACTGAAACCTGTCTTGAATGAGCCAGGTCAGTTTGTCTTTGAGTCAGTTTTGTGTAGCTTTATGAGGCAGGAACAATTAATAGCATATTAGATTATAACAATCAGGTATAATCACAACAAAAAATTAAAGAAATTCAGTGTATGCTAAATGGGTAAATAGAGATGTACCATCTCCAGAGAAGGAATCCTTGGTCCAGTTATGTCCTGCTCTGTATCAAAGCTCTATGGAAATAGTGGCCATAAGTATTTCAGTAAAAAACACAGCCGTACAGCATAATTTTCTGAAGACTTATGTGGTCACTAGTACGAATCCCATTGTGTGGTCAAAATGAGCACATTTTTGTTTTTTTTTTTCAACGGTTTATTATTTAATTCCTATTTTTAAAAGGCTTTATGCAGTAAATATATTAGTTGCTACATTACTTGGTCACTACCTTATTAATCGAAATTTGTTAGTTGTTCATTATAGCAAATGTAGTTGTAAATTGTTAGCAATGCGAACAATAATCTTTATTAGTTTGGTCATTGTAGAAAAAGTTAATGATAAATACTTGTATTAATAGGTTGAATTCCCAAAAAAAAAATTAGACTATTTGTCATTTTGAGAATTTTAAAAAACGATACGAGTATATATTCTTAAAAGGAAGGATCATAAATTTATAAGTTAAGATGGTGGTTAATAATTTAATTTACTAAATAACTATTGATAGAATTATGGATTGCATTTCAAAATATTTACAAATATATAAAAAGGATGGGAAAGAAGCAGCATACCTCATATGTTAATTTGGCCACCATGATGATTTTTTCTTTGCGTAATTTTCAGATTAGGGTTATCATCTCAATTCCCTCTCATATCTAGAAAATATGAATATACTGAGTGGTGGGAGGTTTTAATTTTACGTTTTAAGGCTTTTAGTCTATGGTAGAGAGGGGAGATGAGCGATAAAATAAAATTTTCATTTGTAGCCTCAAGCCAAGGTTATCATCTCAATTCCTCCTCGTACTTACGGCTGCCAGATGACCTTCTCTTATTCCTTCATTCTGTTTGAAATGTATTTTGAAGATATATCATATCTTATTATCTTATGTTGCCGAATAACTTATCAAGGATAGTTTTTTTATCATTTATCTGTTGAACATTTACTGACATACAAGGTTTCATTGATTTCTTCCCCCTTCCTAGACCAAGAAGCCTGGAATAAGTCATCTCAACTGTGCTTATATTGTACCACTCTATTTTTTTTTTAATAAATACTAAGGTTATTGACTAAAAAAGTATGAGTGAAAAATGGATAGGCTTAGGTATTTCATCTAAGGAGGTAAACTGCCTGTCTGTCTCCATGGTAGATAGGGAGATTAGATTGTGGAGAGACATCATTAGCAGTTGGTCTGAGTGTGCTATCACGCTAATGGATGTGGCGACCTAACGTAGCTAAATACTGCCTCTTGCCAGTATCGCTACAAAATGCAGTGAATGTGGTAGAGGCGTTGATTTAATACCATGGGCTGGAGTTACCAAGAGGCAGGTTCGTAGAAACGGTGCTGAGAATTAGGTCTACAATCCATTACGGCTTGGATTAAGCACACTGTAGTCTAGGTCTACAATGAAACAATTAAACTTCTTCATGTGGCGACCTAAGAGGCAGGTTCGTAGAAACGATGATCACCGTGGATATAGAAGAGCATATACTACACCAAGAACAGAAATGCATGCTTACCTATGAAGACCTTATTCATTGGTGTGACAAAGAAGAGATAAGTGCCTCTCACATTGCTTTATTCATCAGGTTTGATTTTTAATCTTCAAAAATGTTTTATACAATTTTCTTAATTTTGTTTTGAATTTAGTTAGTACGCTTTAATAGTCACATAGAGTATACAATTAAGCTCTATATATTAAGAGATGCCCTTAGCAAAAGCCAGCCAACGACTATTTCCTCATCCCAGCCAGCCGATCATCCCACAAACGCAACAATCATCCTTGCCTTATTTAATTTATTCATTAGCTGGATGTTGCATATAATTTGTAATTAATCTCCTTCCGTAAATATGCTTGTATCCACTAGTGTATAAAACGGGTGCATAAGTGTGTAAAGCAGATAGTTTTCTAGCATATATCGCTTCTATGCTGCAATTTTAAACCATATGATCATTAACATACGCTGAATCGACCAATTAACATTTTTTTGTGGTAGGTATTTAACTGAACTGGTACAGGGTATGCAATGTACAAATTCATATGGATTCTTGTGCCCCACGTTATTGTCCAAGTTCGCTAGTTTTGAAAATGAAGAGAATCGGCCAGATTATATTATTAAGGCTATGACATGTACGGGCTGTGAAAGCGATCGAAAGCTTATTTTTGCTCCATATTTTGAAGAGTATGCACCTTTTTTCATACTAATATTAATTATATTATTCAATGCTGCTTATTAAAGCGGTCGAAAGCTGATTGTTTTATTTTATAAATGGTAGTAATCATTGGATGTTGGCTGCCATTAATCCAAAAGATAGTGTAGTATATTGGTGTGATCCAGCTGGAACTCTAGAGCCTCGTAAAATTTTGAAGGATGCAATTAATTTATAAGCTCAGCATGTATACAATTTAATAAATTGCAATTATTTCACATATCTACATTTGTTTTAGTAAATAAATGTAATTAAGCTAAGTCTATTACGTATATTTAACACAGGGCAATTACGAAGCTAAATTCTATGGATCCATTTTTCGGATGTCACCAAGAAAAACAGCTTGAATGAAAAATAATAAACGTACCCCTTCAACTAATACTAATAGTGCTTTTATCTCTTTTTTTACCGATTTTTTTTTAATGTAAGAAGAGGTCCCCTTACCACCTCTTCCCTTAATATACTTCCCTTAATATACTTAGGTTTACCACCTCTTATTAGAGCCAACATACTTCTCCTTTCACACCCCATTCTCAACCACTATTCACCCTTGCCATCACCTGCTAGTGGCACCATCTCATACCGTCAACCACTATTTGCTGCCCTCGCCTCCTCATCTCCTCTGCCAAGAGTAAAATCTTAATCAACCAGCTTGAAGATTTTCTCTAGCTTTATAAATAACAATAATATGCAATAGTCCATCTTCTTGTTTTACCAGGAAAATCAAGTGTAGATACACTGTAGTTTTTATAATTATAATAACAATACTCTATGTTTCATTATCCAATTATCACTGAATTTGGAAACATAAATGTCGTTTGATGGCAATGTAGCTGATCCCAAAAGTTTCCTTTATGGTTAATGAAGATCAAATCAATGATTGTGATTCCTTTAGTTTCCTTTATGACGGCTTTGGAATTTCTTGCTGGAAATAATCCAGGGTGAGTCATGGGTGATTGTGGTGCTGATGAATAACGTGGTTGTGGATGAATATGTTGGCGGTTGTGGGGTTGGTGATGGTGAGATATGCATGAATAAGGGTAGGGGACTAAGGACTAAGGTGGGTCATGGAGATTGAGGGGAGTAACTTGCTAAACAGGTAGATGGTTACCCGAGTGTAATACCAGAAAAGGGGAGTAATTGTGAGTAATAGTGTAGTTTATTGTGAGTTAAACTGAAATTCAGAGTATTTTGAGAAGATAGCCTTTTGACGTATTATTGACTGTCCAGCCTACACAAGCCAGTCTATGTGATAGTAGTGTGTGACTCATTGGTTTTTACTATAATCTATAAAACTATATTAAAAGGGTAACCTTAAAAGGCCACGTAGACAAAGCCACATAAGCGAAGAAAAAGCCATGCGTGCATATATAGTTAAAAGACAACTTTAAATACATTTAATTTTTTTCCATGTAGGATTATCATAATTAAATTCTATTAATTTATATTGTTAATATTAAGGCTACTTTAATAAATTTATTAAAATTTATTATAAGGTTTAGTAATTTTTTTTTTGTGTGGAAACCATAAGATCATTATTTAAATTATAAAAATAAATTAAAAATTTAGTCTCATAATTTAAATCATTCAATTTGTTCATCTAACTCCTCCTTAACCATAATATAGTAGCTAAAAGGTCTTATATAGTAAATAAAAAAATCTAATAATTTGGATTATAAAGCTACTAATATCTACAAATTTATAAATATAATTAAAAGAAAAAACCAAAATATCTATCATCATCAATATGTCATATTTTAACTACATAGTTAAAAGGCAACTTAATACATTTAATTTTTTTGCCATGTAGGATTATCATAATTAAATTCTATTAATTTATATTGTTAATATTAAGGCTACTTTAATAAATTTATTAAAACTCATATAAGGTTTAGTAATATTTATTTTTGTATGGAAACCATAAGATCATGATTTAAATTATAAAAATAAATTGAGAATTTACTCTCATCATTTAAATCATTCAATTTGTTCATCTAACTGCTCCTTAACTATAAATATAATAGCTATAAGGTCTTATATAGTAAATAAAAAATCTAATAATTTGGATTATAAAGCTACTAATATCTACAAATTTATAAATATAATTAAAAGAAAAAACCAAAATATCTATCATCATCAATATGTCATATTTTAACTACTTAGTTAAAAGGCAACTTAATACATTTAATTTTTTGCCATGTAGGATTATCATAATTAAATTCTATTAAATTCTATTGTTAATATTAAGGCTACTTTAATAAATTTATTAAAACTCATATAAAGTTTAGTAATATTTATTTTTGTATGGAAACCATAAGATCATAATTTAAAAATAAATTAAGAATTTACTCTCATCATTTAAATCATTCAATTTATTCATCTAACTCCTCCTTAACCAGAAAGATAGTAGCTAAAAGGTCTGATATGTAGTAAATAAAAAATCTAATAATTTGGATTATAAGGCTACTAATATCTACAAATTTATAAATATAATTAAAAGGAAAACCAAAATATCTAGCATCATCAATATGTCATATTTTAATTACATATACAAGATAACTTTTTAAACGACTTTCATGCAAAGTGGAGTTTGTAAGAAAAAAAATTAATAATAATAATAATAATAATAATAACAATAACGATAACGATAACGATAACAATAACAATAAAAATAACAATAACAATAACAATAACAATAACAATAACAATAACAATAACAATAACAATAACAATAACAATAACAATAACAATAACAATAACAATAACAATAGTAATAATAATAATAATAATAATGCAAACCTTTTACATACCATTTCTCATTTTCCCATATTTATGTTTATATTAAACTTCATAATAATGAAAAATGGATGCTCAAAAGTCATGAACTTGATCTTTATTTATACCTATATTAAATTTGATAATAATGAAAAAATAATATTTAATAGCCATAAAACGCATCCTCAATTGTTTATATATTTTTTATGGAAAGCAAAATTTGTAAGCAAAAAATTTCTTATCTCTATCGTTAGTAGAATGGTATGTGTCACCGATATTATTAACTAATTTTTTTTATTGGAAGTTTCATTGGGTTATGAAATGTTCATCACATTTTCAATTTCGCGTATGTGTTTGTTTTGTTCTCATTTAGGTGCTATCAAGATTATTTATTGTGTTAACCTCTTCCAAGGTAAATATACTTACATCTCTATGATTTGATTATCATTCCCTCTTTTTTTTCATTACTTAAGGTGAAACTAAATTAATAATGATAATATTGCATAAAACAAATCCCACTATTATTGTGTTATTTTTTTTTAATAGATATGATTTATTGAAGAAAGAAGATTATAAGGAGAAGTGAAATAATAAGATTGCTTAAACAACTATATTTTACATAGTAACTAAAGATTGGTGACATCAACGTGGAATCGTGGATGATTAATAATTTTTTGAGCATTTATTATATATATTTTTAAATATCACAAAAACTCCCGAGAGACAATAGAGACCTCTCACACGATGGGGTGAGGGACCCACTAAATTTCATTTTTTCTTATTATGTCTCCCACTAAATTAGTGGGAGACGGTCTCTCATGAGACCTACTGTTGAAATATATGGCTAAAAGGTGGAAAATTTGAGGGGATGACATAGCATTTTTTGTATAATATTGTTTAATAGGTGAATTATTTGGCAATAATGATCCAATTGTTGTTCAAGTTGTTGCTGTTTTAAAATTTTTAGTTCCGCAATTTATTATTGTATTAGCTTCAATTTTATGGGGGTATGAAATGTTAGTTTTGTCATAACATTTCTAATTGTGTGTTTTATGTTATTTTCAGAATTGTTGATGAAATTTTGACATCTAATTTGTGAGGGTGCTCTATCTTTAGGGATCTTTGTTTGATAATATAGTTTTGTTTAATTTGATTATATGAATACTAATATTATTAATTCATTTTTGGTTGCATTGAGTTACTTTAGTTTTGATAGGGGTATCTTAGTATATCTAATATATGAAATTTTAATTTCTGATAAACTATTGTATAAAAGACTAATTGAATTTATACAACCCTTAAAACATGAAAACCATAAATTGAATTGATCGTAGTATGTTATTGTATTAAATCACTAAAGTATTACACTAGAAATAGAACAACCCGTGAATTTCACGGGTCACAAAACTAGTTAAGCCTAAATAAGCTAAAAACTAGTAATATGAAGTATGACTTCGATACGTTGTAGTTGACATGATTATATAGTCTATGTTTTAATGCTATGGGCTTATTCTATATACGCTGGAGTTGACATAATTTCGATTTTAGTGTCCTACACAGCCCTTTGGGACCGTCTTATGTGGATATTATATCTGCCGATATATGTTGGAGATCATCAGAGGACGATATGTTAATATTATTCCAAATGTACGTCCTTTCATTTGTTTTTTTTTTTTAATATTTAATTCATTTTATATAAATTAAACATGTAGGTGTGTAAATAATTGTAATTGTGTTATTTTGGTTACTTTATATGCAGTTCATGATTAGAGCTCCAAAGGCATACTCGGTTGAGAAAACGGATGAGGTGCGGGAAATTTGGGCTAGCTATGCATTGAAATTTAAGGCGCAAATATTTGACGGCAACGTCTAAAGTAATTAGGCTGGTCGGATAGTTTATGTGATGGTTTGTGGATGTAGAAACTTGTGTTAGTGCTTGTGTTCAAAATTGTCGATTGATGTGGCTAAAGTCGTATTACCAAATCAAAGTAAAACTATCTCAAGACTAACAAGAATAGCTAGTGATAAGACAGGTATCGAATCCACAGGGAGGCGGTGAAAGCTAAGTCTAAAAGTATTTAAATTGCCTAGAAGTAACCAATTTCGGGGGTTTTGTTTTGAGTTGATTCTAACAAACTAATTGCAATGTAATTAAATGATGAATAACAATAATATTAAAAGTCTAGGAATTAGGTTCACTAGGTCAATCAGTCGGGGATTATCAATCAATTACTAAATCTATCAAGTTGTTTAAGGTCATAAGATCGGTCGACTCCATTATGCCCTTTAGATCGATTCTAATATGCGGTCGCTATGATTAGATACTCTCTATTTGATTGTCGCAGCCTATATCAATTCTAACCCGGTCGGCGATAGGATCGATTCGCTACACTAATTAATAACTCAGGCCTCAAGTGATTAACTAGAAGAATTACAACAATCAAACAACAACTTTAATGATATCAATAGCAATTAACTGACTTTCCCTTTTAATTAACCTAGATCCCCTTCATCCTAGATGAGGGGATTAGCTACTCATGACTATAATAACAACAACAAATATGATTAAAGATGAAGACATGATTGCAAGTATAAAACAATAATTGAAGAACATAAAACAATGATTAAATTAATGGGGAAAGATTAGTACCATACAAAAGGAAGATTAGGGTTCTTAAGAGAGTTTTCCAGCAATACTTAGCAAAATATAACGTAACTTAACAATAAAACACGAGTTTCTAATTTATAATAAAAGATAAGTGTTTTAGGAAATTCCGGAAAAAAGCCCGTCAGAGAGGATCCTCGATCGAGTCAGAGGTGACTCGATCGAGGACAGCTGCTCGATCGAGTCAGCAGTGACTCGATCGAGGAACTTCTTCACAGGTTCTTCTTCTCTTCTTTGACTTCTAGCCTTCATGATTCCTCGTTTCCCGTGCCATGCTTCGTGTACTCTACCGTGCCGTCTCCGCTATGCTAATCTCAGCTTGATCACACTCATATTGAGTCATTTCTGCATCAAAACACAAAATAGCTAAGAAGATCGACAATTCATTGAAATAAAGCATATAAATGATATAATAGGCACGAAACGGTATGAAATATGACGTAAAGGGAGCTATAAAAGTATATATGAAAGTGATACATCAAACTCCCCCAAACCAAACCTTTGCTTGTCCTCAAGCAAAGCAATCAGACCAAAACAAAGGACAACAAACATATGGTGAATGAATAACTCAGAGCAAATGTCTAGGCACATACAAGACTCAGCTGTCCATATCTATAACAAAGTAATGACCGAAGTTGTGCTAATAAAACAAATTCAAAAGCACGGGTAATAGACTCACGCAGCTCTTACTCAAGATGTGACATGATACCGAGACTCAACCAAACACTTTTCAACCTTGCAAGACCATCTTGTCGGATTCTCGCGGTTTCACTCATGCACTCATAATGGGTGATTTATGTAAGATAGAAAGAAATAAGACACTCACTCAACTAATGAGATATGCATGCAATCTAATGTGATAAGAGATCCTCCAGCTAATACGCATTCACGAAACAGACCAAGTACATGTATCAAGGACAGAGAGGTGGTAAAGTGGCATGGGTATAGAAGTGGCTTGTGCAAAAGCACGTATGGGTATGTGAGGCTCAGACGGTAGTCGCAGCTCTAGACCAATAGCCAAAACTAATAAGTAATAAATCAAACATCCAACTGGAGAAATAATCTCAACTTTGACAACAAATGAGAGAAATGTAAAGGCTCTCCAAATGTGCATTAGACTCCAGTAATTACCACACACGACCTCCTAACAAAACTGAATGAAGCATACATTTTTTCTCTTCTTTTTTGAATATTTTCATTTTTTCGAAACTTTTTTTTCTCTTTTTTTTCTTCTTCTTTTTTTTTTCTTCTTTTTTTTTTCTTCTTCTTTCTTTCGAGACTTTCATTTTTTTCTGCTTCATAATATTCTCCTTTCAACATAAGAGGTCACACAATTGTTACAAAAAGATAGCTACTACCCACATGACAATAAAAGTCCCAACCCAACCAAAGTAGCTATGACAATAAGGCTCAAACAACTGCGACTGTCCCGAAAAGGTAGGCAAATTCTGGAATGTAGCTAAGAAATAGGATATAAAAAGGCTACAAGGTTCAAACGGGCTAACAAAACTGGGTGATGTAAGGCTTATTTGAACGGTAAGAATCGCCTATCCACATGTACTTAATCAAATGAACGCGCGAAAGCTAAGAAACTAATGTCACACTTATGCAGTTTGATATTACATATACCACAAGGAGACCACACTCATCAGCCTAAATAACAATGAGACCGGTGTATTAATGTTCCCGGCCTAGGAAGCTCTAAAGACCTCAGAAATTTAAGTGGTTTACCAACAAAATAAAGTCAAGTCTACTCGGCATAAGGCATATTGTGACGGTCAAGACTTGAGTAAAGAGCTTTGTTCATCATAGCTAACAGGTCAAAACAACGTACATGGACAACTAGATGAGACTCAAATGCAAAGACAAAGCAAGTTATCATCATTGCTATACAATTCACCAAGACTCGACTCAAAATAAACAAAAGACATGTTTTTGGATTTTATAATTTTTTCAATTTTTTTTTTTTGGAATTTTGATTTTTTTTTTCACACAACAATAAATAAAAGCACACAACAGAAATAAACACACTCCCCCAAACCTAAATGTCACAGTGTCCTCATTGTGACGCCTCTACAAAGATAGTCACACAGAAATCCAAAGAACCTATAGGACACTACTAATAAAGGAAAGAGGGTAAAAAGGAAATGCAATAAAACAAAACAAGAAAGATAATACCAGTTTGTAATGCAAAGAGCCTCCCCAAACCACTGGAAAGAGGGGGATGTAGTGACCAGCTGTCACTACTGGGCTCCAGAACCATCATCAAAACCATCAATATAAGCATATAAGGACATAAGCTCAGGATCAGGAACGGCGCTGCGGCCACGGCCTCTACCACGAGTGGGTCTCGAACACGGCTGCGACCACGAGTGCCTCCGATGGCAGCGGTGGAAGTAGAAAGGCAAACCGGCCGAATGGGGGCCTCTCTCGGGAACAAGGGATGCGGTGTCCTCCCAAAAGCAGTATAGGCCGAGAGGGGCGGATCGGAGTGTAGAAGGGACGGCCTAAAGCACCAAACTCGGTGCTAAACTGTCCAAACTCTGTAGGAGTCACTCCGTAAAGATGAAACACACTACTGTCGTCACCGGGAGTAGTGTAGTAAGAAGGTGACACACCGCGATACTGCCCTCCAGAAGCTAAAGTCATAGCCTCCATCTGTTCCCACATCCTCCTCTCTGTCAAAGCAGTGTTGATGCCAGTATGCATCCTCACTTCCCGTTCAACGACGGGATCAAAATGGTAACCTAGAGCATAGCCTGAAGTGGAATAGGCTCAAGGAGGTGGAGGAGGAGCGGGGTGGTAGGAACCCGGCGGATGGGTAGTGGGTGCACGACGTCTCGGCGCGCCCGCCGGTGGTGGTGGTAGTACTAGATCCAGGAAAAGTAACCAAAAGATCCTCGGGAATCAGATAAGTAACGGGTGGGGGTCGCACCTCAGCCGTACTCTCCTCGAGGGGGTCAACAGTAGGCAAACGGGCGCAAGGAAGAAGCATGTACGACTCACCTCGGACCCTCCGAATGGTCCTTCCCATTCTTAATATCAATATAGGAAATGTCATAGCGAAGGTGGTCATCATCAACAAGTGGCTCATAGTCAGCCATGGGCTCATATGGGTCATCACCCTCAAAGTCACAAACAGCCCTAGCAATCTTGGTGATAAGAGCACCACAGTCAAGGTTCCCGTACCGCCCAATCGCCCTATCAAATGCTGAGCAGACAAGAGCAGGGGGAGAGAATTGGAATGTCGCCTCCCTATAAGGATTCAAGTAACTAGCAAGAATTAAGACCTCAATAGTGGTGGTCTTGCTCTTATCGCTCCGACCATACAACAGATAACTCAAATATCTCAAAAACATACGAAGGCAAACATGTTGGACATCTAACAAAGCCATGGCACTGACATCCGCATCCATGTAACCAGTAAACAATGGAAAATAACGAGTGGCAGACAACCCACCAACACCATACAAGTCCCCTTCAGTATGCTTATCCAACTCCAAGATTTCAGAAATACGGCCAAAGGTTAACGACCGTTCAACGTTAAGCAAACGAAATCTAATTAGGTGATCACTTGGGAAATAAGTAAAAGAACTCAGAAATTCAAGAGTCAGGGCAGGGTAAGACAACTCGTGAAGCGTGAAGAGGCCCTGCAACCCGATTTCATTAAACATCCCAAACATAATGTCGTCTATCTTCAGAGTGCGCAAAATTTTCCGATCAACACATCGAGTGGCACTCATAGACTTGGATAACAGATACACAAACCTGTCCTTTTGCACTTTGTCACGAAATTCAATAAATGGATAATCGTCTAAGGGAGACAAATCATCCTCCGAAGACACAACCTCCTCAGGAATTACTTCGGGTTGTTGAACCGGTGCTCTCCTTTCTCTAGTCCACTTATTCCCTTGCCTAGAAGTCGACATTATCTACATAAAAGCAAGTAGAAAAATTAGACCCCAACAATGTCAGAAAATAATCCCGGTTTTGGCATTCATGGGTCCGAAAAACCAATTTTTAAGACTCCAAATGACAATGAAAGCATCCAAAAACTTAGGGGAACATGAGTATGTATCAAATATTGAAGATTCCAAGCAATAGAATACAATTCTAACCAATTTAATGCAAAATTTCTACCCGGATTTTGAAGAACCCTAATTCCCAAATTAGCAAATTAGGCATGAATTTCAACAAGTAAGGGGCTAGAAAGCAAGGAAATAGCAATTGTATACTAGCAATGGAAGATTTAATGCAATAAACTCAAGATTTAAGCAAGGAAAATCCAAATTTTCGAGACATTGAAAGGCCAAATCGTGACTTACCTTGGCAATTTAAGCAATAGAATGGAGAAAATACGCACAAGAGAATGATTCAATCAAGTAATAAGCAATAAAGCACAAAGTTTAAGTGAGTTTTGATGATGATTGATGAAGAATCAAGAGAGGAAGAGTGATAGAGGAGGAAGTATGCAGGAAAAATAACATGGAAAGAAGAAGAAAGTGAAAAGAAAGTAGAGAAATTAGAGCATAAAACCGGCTGAAGAAAATCGCGGAACCCGGTCTGTTTTGGATCCTCGATCGAGTCGCAGGTGACTCGGTCGAGGAACCAATTTCAGGAATACCCAACTCTCGCTTTAAACTTTTTTTAAATTCAGCACAGGTTCCTCGATCGAGTCGCAAGTGACTCGATCGAGTCGATAGGTTCCTCGATCGAGTCGCCTTTGACTCGATCGAGGAAGTAAGCTTGGGCTCCTTTCTTCGCTCTTTGTTACTCATAGCTTCAAATCCCGTCAAAATTCCTGCAAAAGACACTTGAAAGCATATCAAGTACCCTCTCCTCGCCTCTCAAAGTTCAAAGAAACATAAAACAAAAGCAATACGTGAATTTGAAATCCTAATTACAAACTAAAGAATTACAAAATCCGAGCTGCCTCTCGGTAGCGCTGGTTTTTGCGGTCCCGCACGACCGTAATTCTTCATCAGTGAGAAGAATCAATGGGGAAGAGGTCAAAAGCCTCTATGATCCCCACGAAAGCACCTTCATAGTACGTCTTCAAGCGTTGCCCATTCACTTTGAAGGTCTTTCCTGTGTCAGAATGCAGTGTAACTGACCCAAATTTGTTCACATCAATGAATGTGAACGGTCCGGACCATCTACTCTTCAATTTACTCGAAACAAGCGCAAACGAGAGTTAAACAAGAGAACTTTCTCACCAACATGAAATTCTCTTTGCAAGATATGCTTGTCATGCCACTTTTTCGTTCGCTCCTTGTATACTTGAGCACTATCATAGGCATGCAGTCGAAATTCATCTAGCTCATTCAATCGCATCGTCGTTTCTCACCCGCCATGATGAGGGATCCATATTCAGCTCCTTAATGGCCCACATAGCCCTATACTCAAGCTCCACAGGTAAATGGCAGGACTTGCCATAGACAAGTCGGTAAGGTGAGGTGTCAATCGGCGTTTTGAAGGCAGTACGGTAAGCCCACAAAGTATCATCGAGCTTCCGACTCCAATCCTTTCTATTCTTGCTTACCACCTTTTCCAAGATCTGTTTCAGCTCTCTGTTGGAAACTTCTACTTGTCCACTGGTTTGAGGATGATAAGCCAATCCTCTTCGGTGTGTAACGCCATACTTCTTCATGAGGGAATTGAGATGACGCTCATTGAAATGCGTGCCTCCATCACTGATCACTGCGCGAGGCACTCCAAACCGTGGAAAGATAGTCTTTCAAAACACTTAACAACAGATTTAGCATCACAAGTGGGGGTGGCAATTGCCTCCACCCATTTAGAAACATAATCTACTGCTACTAATATGTATTGGTTCCCAAAAGATGTAGGGAACGGCCCTTGGTAATCAATGCCCCAAACATCAAAAATCTCTACTTCGGAGATTCCAGTTTGAGGCATCTCATGCCTTTGCGAGATATTGCCAGTTCTTTGACAAGCATCACAAGAACGGACAAAGTTAGTAGCATCCTTAAGGATAGTAGGCCAATAAAAACCCGATTGCATTACCTTAGCAAATGTCCTAGAAGGACCATGATGACCACCATATGAAGAAGAGTGACAATGAGAAAGGATGGCACGTACCTCACCCCCTCGGGATACATCGTCGTATATACCATCAAGACACTCTCGGAAAGATAGGGATCGTCCCGAAGTACCTCTTCACATCATGCATGAACCTCTTCTTTCGCCGATAAGATAAGTCAAGAGGAAGCGTTCCTCCTACCAAATAATTGGCATAATCTGCAAACCATGGAGTATTTGCAGCTCTGGCTAGAAGATGGTCGCCTGGAAAAGAATCATCGATGGGCAAAATCTCTTCCCGAGAATCTCAATCTGGACAGATGATCCGCAACAACATTTTCAAAGCACGGACTTATCACGGATTTCCAAATCAAATTCTTGCAATAATAAAATCCATCTAATAAGTCTAGGTTTAGCCTCTTGTTTGGTTAAAAGGTACTTTAAAGCTGCATGGTCAGTGTGTACAATAACTTTAGAACCAACAAGATAAGCTCTAAATTTGTCTAAAGAATAGACAACTGCAAGAAGCTCCTTCTCTGTAGTAGCATAGTTGATTTGTGCATCGTCGAGAGTCTTGCTTGCATAGTAAATGGCATGTAACACCTTGTCCTTTCGCTGCCCCAAAAAAAGCTCCAATCGCATAGTCACTAGCATCGCACATAATCTCAAAAGGAAGGCTCCAATCCGGAGATCGGATAATAGGAGCTGAGATAAGTGCTTGTTTGATCCTGTCAAAAGCTTGAACACACTTGTCAGTAAACACAAAAGGAGCATCTTTATGAAGAAGCTGAGTTAGAGGTTGAGCAATTTTAGAAAAATCTTTTATAAAGCGGCGATAGAACCCTGCATGACCAAGAAAACTACGCACACTTTTAACATTAACCGGGTACGGGAGTTGCTCAATTACCTCAACCTTAGCTTTATCCACTTGAATGCCCTTACTCGACACCAAATGACCGAGTACCACTCCTTCAAGTAACCATGAAGTGGCACTTTTCCCGATTGAGAACAAGGTTGCTCTCCTCACATTTTCCGCAAAACCTTAGTCAAGTTTCTCAAGCAAACATCAAAATCGTACCATATACACTGAAATCATCCATAAAGACTTCCATGATAGACTCTATGTAATCGGAAAATATGGCCATCATACAACGCTGAAAGGTAGCAGGAGCATTACATAAACCAAAGGGCATCCTCCTATAAGCAAATACACCATATGGACAAGTGAAAGTGGTCTTTTCCTGATCCTCAGGATGAATGGGTATCTGAAAGAAACCGGAGTAGCCATCTAGGTAACAGAAATAACTATGACATGCTAATCGCTCTAACATCTGGTCAATGTAAGGAAGTGGGAAATGGTCCTTTTTGGTGGCCGTGTTCAACTTCCTATAGTCAATGCACATCCTCCATCCCGTGACAAGTCTAGTAGCAATCAATTCATTTTTATCATTCTTTACTACTGTAGTACCTCCCTTTTTAGGTACAACTTGGACAGGACTGACCCATTTAGAATTAGAAATAGAGAAAATAATACCAGCATCAAGCAATTTCTGTACCTCTTTTCTTACCACCTCCTGCATTGGAGGATTTAGTCGTCTCTGACCTTGCGCACTAGGCTTGTGGCCTTCTTCCAAGTGAATTCTATGCATACAAAAATCAGGACTAATACCTTTGAGATCGTCAATGCTATACCCAATTGCCTTTTTATGAGTTCTCAAAACAGTCAACAAAGCAGATAGTTGACCTTCAGTTAGGTTAGCATTGACAATCACCGGGTTCATTTCACGATCATCAAGAAATTCATATTTGAGATGAGAGGGAAGGGGTTTCAATTCAGGGGTTTCTTTACCTCGTTACCTTAGGTGTGACACCCAAACTGTATACCTTCTCGATGTGGGCATTCCTCTCCGTTAGAAGCCTCTCAACTGATGAACTGGACTCCATGAACCCGTCGATCACTGGATCGAAACCAGGGCAATCTCCAGAGGATCCCTGTCAAAACACATAGGAAGACACTCATCAATAGTAAAATCAACAATATCTATACTATGACAAGTCTCTTCTATCATGGGGTTTTTCAATGCTTTTTCCAAGTTGAAAATAATCGTATCATCCCCACATGCCCCTAAGGTCGTCTCCCGCCTAACATCTATAACCGCCCGCAGATGTAAGAATGGTCCGCCTAAGATGATAGGGATTTGGTTGTCCTCACCATGTCCATGACAACAAAATCAACGGGGATGAAAAACTTCCCTATTCGAACGGAAACATCCTCTAACACCCCCAGAGGGTGTTTAACAGTTCTATCGGCCATCTGCAGTGTCATATTAGTAATCACAACGGACCCATATTTAACTTTTTACGATAGAATACGGCATAACACTGACACTAGCTCCCAAATCACAAAGAGCTTTACTAATAGAAAGATGACCAATTTGACAAGGGATAGAAAAACTTCCTGGGTCCTTTAATTTCGGTGGTGAGTTAATTGGCAACATGGCACTGCACTTCTGAGTGTAAGCAATAGTTTCCACCGCGTCGAAGGATCTCTTCCTTGTCAAAATCTCCTTCATGAACTTTGCATAAGCCGGCACTTGAGTAATCAATTCAGTAAAAGGGACACTTACCTGTAGATTCTTCACGACCTCCATAAACTTACCGAACTGCTTATCCAGCTTGGATTTTTGTTGTCGGTGAGGAAAAGGTAGAGAAATAGTTATGGGCTCGGCTTGCTTATCCTTAGAAACGACTTTTGAAACACCGTCTGCTGGCAATACTGGATCCTCGATCGAGTCAGGGGTGACTCGATCGAGCTGAGTGGATCCTCGATCGAGTCGCCTGTGACTCGGTCGAGAACCTGGCAGTTCAAACTTTCTCGTCTTTTTTACTTTTATCGTCGCTCGTGTTTCAACTTCGTCAGGCTCTTTCTCATCATCACTAAGCTCCAAATTACCCAATCCTTTGGGATGCATGTAAGGGACTTCATCAACAGTAATGGGCACTTCATTCTCAAGACTTTGCAGGTCGGGATTCGTATAAGAAGTACCGCTCCTCAGCTGAATAACATTAGCTTGCTCATGAGCTTGCTTGCCTTGAGGAGGAAGACCTCCGGCCTGTTTTGATGGGTTTTGAAGTGCCATCTGAGCCACTTGATTATCTAGCATCTTGTTATGGGCAATCAATTTAGAAATCTGAGCCGTCTGCTTTCTGTCACGCATTGACAAAGTTTGTTGCAAAAGATGCGCAACTCTGCCATATCATTATTCGGAGCTTGTTGAGGAATTTGTTGAGGAGTTTTCTCGAGGAGGTGCTGATATTGATTGTTGAACCGCTGGCCTCCTTGATTTTCCCTTTGATATCCCCCTTGTTCGATTACGCGATTGTTAGGAGGGATATAGGGATTCTTTTGCGGTTGTGACTGCTGCGGGTTTTGCACATTCTGGCTAGACCATTGAAGGAAAGGGTGTTCCTTCGTTCTTTCATTGTAGAAGTTGGAGAAAGGTGTACCTTGTGCACCTTGTCGGTAAGCCTGAAAGGCAAAGAACCGCTCAAATGTGCTCATACAATCACCGCACCATGACCATCTAAACCGCATCTAGCACAAGTCTCCTCTACTTGCGGACTCATAGCATGAACTCTCTCTTTACTACCCAATGATTGGGTAGTCTTCATCTCAAAGCAACGGGCAGAAATAGCCTCCACGGTGTGCCGCCAAAGCACTATCAACCCCGCATTACCTCGCGTGCTTCCCTAGATTTCCATACCTCGCGGTATGGGTAGCAACCGATCAATCAACTTCCACGCGTCACCATCTAGTGTGTTATCTTGAAACCTCCCATTAGCAGATGAATCCAAAAGGGCACGATGATCGTCAAACAACCCGTTATAAAACTGGTTGCAAAGGAACCACTTTGGGAAACCATGATGGGAACTCGATCGAACTAAACGCTTGAAGCGAGTCCAAGCTTCGTTCAAATCTTCAAATGGCCGCTTGCTTGAAACTAGTAATTTGATTCCTCAAAGCATTAGTCTTCTGAGGCGGGAAGTACCTCTTGTAGAAAGCAAGAGCCAAGGAATTCCATCAGAACTCCTTCGTATCCATATCCATATCTCTTAACCACTCAAAGCCAGCTCCATCTTTCGTAGAGAAAGGAAAGAGCACCGCTAACTTGATCTTGTGTCACTCCAGCTGTTAATGGGATTGAACAGCAGTAAGTGACAAACTTTTCCATATGCGTTGCGGGGTCCTCAAGAATTTGTCCCTCCAAACATGTTTCGTTCCACCAAATTAATGTAAGATGGCCGAATCTCGAACGTTCCATTGGTAGAAGTGGGCAGCTTGAAACCTTGTGGAATAGAATCTAAGGTTGGCTCAGAGTGACTGGCTAGGGTAGACATGATGATATTTTCAGGAACAGGAGTTTCAGGAATAGGAATATCAGAGATAGGAATTTCTTCCTCTTCCTCTTCGTAGGACCGATCGGGTGTCTCTGTAGGGCTCGCCGTTTCGACGTCAAGTATACTCAAGTCTTCTACTTGACTCACTTCTTGATTAAATTTCCGTCTGTAGCGAAAAGTCTTCTCAGGTTCAGGATCAAAAGGAATAATCTCGGACCTATTAGACCCGGGCATAAAAGTAACTAACAAGAAAGTGTGAGAACGGTCTCAAGGAACTGGGTTCCCTGAGACAAAAGACAAAATAAACACAGAAAGACTAAACAATTGTTGCCTCCCCGGCAACGGCGCCAAATTTGATGTGGCTAAAGTCGTATTACCAAATCAAAGTAAAACTATCTCAAGACTAACAAGAATAGCTAGTGATAAGACAGGTATCGAATCCACAGGGAGGCGGTGAAAGCTAAGTCTAAAAGTATTTAAATTGCCTAGAAGTAACCAATTTCGGGGGTTTTGTTTTGAGTTGATTCTAACAAACTAATTGCAATGTAATTAAATGATGAATAACAATAATATTAAAAGTCTAGGAATTAGGTTCACTAGGTCAATCAGTCGGGGATTATCAATCAATTACTAAATCTATCAAGTTGTTTAAGGTCATAAGATCGGTCGACTCCATTATGCCCTTTAGATCGATTCTAATATGCGGTCGCTATGATTAGATACTCTCTATTTGATTGTCGCAGCCTATATCAATTCTAACCCGGTCGGCGATAGGATCGATTCGCTATACTAATTAATAACTCAGGCCTCAAGTGATTAACTAGAAGAATTACAACAATCAAACAACAACTTTAATGATATCAATAGCAATTAACTGACTTTCCCTTTTAATTAACCTAGATCCCCTTCATCCTAGATGAGGGGATTAGCTACTCATGACTATAATAACAACAACAAATATGATTAAAGATGAAGACATGATTGCAAGTATAAAACAATAATTGAAGAACATAAAACAATGATTAAATTAATGGGGAAAGATTAGTACCATACAAAAGGAAGATTAGGGTTCTTAAGAGAGTTTTCCAGCAATACTTAGCAAAATATAACGTAACTTAACAATAAAACACGAGTTTCTAATTTATAATAAAAGATAAGTGTTTTAGGAAATTCCGGAAAAAAGCCCGTCAGAGAGGATCCTCGATCGAGTCGAGGTGACTCGATCGAGGATACCGCCGATCGAGTCGTGATGACTCGATCGAGGAACTTCTTCACAGGTTCTTCTTCTCTTCTTTGACTTCTAGCCTTCATGATTCCTCGTTTCCCGTGCCATGCTTCGTGTACTCTACCGTGCCGTCTCCGCTATGCTAATCTCAGCTTGATCACACTCATATTGAGTCATTTCTGCATCAAAACACAAAATAGCGGCAGTATCGACAATTCATTGAAATAAAGCATATAAATGATATAATAGGCACGAAACGGTATGAAATATGACGTAAAGGGAGCTATAAAAGTATATATGAAAGTGATACATCATCGATAACTTGTTATTTGGAGCTTCAAACTTTTTTGGTTTTGATTCGGGAGTATAATTGTAAGAATATTTGCTGGATTTATGGAAATGTAGCCGGATATAATATTTAAGCTATACGACAATTGTCATATAGGGTACGAATAATGAAATAAATTCCTTTACAAAAATATGGTTGTGTCAAAGCGTATGGATGTGTGGCAATATTGTGCAGGGTATATTCGTAAATTGGCGAGAATTTGATTTGAAAAATTGGCGCGAATTTGATTTGAAAATTGGCGCGAAATTGATTTAAAAAATTGGCGGGAAAAATGTGTAGAAGACGGTTCGTTAATAAAGCGTCATAAAGTTGGTGCAAAAGTTGTGCGCGCCATGTATCCAAAACAAGACGGTTCTGACATGGACATGTCCTCTTAGAAAATTAAAAGAAGACGGTTCAGATAAACAACCGTCCTGCTTTTAACAACTAAACAAGACGGTTTGACTTAGAGTAAACCGTACTCTTAGGCAACGAGGACGGGTGAATTTAGGACGGTTGGTTTAACAGTTTAGGACGGTTTTGAACCATCCTCTTTGAGAATAATTGTAGTAGTGTAGCCTGACTTGAGGGCTTTGATTATGCCTGTCTGGAGGGCTTTGTACGAGTTGTCAGGATGTTTCACCTTCGTCCCCGTATAAAAGGATTTTTGCCTATCTGGAGGGCTTATTATCCTGGGCCTGACTGGAGGGCTTTGATTTTGTCATTTTGGTGTTGGTAACCGATTACATTCAGGCACGATTGAGTGCTGTACAGGCTAAAGGAGTGGCCCTCAATCCTGAACATTTGTTTATGCATATTATAGAAAATTGATAAATGAATATATTGAGCAGAAACAATTTTTCAGGATTCAAGTAAAGCAGTTTTTATTAGAATAGTAGGCATGTGAATTTACAGACAGGTAGGCAGGAAAAGAATGCATATTGTCATGTATTATGTTTAGGAAAGGCATATTGATCATTCACGAATTGCATATGATACATTCAGATGAGTAAGTTTGGGTTTTTACCTTGAATATGCAGGATAAAATTTATCACGAGTTTGATTATGCTTTATGCGTGGGACATTTTTGGATGGGTGACATTCCAAGATGTTTGAATCATGTACCCTTGTAGTGTTTGTGGCCTGTAAGTGCCTTGTCCAATAATTGAATCAATTAGGTAGGAGCCTTCTAATGTAGAGCTAGTTTTGCCTGATGATATGTCTTTAGTATTTGGGAAGACTTTTCTTAAGATAAGGTGCTCTGTCTTTGAAAACTTTATTCCTGACATTCTTGTTGTAACTTCTGGCTACAGTGTGGTGTTAGGATGTTATCTTGATTCTGGTTGCATCTCTTGGTTCTTCCTTCAAGGTCAGGCTTGTCATTTGTTTTAATGGTGTTCAGACCGTGTCTTGGTGTTGGTATGTAGATCTCTGCAAGGATTACTACTTCGAAACCATAGACCAGGGAACAAGGAACCTGACCGCCAGGGTAGAATTTTTGGAGTTATCATATCTGCCCATTGGCTAGTGGTACCTCTTTAGCCCATCTACCCTGCTTCCTGACCAGCTTCTATCCACTTAGAGAAATAGTCAGTCATGACCAATATGAATATTTTCTGCTCTGGAGCCTGGGTAGTTTTCCTATTTAATCCTTGCCCCCACTTCATGCTTGGCCAGGGTGGGGAGATTGAGTACGTGCAGTAGTTTTGATGGCAGGTGGATCGGAACATGCTTTTGGCAGGCTTCATATTTTGTGATGTAATCCAGGCAATTGGCCCTCAGGGTTGGCCAATAATAGTCAGTCTTGAGCACTTTGTTGGCCTGGGTTCAAAGATGATACCTTATGTGTGAAGCTGGACTGCCTACTTGTTGGAATATGTGTCCTCAATAATAGTGCGATCACATGTTTAAATCTCATATTAAGAATACGAAAGGGATGATAAATTATATAGTCAACTGATCAACATTAACCGGTAACGATTGGCTTGCTAGAGTTTGACGTTACTGTCGTAGGACGGTGGTGGTCAGTTGATCCCTTAAGGTCACACCTAAAGGATGATGCCCTTATTAGTAAAGTTGATTAATTGTATGACGATACAAGTTAATCAATTCCTTAAAATTGAACAATTCAATTGTGAGAGAGAATATTAATATCTTATTGTAATGGGATTAAATAAGATTTATTTTAGTAATACTTTATTACTAAAATTGTTTATTGTTTGTGAAACAATGGAGATGAGAATGAATGGTTAATTATAATTACAAGATGTTGTAAATTATAATTATATGACCCATTTTATTTGTGTGATCAAATATCACTAGTCAATTTGTTGTATGTAATTTAATTATTTATAAAATGATATTTATTTGATAAATATGCATTAAATTAATTAATAACATGTATCATACTACATGTAACATATTGTGTGGCAAATGACAATTTGACAAAATAAAATGGTAGTCCATTTTATGTGTGTTGGACCGAAATGGAGGGAGTATTAGTGGGTTGTGGTTATTTTATTTTATGAGATAAAATGATAAATAATGGAACCTACACTACTAGCCTTACACGCCTAAAATATTGATAAGAGTAAAAGGAAAAGGAGATTCCAATTTTTGGCACTACTCCCTTGCCTCCAACCGGTTTTCCTCTTCTCTTTTAAGAGAATTTTGTTCTCTTATCAATACTAGACATAACCATATTCATTCATACATGCAAAAATTCACTCTACTCTTCAACTTCTCTCTAAAATATTTTAGAAGATTAATAAATTGTTCAATAAGATTACTAATATTATGAGTATTAGTAATCAATTTTAAGGTAGACTACTAAATAAATATCTAGTTAATATTATTTAGTAGTGATAAGGGCTAATCTTGGGTGCAATCAAGAGAAGGATCTCTACATTGGGATTTTGGAGGATCATCCTAATACTCATTATAGCTCAAGAACAAGTAAGGAAGGTGACCTTATTTGTGTCCAATATTTCGAACCATATAATAATGTAAGGGACATTTTTTTTTTTATTAATCTCTTATTTTGTTATGCATGCACTAGATCTAAAAGAACATAAATTAAGAAGTTAATTAGTTCACTATTAGAAGAGTCTAATAATAGGTATATGAACCTAACAAGTGGTATCAGTGTTGGAACTGGTGTCCTCCACAAATTAGTGTGATAACATTTGTAAATCTCTTACAGGTTCACAAGGGTATACTTCGTATATTTAATCAGTTGATTAACGTTTACCTAATAACGGTTGGCTTGTTAGAAAGTTTGACGTTATTATCATACAGATGGCGGTGATCAACTGGTCCCTAAAGGTCACACCTATAGGATGTGTTTGAGAAATGTGGTTATAGAAATATAATCATATTGATGCCCAAAACGACTAAAAAGTTAGTCAATGTGTTGATGAGATAATTATTTAATGAAAATTAAATAATATTAAGTTGAGACGAATTAACTGTCAATTCGTAAATTAAATATAATAAGTTATATTTAAATTAAATATATATAAGGTTAGTTTGGACGAATTAATCTGTTAATTCGTAATTAAATATAATCAGTTGTATTTAATATCAACAAGTTGAATGTGTCATAGTGGTAATAGTGAGGGTACACAAGCCAAGAGGTCATGGGTTCGATCCTCAGTAGATGGCAATTCAACACATATTATATATTTTTGGAAAGACCAAAAATAAGGAAATTTTTATTCCTTATTTCGGTCAATAAAATGGCGAAAAATTAGAGAGTCATATCTTTCCTAATTAATTTGGCATTCCGGTCTGTATAAAAGAAAGGTAGAGAATTATTTCTACCCGAATGCTTTTTCTGACCTAGCCTCTCTTTCTCATCACAAGAACACAAAGACAATTAAATTTACAGAAAATTTTAGATTGATTTCTAGCATAATCAAAGGGCATATCTCAGATCGTCTTGGGTGCAACCAATAGGCGAATACCTACTTTGGTATTGTTCTTAGGCCATATTTGCTATGACCGGAGGTTAATTCTAAATCTTTTTACTTATGTTTATGTATTTTATTTTATGACCTTAGATCATCTTTATTAAATCGTTATAATCCTTCTAAATTAAGGGGAAGTATACAGATTATTTCCCACAAGTGGTATCAGAGCACTAGGCCACGATTTTAATTTTGATGATTTTCATAAAATTGTATGTAAACTATAACCTAATTTTCGAGTAAATAAATTAGGGTTCTTTTTTTTTCGGTTAAAATTTTTTTTTGGCCGAGATTTTTTTTTATTTTCGGCCTGTTTTTTTTGTGTTTTGTTTTTCCTTTTGTTTGATAATTTATATCCAATTTTTTTGTTAATATCATTGTTTTAATCGGTTAAAATTATCATATGAAGAATTGGAGAATTTTGATTTAATGCAGATTAAGTTAGAATAGATATAGTATCATCATGTCATTGATACAAGAACTTGTTTTTGCTATATAGTTTTAGCATATAAGATTAATCATGCTTGTTAATCCATTTGCTAAACCATGTTCTATTAGCAACTGTAAACTTTGTTCTTCATCAATTTTGTTTTAGGGCTTTATGCCGCAAAAGGAAAAATTTTTGACGGCTCAATTTTGGGTTGCCGTGAAAAAAAAAAAACTGATTTTAGGTTTTTTTTTTACCGAATCAGAATAGGGAAGAAGGAAATTTTGTTTTTTTTGAAAAGAAAAATTATGGAAAGTTTTTTTCTCTTTTCCTAATTGCCGATAAAAAAAAAGGATGGGGCTGTTATTTTTTTTTCAGCCGTGGCAGCTGTTAAAAAAAAAAAAAAAATTTGTTTATTTTTTTCAGCCGAACCAATTTTAATTGGTTTTTGTTTTTTTTTGGCCTATTAGTTATTGTGAATCGGTTCACAATTTAAAGATACCGAGTTATTTTAAAGCGGTTTAAAATTTTGACGGATAGATTTCATATTACAAGTTTAATATGGATTGAAATGAAATTAATGTGATTAAATTGCGGAATTGTCACTTAATTTAATTTAAATAGGTGGTTTGGATAAATTAATCAACAAAATTAATGTATTGTATTATGTATGTTTAATTTATTTTAGTTGATGCTTTTAATTATGTTGAATGAATCGAATGAATGAATTTTATTTACGTATTTAATTTTGCAATCGGTTGTAATTTGTAATACTTAGTGTGGCCTTAGTCAATTATGTTTTCGTAATGAAGGAAACATGATTTTTATGTAATTATGAGATCTCGAATCTCCTTTATTTTAGTTTTGGGTTTCGAAATTAGAATGTAATTAATAGGTCAATTATGTAATTTTATTTATTGTAATTTCAAAGAAGACTAAAGATGAAGATTCAAGCTCACTCCCGCTACATGGATCAAGATGGAACATCAAGACAAGCTTCTCGGGTCCAAGGATGGATTCCAAACTTGTATTTATTGTTCATTTTGATAGGATAGGCCACACTAGGACTTTTACTTTATTTTTTTTACGTTTTTCATTTTATTGCTTTTCATTCACATGCTAGTAATTGCATCATATTCCGCCTAAAACCAAGCCACCTACTACTAAAATGCATGAAAATTGACTCATATAGGTTGTATTTAGTTTTCATGGACATGCAGATGTCACAGTCTTTAAGCCATCACCTTAGTTTAAATCATTCTCGCATGCTAGATTATAGTTCACTTAAAATGAATTAAAAAGTTGATGGGATCTTCCTCTAAAACGGAAATTGAGATTAGTCTTTATAAGGGCAAACATCTATGAATCCCTTCTTCGTCAGTAGGCCTAATATGACCTCTTCTACGTTGGGTAAGTAGTTGTGTTGACTTAGTTTACCTCAACATTGTAGTCCGAAGAGTTTCTCGTGATTATGATGGACTAAAGATAGTATTTACAGAAATTTATCGACCAAGAATTCTAACGGTAGAATTAGCTAACAGATTAGCTTATCAATTTCTGAGAGAATTGAGTCTTGGGGTCATTTATATAATTCTTGAGGGAGGTCAATTGTATAAATGTTTTTGAGTCTTCGCGTTATGACATTAGTTCATTAGACTTAAAATAAAACGATGCATGCTTATTATTTTATTCTTCTTTCGCAGTGTAGAACACGCTTATTATCAATAATACTGTTACAACAAATGGCTGGAAATAACGCAATCCCAATGCCTAGTGCCACACTAGATCGTTCGCCCTGGCTTAAAATGTTCATGGACCAAATGAATCAGTCCACTCGACTGAAGAATGATGGGTCCAATTTTGCGGACTGGGAGGCGGCACTACGGAATGTCGCCCGCTCGCGACGGTAAGCTCGGGTATTTAATCGAGCCAATACCGGTCAACCAGGCCCAAATGCGAGTCAACGAGTCACTCGCTTATAGTGATTTCGTTATGGAAGCGGGTGCGATAAAGAACGTACTCATCTTTGCAATGGAAACCAATTTGCAGAGACGCTTCATTGCCCAAGGTGCAAACAAGATTTTCACCACGCTCACTAACGAGTTCTCAAAGGCACCGAGAATCGTTACATATGAGCATACCGGTCGCTTCTTTGATGCGAAACTCTTAAGGGCCAACAGGTTAGCCCACACATTCTTCACATGATTGAGAATGTCGAGAAACCTGAGTCATCAATTGTAGAATCGGTGAGAGCATTGTCATTGACCGAATGCTTCATTCTCTTCACGATGGTTTTGCCCTTTTCAGGCGAACTACTACATGAATGACTTGAAAAAGAGTCCTCATGAGCTACACTCCCTTCTCGTACAGACCGAGAAGGATATGAAATTGAGTGGGAGCATGAAGCAGGATGTTCTCACGATTCACAACAAAGGTAAAGGTAAGGGCAAGGCTCATGGCGACCTAGCTGTAGGTAAGCCAAAGTTTAAGAAGCCAGGAAACGGTAAGAGTGCGCCTGGTGAGACTAGTGGCTCACAGGGCAAGACAAAGAGCAAGGGCGGTGACATAGAGTGCCACCATTGTCACAAGACTTGACATTGGAGGTGGAACTATCCCGTCTACCGTGAGGACATCAAGGCAGGCCGCGTCGTTCCTGTTGGTATGTCATCTTATATTCATATGATTGAGATTAACCATGCAAGTTTCGGAACTTGGGTACTAGATACTGGTTGTGGTTCTCATCTGTGTAATCATTTGCAGGGCCTAAAGAACATCATACCTCTCGAAAAAGGTGATGTGGACCTGCGAGTCGGGAATGGAGCACGAGTAGCTGCTGCCTCGAAGGGAACATATGTAATCCAACTCCCCAGTGGTTTTGAGTTATCTTTAAATAACTGTTACTATGTACCCAGTTTATCTAAGAACATTATTTCTGTTTCCGTACTTGCTAAAGACGGTTTTACATTTTCAATAAAGGATAATAGTTGTATTTTCTCTTTTAATGAAATGATTTATGGCAAAGCAGTTTCCATGAATGGAATTTATATCTTAGATCAAACCACGGAAGTATTACACATGAATAATAAGAAATTAAAGGTTGGTGACAAAGATCAAACCTATCTACGGCATTGTCGAATGGGACACATAAATGAGAAACGCGTAAAGAAACTCGTCGATAATGGGACTATTCCCTCATTCGGATTTTTACGCATATGGAACGTGTGAATCATGTCTCATTGGCAAGATGACTCGAATTTCCTTCAAAGGTGTTGGAATGCGCGCTAGTGACCTATTAGGACTCATACATACGGACGTATGTGGACCTATGTCAATTACCGCTAGAGATGGTTATAGATATTTTATCACTTTCACGGACGATTTGAGTAGATACGGATATGTCTACTTAATGAAGCATAAAAGTGAGTCCTTTGAGAAATTCAAGGAATACCAGAATAGGGTACAAAACCAACTGGGTAGAAAGATTAAAGCACTCCGTTCAGATCGGGGTGGCGAATATCTTTCAAATGAGTTTGATCAACACCTTAAAGACTGTGGAATCGCTCTACAGTTAACTCCACCTGGAACACCTCAATTGAATGGTGTGTCCGAACGGAGAAATCGAACATTACTCGACATGGTTCGATCTATGATGAGTCACACCGTAGTGCCTGATTCATTATGGGGTTATGCTCTTTTGTCAGCTGCTCTTATACTTAACCGAAGTCCGTCTAAAGCTGTCGACAAAACTCCATATGAAATGTGGAAGGGAACGGTCCCCAACTTGTCCTTTATTCGGGTTTGGGGCTGCGAGGCTTATGTTAAGTGGAGACACGAGGATAAGCTCGGCCCGCGATCGGTCAAGACATACTTTATAGGTTATCCAAAAGGAACATTTGGTCATTACTTCTATTCGCCTACCGAACATCGAGTTTTTGTTGCGGCTAGTGCGACGTTCTTAGAGAAAGAATTTCTCGAGAACAAGTCGAGTAATAGAACCTTCGAGATGTCGGAGATTCCAGAACCAACAACCGAGGAACAGATGGAGGAATCTGTACCTCCAACTGATGATACGGTTAATATTCCTGAGGAACCTAGGAGGTCGGGTAGAGACTCTCATCCTCCGGACAGATACATTGGTATGGTCGAGGAGAATGACGTTTTACTTTTAGAAAGTAATGAACCCGCAACCTATAAAGGTGCTATGGCCTGTTCCGACTCAAAGCTATGGCTCGAAGCCATGCAATCCAAGATGGACTCCATGTATGAGAATAACGTATGGGATCTAGTTGATTTACCTAATAAGGTAAAACCTCTACAGTGCAAATGGCTTTACAAAATAAAGCGTTCTGTAGACGCGCAACCAGATGTATATAAGGCACGACTTGTGGCAAAAGGTTTCACTCAAGTGCAAGGATTGTATTATGATGAGATTTTTGCACCTGTAGTCATGCTACGTTCCATTCGGATAATCTTAGCGATTGCCGCATTTCATAATTATGAGATTTGGCAAATGGATGTGAAAACCGCCTTCTTAAACGGTTATTTGGAGGAAGAGTTGTACATGGTGCAACCCGAAGATTTCATAGATCCTAAACATCCTAAGAAAGTATGCAAGCTTAAGCGTTCCATTTATGGACTTAAGCAAGCTTCTCGGAGTTGGAATCATCGTTTCGACCAAGTGATAAAAGAGTATGGTTTCACTCGATCGGTCGAAGAACCATGCTTATATATCAAGTCGAGTGGGAGCAAGATTGTATTCTTGATATTGTATGTCAATGACATACTCCTGATTGGGAATGACATTCCTCTCCTATCTTCGGTTAAAGAATGGTTGAAGAACCATTTCCAGATGAAAGATCTGGGTGAGGCACAGCGTATTTTGGAATCCGTATCTACCGAGATAGATCACGACGGACGTTATCACTTAGTCAGGAGTCTTATCTAGATAAGGTTCTTGAGAGGTTCATCATGACCAACTCCAAGAAGGGGAACCTTCCTATGACGACTGGGATGCAGTTGAGCAAGTCTCAGTCACCCACGACGCCTGAAGGTATTGAGCGCATGAGTCGTGTTCCTTATGCTTCTGCAATAGGATCGATCATGTATGCCATGATATGCACACGTCCAGGCGTGGCATATGCATTGAGTATGACGAGTCGGTACCAAAAGACTCGGTGAAACACCTTTGGATAGCGATCAAAAATATCCTCAAGTACCTACGGAGGACTAAGGATTGAGTATTGACTTATGGAGGCGATACTAAGCTATGCGCAACCGATTACATGAGATGCTAGCTTCCAAACGGATTGACATGATTCAAAATCTCAGTCCGGGTTCGTCTTCACTCTTAATGGTGCTTTGCGGTCAGTGGAAGAGTTCCAAACAGAGTGTTGTAGCAGATTCTACTACTGAATCCAAGTACTATGCCGCTTCGGAGGCAGCAAAGGAAGCGATATGGATGCGTCAATTCTTACAAGGGCTTTCGGTAGTTCCTAGTTCGAATGACCCGATCACCATCTATTGTGACAATAGAGGTGCCATCTTCCAGGCTAAGGAGCCAAAGTCTAGAAACAAATCTAGACATGTACTTCGGAAGGCTCACCTGATCCGTGATTACGTGGAGCAAGAAGAGATAGTGATTGACAAGATTGCGACGGATGATAACATCGCGGATCCTCTCACCAAACCGTTGAATTATGATAAGCATGTAGGGCATGTTAATTCCATGGGAATTAAACATGTTCCAGAGTTGTAGTACTTGATTATGGATTTGATACATTATCTTTTTCATATACTATTTATAACTTCATCGTTTTATATATATAATATTTTGTTTTTCATGTGGTTTGTCAGACAACATTGAACGCCACAAAGTGAATGAATTACATTATATTTGTTTTGGTCCGTAATCGCCAATGTGAGTTGATAACTCCGGCTATTATATTGTGCAATCGATTGATGGTGGGTTCAACGAGCCATAAGTTAAACGGTTGACTAATCGATCACGGATACGAGATTATGACGATACCTCGTAGGACAACTTTTTGTGACAACGTAATGGAGTCCTAAATGTTTAATAACATTCGGTGCCAGGTCGTGGATAGGGCATCCATTGTGTTCCTAGAGTCGATTCTTTTGACTATCAACTGTCTCTTGAGATTAAGGCAGTTTTTGGGTGACTTTGGTTTCTTTCTCACGGTCTACCATAATTGGGGCTAAGTAGATTTTTTAAGGTCATTTCATCTTGTGCTTACATCTCAGGATTTGAGTTGAGGAAAATATCCAACCCTTATCGGTATAGTTATTTCTCATGGCCACTCGAGGAGTTGTAACTGAAATGCATGGCCATGCTCGAATGTTGATTCGTTTATCGGTTAAGTTACTCTCTAGTCGGGAAAACCACTCTTGATATCGATCACTTGTAAAATACGACCTTTGTGAATTCGGATTTGCAAATTGTTTTACATTGAGTGGGAGAAATTTTAAAGGATATGAGAATCGGTTATCGCACATACACTTGTGAGGACAAGTGGGAGTTTGTTGGAGCTGGTGTCCTCCACAAATTAGTGTGATAACATTTGTAAATCTCTTACAGGTTCACAAGGGTATACTTCGTATATTTAATCAGTTGATTAACGTTTACCTAATAACGGTTGGCTTGCTAGAAAGTTTGACGTTATTATCATACAGATGGCGGTGATCAACTGGTCCCTAAAGGTCACACCTATAGGATGTGTTTGAGAAATGTGGTTATAGAAATATAATCATATTGATGCCCAAAATGACTAAAAAGTTAGTCAATGTGTTGATGAGATAATTATTTAATGAAAATTAAATAATATTAAGTAGAGACGAATTAACTGTCAATTCGTAAATTAAATATAATAAGTTATATTTAAATTAAATATATATAAGGTTAGTTTGGACTTAATTAATGTTAATTCGTAATTAAATATAATCGATTGTATTTAATATCAACAAGTTGAATGTGTCATAGTGGTAATAGTGAGGGTACACAAGCAAAGAGGTCATGGGTTCGATCCTCACTAGATGGCAATTCAACACATATTATATATTTTTGGAAAGACCAAAAATAAGGAAATTTTTATTCCTTATTTCGGTCAACAGTGGCCGAAAATTAGGAGAGTCATATCTTTCCTAATTAATTTGGTATTTCGGTCTGTATAAAAGAAAGGTAGAGAATTATTTCTACCCGAATGCTTTTTCTGACCTAGCCTCTCTTTCTCATCACAAGAACACAAAGACAATTAAATTTACAGAAAATTTTAGATTGATTTCTAGCATAATCAAAGGGCATATCTCAGATCATCTTGGGTACAACCAATAGGCGAATACCTACTTTGGTATTGTTCTTAGGCCATATTTGCTAGGACCGGAGGTTAATTCTAAATCTTTTTACTTATGTTTATGTATTTTATTTTATGACCTTAGATCATCTTTATTAAATCGTTATAATCCTTCTAAATTAAGGGGAAGTATACAGATTATTTCCCACAATCAGAGCATGGGATGTCGCATGCATAATCGGTTATTATTTTTCCGAGTTAATTTGTTAACATATAAAACTAAAAATTTGTGATTTATAAGAGTAAATCATGAAATCTTGATGCATGTTATATATTCTGCTCCTAAAATGGTTTTAGGTCATTTTTATGATTTATGGTAAATTATTGCTCATTTTAATGATTTTTAGTGATTTTATTGCATTTTTATGAGTAAAATGGACTTTTATTCACTAAAAATAGTTAAATATCACTACTGGCCGTGATATTTTTGTATGATCTCACATGAATATTTTATGTATTTCATGTAATAGTTTATATTAATGTGATTAATATTTCATGATTTATGATTTTTATGTGATAAAAATGGAATAAATGGATGTTAATGACTAAAAATGGCTAAATTTAGTTTCTGACCTTGAAAATTTTATATGACCTCACATGCATATTTTACAAGTTGTGTGTAAAATCGCGTATTAATTTGATTAATATTGCATGATTTATGATTTTTATGAGATAAAAATGGATTAAAAGAGGTAAAATGGTTAAAAATAGTTAAACTTCGAACCAGACCATGAAACTTTAATATGTTGTCACATGCATGATTTACACAGTGTATGTGAATTTTGAGATAAAATGATCTCATTTAGCATGATTTATGAATTTTTAGTGTAAAAATGGCATAAATAGTGACTATTTTAGCATAAATAGCTAAAACGAATTACATGGCATGAGAAAATTATTTTAGGTTGCATAGATATCCTACTTATCAGCACATTGTATGTAAAGTTTGAGATGAAATGATCTCATTTAGCATGATTTATGAATTTTAGTGTAAAAATGGCATAAATAGTGACTATTTTAGCATAAATAGCTAAAACGAATTACATGGCATGAAAAAATTATTTTAGGTTTCATAAATATCCCACTTATCAGATCTAAAGTTGTAAAATTGATTGAATTAATTTTTGGATACTTTAGATATTTTATGAGATAAAACCGATAAATTGCCACTATATTTTCTCAAAATTAATTCGAAAATTTTAACCATGATTTTTAACATTATGAGTGTCATGGAATTATTCCAGAATGTTCAAAATTTTAAAATTCAAATTTTGAAATTATTGTAATTTAATTTGGATTTATTTCATAAATGTTATCATTTTAAGGTCAAAAATGAGCATAAAATTAAATCAAGTTGAATTATTGTCAAAAATTGAGTGATGACTAATTTTTGAGTCCTAAGAGTGTTAGAATAATTAACTTGAGCTTAAATGTGATTTAAGTGTTAATTTGTGATTTTAAGAAGTTATAATCACGCATTTCCATAAAACCAGGTTATATAAACGATACAAGTTAAATAGGGCGATTTGGCACACAATTTGGCATGATAGATACATATTATAATGCTGCATATTTCAATTGTTGAATGTCTTTTATTTATATAATTTTGAATTATGTAATTTTATCTTAGTATGGCCTTAGTTTTAATCGATATTACCCGTAATAAAAGGGAATATTGATTCGGTTGTAATTTAATGTGATCTCGTATCACTTTTATTTTTATTAGTTTTTTCATATTATAAATGTATAAATAGGAATAGCCTTGTATTTTTATTATTATTTGTAATCATGGAGATTCTTCAAGACAGTGCCATTCGGAAAGGCGTTCCGACAAAAACGGTGTTCTTGGAAGGTGTGTCATTTGAAGATTCAAGGGACCAAAGGAGTTGGTTTCCGAATATGTAATAGATTATTTGATTTTCTATTTTAGGAAGGCCATACTAGGAATTTTAATTATTGCTTTGTATTTCTTCTAATATGTTGCATGCATTGCCAAATCGCCATAACAACACATGCATATCATATCGAGTCATCGACCGTGTCATTTATAATTATCGTAGTTCACCGCTTTAGTTCACTTAAAACGTGATAGATAATAAATTGACAAGACCTCTCACTAAATAATAATTGAGAATTAGCCTTACCAAATAGTAGAAACCATGAGTCCCAATTTCATGAGGAAGTAGGCCCGGCTCACCGGGAAACTTGTTACGTTGAGTAAGTGGGTAATAAAATGTTATTACATCGAAATTTGGATTGAGCTCAACGGAAGTATTCGTGACCGTAGTCGCATGTGTTCCGGGCTAAAGATAAATATTAAAGTAATTTTATCGACCGAGAGTTCTAGAAGTAGAATCGATTAAGAGGTTAATCCACCGAATTATATTGATAAGGGATGAATCGGCTCACCGTGCCCGAGATAATATGAATTTGGATCTCGGAATCATTTCTAATAGTTGGGTAGAGGTCAATATATAAATGCAATACTTGTTTAAAAGTATTATTGGTCGGACTATATTTTTCGGTTACTTGTCGTTAGGAGCACCTAGACCAAAACAATATTTATAACTTCACAAACTACTCTACTATTAGTAAAAAGGTAAGTAAAGGTCGGATCCCAAGGGACGGGTATTGATGTAGGATTTTCGATTGAAAGTAGTGGTGTTTAAGGGTGTCACAATTTGGGTTGAGATAAGAAGATCACTAAACTAAATAACAATGTAAATAAACAAGCAAGATAACTAAAATGAGGTGTAAACAATTAATTAAAAACACTAGGGTGTCATGGGTTCATAGGGGATTTGTAACACCCCCATACTCCAAGTGCCTTACCAGGACCACTCAGGTATAAAGATGTTACCATCTCGGTTACCCGAGGCAATGAATATCATAAGACAATAAAGAAACGTACTTTAAAAGTAATTATAGTTTAAGTGGTTACATGTTCAAAACCAAAACAGATAAAAGGAAATACAAGATCTCAAAACTATCTACTATCAAAATACTATCAAGCATCAGACACAGCGGAAGACTTCTAAACTGCAGCGTGGTGACTCATCCTAGCTATCCCATACGCATCGTCTCATACCTGCTCAATAACTGCTCACCACCCCCGAATGGATCACCACAGTTTTTAAAACATTTAAACGGGGTCAGTACTAATCACACAATTTATATAATCCAACAACACAACAAACAAACACGCTCAAACGGTCACACACACAATCACACCCACTCCAATCAATCTCCGTCACCCACTTGTCCATTGGACCACCCGCCGATGGGGGACCGCAGCCGTACCCACCAAATCCCCGCTCATCATACCGAGCAATAACCATGTCCCATTAATGTGCACATCCCCTCCCATGGCGGGTTCTACGGAGGGCGAAACTAGGGCGTGAAGCCACTCCCGCAAGTGACTCCACTCAGCCGAGAACGCATCTCGAGAACCAGAGACACACAATCACAACCATTAAACAGCAATCAAAACCAAGAGCCGTCACAATACGAATACGATAATATTCAACAATCACAAAACACCAACAATGCATTTTGGGACTAATACTGAGTAGGGAAAACCCTACCTGGAAAGCAACACAAACATCAGACGATCTAGCAGCTGTCTCAAAACCTTTCATCTACGAACCATTCTCCTATACACATAATCATACAATCACTACCATATCAACATAAACATAGAAAACCCCCAATCCCAAAATTAGGGTTTAAACAACCTTAACCAAATGCTATAAAAATGGTACGTAGGACTTACCCTTGACGCAAGGATCACAATGATACAAAGATGAAATCCGACCTCTCAAGCTCCGGGATTTGTTAGTAATACGGATGAATGCGAAGAACGTAAAAGTGTATTGTAAAGATGACGGAAAGATTTATATATATTAATCCGTGTTATTAACAAAACCCGACAAAACATCACCCGTAAACCGGGCTACTCGATCGAGTAACCGACCTACTCGATCGAGTGCCGGCTACTCTATCGAGTACCTAAGGCTACTCTATAGAGTACCCTACAGGTCAGAAACTATTTTAAAATGCAAAACACCCTTACTCGACAGAGTAAGGCCTACTCGATAGAGTACCCAGAGACTCATAAAACCGTAGTATTACAGGATTCATGAGAATTGATCATACAAACATATTCTCAAATTATAAGCAAGCAATTATTGTTGTGATGGGATCGAGTTAGTGTATATCTTAAAATCCCTAGGAAGGTTTGGGTCCCGGAGCCGAATCGATTAGATTGTACAACACCTACAAGTCGACTTAATCTTCCCTACTCAACTATATGCATGGTCTAATAAGACTCGAGTTGGTTTATGTCTTACAAGTCTCATTGAAAAGGTATGTGATGGGTAAAAAATGCAAGGATTCATAGGCTCGCATTTCATCAAACATAACATGTGCATAAGTTGAGATCACAACAAGCAAGCAAATAAATTATGTGAACATATTAGATTAAGCATGAATCATCCCCCATGTTGGTTTCCCCTAATTCCCCATTAACCCTAGTTAAGGAAACTACTCACTCATTATCAAGTTTAACATGCTAACAACGTTGTCAATCATATTAACAAAGCAAATCATGATGAATAAATGAAGATGATTAACAATAATTAAAAAGGAATTACGAGAATTATACCTAATGATGATTCCAAAATAATAAGTAAAGAATAATAGAAGTACTTGATGAATGATTGGAAGGTTGTCAATCCTCCAAATAAACCCCAAATAATCTTTAATTACCCAAAATAAATGATGAACAATAGAGATATTAAGGAAATGTGATTTGTATTAATGCTTAATTAAAAGTTGATTACAAGATTAAAGAGAGATTAGAAGAACATAAATTATATTAAGGATTGATGATAATCTAATTAGTACAATGGGGTATTTATATTGGGGATTAGGTACATAAATTAGGGTTACTAAGGGCTTAAATGACGATTAAGACCCTTAATGAAAGTTGAGGAAATGCTCCTCTCGAAGAAAGATGCGAGTCTCCCTTTTGCTAGTCTTTCAGAAATATGCGCATCCCGAGTAGAACAAGGAGAAGGCGTGCTGCACTGGATGGCAATCCGAGCGGCCAAGGGGTCGGGACGAGCAGATTGTGGGGGTTGGACGAGCGGACTGGAAGGTGGGATGCTCGGATTGTGGAGGTGTTGGACGAGCGGGCAGGCTGGAGGGACGCTCGGATTGTGGACGTTGGACGAGCGTCCCGATGCTGCGACGGCCGGATTCTAGTTCAGCAAGCTTTTTCTTCTTTTCTTCTTTTCTTCTTTTCTTCTTCCAACAATCCTCAAGGATATTGTCGGAGATGCAAGGATTGTCTTCATCATTGCCCATTATTTACAAAGGCCTTCTAGTCTTGTCTTTACTTTGATGCTTGGTCATTAGATTCGATCAATTTAGCTCTATTTTGCCATTAAAATGCAAGGTTTACACTCCTCTCCTACCAAGGAAACAAAACCTCAAAGAATATGCAAAACAAAGGACTAAAGATAGTAAATGACCCAATTATGCACTAAAAAGCATAGGAACGAGGCTAACTCGGGGACTAAATATGCTCAAATATTGGTCACATCAAATATCCCCAAACCGAACCTTTGCTCGTCCCGAGTAAAGAGGTGACAAAAACTAGGACCTTTATTTAAACTATCCTACTAATATAACCGATATGAGACAATTAGCGGGTCTCACTCCGCCCCTTCAACTCACAACAAGACAACCATGAGGTAGGATGCCTTCTTGCAAGGCAATGTGGGTCTTGCCAAAATGGCGACACATCCAAGCATTAAGCACACAAAACAAGTAATGGATGCATCTACAAAAGAATAGCCACTTTTCTCATCTAAGTGGCGGAAATTATCTAAAGGGGAAGCAATTCAAGGGTATACACTCCATCATAGATATGGTTTCTTCAAACTACTAAGCCTATAAGGATACCAATAAATCACCTCCAAGTTGTGTCAAGCTAGGGTACCTTTGTCCTCAATCGTTAAATGCTTTCGTCAAGAGTAGACTCCCCATGGTATTAGAAACACTGGAGGATCGCGGAATTCCCCTTCTTGTCTAGACAAGAAGAAGGGTCATCCCCTCTCTACCATGCACAAAAGTGGATACGATGGAAAAGGGATCAATAGAATTTGAGTTTCATATGGGAGTTTGCTTTTTGTTGTTGTTCCCTCCCCCCCCCAATTTCTTGTGGCATATAACATTTGAGAACACTTTTTTTTTGCCATTTCTTTTGATGTTTGGCATTTCAATACTTGACAATTTTCAACTTTTTGCATTTTCTTTTGAACATTTTCAAAGCTACCCTATTTGTAGGGAGGGTGCTTATATTTGAAGATTTAGGAGTCTATTTTTGCTCCTCTTTTCATTTGATGCAATTGCAAACTTTTTCTTTTCTTTTCATTTCAATTCTTGAACTCAAATTTTGAACAATTTTTATGCCCATTCCCTTTTTGATGACAAAATATGGTAGAATATGGATGATGGATGGTTGCATGGTTTCAAAGGTCACCTTGGAATAAATGGTAGCCAAGGAGTTATCACACCACAAGGTACTCTTGACTATGCCTTAATCCATGGGTCAAAGGATACTAGCATGACACATCCTAGGATGTTTTACAAACACTCTAACAAGCAAAGTCTTAAGAAGAAAAAGCATCTACAAGGGCCTATATACACTTGTCAAACTTCCCAAATAGACGGTTTCACAAAAAACAATTCTAAGTGCAACTATATTCCATGATGCAACTAATATATATACATCCTAATGCATATGCTTCTACCAACTAGTATGCCAAATAATCTAAATGCAATCCTAAATTCACATTGTTTTTACTACATCAATCAAAATAAAGTCATATAGTCATTAACATAAAGAGGAAAAAGGAGATTGGAAAGTTCATACCATGCGGTCTTCAATATCCTCATGTCTCAGATGTGGCGTAGTCAATCAATGTGAAAAAAGTTGAACAAACACAATATATACAATATATATACAAGACTACACTACAAAGGAAATGAACTTGTTTTTGAATTTTTTGAATTTTTCAATTTTTTTGTATTTTGTTTTAATGAAATTAAAGGACATAATTTTGTATTTTTCAAAAATTTTAATTTTTATCATTTTTGTTTTAAAAAGGTCAAGTTAGAATTTCCCATCCCCGCACTAGTATGAGCATTGTCCTCAATGGCCAATACGATAGGAAATTATGCAATTTATATGAATATGCATGATTTCTAAGCTAAATGCAAATGATATATAAACAAGAGTGAATGCAAACTAAGCTATGCTATATGATGCATGGTTTTTGTTATGGTGGAGAACATAATTTAGATTAGCTCCCAATGCATATGCATAAACTTCCCCAAACCAAAATAGACATTATTTCTAATGTCAAAAATGTTGGGGGAGTTCATGCACATAAAATGCAATGCATGAAACTACAAATTGTCATTTTGGATTTTGAAAGTTGGGAACAACAAAAATGAACACCTTAATGAGGCCAATGTACTAGTCCTCTAATGTTACTAGGACTCCACAAAATGATACAAGTATTGTACAACAAGTTATCAAAACACAAAATTCTTTTCATGAAAATTAAAGAGAGGGGATAAAGGAAACTTCACTTAAGCTTTGATGGGTGCCTCTTGCCCGCTCCATCTAGCTATGAAGTGATTGCTAAAGATCGCCATCATCCCCCTCCAAGTCGCTATCCCAAGCTCCTTTTGATGCATCACTTCCATTGAAGTCCATGAATTCATCACCCTCACTATCAAGCTCCACCGTATCTCCACCACAAGACTTGTCGCTCCCTTCACCTTCTTGACCATTTGCTCCTTCATTAGCCCTTGCCAAGTTTGGGAAGAGAATATTCATTTGAGCCCAAGAGGGAAACATTCCCTCTTCACTAATAATCCCTTGTTGAGCCAAACGGTGAAATTGCGGATATAAAGCATAGTAGTTATCCACATTGGCCTCATATTGGCGGAGGTGCATGTCTTGAAGGATCCCCATCACAAAATCATCTCGAGGAAGGATGAAGGGATTAGGGTGATTGTATGGTTGATATTGGAAAGGGTAGGGTGGTATCACAATTTTTTCATCTTCATTTCTTGGTGGCTCATGTTGTTGTTGTGTTGGAGGCGGTTCTTGGTTGGTTTGATTTGGGTTTGTGGGGACGAGATAAGATGGGATTGGGGAAAGGGGGCCTCTTCTTGGTGAAATTCTCGGCAAACCATTCATTGGTAAGTAAATAGGGTTGCTCCCCTTGGTGATCCATTTGATTCTCTTTTCAAAACCCTCATGGGTTATCCAATGATGTTGTACAAGAATTAGCTCCTCATTGATTCTTGTATTTCCCGGAAGTGGAGTATACTCATTGTTTTCATTGAACCTTGGATTGAAGTGTTTTCCAAGTCTTGTGATGAGTCTTTCATTGACAATATGCTTCATACCATCATCGTCCCCATTTCGAAATTTTGCCCATTTCTCAAGGAGAACAAGCGGTGCATTGAAATGATATCCACTTCTCCCTTGGATCTCAAGATATGATTCCATGAATACGAGATCAAGCTCATTCATAATCGCCGGATCTTGGCGTGCAAGAATAGTTTCGGATAAGAATCGGTAAGTGAGCCTTAGAATGGGGTTTTCGATGTGAAAGGCCAAACATTCCTTGATATATAGAAAATATCGACCGGTCATGGCTCTCCACAATGGTGCTACACTATACTTCTTTGGTCTTGATGTTCGGGTAGGCGAAACATCTAGACCGAGCACATTTGCAAACTCGACAAGAGTCATCATCCTTGTTACATTTTCCAATCTAAACTCTATGCAAATTGTCTTCTTCAAAGTAGTAATCTTTAAGAAACTTAAGAACTCAAGGACAAGTGACCGATAGGTTTGTTCATGCATATGGAACAAAGTAGAAAGACCAAATAATTCGAAGAGAGCTTCCGTTTGGTGATATATTCCAAGCTTTCTCAAGGTTTTGTGGCACATAAATTTGGTAGGAAGAATATTCTTACCAAGTAATCGGTGGAAAACGAGCCTTTGAACATCATTGACAAACTCTATATTTGAGAATTCATCAAGCTTGGTGAGATCAACTATCTCCTCATGTTCTCTTCTTAAAGTGTTGATGTGAGAGGTGGATGAGCTTCCTCTTACTCTTGGTCTTCTTCTTTCTCTAGATAATGATCCTCTTGGTCCCATTCTTGGATGTAGATTTGGATTTTGACTTGTTGAAATATGGGGATGCTCCTTGTGATTGAGAGCTTCTTTGAATCTTTTGAAACCCTAGATTTTGGGGGTTTTTGTTTTTGTTGGGTGAATGAGTGCTTGAGATATGATTGGGGTCATAAGAGAGGGGGGTTTTATATTATAAAGTGGAAGGAAGGATGAGGTGTCACAAATTATGTGGTGGGGATGATTTTGATTGGCGAAAAATTGGACTATAAGACGCAGGGAGACGAGCGGGTTCGTCATCAGGACGCTCGGATTTCTGGGCATTGGGACGAGCGGATTCTTTGCGGGACGCTCGGATTGTTATCTAGGACAGATCCCAGGTTCTGAAGTAGCCAAGACGAGCGTATGCTAGTCGGGACGAGCGTCTGGCTGGAGTAGGACGAGCGGATTCCAAGGAGGATGCTCGGATTCTCTTCCAGGGAGACATGCCAGAAATTGTTACTGTAGGGACGAGCGGATTCTTGATGCGACGACCGTCCGAAACCAGACGAGCAGATTGTCTCTGTGGACGCTCGGATCTTGGATCAGAACAAAACAGTTGCTTGTCAGCTCGCATAGGACGAGCGGATTCCCAAGAGGATGCTCGAATTGCTTGCCTGGACGAGGTCGCTCGGATTGCTCTTGCTTTTCCTTTACTCTGATAGGAACATTTCCCACACTTGAATTCTAGTTCCTTCGTTCATCAAAATGATTAGTGACCCTCCCTCACTTACTCTCATGGCAAGAATCATGTTTATGATAGAAATGCAATAAAGTTAAAAATACAAGTTAAAGGGATTAGTATATTTACAAGTGGTGGTTTAGAGAGGACTCCACCAAATTCTCCTTTTGATTGATCTCTTCAAGGAGGAGGAGGCCCGAGGTAGGTGACCTCGACCTCTCCAATGAACGCTCCCTCATAATATGGCTTCAATCTTTGGCCATTGACCTTGAATTTGCTTCCATCTTCCGACTTGATCTCAAAGTCTCCATATTTTCATACCTCGGTGATCACATAAGGACCCATCCATCTAGAGTTCAACTTTCCGGGAAAGAGTCGGTATCGGGAATTGAATAGAAGGACTTTATCTCCTTTGTGCAAGGCTTTTTGCTTGATTCTCTTGTCATGAAGCAACTTTGTCCTCTCTTTGTAGATCTTGGCATTCTCATAAGATTGTAGTCGGAATTCTTCCAACTCTTGAATCTGTATCATCCTCTTTTGACCGCTTAATTTAAGATCAAGGTTAAGAGCTTTGATTGCCTAAAAAGCTTTGTACTCTAACTCAATTGGCAAGTGGCATGCCTTCCCATAGACAAGTTTGTAAGGGGAAGCTCCTATGTGAGTCTTATAGGCCGTCCTATAAGCCCAAAGAGCGTCATCAAGCTTCATGCTCCAATCCTTACGAGTCTTGTTGACAACTTTCTCAAGAATTTGCTTGATCTCTCTATTCGAAACTTCAACTTGACCGCTTGTTTGAGAATGGTATCCCAAGCCGGTTCTATGTTGGACACCATATTTGGTTAAAAGGGATGTGAGCTTCTTTTCATGAAAATGCGTTCCTCCGTCACTTATGATTGCTCTAGGGACTCCGAATCTTGGGAAGATTATTTTCTTGAAGAGCTTAGTGACGTTTTTGCATCATCGGTTGGGGTGGCAATTGCCTCCATCCATTTTGATACGTAGTCTACGGCCACAAGGATGTATTTGTTCCCTTTGGACGTCACAAATGGCCCTTGGTAGTCGATCCCCCAAACGTCGAAGATCTCCACCTCTAGTACTCCCCTTTGTGGCATTTCATTCCTCCAAGAGATATTCCCCGATCTTTGACACGCATCACAATAAAGGATGAACTCTCTAGAATCTTGGAACATCGTAGGCCAAAAGAAGCCCGATTGAAGAGTTTTCGCAATAGTTCTTCTTGCTCTATGGTGTCCACCATAAGGGGATGAGTGACATCCTTCCAAAATTCCTTGAATTTCCCATTGAGGGATGCACCTTCGGTAGAGACCATCACTACACTCCTTTTAAAGATTTGGGGCATCCCAAAAGTACCTCTTTACTTCGAACAAGAACCTCTTCCTTTGGTTGTAGCTTAAGTTTGGAGGGAGTACTCTTTAAACAATATAGTTGGCATAATAGGCAAACCATGGGGTAATATGTCTCTCTAGTTGTGTTTGGATAGTCATTAAGATATCATCGGGGAAAGAGTCATTGATCGGTGTTTCTCCTTCTTCATCATGAAACCGGATCCTTGACAAGTGATCCGCCACTACATTCTCGGCCCCTTTCTTATCTCTTATTTCCAAGTCGAATTCTTGAAGAAGCAAAATCCATCTTAACAACCTTGGTTTTGCCTCTTTTTTTATCAAGAGATGTCGAAGAGCACGGTGATCCGAAAAAACAATCACCTTGGATCCAAGTAAATAGGAACGGAATTTGTCCAAAGCATAGACAATGGCAAGGAGCTCTTTCTCGGTGGTATCATAGTTCACTTGGGAAGAATCAAGAGTCTTGCTTATATAGTAGATGGCATGTAAAGCCCTTCCTACCCGTTGGCGAAGAACCGCTCTAACGGCGTAGTTACTAGCATCACACATAATCTCGAACGGTAGTTCCCAATTTGGTGGTTGAATGATCGGTGCCGAGATTAGTGCTTACTTAATTCTATTAAAGGCTTCAACACACTCGTTAGTGAAATGGAATTGGGCATCTTTAAGTAAGAGTTGAGTGAGGGGTTTCGCGATTTTTGAGAAATCTTTTATAAAACGGTGATAGAAACCCGCGTGACCGAGAAAACTTCTCACCCCTCTAACATTTATGGGAGGTGGGAGTTTCTCTATCACCTCAACCTTAGCTTTATCGACCTCGAAGCCCTTTTCCGAGATTAAATGACCCAAAACAATTCCTTCATTGACCATGAAGTGACACTTTTCCCAATTCAAAACGAGACTAACATCTTCACATTTTTGCAATACAAGAGAAAGGTTATGCAAGCATGAGTCAAAGTCTTTCCCATAAACGCTAAAATAATCCATATCCATTATGGTCTCTAGGTAATCGGAGAAGACACTCATCACGCATCTTTGAAAAGTAGCGGGGGCATTACACAAGCCAAAAGGCATCCTCTTATATGCAAAAGTACCATAAGGGCACGTGAAGGTAGTCTTGTGTTGGTCATCCGGGTGTATAGGGATTTGAAAGAATCCCAAATACCTGTCAAGGTAGCAAAAGAACTTGTTAGAGGCTAGCCTCTCAAGCATTTGGTCAATGAATGGTAGGGGAAATGATCTTTTCTTGTTGCGGAATTCAATTTTCGATAGTCAATACACATACGCCAACCGGTGATCTTCCTTGTGGGTATTAGCTCATTCTTTTCATTTGTCACCACCGTGGTACCTCCTTTCTTAGGTACCACTTGAACAGGGCTAACCCATAAAGAGACCGATATGGGATATATGATTCCCGCATCAAGTAATTTCATAACCTCTCCTTTAACAACTTCTTGCATATGGGGGTTTAATCTCCTTTGAGATTGGATGGTAGGTTTATGGTCTTCCTCTAGATGAGTTCTATGCATACAAAAGTTGGGACTTATCCCTTTAAGGTCATCTAGACTATAACCTATAGCCTTTTCATGTTGTTTTAACATATCAAGCAATTTTCCCAATTGGTTCTCATCAAGTTTGTCATTAACAATCACGGGTTTGGTCTTAGATTTGTCAAGATAAGCATATCTCAAATTTGGGGGAAGGGGTTTTAAAGTCAGAACTTGTACTTCACTCTCCTCCATTGAAGGTTCATTAAGAACTTGCTCTATTTCCATAAGACACTCCATTCTCATGGCATATTCAACTTGTTCTTCAAACTCACTAATCTCATCATACTCAAATTCCATGATAAATTCCTCTTGCTCTTTGGTTTGTATGATGTCCTCTATGATTGCTTGCTCTTGTTCCATGGGTTGATATGCTTCCACAAGGATGTTATGTATCAATTTGGATTGCTCATGAGTAAGTTCTTTGTTGGCTAGAGCGGCCTCAAGAAGATCTACCTCCAATACCCAATGATTATTTTTGGCCTCACTTGCTTCTAAGGCTTCCAATGCTTGCATGGGGTCTTTGAAGAAAGGTATACTCAAGTGGTCCTCAACAAAACAATCTATAATATCCATCTTGCAAAATATCGAACAACTCGAAAACAATTAGAACAAACCTTGAGGAGTTTTACTTCCCCAAGGCAAAGAAAGACACAACTAATAACAATCAAAGAAAATCAAATCAAGTTAACACCGTCCCCGGCAACGGCGCCATTTTTGGTCGGACTATATTTTTCGGTTACTTGTCGTTAGGAGCACCTAGCCAAAAAAAATATTTATAACTTCACAAACTACTCTACTATTAGTAAAGAGGTAAGTAAAGGTCGGATCCCAAGGGACGGGTATTGATGTAGGATTTTCGATTGCAAGTAGTGGTGTCTAAGGGTGTCACAATTTGGGTTGAGATAAGAAGATCACTAAACTAAATAACAATGTAAATAAACAAGCAAGATAACTAAAATGAGGTGTAAACAATTGCTTAAAAGCACTAGGGTGTCATGGGTTCATAGGGGATTCATGGGAATTGATCATACAAACATATTCTCAAATTATAAGCAAGCAATTATTGTTGTGATGGGATCGCGTAAGTGTATATCTTACAATCCCTAGGAAGGTTTGGGTCCCGGAGCCGAATCGATTAGATTGTACAACACCTACAAGTCGACTTAATCCTCCCTACTCAATTATATGCATGGTCTAATGAGACTCGAGTTGGTTTATGTCTTACAAGTCTAATTGAAAAGGTAAGTGATGGGTAAAAAATGCAAGGATTCATAGGCTCGCATTTCATCAAACATAACATGTGCATAAGTTGAGATCACAAAAAGCAAGCAAATAAATTATGTGAACATATTAGATTAAGCATGAATCATCCCCCATGTTGGTTTCCCCTAATTCCACATTAACCCTAGTTAAGGAAACTACTCACTCATTATCAAGTTTAACATGCTAACAAGGTTGTCAATCATATTAACAAAGCAAAACATGATGAATAAATGAAGATGATTAACAATAATTAAAAAGGGATTAAGAGAATTATACCTAATGATGATTCCAAAATAATAAGCAAAAAATAATAGAAGTACTTGATTAATGATTGGAAGGTTGTCAATCCTCCAAATAAACCCCAAATAATCTTCAATTACCCAATATAAATGATGAACAATAGAGAAATTAAGGAAATGAGATTTGTATTAATGCTTAATTAAAAGTTGATTACAAGATTAAAGAGAGATTAGAAGAACATAAATTATATTAAGGATTGATGATAATCTAATTAGTACAATGGGGTATTTATAGTGGGGATTAGGTACATAAATTAGGGTTACTAAGGGCTTAAATGATGATTAAGACCCTTAAGAAAAGTTGAGGAAATGCTCCTTTCGAAGAAAGATGTGAGTCTCCCTTTTGCTAGTCTTTCAGAAATATGTGCATCCCGAGTAGAACAAGGAGAAGGCGTGCTGTACTGGATGACAATCCGAGCGGCCAAGGGGTCGAGACGAGCGGATTGTGGGGGTTGGACGAGCGGACTGGAAGGTGGGACGCTTGGATTGTGGAGGTGTTGGACGAGCGGGCAGGCTGGAGTGACGCTCGGATTGTGGAGGTTGGACGAGCGTCCCGATGCTGCGACGGCCGGATTCTAGTTCAGCAAGCTTTTTCTTCTTTTCTTATTATCTTCTTCCAACAATCCTCAAGGATCTTGTCGGAGATGCAAGGATCGTCTTCATCGTTGCCCATTATTTACAAAGGCCTTCTAGTCTTGTCTTCACTTTGATGCTTGCTCATTAGATTCGATCAATTTAGCTCCATTTTGCCATTAAAATGCAAGGTTTGCACTCCTCTCCTACCAAGGAAACAAAACCTCAAAGAATATGCAAAATAAAGGACCAAAGATAGTAAATGACCCAATTATGCACTAAAAAGCATATGAACAAGGCTAATTCGGGGACTAAATATGCTCAAATATTGGTCACGCCAATTATTAAAATGATAGATGTTTATTATTTCCTTCATTTCCGTTTTTGTAGTTATTTATACGCAATGGATTCATCTAATACTCTTACACCAATCACCATTAATTCATGGCTCCTATCATTCGATGAAAAGTGCTCCGAGTATGACAATGATACGTTAGAGAATTACGCATTGGCATTGGTCAGGATGGAAATCTTTGCTATTTTACCACTTTCATACCTCCCACTTCAATATTAATGCCCACCACTTTGGTAAGAGAATCTTGTGAAGAAAATCTCACTAAACCCAAGGCATCCTTATTTGTGGAAACAAGGAGAAATATTTAATTCAGTGGGAGTTCTAGCAAGAATGTTTTTGCAACTAAAAGGAGTAATGGTATAATTAAAGGAAAGACAAAGATGGGTGAGGAACCCAAACCTGATAATGAATTGGAAATGGATAGTGAGACTACCACAACCAAGACTAAGAAGGGTGCCCAATCTTATGAAGAATGTCATTATTGTAATGTCATGGGCCATTGGAAACGAAATTGCCCAAAGTATTTGGGAGATATCAAAGCTGGACTTGTCACTCCACTTGGTACTATTTCTTCCAAAATCGTTGTTATTGATATAAATTATAAATCCACCTCAACGTGGGTATGGGATACCGGTTGTGGTTTTCACCTTTGTAATTGTATACAAGGGTTTGGAAATGTGGAAAAGCTAAACAAGAGTGATATAAATCTCCGACAAGCAAATGGAGCTAGGGTAGCCGCCACTTCAAGAGGGACTTATGTACTTGTTTTAGCTATTAGCTTTGAGTTGTAATCTACATAATGGTGATTATGTACCCATTTTATCTAAAACATTATTTCATATTAGGCATGGAAGGATTCATATTTCGCCATTAAAAACAATCGTTGTATTTTGTTTGAAAATTGACATGGCTGGGAGCAAAGTCAATTCTCTTAATGGTATTCATGTTTTAGACACTTCCAACTCAACTAAAGATATCTATAACATACAAAAAAAAAGACTCATAACTAGTGATCCAAATGATTTGTAAATTTGGCTTTTTCGATTAGGTCACATAAATGAGAAACGCATAGAAAGCTAGTGTCGACTAGATTTGATGAACCATTTGATTTTCAATCATATGGAGTATGCGAATCTTGTCTCCTTCGCAATATGATTTGTACTTCCTTTAGTGGTAAAGGGACAGAAGCAAGTGATTTGTTGAGACTAATACATGCCGATGTATGTGTTCTAATGAGCATCACCGCAAGGGGAATTTATGACTGCTTCGTCACTTTTACCGATGATTTAAGTAGATATGGGTATATTTACTTAATCAAATATAAAGTGAAACATTTGAGAAATTTGAAGGTATTTCTAAATGACGTAGAGAACCAATTGGACAAATTACTAAAGAATTACGATCCGATTGTAGTGGCAAAGATCTAAGTAATAAATTTGATTTATTAAAAAATGGATTATGACTTAGTGTCACTACCCATAAGATCAAACTAATATGAGTTGGTTTGAGTTGTTGAACTCAATTTTGGGAATTTGCAATCCAAAATTGATACGTAATTCTAAAACGGATAGTCAACCATGAGATACCTGAAATAGAGAGTCTATTTAACAAATCACATGGATTAGACACGCATATGACATGAATCAAACTGTCATGATAGAGATGGTATTTTTATGTGCTAACATGTCAGTCTAGACAAACTTCCAAATTAATTCACCACATATGTTTGTAACTCACAAAGCTATCTCTTAAGAAGATAGAGGTATTTCTAAGAGATAGAGTGGGAGTAGATTAGATCGTCACAAACATGTCTTATAGTTAATGTGTTACTTTGTGAAAGTAATAAAACTATAATCTATAAAGATAGAGTGGGAGTATAGTTCAGTGGGAGTTTAGCACACATGTCTTGCTGTTAAAATATTACTTTGCGAAAGTAATGGTATTGTACTAAATCGACTTTGTTACATACGAGCCATAGCATTACAATCCAAAGATTGTTACTCAATGAGTAGATTTACTTTAAGGCGAGGGTCTCCTTAAAGTGAATAGAGCTTTAGAGTACTTAAAAGCATAGATCGACATGAAGATGTTGATCAAGATAAATCATGTTAGAAATTGCTACAATTCATTTTAATGAAGAATGGCAAATGATAATAAAGATTCGTTTTTCTAAAATGGGAATTTAGAAAAGGAATGTGTTTGGAACACAAAATCTTAGATGAAGATCTAAGAATCCTAACATATTATGCGTAGCTTTCTTAAGTGATCCTAGAATGGTCTTAAGCAAGCATTAATGGATTATACTTTTCGTTCATGTGATAATTGAGAATGGTATCGTTCACATGATTGAAGAATCATGATTATACATGAAGTTAAGTGGGAGCAAGAATTATTTTTCCATGTCTTATATGTTGAAGACATATTACTTATTGAGAATAATGTACCAATGCTCTCTTCTACGAAAGAGTGGTTGGGAGACTAGGAAGAGGTGCAATGTACTTTAGATTACTGTATCTATGTGAGAGTATATTGGCATAGAGTTGAGAATCTTATGAGGATAAGATCTTTCGCATCTGTTGTACATCAACAAGGTTGAATGGGTTATTCATGTTGATGGAAGTGGAATTACTATGATGGAGTCATAGTCGTTCACTGAACCAATTAAGTTGTTGATTACATGAAGTCGATTTCTAATGTTTCCGCCATTGGAACGATCAGGTATGCCAACAGACGCACACACTGTGATGAAGTATATGCTAGGAGAATAATAAGTCAATAACAGGTTAATTCATAAGATGGTCTTGTGAAAACCTTAAAGAACAATTGAGAATTTGTTCAATTGTTTGGATGATAAACTAAGTTATGTGTTGAAGGGTTGCACAAACTTTAGTTTCCAAACCGAGAAGGATTTGTCGAAATCCTAGGCTGATTTTATTGACTAAGGAGTAAGAGACTAGAAAAGTGTTTTAGTTTCGTACATTGCAAATTCAACAAAAGGAATCTAAGTAAATTGTGATAAAATGGTCAACGTAAGGAATGAGAGTAGATTCCTCTACCAATGACTTTATCACAAGTTATGTGATAATAGTGGGAGTATCTTTCAATTTAAAGAGCCCAAGTCTGGTAAGATGACAAGACATAAACTTAGATAAATTCATGTCATTAGAGATGACATTGGATAGAAGGAAATGGCAATAATAAAGTTGAAATACATGGATATCTGGTATATCCACTTGCCAAGCTTTTATTGCAATTCAACTAGTGTAAAAGGTACACTAAAGATTATAAGATATGAAGTAGTAATAGTGTATTGACTATTCATATATGATAATCGCATTTATCGTTTGAGTTTCTTTAAACTCACCCTTTACTTTGTTATATCCAAATGGGTTGTAGAGACAAATTGAACCCCATTAAAGTGAACTGGATTGACATGGTACTAGCCCCTAGTCACTTAGAAGAGGTGACGTCTCGAAGTGACTAGAGTGTGATGCGATTGATGGCAAGTTCAAGTGCCATAGAGTCATATGGGATGACTAGTCGATCACATAGGCAGACTGTATGGGACACTCTGTCGGGCAGTGACCGCTTATAGAGTTCTGGTAATTCATAAAGCCTGGTCGTGTCAAGAGCTACTATAGTATTCTTATGAGTCAATTCTTTTGACTAGAGACTATTCGCCCAAGTTGGCACAAATTTCTGATTGACTTTGATTTATGCTCGACGACTATCGTAATTGAGTTCAAATGGGTATATTTTGGGTTATGATGAACTGTGGCTAAACAAAGGGAATAGTGTGATAGGAATTGTCCACCCCCTTGTCAGGGTTGTTGGAAATCTCAAGGCCACTCGAGGAGTAGTGAACTGGAAATGCGTGGCCACGCTCGGAAAGTATCTATGGTAGATAATTCCGGTCAGACAGTTACTCTCCAGATCGAGGAAACCATTCAAGATATGATCAAATACAAGTACGACCTGCGAGACACCTTGCATTGAGTGGGAGATTGTAATAGGACAAGAGAATTGGTGACGCACACTTGTCTCGGACAAGCGGGAGATTGTTGGAATATGTGTCCTCAACAATAGTGCGATCACATGTTTAAATCTCATATTAAGAATACGAAAGGGATGACAAATTATATAGTCAACTGATCAACATTAATCGGTACCGATTGGCTTGCTAGAGTTTGACCTAAAGGATGATGCCCTTATCAGTAAAGTTGATTAATTGTAAGACGATACAAGTTAATCAATTCCTTAAAATTGAGCAATTCAATTGTGAGAGAGAATATTAATATCTTATTGTAATGGGATTAAATAAGATTTATTTTAGTAATTGAAATACTTTATTACTAAAATTGTTTATTGTTTGTGAAACAATGGAGATGAGAATGAATGGTTAATTATAATTACAAGATGATGTAAATTATAATTATATGACCCATTTTATTTCCGTGATCAAGTATCACTAGTCAATTTGTTGTATGTAATTTAATTAATTTATAAAATAATATTTATTTGATAAATATGCATTAAATTAATTAATAACATGTATCATAATACATGTGACATATTGTGTGACAAATGACAAATTGACAAAATAAAATGGTAGTCCATTTTATGTGTGTTGGACCGAAATGGAGGGAGTATTAGTGGGTTGTGGTTATTTTATTTTATGTGATAAAATGAAAAATAATGGAACCTACACTACTAGCCTTACACACCTAAAATGTTGATAAGAGTAAAAGGAAAAGGAGATTCCAATTTTTGGCACTACTCCCTTGCCTCCGACCGGTTTTCCTCTTCTCTTTTAAGAGAATTTTGTTCTCTTATCAATACTAGACATAACCGTATTCATTCATGCATGCAAAAATTCACTCTACTCTCCAACTTCTCTCTAAAATGTTTTAGAAGATTAATAAATTGTTCAATAAGATTACTAATATTATTAGTGTAATATATGAGTATTAGTAATCAATTTTAAGGTAGACTACTAAATAAATATCTAGTTAATATTATTTAGTAGTGATAAGGGTTAATCTTGAGTGCAATCAAGAGGAGGGTCTCTACATTGGGATTTTGGAGGATCATCCTAATACTCATTATAGCTCAAGAACAAATAAGGAAGGTGACCTTATTTGTGCCCAATATTTCGAACCATATAACAATGTAAGGGACATTGTTTTTCCTTATTAATCGCTTATTTTGTTATGCATGCACTAGATCTAAAAGAACATAAATTACGAAGTTAACTAGTTCACTAATAGAAGAGTCTAATAATAGGTATATGAACCTAACACTACTTAGTCATCTTATTGACCGATAGTTCAGGCTTCCTCATGACTAATTTAAAGGGGAAGTTATTCTGACTAAAATAGGGCGAGATTTATAATAGAGACGATGCTTATTACATGACATAATTATTGTTAAAACATATTTTTCAAGAAAGTCATACCTCATGTCCGCATCTAGTAGAATTTTACTTACATAACAGGCTGGGTGTTGCTGATCATTATCTTCCCTGATCAGGATTATACTGTTTGTTGCCTTAATCACAGGAATAAGTAAACTGATAGTGGTTTCCCTTTGCCTAGCTTGGCCAGAGTAACAGAGGAGTAGAAAGATAGTTTGGAATGTTGTCTCATGATCAGGAGTCCACACGAATCATCGTGTTTTCTTTCCAGAGAGGTTATAGAAAGCTTTGCATGTTTCTAAGGGCCTGGATAAGAATCTGTCCAGGGCTGTAACTTTTCCTGCCAGGTGCTAGCTTTTGGATGCCCCTACTGACTTTGGTGATTAGAGCTCCAGTTTGCTTTAATCTGTTCAAGACAGGCTTCTATGCCTCTTTTGGTTTCCTTGTAACTTATAAACTTACCACATGGCACACAATATTGTATTTGACAGGATTGAAATTATATCATATGTAACACCCCGTATTTTATTAAGTTGGATGAAATTCTTTTAATTGCTACTTTCTATTTAATTACGTTGTTTAACGATTTATATATCTATTTTCTCAGTTAATTAATTAATTTCATTATAATTCGTTACGTTAAATTTAATAATCGATAATAAGTTCTTTTAAAAGTTAACTCGAGTTTGTTTAGCTGATTTTTTTTATGAGTTCACGTAATAGTTTTATTTATTTAATAATTTTTATTTCTTTCTGAGTCCCTTTTATCGAAGTCAAGCTAAATGGGCTTCAAGCGGATATGAGAAGAATTGTCCAGTTAGCTATTTCGAATTTGTTCCGCTAATTTAGCAAATATCTTTAAAATCCGCTAATTTAGTAAAAATCACTACTAATTCCGATTCGGGCTTATTTCGTATTATTTCCGTTAACTAGCTGAGTTTGTTTTATTTTCACTCATTAAATTTATTTATTATTGATTTCGTTTCATTCCTGAGACTCTCTCTCAAATCTGTTTAATTTAACTCTAGACGGTTTTAAAAACTAGCGAAATTTCTTAACGATGAAGAAACGTACGTATAATAACTAGCTAGCTAGCTAGCTGCTCCCTCATTTCTCACGTATCATTCCTTCTTCTCCCTTCCTTTTTCTTCTTTTTCGTTGTGTTTTCAAATTTTAAATTTTAAATTGATTCTGCCACTCCATTTGTCATCCATTTTCAACGATTTTCGTTCCATATTGCTCCTCGCATCGTTTCTGTCAGTCCGTTGTAAGTAAAATTCATTTTTGTTACGAATTTTTACAAACCCAATTTATATTTTCAGCTTTATTTATTATAAGACGGTTGTAAGTGCTGAGATAGACGGTCTGGTAGAAGATTTGTTAGTCATAAAGGACTAGTTCAATCAGAAAAAGGTAACGATGATAGTTTACTCGATATTACTTGTAAAATATGTGTATTTTGAATGCTGGTTAGTCTGTTGTATAGTTGAGACGGTCTATACTGATATATAGGGATCATTTTGGATGCTAGTTAGCCTGTTCTATAATTGAGACGGTATATACTGATATGTGGAGATGATTGAGACAGTGTATACTGACCCATAGGGATCATTTGGGATGCTAGTTAGTGTGTTGTATATTTAAGACGGTGTATATGAAGGAAATGTAGATCTTTATACATAAACATACTCATATATGTTATAAATTAATTTGTCATAAAATTAAATATGGATTTTATGCATGCAAACAAATGATAAAATAGAGGAGAAATCATGTTCTTACATTGGTGATTTCGGTTTTATGGGCACAAAAGAAATCTCCTTTTCTTTTGTTCTTGTGCTTTCCTATGATGGAAGAACCAAGATCCAAGTGTAGGATCTCTCCTTAGGATTAATACCCAAAGCTTACCCTTAATTTAATTAATATTACATGAACTAGTATAATATTAATGTAGTAGAAAAATGACCCAAAAATATTACAACACACTTAATATTTTCGGTTTTATGGAGAGAAGAAGAGGAGAATTATTATTCTCTCTAGAATTAATTTTTGGATGAGTAAGTGAATGAATGAATCATCTACAACATTTTGTATGTTATTAGGTTAATTAGATGAAAAACCATGATGGTTTTGTCTTCTCAAAAACCGGGTGGAAGGGGGCTTTTTAGGGGAGCCAATGCATGCAAGTATTGTTCTTTACAATACATAATAGGCTTGCATGGCTAAATAATAGGTAATCATTGTGTTTATTAATAAATTAAACAACACAATATTAGTCTAAAACCCCTCCCTTATTTCGGCACAATTATAATATGGAGTCCATATTATTTTTGTCAATTTGTCAATATGTAACATGTCATATGTCACATAAATTTGTTATGTATTTTTAACATTTTAAAAATCAACGTATTAATAAAAATACGTCATATACAAAAACGACTTAGTAATTTCATAAGTACTTGTACCAAAATATTTTACCGATTATAAATCACAACAGTTTGTATTTATAATAATTCATTCAAATTCAATCGTTTCTATAAACAATAATTTCATCCGAGTAATTATACAATTTGATTACTCAGACCGTATCTCATTTAATCACATTTCAATTTGATACGTAAATTTTACTTCCAAAATCGTCCGTCAATTTTCAAGTAATTTAATTAACTCGTAAAATTATACGATTAATTAAATAATCAATTAAGAGTGTTGCCCTATAGGTATGACCTAGGGGGTCAACTGATCACCACCGTCGCACGACATTAATGTCAAACTCTAGTCAGCCAATCATTACCGATATATGTTGACCAGTTGACAGTAACAATATTACTTCCCAATTGTATTCTTTATAATGAGATTTAAACATGTTATCATCATGATCAACAGTCGTGATCGCATTATTGTCGGAGGACACATATTCCAACAATCTCCCACTTGTCCTCGACAAGTGTGCGTCACCAATTCTCTTGTCCTATTACTATCTCCCACTCAATGCAAGGTGTCTTTCAGGTCGTACTTGCAAGTGATCATATCAAGAGTGGTTTCCTCGATCTGGAAAATAACTGATTGACCGGACTTATCTATCATAGATACTTTCCGAGCGTGGCCACGCATTTCCAGTTCATTACTCCTCGAGTGGCCCTGAGATATTGTTATAACCCTGACTAGGGGTGGACAATTCCTATCGCACTCATTCCCTTCGACTAGCCACAACCATCATAACCCAAAATATGCCCATTTGACCCCATTTACGAAGGTCGTAGTAACACAAATCAAAGTTAATCTGAAACTGTGCCATCTTAGGCGAATAGTCTTTAGTAAAAAGAATCGACTCATTTGAATACTATAGTAGCTCTCGCCACGACCAGGCTATATAAATTGCCAGAACTCTATAAGCGGTCATAAGGCCCGACAAAATGTTCCTAACAGTTTGCCTATGTGATCGACTAGTCATCTCACATGACTCTATGGCACTTGAACTTGCCATCAATCGCATCACACTCTAGTCACTTCGAGACGTCACCTCATACAAGTAACTATGGGCAAATACAATGTTAATCCATGTTCACTTTAACGGGGTTCAATTGTCTCCACAACCCGTTTGGATATAACAATGTACAAGGTGAGTTAATAATAACTCAAACGACAACTGTCGACATCACACTCGGGTAGTCAATATCATATTACAACCTTGTGATGTATATCGTTAGTGTAAACACTTATTGATTGCAATAGAAGTTTAACATCCCATGTGTCCATGTGTTCAAACTTCTTACACTTGCATTTTCCTTTACATTCATGTTCTCTCTCATAGCATGAACTTTACCAAGTACACATCAAGGTTCCCGACCTCGGTTTTGGTTCTTTATCTTGAAAGAACTTCCTTATCGATTATCACATAACGACCGAATTTGTGATGAATGATATAACTTGTACTGATCAAGTACCCCATCCACACACAATGCACTAGGTATATGTTTTGTAGAGTCTTGCAACAATTTGCCAAGATGATTGGCCTAGCACTTCTCACAAGTCCTAGCATAGTTAGGAAAGATTAGTATTGAGTAACTTCTTATTCAATTAAGTACCTTTCCAAAACTTCTTATTTCTCCTTCTAGCTTGAAAGGTCAAGGATTCTCATAAATCCTCACATGTGCTCGGATTTTCATTAATATGCGCAACCTCTTGACACATATAAGAGCATTCTGACAAACACCGAAATCGCTCATCGGATTCTACTCGAGAATTCATGACGTTTCTATTATGGCTTACCAATAATCATCATGCTCTGATGCATATGATTCATAATTGGACATGTGCATGATTATTCTAACGGCGGAAACATTAGTAGCTAATAATCATGAGACCAACCGTTCTTAGGTTCAATGAACTACCATGACTGCTAATGGTAATCCCATTTTCATTCATATGAATAACCTATGTGTATGTTGATACAATGAGTATATCTTAATACAAATCCAATACCTCTCAATGTAATTGGATTCATCATAGTCCATGTTCATCCAGAATTGAAAACTCAAATACTTCTTTGTGAAGAAGATATTAGCTCGTCATTCCTTAATGAGTAATGAGTTTTATACATTCAAGGATGATAGCTCCCACTAAATTCCATGTCTTCACATGATAATTTCTAAACTCCCACTTAATTCCAGGTGTTTCGAAATTTATTACTTAATCGAAATAGCTCCCACTAAATTCCATGATGTTTCGAAATTTATTACTTAATCGAAAAACATCTCAAAATTGGAATGTATGTTGCTTTGTAAAGTCATTTAGATGAAGCCTTATATGTTCCTATCATATCCTTTCAAAATTCCTATTTTGAAGAGGTCTTATCTAAACCTTATGGAAAGAGATTTCAATCTCTAACTTGATCATGTCATAATGATTCGGTGCAATGTCATTTGTTTAAATAAAATAATAATATTTAATACACATCCTTCAAAATACCCTTTTAGAAGGAGGTTTAACCAATTCATATCATAATGAGGTTAAGTAATGACTTTTGCATGGTTTAACTTTTAGCAATTGAGGATATCGGTATATCAAATCTTGTAACCTCTGGTCATAAATGTCGCTTATTACTAGGATGTTACTATAATTCATTTAGGCTCTTAAGTAAATCTCAAGGTTGAAACTACTGGTCAAAATTTTCATAAACTTAGTCAAAAACTTGTTAAGACTTTACATTAGTCATTTTTCTACCAAAACTTTCTTTTGGTCTCCTCGTGTAGTTATCTTGAGAATATACTCTTATGATTACTTCACTTGGTCTCTTTAGTCATATAGAACTAACTTGAGACCATAGATCTCATCTATTCGGCATACTATGTAAATAAATATACCGTCATTCAAATCATTCTCTCTTGCGTAGATCTTCATTTACACAAGTACACAATTTTATCTTGCCTTGTGTGTTGTGTCCTCATTTTTCTCCCACTCTATCTTTAGAATAAATACACTATAGATTCAAAGATAGCATATGAGACACAAATTAATGATGTTGAAGTATAAGGAGAACTATCTCATAGATAGACTAATAGTTATTGATTTCATATGTGTACTTGGTGATTGACATTCCTTTAAGAGAGTTCATAGACTCAAAATCGCTTTATAAATGATCATACACAAGCCTTAAGCATGTGGACATATAATGAAACCCGTCATTATATTTGTCTATTAGATCACTTTAAGTGAATAATCTTATGTTTCAAAGTGCAAGCATTTAAAGATGAATTTTAGAACATAAAAGGATAAATGATAAAACGGGTGACTTGGGTTGCAAACCAAGTCACCATCATCCAAAATACAAACCATTATCCAAAATACCTTTCCATGTCGAACACGGAAACTTAAAGTTCTAAAACTCCAAAACATAATTTAAAATAAGACAATGAAAAGCAAAGCTCCATAAAAGCTATTCATAGCTTCTCCATGGTTTCTCATGCTTGCTTTTCCTTTCCCTTGTCTTTGCTTGGTGGAGGCCCTATTTACAATAAAAAGGGAGATACATTATCACAACTTTGCATCATAATACCATAGTTGAATTAGAAACATAAAAGAAGGATAGTCATTTACCTACTGGAGTGATCTTTCCAGCCTTAATGTCACCAAGGTATTTGGAACAATTTCTTTTCCAATGTCCCATACCATTACAATAATGGCATTTATCAAGAGGACCCTTCTTGATCTTTGAGGTGCTAGCTTCATTAGGCTTAGCTTTGGTGAATGTGGGAGCTTGCTTTTTACCCCTTCTTCCACTCTTCTTGAATTTCCCCTTACTCTTAGTGCTTATGTTAAGCACATCCTTTGGTGGGTTCACATTTAACCCCATGTCCCTCTCGGCTTGCACAAGTAACTTATGCAATTCTTCGAGAGACACATCCTTGTCTTGCATGTTAAAATTCACCCGGAATTGCACATATGCCTTGACTTTGGACAAGGAGTGTAGAATCCTATCTACGATGAGTTCTTTGGGGATTTCAACCTTTTGAATTTTCAAGGTCTCGACAAGCTCCAATAGTTTGAGCACATGAGGGCTAACCTTTTGGCCCTCTTTGAAGTCGAGATCAAAGAATGCCGCGGCCGCCTCATATTGGACGATCCGCGGAGTTTGTGAAAACATGGTCACAAGTTTGGAGTAAATCTCATTAGCATTGCCCATTTTAAAGGCTCTCCTTTGGAGGTCCGCCTCCATCGCAAATATCAAGACATTTTTCATTGCGGCGGACTCCTTTTGGTAAGCCTCATATGCTTCCCTAGTGGTCGCGGTGGACCTTGTGGAGGGTTCGGGTGGAGAGGCCTCAGTAAGGTAACGAAGCTTGTCGTCACCTTCGGCGGCTAATTTGAGTTGGGCATCCCAATCGGAGAAATTTGACCCATTCTTTTCAAGTTTACATCGATCCATAAAGGATCGGAGCCATGACGAACGAGCGAGAGGTGTGGCGTTAGGAGTTGGTGTTGCCATTTGTTATGAGAAAATAAGTGGTCTACAAAACAAAATAGAAGGAGTAAAACAAATGTCGTTTTAATAATAATACTCGTAAAAATGTATGATTTAAACAAGTTTTATGCATTTTTCTAGTGACCTCTACCCAACTAGATAAATGATTCCAAGACCCAAATTCATATTAACTTGGGCACGGTGTGGCCGATGAAACCCTTATCAATATAACTCGGTGGATTAACGTTTAATCGATTCTTGTTTTAGAACTCTTGGTCGATAATATTACAATTAACATATATCTTTAGCCCAAAACACATTCAACAAGGGGACGGTGTGGCCGATAAAACCCTTATCGAAAAACTTTTGTTGAGTTCAATCCAAATTTCGAATAAATGTGTCCATGATCCAAACCCATATTTAACTTGGGCACGGTGTGGCCGATGAAACCCTTATCAATATGAATTCGGTGGATAGACATTTATCACCCACTTCCCCTACGTAACAAGGTTTGTACCCCGGTGTGGCCGAGTGCACTCCCTCACGAAATAGGTTTTCATGGTTTCTACTCTTTGGTAAGGCTATGTCTCAATTAATTGTTTTAGCGAGAGGTCATGTCAAATTATTATCTATCACGTTTTAAGTGAACTAAAGCGGTGAACTACGATAATTATATTTGACACGGTCGACGAACTCGATAAGAAGATAATGCATGTTTTAGTTATGGCGATTTAGCGATGCATGCGACATAAAATAAAATGCAAGCATAAAAATAAACAAATCCTAGTATGGCCTTTCCTAAAATAGAAAAAACTATTTAACTATTACATATTCGGAAACCAACTCCATTGGTCCCTTGAACTTCGGTTGTGGCACGTATCTCGAGGTAACACCGTCTTTATGTATCGACATCTTGAAGAAATCCGTCTTTGGGAACTCCGAGATAAATAAAATTACATAATAAATTACATAATTTCCTATTATACATTTGTAACTAAAATAAAATAAATCTATTAAATTACAAAACGGTGATACGAGATCACAATAAATTACAACCGAATCGATATTCCCATACATTTGGGAAAATACCAATTAAAAACTAAGGCCATACTAAGTAAAATTACATAATTCAAAATTACATAAATTAAAATTATGACAATCATAAAGGAAAAATGCAGCATTATAATATGTATGAACATGCCCAATTTTATGCTAAATCGCCTTTAATTAGCCAATATCGTATATTACTCGGTTTTTACGGTTTGCGTGATTTCAACATTTTATAATCACAAAATACATAAACTCATATTTATGCATAAGTTAATTACCCTAACCTCTTAGGACTCAAAATTTAGTCTTCACTAATAATTTGACCATAATTAACCCATATTTTATAAAATTGTTTCATAAAAGGACAAAAAATTACAAAAATAAGCTATAAACTTCAAATAAATCACAAAATTTCAAATAAATTCAAAATTTGAAATTTAAACTCATGAACATTCTGGAAAAATATCATGACACTCATAATGTTCAAAATTTTAGGTTAAAAATTTCGAAATTTTTCCGGAAAAACAATGTTGCGGTTTATCGATTTTAACTAAAATAATCATAAAAACATGGAAAAATAATATTCATTAACTTTTCAATTTTAGATCTGAAAAAGATAATAAAAGGCAACATTAGACGTTTTTCCTAAGTCATAGATTATGTTTTATTAATTTTTCACTAATAATGTCACTATTTATGCTATTTTTCTTCAAAAATCCATAAATCATGCAAAAAGACGTCTTTATAGCCAATTATTTTACACACATCTTGTAAAATTGCATGTGACAACATATTAATTTTCTATGACCAGATTCGAAATTTAACTCATATTAACCCATTTTTCACCTAAATCCGAATTTAATAATGAAAAATCCATTTTTCGAGCATAACAAGTCCAAAAATTATGAAAATTTACAGGTTATCTCAAAATAATATATGTGACAACATATCCAAAAATCACTGGAAAATTCGAAGTATAGCTAATTTTAGACCAAAAATGACATTTTTACTCATAAAATCATATTTAAATGCCATTATTGTATAATATGAACAATAAAAATCTGTAAAATTAACCAAAATATCCTAAAACATTTTAGGACCAGAAATATTAACATGCATGAATTAATTTCGTGATATATCATAATAACACAAATTTTACAAGTTTTATATGTTATTCTTATAACTCGGAAAAACTTTTAACCGATTTGCATGCAAACAACCGTGGCTCATGATACCGATTGAAGGAAATGTAGATATTTATACATAAACATACTCATATATGTTATAAATTAATTTGTCATAAAATTAAATATGGATTTTATGCATGCAAACAAATGATAAAATAGAGGAGAAATCATGTTCTTACATTGGTGATTTCGGTTTTATGGGCACAAAAGAAATCTCCTTTTCTTTTGTTCTTGTGCTTTCCTATGATGGAAGAACCAAGATCCAAGTGTAGGATCTCTCCTTAGGATTAATACCCAAAGCTTACCCTTAATTTAATTAATATTACATGAACTAGTGTAATATTAATGTAGTAGAAAAATGACCCAAAAATATTACAACACACTTAATATTTTCGGTTTTATGGAGAGAAGAAGAGGAGAATTATTATTCTCTCTAGAATTAATTTTTGGATGAGTAAGTGAATGAATGAATCATCTACAACATTTTGTATGTTATTAGGTTAATTAGATGAAAAACCATGATGGTTTTGTCTTCTCAAAAACCGGGCGGAAGGGGGCTTTTTAGGGGAGCCAATGCATGCAAGTGTTGTTCTTTACAATACATAATAGGCTTGCATGGCTAAATAATAGGTAATCATTGTGTTTATTAATAAATTAAACAGCACAATATTAGTCTAAAACCCCTCCCTTATTTCGGCACAATTATAATATGGAGTCCATATTATTTTTGTCAATTTGTCAATATGTAACATGTCATATGTCACATAAATTTGTTATGTATTTTTAACATTTTAAAAATCAACGTATTAATAAAAATACGTCATATACAAAAACGACTTAGTAATTTCATAATTACTTGTACCAAAATATTTTACCGATTATAAATCACAACAGTTTGTATTTATAATAATTCATTCAAATTCAATCGTTTCTATAAACAATAATTTCATCCGAGTAATTATACAATTTGATTACTCGAATCAGTATCTCATTTAATCACATTTCAATTTGATACGTAAATTTTACTTCCAAAATCGTCCGTCAATTTTCAAGTAATTTAATTAACTCGTAACATTATACGATTAATTAAATAATCAATTAGGAGTGTTGCCCTATAGGTATGACCTAGAGGGTCAATGATCATCCACCGTCGCCACGACAATAATGTCAAACTCTAGTCACCCAATCATTACCGATATATGTTGACCGGTTGTGATAATAATATTACTTCCCAATTGTATTCTTTATAATGAGATTTAAACATGTGATCATCATGATCAACAGTCGTGATCGCATTATTGTCGGAGGACACATATTCCAACAGTATACTGATACGTAGAGATAGTTTTGGATGCATTTACTTATAAATTTTGGTAAACGGTAGTGATATATTGCTGTGTGGACTTGCCTTTCTATAATTGCATTTTGTTGCAGGTGAGACAGTAAACATTATAGGTCGTATATGTACGTTAATTATATTTAAACAGGTACGGGATACAAGGTAGATTGTTCGACCAATAAAGGTGGTATTTTCATATTCATGTGTGTTTATTCTCATTCCCGTATTGCGTGGTTGTTTCCACCTTTGGGTTGTATGGTTAATCCATGATGGATACATAAGTACATTGGGTCTTTGTGTGTTTGTCATTCTATTCTAGTGCTAATCAATCTCATTTGTTATGATCGTTTCAATTCGGATCCTAGCTCATGTGTCGTGGACTAGGTGGCCGGATTGAAGTTACTCGCCGTGGTTATGTGGTGTAGCCTGGCTACGAGTCTCGGGGTTACGGGAAGTTACCGTAGCCGTTGAATTGGATATGTGTTGTATTCCAAGAGTATAGTGTCGGGTTACCGAAAGGCCGGTACTGTACTTAAGCTAGGACTACTTATATCGGCTATGTGTTGTAGTCCGATGATTGCCGGGGTATGTGTTGTATCCCGAGAGCGTGATGCTATTTAGTCGTCCTACCAGGAGATCGTTGGTTACTCTTTATGGTTGATTTAGCATTTGTACATTGACACCGGTTCACTATGTCGCCTTTGGTTAGGTAGTGACTCCTTTACTACGATGTCGTTTTTGGTCGCAGTAAAGTGGGACAGGTTTTGGGTTTTTGAGTTCCGTTATTACATGATTTATTTATCTTTTCTATGTTGTATATGTTTTGTATTGTACTTACGTTATTATGTTGTAATATGGCTGGGCGGACACCTGAGTTACTACCCACGACTGTGGCCTTCATTTTTTTATGAATGATAGGTGACAGGTCGGCTGGGGGTTACAGAACGAGTGGCTAGCGAGCGTTGGCGAGGAAACTATACACCCTTTTAATTATCGTTCGTATAGCATTTTGTTTTTGGAATTTTGGAGGGATCCGAGATCCCTTACATATTTCTATTTGTATTATGTATTTATTTGGTAAAAGTATTAATTAGGTTAAATAGTTTCAAATGTTTTCAGTGAACTCCGTGGTCATGCCTCGAAGTTTTATATATTTACATATTTTCCGCTGCTAATTATATGTTTATTTCTTTGTATAACCGCGGGGGTTCACAGTTGGTATCAGAGCATAACGCTCCCGATGCACATTCGTGTAACCCCAATAAAATTGACCTAGAATAAGTGAGAGTGGGTAGAAATATGGACTAAATTTGATATCCTTGTGTGTTTGCTACTTGTTAAGTACTAATCTGTTTGTTGGTTTTGGTGAAAGGTTTATATACAACTTAGAATCGACTACCATATTGTCGATGTGTGAAGAAAAAGAGAGAAAGTGGTTGTTGTATTGTATGACGATTTGTTAGACTAAAAGAAGGGGCACTTCTATTTCCTCGTCTTTTCTCCCCGTTCTTGGTGCTCCTTGCTTTATTCTTTTAATTTTGATACAACTTCATCGTTCCATTCCTTTTATTTGTTATGGATCGTACTCTTTTCCTTCTTGTCAAGGACATTTGAACTCTATGTTTAAGAATTATTTTCGGCTTCTCTTTCATGGTTTGTTCACATTCCTTATACATCTTTAAGTACCCTCCCTTACTTTACCTTCGGGTTGGATTGATTACTTCGGTTTTGGGGTGAGCCTGAAAAGCTTTGTGAGAAGTATTTTGGGAATACTCGGACCTAGATCTTTTCACAGGTTGTGTACTCGGTAGTTGGACTTGATCTTGGATGTATATAATCTTGTTTAGGATGAAACTATGTTAGCCTTAGAGGAATAAATTTCATTATATTTGGCTTGGGAATTTGCTAAAATAAAGGGTATTATTCTACACTCTTTGTTCTTGGTTGGGAATCATCTTTCCGACTTATTCTTCGTGTCTTATTATTCCCTCTGCCCTAACTTATAGAAACTTGTCTCAGACTTTTGGAATATTGCAACTGTTGGGTAAGTTTAGAGAATTCAGGTGAATGGTGTTTTAAAGATCTTGGAACTTAGATGCGCGATAAAGGTCGAGTGTAATTACTGCAAGGAACCGATTGTGCAAGGATAAGATTGTGCTTAGGACTAAACTTTGATACTTATTGTTGGTAACCTTTTTGGTTTCAGGTTTGTGAATTGATAACCGGTGAACCATCTTGAGGAAAATTAAGTTCACTGAGATTATTAGTACGGGTAATCATTTAACTAATTTTATGGTTTTAAATCCAGTGTATTGGCTAGTTGGGTAAGTAAGCATGTACCCTTTGGGAAAATATTAGTGGAATTATCTAGTGTCATGTTCCTTCATGATTAGTTCTCTTTCTTATCCATATATCGTTTTCTTCTAGTGTCTTCAGACTAATCTCGTTTTGAGAACTTCCATTTGATAGTCATATCTAAACCTTTCATAATATTCCAAGTTATTCTTTCCATCGTACTCCATTTCGTGCTTATGCTCATATATCATGTCATCGATCATTTCTGTCTTTGTGCGTTATCTTGGTTTAGACTTAATATTTAAAGTTGTAGGTTGACTTAGTCTTCCCTCATCCCGAACCTCTATCCGTTCCTAGTAATTTGTTGATTTGAGTTGTACTAACCTTGAGAATTGTTTTATTACCACTTAGTTCGTAGATACCTTGTCTTTTCTTGATTGACTATTTTTTAGAGAACCCTTGAGATGTGGCACTCTTATATGAATTGAGCATGTTTTTGTTTGACATGACCTTGGGAGATAAAGTTAATTTGGATTTAACTATAAACTTGCGTGATTGAATGTCTAGGTAAGGTAACGTAAGGTTCTGAAAACAATGATTGTGAGCTACTTTGGGAACCGTGCCAAGAGTGAGACTAGTTGATTTTGGATATGAGTCGTTCGATGTTTGCAATATAATGCTTTGTGAGAAAGAGAGTGTAGGACACTGTATTTGGAGAATGTTGATCGAGTTCAGGTATGGTGTGTTAGCTAGTTTAGACAACCCAGGCAATGATCTTTTGGGATATTAGTGACCTTAAGGATCTACTTTCATGGTTTGGCTAGTGAATAGAATTTGATTTCAAAAGTTTTGGGGAAAATCCTTGAGAATGTGAGAGACGAGCTGGTGGATGCTTATGGAACTAATTGAACCGAACCTGGCTATTTTGGAATTTTAGATGTCAAACGATCTTTTCTCAAGTGTCGTGGATTTCTATGAGTAGAGGTTTATAAACTAGAGACCGTGCTAGGTTTCGAGGGACCGTTCCCCACTTGGATAGACCTAGGAATTGTGCGGGTAATGATGTCTGAAATATTGTACTTTCATGCTTAATAGTGAGTTGAATGAAAGAAACCATGTTAGAAGTCGAGCGGGTATGATTAGTGTTATGATATTATGGAATGGTAGTAGAAGTGTATATTTTGGACAATATCAAACTTACGAGATTAGACCTTCGATTGAGTGTTCAGGTTTATCGGGGATATGGTATTGTTTCGATTGAATTTAGTGAGATTTTATTGGAGGTATATGGAGATGAATTGGAATAAAATATTCGGAGCTTCCCTAGATGGAATGTGTTGCAGTAGAGAAACTAAAAATTTCAATGGTGATTATTTGATGACTGATGTTTGAGTTAGACTACTCATAGTAATACTGATATTGGAATGGGATTTGGCAGACGGTGGCGCGGTTTTTGACCGTTTGCATAAACTGTGGATTAGTGAGTAACAGAAAACTAAGTGAGTATCATTCAATTTGTGAGTACCATTTGTTTCCAGTTTATGGATTTTGGTTTTGGATATCCTATATCATCTCTCGTGTGTGACAGTTACCAGCTCCACTAATTTATTCATCCATATTACATTGTTTTGATGCACTTTGATACTGTCATTATGTACCAAAAATAAATACCTAAGTTACTACTAACAGAAGTCAGCGGTAAGTAGGGTCGATCTCCACAGGGAGGCTAAGTTGCTATCTATCTGTTTAATTCGGTCTGTCAGGGTGTCACAGAAATGGGGGTTGAATTGATTGTTGAACTAAACTAATAGGCGAGAGAGAAATGAATGTAAGAAATTAACAGAAAGAGAAGGGAAATATGCTAGGAGTCGGTCCACCGTGGCAACTATACTATCGGGTATACTGAGACGATTAAACTATTGATAAGAAGTGCTATGGTCGTCACCTTCGGTCCTTAAACCGCCCTAGAGCGTAAATAGCTTAGCTTTCGCCCTCACTACAATACCCTATTGTAATTAAGCAAGCCTTCCCTTCCAATCTTTCGATCCAGGTCGGGGTTAACTAGATTTATTGGTCTCCTGCATGCATTCATTCGTCCTGATAACAATTAAATTGCCTAATACAATTCTTATCGCAAGGCTAATCTATTCAAGTCAATTATAACATGTTGCTACCACGGCTTCCCTAATCCTAACATACTAAGGAGAATTAGCTAGACATGGAAATAAGGGAAACAAGAATAAAAGAAATAAGAACAATAAACATTAAATTAAAAAGAGAGAAGGGAAGAAAGAGTTACTAGATTAAAAGATCCAGAAATGAAGAACAAAAGTAACAGTGTATCGAACAGTAACCAAGTAAGGGGGAGAAAAGAAGAGAATGAAAGAGAGTTTAAATGACGTCCTAAGCTTCCTATTTATAAGAAAATAGGATTAGCTAAACCTAATTGACGGAGAACAACTAAAAAGCCCAGCCCGTAGCAAAATCCACTCGATCGAGTGGAATAAAACCACTCGATCGAGCAAACCTAACCAGAAACTGCCCGATCGACCGAGAAAAACACTCGATCGAGTAAAGGCATAAAAAGAACTGGTCGATCGACTAGATTAAGTGCTCGATCGACTGATTATTCATCCTAAAACCACTCGATCGACTAGAAAAGCACTCGATCGAGTGGATCTTGACTTCAGCAGCTCATAATTCATGTTAGTTTGACTTTGACTTGTCCTTTTAGCTCCCGAAACAGCTTCACGCATCCCAAGACAGCTATAATTCCTGCTCCAAATCTACTCTTCCTCCAAATGCATGCAAAACGGACGGCAAATGGCCTGATTTCACTACTTTATGGTCCATTCCTGCAATTAAGACAAAATACACCAAAGTAGCATATACGGGGCATTTCGTAGCATAAAACCACGATAAAAGCATAGAAATACGAGCATAAAATAGGCTAAAAAGACTATATAAAATGCACGTATCAAATCTCCCCAAACCAACCCTTTACTCGTCCCCGAGTAAACTAAAATGCAACTAAAGGAACAGGAAAGATAACTCAGAGCTAGCTACAAATGCCCACTTAAGCCGATTTAATGCAGACAAACTAACACTTATAGCTAAATAGTCAAATGCAAACGAGTTATAAGATGTTTATGAAAGTAGTTGAACCGTCGACCTTGCAAGACCTTTAACAATGGACTCTCACGGGTCACTCTTCTCTCATGAAGCAAAGGGTAAGCATATATGTATAAGAGAGAAAGAAAGATAGTCGCTCACCTAAACTACGACCCACATAAACATGCATGCAACTAATATGATAGACAATTCTAACTACCGTACACACATTCCAACCAAACAAGGTCCTGTCACAGCCGAGGGCTTACAAAAATATGGTAAAGTGAGGAAATGGGTAAGGAAAGGCAAAACATGTTATGGGAATGTGGAGGTATAGGTGATCAAGCTAGTACCTAAACAAAACCATATGAAACGTATCCATTTCCAACTCAATTATGAATTGCGCACATGCTCTTCATTTGGCATAAGATCTCACCAAACCAAACCAAACATACTCCTCAAATAATGTAAGATAGATCATAGGAGCAGAAACCGTCAACCAAACAACATTTTTTTCTTTTGATTTTCTTTTTTTTTTCTTCTTTTTTTTTTCGGTTTCTTCTTCTTTTTCTTCGAAATTTTCTCTTTTTTTTTTCTTTTCTTTTTCACGTCCTTTTTCATCATCCTCCTTTTCTTCATAAATTACCAACTCCAAGTCAACAGATACAAGCCAAAATTTGATACAATGAAATATATACCGCAAAGCATACACTAAACTAGCTTGACAAGGCAGGCTAAATTTGGAATGTAGCTAAAGGTCAACTGGCAAATTTGGCTAATGTGGAGTTTATGGGTAAAAATGAAAGAAAGGGAAATTGTAAGCATCTCCCTGCATGTGACACCAACCACTAACCCGAATGTATGACGGCAAAAAGCAATTGAATTTCATATACGTGCAAATTGATGAACATGTTATGCAAGGAGTATCTACTCACAGTCCTACATGAAACTGGTCATAAATGACACCAGTTTATAAGGCTCTAATTCCTTAGAAATTATAAGTAGGTTGCCAAAATATCAGGTCAAGTCTATTCGTTCAGCTAAATTTCAACATAAACTCGTAGATATGCAAAAGACAAAGCTAAAAGAACAGTTTAATGCAAGGCTTAAGCAAAAAGACAGATATAGTGCAATTTCATCATTGAAATCTACCGTTCCGACTCAACCTATATGCATGAAATTTTTGAATTTTAACAATTTTTTCAATTTTTAGGGAATTTTTGAATTTTAACGAAAATAAACAACAATGCAAACATAAATTAAATGTGATAACTGAAATGCAATAAAAACAACATGCAGACACAGATATGGATGCATAACCTCCCCAAACCAAACCGTACAATGCCCCCATTGTACCAAAACATGGAAAGGAAACGCAAACTAAAAGAGAAAAAAGAGTAAAAGCGGAAAAACTCACAAAATGCGCGAATAAGGGGACCTCCCCAAACCGACCATGAACATGGGAGGTTGCTAAAGGCCCGGAAACCGTCTCAGGAAGCTAATCCAAGTCAAATACACTCGATATCCGTCCAACAGTGGTCGATCGAGTGAGTGGGCATCCAAGAACTGCTCGATCGAATGGTGCTGTGGTCGATCGAGTGGTTTTCTTTCTGCAGGCACTCGATCGAGTAGAAAACCGCTCGATCGAGAGAATTTATCAGAAAAAGTACTCGATCGAGTGGAAAAACCACTCGATCGAGTGATCCTCAGCGTGTACCTGCAAAACACAATGAAAAACAGCCCGTAAACTAACTAGACAAGCAAACTGATAAAGTCTATGGTATAAAAACCATTTATTACAACTGAAAGTAAATAAAAAGCAAAATTAAAATCGACGGGTTACCTCCCGGGTAGCGCTAGCTTCAGTCAGGTCCCAGCTCGACCTTCTTTTTCTTCGAGCCTCTATAATTAGTCGCAATCAAAACAGCTCAAAGCGCGCAGCATTAGATCGTACATCTGCGCATGTGCTACACAAAAGCATAAGTAGCACCAAAGTGGAATAAAGAGATAGGAAATAAAATTGTATAAACATGTAAGTCTAACAAATTTCCTATGAGAGCTCCTAAATTTATCCACAAAATAGAGGAGCGCGGGAGCAGTTGTCAATAAAATAGGGTATCGTCTCAGATTAACGAACTTGAAATGGTAAGTACGGTGAAAAATCTTTAAATTAATCGACCACATGAGAGGAGGTATAACTTTAAAAGAAATAGCGCGAGTCAAACGAGGCAATATACTATTAAAACGAACAATAATAAAATTATCGTTTACTACCTCAGGTTGGTTGCTCTCAACCACGGAATCACTGACAAAAGAATGTAATACCTCATCCGTGCTAGGAGCAAATACCGACTCAGCTGTCCTTTCGTCGCCCTCAGTGGAATTCAGCCCATAAACCTCAGCTTCAAGTGTGTCCGACTCGGTTTTGAATAAGGGAGACTCACCGTATCCATTATCATCATCAAATTCGTCATCTAAATCAAACCCATATGATGAATCAAAGCTCCCAATGGCCAAATCAGTCGATCGAGCAAAATAATCACTCGATCGACCAACTTCCTCCTGAATTCCACTCGATCGAGTGGAAATATCACTCGATCGAGCACTTTCTCCTGGCAGATCACTCGATCGACCAATATTAGTTACTCGATCGAGTGATTCCTCCTGTACAGCACTGAAATCCTCGTGTGGGGTGGTGAAATGTGATAGAAACTCGTCGTCTGAGTCATAAAAGTCATCCTCAGCATTTGGCAACACGGTTTCTTCATGGGAAAAACCGCTCTCAGCAAGGTATACCTCTAATGGTTGCCCATTATCCGACTCAGCTGCTAACTGAGCTATTTGTGACTCCAGCTCAAGGATTCGAGCGTCCATATGTCTGTCACTCTCTTGCACTTGGGATACAAGCGTCCCCATTAAATATGTCAGCTCCGCGATCTCTTCTATCTGTATCTCAGCTGCTAACTGAGCAATTACGGACTCAAGCTTATCAACTCGCGAGACATATTCTTGCGCTTGGAATGCAAGTGTCTCCATCAAGGATTTCAGCTCCGCAAATTCTTCTTCTCGTATATCGGGAGGATCTTGTTGCGGTGGCCATTGATAGGGTGGATGTGGCGGCACAACTACGGCTGCATTGTGCTCAGCAGTACCACATCCCCAAGATTTCTTCCTTTCCCAACTAGCAGGTTTTTCAGCTTGGGCTTCAAACTGAGCAATTAGTCGGGAGACAGATGTCATCTTGGCAAGAGGGATCGAAGGTACTCAAGCCTTCCCTTCGATAATCTCCCTCGTAGCCTCGCCTAATAAACCCGTAGGCCTATCAAAACAGACTAAAGAAAAAGATAAGAACGGCCTCAAGGTACTTAGTCTTCCCTTGAGGCAAAATGACAAACAAAATAAAACAGATAAAAAGCGTCGCCTCCCCGGCAACGGCGCCAAAATTTTGGTACTGTCGTTATGTACCAAAAATAAATACCTAAGTTACTACTAACAGAAGTCAGCGGTAAGTAGGGTCGATCTCCACAGGGAGGCTAAGTTGCTATCTATCTGTTTAATTCGGTCTGTCAGGGTGTCACAGAAATGGGGGTTGAATTGATTGTTGAACTAAACTAATAGGCGAGAGAGAAATGAATGTAAGAAATTAACAGAAAGAGAAGGGAAATATACTAGGAGTCGGTCCACCGTGGCAACTATACTATCGGGTATACTGAGACGATTAAACTATTGATAAGAAGAGCTATGGTCGTCACCTTCGGTCCTTAAACCGCCCTAGAGCGTAAATAGCTTAGCTTTCGCCCTCACTACAATACCCTATTGTAATTAAGCAAGCCTTCCCTTCCAATCTTTCGATCCAGGTCGGGGTTAACTAGATTTATTGGTCTCCTGCATGCATTCATTCGTCCTGATAACAATTAAATTGCCTAATACAATTCTTATCGCAAGGCTAATCTATTCAAGTCAATTATAACATGTTGCTACCACGGCTTCCCTAATCCTAACATACTAAGGAGAATTAGCTAGACATGGAAATAAGGGAAACAAGAATAAAAGAAATAAGAACAATAAACATTAAATTAAAAAGAGAGAAGGGAAGAAAGAGTTACTAGATTAAAAGATCCGGAAATGAAGAACAAAAGTAACGATTGTATCGAAAAAGTAACCAAGTAAGGGGGAGAAAAGAAGAGAATGAAAGAGAGTTTAAATGACGTCCTAAGCTTCCTATTTATAAGAAAATAGGATTAGCTAAACCTAATTGACGGAGAACAACTAAAAAGCCCAGCCCGTAGCAAAATCCACTCGATCGAGTGGAATAAAACCACTCGATCGAGCAAACCTAACCAGAAACTGCCCGATCGACCGAGAAAAACACTCGATCGAGTAAAGGCATAAAAAGAACTGGTCGATCGACTAGATTAAGTGCTCGATCGACTGATTATTCATCCTAAAACCACTCGATCGACTAGAAAAGCACTCGATCGAGTGGATCTTGACTTCAGCAGCTCATAATTCATGTTAGTTTGACTTTGACTTGTCCTTTTAGCTCCCGAAACAGCTTCACGCATCCCAAGACAGCTATAATTCCTGCTCCAAATCTACTCTTCCTCCAAATGCATGCAAAACGGACGGCAAATGGCCTGATTTCACTACTTTATGGTCCATTCCTGCAATTAAGACAAAATACACCAAAGTAGCATATACGGGGCATTTCGTAGCATAAAACCACGATAAAAGCATAGAAATACGTGCATAAAATAGGCTAAAAAGACTATATAAAATGCACGTATCACACTTTTCCCTATGCCCCGAAATCATTGAGTTACCAGAAAGTTGGTGATTTCTATTTTCTTTCTTTTAGGTTATTCTTATACTAAAGTGAAACTTTGGATATTAGGTGATCATTGTCAGGGATTAAAGTCTTCATTTTCTTCATTTATTCTTCGCACTCCGCCGTTTCGAGTTAGGAATTTAGCTTCCGTAGTTCTTTTGCAGTCCGTTAAACATCTTGTTTATAACTTTTCTCAATATGCTTACCCATCGATTTATTCATTGTTTCTTTACTTTTCCTTTTCCCGGCGATTCAATTTATACTGCTTTTCGTTAATCAGCATTAGAATTTTGAGAAATCGTTTTCTTTAAATTAAAAAATTTGCTTTATCTTTGGATTGTATTACACATTCTTCTCTATTTTTGCAAATGTGTTTTACCAAATGTAAATTTTCACTATATATAAATTTGAGATTTTATATAAAGTTTCAATTGTTTTGACGCTGGTTTAATGATTTGACCTTTTATTGGAGACGTCTAATAACTGGTTCATCACTTGTGAACGCATTAGTTTTGAGTTTTGTTTCGGCTTGTTTAGGAGTTGGACCGACAGAGTTCTTGTTCACGACGGGCACTCTTTCGTTCAATCGGGTGAGACTAGTGTTATAAACCTTTCTTCAAAACTTGTTAAATGATTGTTTTGATTCTAACTTTTATTTTTGTATCCTTTTCGTCAATTGACATCTTTCAAGACTAATTGTCTTTTATTTAAGTTTTGGTTTTCTATATTCAAGTTTCGAGGACGGAACTTTTTGAAGGTGGGGTGATTGTAACACCCCGTATTTTATTAAGTTGGATGAAATTCTTTTAATTGCTACTTTCTATTTAATTACATTGTTTAACGATTTAAATATCTATTTTCTCAGTTAATTAATTAATTTCATTATAATTCGTTACGTTAAATTTAGTAATCGATAATAAGTTCTTTTAAAAGTTAACTCGAGTTTGTTTAGCTGATTTTTTTTATGAGTTCACGTGATAGTTTTATTTATTTAATAATTTTTATTTCTTTCTGAGTCCCTTTTATCGAAGTCAAGCTAAATGGGCTTCAAGCGGATATGAGAAGAATTGTCCAGTTAGCTATTTCGAATTTGTTCCGCTAATTTAGCAAATATCTTTAAAATCCGCTAATTTAGTAAAAATCACTACTAATTCCGATTCGAGCTTATTTCGTATTATTTCCGTTAACTAGCTGAGTTTGTTTTATTTTCACTCATTAAATTTATTTATTATTAATTTCGTTTCATTCCTAAGACTCTCTCTCAAATCTGTTTAATTTAACTCGAGACGGTTTTAAAAACCAGCGAAATTTCTTAACGATGAAGAAACGTACGTATAATAACTAGCTAGCTAGCTAGCTGCTCCGTCATTTCTCACGTATCATTCCTTATTCTCCCTTCCTTTTTCTTCTTTTTCGTTCTGTTTTCAAATATTAAATTTTAAATTGATTCTGCCACTCCGTTTGTCATCCGTTTTCAACGATTTTCGTTCAATATTGCTCCTCCCATCGTTCCTCTCAGTCCGTTGATGCGTGTCTTTTATATGATGTTTTACATCCCATTTTACACGCATTTCAGAGCTCATTCATGTAGTTTATGCTACATTTCTCCCTATTTCCGTCTACTTCCGTATTTTTGTACATTATTGCAGAAATGTGAAGAATCCAGCGGAAATCGAGCTAAATCCGTCCCCGAGTATCCTGCATTTCATATGACGTGAAGTATTCACCCGAGGAACGAGCTTGGTGCACAATTCAAGGCCCAAAAGACAAATCCACGAGATTATAGATGTCAAGTAGCAGCTCAAGCAGTCGATCGACCACTGCCATCAGTCGATCGACCAACTCATGGGTTCGAAGCTCATCAGACACTAAGGATCAGTCGATCGACCGCCATGCTCAGTCGATCGACCAATCTGCTATCCCATACGAGAATTAAAAGACCGAGGAAGCGCAAGCCCATTGAGTTTAGGTTTTAGAAATAAAAGTTACGTTAGTTGCTATATAACGTAACCTAGAAACATCGGATTTTGAGATGAAGTTTTTACATTAAATTTTACACAGTAACATTGAGTTTTATTAGGGTTTGGAATATTGTTTAGCATTGGAATTTTCGCTCTTGTTCTTAATCATTCTTCGGCTATTCTCGGTATTCTTCTGCCCTATTTCAATTCACTTCTATTTCGTTATTAGTATAGAATTGCTAGTTAGATTCCCGAAACCATTTTATTGTTGCATGTTAATTGTTTGTCTTACCGCTTTAATTATGAATTCAGTACTTTTATGCCTTAGTTTTATTGTTGTTATCACCTTCAGCATGAGTAGCTAAATTAATTGTGCTAGGATGTAGGGGAATTATGGCGTAGGCGGCGTAGTATTAAATTGATCGAATTCGCGTGTCGATCGATCGATCGCCATACCGGTCGATCGATCGTGACCACGTGAGGTTACCTTTCGTTTTAATTGATTTTAATGTTGTATTTAACGAATCGAATGCATGCGACCAGTTAGATGCTTAATTTATGACTGACCCATTAGATCGAAAGATATGGACAGTTGTTAGACCAACAATTAAAATGACTAAACTGTGCTGAGATCGAAAGATAGGTAGAGTTTAGACCGTTAGTCACTTTTCAGGACGAGAGTCAGTATTAGTGATATTAGGGACCTATAGCGAGATCGAAAGATGCTATTTGTTAAGAGTGGACTGAGAGGACCTCTTGTTTCCCGCCTCACATGTATTCCATTTAGTCCTGTTTAGTATGCTGCCGCCGAAGCTATAATGAACCAACCATCCTAGTACCTCCTTTTATATTTGATTTCATCTATTTGCTTAGTTTACTTTATTTTATCGCTCATTAGCTATAGACCAATCCAATCAAAACCCCCCACCTTATTGTTACCTTAGACTGAATTTAAACAACTAGAATTTACGTCTGCCTCCTTGTGGTTCGACCCTGTTACCACTAGCCTAGGTTAGTCTTAATAGGAAATTATAAATCTTATTTTTGGTACTCACAACGACGGGTATCAAATTTTGGCGCTGTTGCCGGGGAGGCAATAGTTCTAATTTTTAGCTGTTTTTATTTAGTCTTTCTTAGTTTAAGGGACTTATGTTCCTTAAACTTTTCTTATATTCTTTTTGTAGTTTCTTCTTATGCGCAGGTCACAGGGTGGTGAACTAGTACCATTCAATCCTGAGATTGAGAAATCTTTGCGCGAGTTGAGACGATCACAAAGGGTATTACCGACATAGGAAGAGCTGAGTACTCTGTCAAGCTATTACGAGAACGAGTTGTTCGAGGAAGACCCACATTCTTCACCCGTTTCCACTTCTTCAGCCGAGATAGTCACTTCTCCAGAAATTCCAGTCATGGCTGAGGAAGCGAGTATAGCTAGTGATTCTGAGCCGACAGCTGCAAATTTATATAAGGGGTTCGAATTACCAGGAGATGACAGGAAGTTCGAACCAAAGCCTTCATACATTAATATGGTTGAGAGAAACAAGTTCGGGGGAGCTGCAAATGAAGATGCAGCTAAGCATATGGAGACATTTATTGACTACTGCTGTTCCACACCCCCACCAGCCGGCGTGACCCAAGACCAGATCAAGGAGACTATGTTTATCTTCTCCCTTCGTGATGCTGCAAGGGAGTGGTATAGAGATCTGGACCAAGCCGTTCAGGGGATCACCGATTGGAATTCATAGGCTTTGGCATTCTACAAGAAATATTTTTCTGCCTCAAAGACCAATGCAATTAGAGCTCAAATCACGAGCTTTAAACAAGGGCCAGACGAGAACTTCCACGAAGCATGGGTCCGTTTTAAGAAGTTGGTGCGAACCATACCGCACCATGGGTTCGAAAAATGGAGCTTGTGCAATCAGTTCTATAATGGGTGTATGACGATCGAGGGCTATTTTGGATCTGCAGCCCGGTGGCCGATTTTTGAGAATTTGGGAGAAACCAAGGGGTGGAAGATCATTGATGATCTAGCCACCCACAAGGTCGCGTATGGGAATTCCGGAGGGAATCAAAGGAGGAGCGCTGAATCTCCTCTCAGAGCCGCACTTGAAGCTCTCACTGCGAGATTTCACAAGTATGAACTAGGAGGAGCTTCAAAGGGGGGTATTTACCAAGTAAATGTTGTGTCAGACGGTCCTTTCGTCTGTGAAAGGTGCGGAGCTGAGGGACACGTTTCGAAGAATTGCCCTAGTCCCTTTGAGTCTTGTGCTGCCTTTCAACATTATAGGCAGACAAACACCTACTATGAGCCTAATGTTCATCCCAACCTGAGGTGGAGTAGCCAGAATGTCCTAAATCTAACCCCACCTCCGCAGCAGCAACCCTATGTGCCCCCTCATCAAAAGCAACAACAATATCAAAAACCTCCCTATGTGCCGCAGCAGAACAACAATCCCATGGTTCTCGATTTTGCTGAGTTCAAGAACTTATTGCTGAAGGAGTCCCAAGCAAGTGAGGCCGGGATGAAGCTACTAGAGAGCCAAATTGCTCAATTGGCTAGTAAGAGTACCACTCGAGCTCCGGGACACTTACCGACTCAAACCGACCAAAAGGAGACCCTAAACGCCATCACATTGAGGAGTGGGTCCACCCTGGAGGGGCCTGCCATGGTCGAGGACGCTGTTGAAAAGAAGGAGGCAGATCCGAGTCAAAATAAAGTTGTAACGAATAATTCAAAGAAAAAGGCGTCTACCAGGTATATCAGTCGATCGACTGATACACCCGGTCGATCGACTGATACGCGGTTACAAAGCACTCTCAGGAATGTACACCTCGGTCGATCGCTTGAGGATAGTGGTCGATCGACCAAGATCACTGCTGATAGCGAGATTTTTCGTCCTCCGATGCCCGATAACTTGAGGGACAATTTGTTTCGGGGCACGACAACTCCGAAAGTGTTAGGGCGGACCGAGTCTTTGATGGGTCCATCCCGATTCTGAAGTTCGATCCGATGACGGTTAATGGCTCACATTTGAGACGGTCTGAGGAGGGTTCGAGCTTCAATAAGGAGAAGGTGGTGGACTTTCAGCCTAAGCCCACGGATACCCGCACGCGCGATTTAGAGGACAGGGCTAAGGTACTTCTCTCAGCCCCATATCCAGAGCGATTAGTGCCGACAAAGGAACAGGTATCTTTCAATAAATTTGAAAAGGTTATTCGTAGTTTGAATGTACAAGTTCCTTTCCTTGAGTTGGTCAATCAAGTGCCTGCCTACACTAAATTCATGAAACAACTCCTGTCTAAGAAAAAGTCACTTGAACATGTTCATACTGTCGCATTAACTAAAGAGTCATGCTCTTACTTGTCTCACACTGCACCTCACAAGCTAGAGGACCCAGGTAGCTTTTCTGTTCCTTGCAATATAGGTACCTTCTCTATTGAGAAGGCATTATGTGACTTAGGAGCTAGTATAAGCGTCATGCCTTTGAGTCTAGCTAGGAAGCTCAAATTGACTAGGTTCGCAGTGACAGATATGACAGTACAGATGGCTGACCGATCTGCGGTCCAGCCAATAGGAGTCTTAGAGGACATCCCTGTCCAAATAGGGAAGTTCTTCTTCCCCGTCGACTTTGTTGTACTTGACATGCCTGAGGATGCCCATATTCCCATTATTTTGGGTAGGCCATTTCTGCACACTGCTGGTGCAGTCATAGATGTCGGTCTAGGAACCCTGACTTTTAAAGTGGGCAAGCATTCTATCGTTTTTGCCCAACCGGCCAAGAAAAAGGACCCCATGTGGCCTGTGACTTGTAACACGGTTTCTGACAAGAAATCGTACTTCATGCTTCCTGATTCACCTATCTTTATTCCTGTTGTAACCCCTCCGCCCCAGATTGGGAGCAAATTGGAGGAAGATTTGTCTATTTCTGATATTGTAGGAGCTGGGTTGGGGAAGGAAGAACAGCAAGTTGCTCCAACTGTAAAGAGGCCGATCATTCAAAGAGGAGGTCTTGGTTGCCTTAGCTATGGAATTGATGAGGAAGTTGATGACGAACCGGTCAAGGCACGGAAATCCGACTTGGACTTTGATAAGCAAGAAGAGGTCATTGACTGGGGAGATGATGATAGTGTTGATCCGTTGAACCATACGGACGTGGAAGCTAAGAAGGTGCATTTTGCTAAGATAAGCACCGTTGAGGCTACCTCTAGTAGCCAGAAGCCGACAAAGTGGGCCATTCCGTGGCCGTTCTTAATCAACTACTAGTTGATCACATGTTTTCCGAACATTTTATTTGCTTTTGTTAGACGTTTTTTTATTGCTTTTGTGTGCGCGAAACTTCGCATTTTATTTTGCTTGCTTAGGATTTTATGCGTTTGAGACTTTATTTTGGGTTTTGCGCAATTTTGGGCGCGTATTATTGTGCACTTGCAGGTTTTTAGACCTCATTCGCTCAAGTTATTGAGCAAATACGAAGAAATAAGGAGTACAGCAGTATTTTCAGTCGATCGACTCGCTACATTGGTCGATCGACTGAGTTGCACTTTCCAGGAGCTACTGTTCCTGACACATTAGTCGATCATCGCCGTCCTTAGTCGATCGACCAAGGACGCTTCTTGTATTTGTTCACGACTCTCTCCCCGCTTTGTGTTTGGTCGATATGCGGACTTAAGGGAGTTTTCTATTCCACTTTACTTTCCGTCAAATTATTTATTTCTTCTATTTTCTCAATTGTGCACAATTTTACCGCTTCAAAAATTGTTTTCTCGATTTTATGCGTGGGTTTTATTTGTCTTTTAGGTACTTATTAGTAGCACTGCTGGCTACTGAAACCTCCTAGCTCACGCTGGTTTGGGGAGGTTTCCTTTGCTGCGTTTAAAGTCTTGTAAGTTCCCGATTTCCACTTCAGGTCATTTTTATTTATTTTCCCGCAAATTCCCATTTCTCTTTTCTTCATTACATGATTTTGCACAATGGGGACATTGTGTGATTTGGTTTGGGGAAGGGTTTTGCGTCGCATATCATTCGCTTGCATTCACGTTTACATTCTGTTTTGCATTGTTCATTTCATTTTATATATATACGAAATTCGAAAAAATTGAAAATTTTCCCATAAAATGCACGTTTATTTTAGCATATAGGTCGAGTCGGAACGGTAGTATTTCAAGGATGATATTGCATTTTGCACCTGTTTTGCCTGAGCCTTGCTTGATTAACATGTTATTAGTAGAATCGTAAGTGCATATCTACGAGTTTTCGTTAATTATTTGCTGGACTTGAGACTTGACTTTGAAAATTGGCAAACTACATCATATTTCTGAGATTTAGAGCCTATAACTGGTGACATCTATGACCAGCTTATTTAGGAATGTGAGTAGTACTCCTTATGAGGCATGTCACATAAATGTGCATAAATATGAACTTAATCTGCTTAATACATGTACGCATTCGGTCTGTGGTTAGTTGACACATGTGGTAGAGGTTTCCCCTTATTCGTTTTGCCCATAAGCTCCACACTGCCAAAAATAGCCTTTTTGTCCCGTTAACTACATCCTACTTTTAGCATGCCCTTGTCAAGCTAGTAGTTTACGTTTTTGGGATTGTTACTTAGTTTTTGGTAGCATATGCTCATGTTTGAGATAATATTGGAAAGATGAAAAGGAGGAAAGAAAGGAATAGAAAAAAGAAAAAAAGGAAAAAAAGATGAAAAAATGATTCAAAAAAAAAAAGAGTTCTGTACTGTTCATGCGGTCGATCGACTACCTCTTTTGGTCGATCGACTGAGGTTCGAGAGAGAGAATCGATTCGCATAATTCAAGCCTTTATCTTTTGGCGATTTTTGCTCCCATGTATTATTCATATTTTATGAGGAGTTAGTTGATTACTTTTATACCTGGAGATTGTGAGATTTGTGCTTGCTATAGCACCGTTCCATTTGTTTTTTGAGCAAGAAGTTGGATGTTGCCATATGGTTCCGTTTCGGTACTAGCTTGATCACCTGTACCTCCACTTTTCCATAAATGTTTTGCCTCTTCTTACCCATACCTCACATATCCACATATATACCTCGGCATGTGTCATGGTCTCTTGTTGGTTGGAATGCGTATGTACGGTTGTAGAGATTGCTTTCATATTAGACTGCAGGCATGTTCTTATAGGTCGTAGTTAGGTGAGAGTCTTTACAAAACCAATTCTTTCTATTTTTCAATTATTCACCTGTGCTTGTTTGAGTGATATGAGCGACCCGTGAGAGTCCAATTTGATGAGTCTCTACAGTTGACGGTTCAGTAGTTTTAACGGCTCCATAACTCGTTTGCATGATTCATTTGCTAATTGATTGTTGGTTGTGCATTAAATTGGTTTAGGCTTTACATGTTGCATTTCGCTCTGAGATTGAACTCGTTCCATTAGGTCATTAGATCGAGTCTAGTTCTTGCTTGGGGACAAGCAAGGGTTGGTTTGGGGAAGTTTGATGCGTGTCTTTTATATGATGTTTTACATCCCATTTTACACGCATTTCAGAGCTCATTCATGTAGTTTATGCTACATTTCTCCCTATTTCCGTCTACTTCCGTATTTTTGTACATTATTGCAGAAATGTGAAGAATCCAGCGGAAATCGAGCTAAATCCGTCCCCGAGTATCCTGCATTGCATATGACGTGAAGTATTCACCCGAGGAACGAGCTTGGTGCGCAATTCAAGGCCCAAAAGACAAATCCACGAGATTATAGAAGTCAAGTAGCAGCTCAAGCAGTCGATCGACCACTGCCATCAGTCACTTAAAATGACTAAACTGTGATGAGATCGAAAGATAGGTAGAGTTTAGACCGTTAGTCACTTTTCAGGACGAGAGTCAGTATTAGTGATATTAGGGACCTATAGCGAGATCGAAAGATGCTATTTGTTAAGAGTGGACCGAGAGGACCTCTTGTTTCCCGCCTCACATGTATTCGATTTAGTCCTGTTTAGTATGCTGCCGCCGAAGCTATAACGAACCAACCATCCTAGTACCTCCTTTTATATTTGATTTCATCTATTTGCTTAGTTTACTTTATTTTATCGCTCATTAGCTATAGACCAATCCAATCAAAACCCCCCACCTTATTGTTACCTTAGACTGAATTTAAACAACTAGAATTTACGTCTGCCTCCTTGTGGTTCGACCCTGTTACCTGTTGGGGTTGGTGTCCTTAACAGTTAGTGCAAGGACTTATAAACCTCTAAAAGGATCAAAGGGCATACTTTGGTATTATTATCAGTTGATCCACGCTTATCAATAACGGTTGGCTTGCTAGATAAGTTTGACGTTATTGTCATACAGATGGCGGTGATCAACTGGTCCCTAAAAGTCACACCTATAGGATACGTTTGAGAGACGTGACAGTATGGAAATACAGTCATGTAGATGCCAAAAAAAAAAATTGACTAACCAGTTAGTCCGAGTTATTTGACTAGTAATTAGTCAAATATGTGATGTTGAGATATTATATTTAATACGGATTAAATATCATGGGCTAAGGCGAATTAACCAGTTAATTCGTAAAATTAAATATAAACGATTTATATTTAATTAAATGTATATTGAATATAATTATACAATACTGCTTTGTCGGACACGAATTAATAATTCAGCTAACCCGTATTATTAGCTGATGCCTTAATTTCCGATAACCGATAATGATTTATAATATAAACCCGTCATATACATTTTAGCATTTGTAACCTGGACCTCGAGCTAAAATTAAGAGGAAGTGGAAGCCCACTTCCCCATGCATGCACTCGGTCCGGCCGAACCAAACAAAAGGAGAGACTCCCTCTCCTTTTGACTTAGACAATTTTTTCATTTGCAGAAAAACTAGGGTTTTGAAGAGCATTCTCCTCTATCGAAACCGAGATCTCTCATCTCAAACAAACTCACATCAGTTCTCCCAATATTGCAAGGCAATCGGAGAACACTATCTAGCACAAGGGCATATCTCGGACAAGTCTTGGGTGCAACAATTAGGAGGGAAACTCGTTTGATTCCTGTTCTTTACGCCGCACAATAAGGACCCGAGGTTATTTCTTGTTTATTATCGTTTCCATTGTTTTCATGTTTTATGACGATATTCGCATGTTAAATTTACGTTATAGTCCTAAATTTAAAGGGTAGTATACGGATATTCACCCACAAGTGGTATCAGAGCGAGGCCACGTGAATTTTTCATGTGTTTTTCATAAAACGTTTTTGAAACGATGATTTTCTGCTTTGAAAACCGTGCCTAGTATACACGGCAGATTTTTTTTTCAAACCGTGTCATGTATTACACGGCAATTTCATGTTTTTTCGATTTGGTTTTTGCATATTGTTATTTTATACAGAGATTATAACAATATGTCATGTTTTGTCAATTGTCAAATTTGTTTTAATGCGTTTTTGATCATATTTGCAATTGATTTTGTCTCGAAATATGTTTTCACGAGGGTTTTGAATTTTCCAGAGATTTTAGCACTCGATCGACCATGTTTTTAATCGATCGAGTGGCTTTTTTCAGTATATTTTTGCTCGATCGAGTCCCTGTACTCGATCGATCGACCTGTTCAAAATTTTTTGCTCGATCGAGTCCTTGCACTCGATCGACACGCTTTCAAAACCCCTCCGCTTTCGATCGAGTTGTCCTCGTACTCGATCGAGCAGATTTCTTGATATAGGTACTCGATCGACCTCCAGGTTAGTCGATCGAGTACTCCTCGACAGCATACCCCTCGATCGACTTGCAGTTCGATCGATCGAGCCCTTTGTTCCTCGATCGAGCACTTGTGTCCCTGGATCGAGGGATTTAAATCTTTTGACTTTGAAAATTTGTTTCTTTTGATTTAAATTTTCTTTTGGCTTCTATATGTACTTTATACGGATATAGTACACTCGCTTAATAGTGAATCGGTTCACTCACGTACCATATAGTTGTTTTAAAGCGTCTTTAAAATGACGGATTGTAATGGATTAAAATTAAATGATAGAAGCGGTTTTATCACATGAATTTTAATCATTAAAAGGTGGTTTGGATAATTTTAACATAATTACGGAATTATGTCACGAATGAATTTGTTTTTAGTTGATGCATTTTATTTATCGTTAATTATGAATGCCGTGAATGCCTTTTTATTACGTATTTAATTTTTACAATTGATTGTAACTTAGTGTGGCCTTAGTAGAACGTGTTACCGTAATGATGGAACACGGTCTTGGTTGTATTTTGAGATCTTGTATCTCCGTTTTGGATTTTTCACTTGTAATTACAGTTTTAATTAGAATGTAAATAGGTTTATATTTGTAATTTTAAATTGTAATTTTTTGAGAAGACCAAAGATGGAGACCAGATGCTCACTCCCGCTACTTGGATCAAGATGGAACATCAAGACAAGCTTTTCGGGTCCAACGGTGGATTCCAAAGTTGTATTTTGTTCTTATACTAGGATAGGCCACACTAGGAAATTTTTATTTACGTATTGCATTCCTTTATTTATTTTTCGCAACGATTATTTGCATCATATTCCGCCTAAAAACCAAACCACCTATAATTTATTGCATGAAAACTGACACATATAGAGGTCACGAGTTAGTTTTCATTGACATTCTCATGTCACACGTTTTAAGCCATCATCCAAATAAATTCATTCACGACAGACGCTAGTTATTCGTTCACTTAAAATGAATTATAATTTTGTTGATGGGATCTTCCTCGTATAAACTAAAATTGAGAACGGTCTTTATAGGTCAAACTCCAATGAGTCCCTTCTTCGTCGGTAGGCATACTATGACCCCTTCTACGTCGGGTAAGTTGGAACCGATTGACCTATTTTATCTCAACACTATGGTCACTCGTACGATCCTGTGATCATGGTGGACTATAGATAGGATTTACGGAAATCTATCGACCAAGAGTTCTTCCGGAAGAATTAGCTAAACAGTTGGCTTATCAATTTACAGAAATTGAGTCTTGGGATCACTTGTATCTTTCTTGAGGGAGATCAATTATGCAAGTGCGAGAGTCTACATGTTTAAAATGAATTTTTAAAATAGACTTAAATCACCTCGATGAGTTGCTTATTTCGTTTTGTTTTTCTTTCTTTTTCAGTGTAGATCACGATTTTAAAATCGCTAAACATCAAATGCTGGTTCAAGTGATAACCCAATGCCAAGTGCCACATTGGACCGTGAGTCCTGGCTTAGGATCTTCATGAGTCGGATGAATCGGTCTACTCGGATCGAAGAATGACGGATCCAACCGCGGATCGGGAGGCAGCATTACGGAATCTTGCCGCTGCGACGGAAGCTCGGATATCTGCTTGAGCCCATGCCGTTAAACCCAGGCCCCACGGCTGGAATTAACGAAATCAACGAGTATAACGATTTCGCTTTAGAAGCGGGTGCGGTAAAGAACGTACTTATTTTTGCAATGGAACCCAATTTGCAGAAACGCTTCATAGCCCAAGGTGCAAACAAGATTTTCACCACGCTCACTAAGGAATTCTCGAAAGCACCGAGAATCGTGACCTATGAGCATACCACTCGCTTCTTTGATGCGAGACTCCAGAAGGGCCAACCGGTTAGCCCACACATTCTCAGCATGATTGAGAATGTCGAGAACCGGAGACCTTTAAGCGTAACATCAGCGAGAATATTGTTATCGACCGTATTCTTCACTCACTCCACGATGGTTATTCGCAATTCAGAGCGAATTACTATATGAATGATTTGAAGAAAACTCCCCATGAATTGCACTCCCTCCTCGTACAGACCGAGAAGGACATGAAGTTCAGTGGGAGTTCGAAACAGGATGTTCTCATTGTGTCAAACAAAGGGAAAGGTAAGGGCAAAGCTCAGGCAAACCTAACAAAGAGGTAAGGCGAAGTTCAAGAAGTCGGGTTCGGGGAAGAGTGGTCTGGTGAGGCGAGTAACTCATCGAGGCATGACAAAGAGCAAGAGTGAAAACATGGAATGCCATCATTGCCACAAGATGGGCATTGAGACGCACATGTCCTGTTTATCATGAGGACTTAAAGGCGGTCGTGTTAAACCCGTTGGTATGTCTTCTCTCTCTTCTACTTTTATTCACATGATTGAGATTAACCACGCAAGATTCTGAAACTTGGGTACTTGATACTGGTTGTGGTTCTCATCGTGTAATCATGTGCGGGGCTCTCGAAACATCGAACCCCTCGTAAAGGGTGAGGTGGACCTGCGTGTTGGGAATGGAGCAAGAGTAGCTGCCATCTCCAAGGGGACATATGTGATCCAGCTTCCAAGCGGATTTGAGTTATCATTATATGATTGCTATTATGTTCCTAGTCTTTTGAAAAACATTATTTGATTTCTGCGCTTGATAAACTTGGTTTTTCATTTGTAATAGAAAACAATGCTTGCATTTTCTCATTACACGATATGATTTCTGACAAGGCGTTTCCATGAACGGAATTTATGTTTTAGATCGGACCTCGGAAATATTACACGTAATGAATAAAAAGTTAAAGGTTGGTGACAAAGATCAAACGTATCTATGGCACGGCCGTATGGGACACATTAATGAGAAACGCGTAAAAAAACACTCATCAAACATGGAGCTATCTCGGCCTTTGATTTTCAATCATTTGGCACGTGTGAATCATGTCTCATCGGTAAGATGACTCGGATTTCCTTCAAAGGTGTTGGAATGCGCTCTGCTGACCTATTAGGGCTCATACACACGGATGTATGTGGTCCTATGTCAATCACCGCACGAGAAGGCTATAGGTATTTCATCACTTTCACGGACGATTTGAGTAGATATGGCTATGTCTACTTAATGAAGCACAAAAGTGAATCCTTTGAGAAATTCAAGGAATACCAAAATAGGTTACAGAACCTATTAGGTAGAAAGATTAAAACACTGCGTTCGGATCGTGGTGGCGAGTATCTTTCTCACGAGTTTGATCAACACCTAAAGGACTGTGGGATTGCCCTACAGTTAACTCCACCTGGAACACCTCAATTGAATGGTGTGTCCGAACGGAGAAATCGAACACTACTTGATATGGTTCGATCCATGATGAGTCACGGTTTTACGATTCATTATGGGGTTATGCTCTATTGTCACCGCTCTAATACTTAACCGAAGTCCGTCTAAAGTCATTGTTGACAAGACTCCATATGAACTATGGAAGGAACGGTCCCTAACTTGTCCTTTATACGGGTTTGGGGGTGCGAGGCTTATGTCAAGTGGAGACATGAAGATAAGCTCGGCCCGCGATCGGTCAAGACATACTTTATAGGTTATCCTAAAGGAACACGTGGTCATTACTTCTATTCGCCAACCGAACAACGTGTTTTTGTTGCGGCTAGTGCGACATTCTTAGAGAAGGAATTTCTCGAGAATGCAAAGAGTGATAGAACCTTCGACCTGTCGGAGATTCCAGAACCAAATACCGAGCAACTATTGGAGGAACCTATTCCTTCAATCCCGGCTGCGGTGAACATTCCTGAGGAACCTAGGAGGTCGGGAAGAGTCTCTTTTCCTCCGGACAGATACATCGGTATGGTCGAGGAACATGACATAGATGACGTTCTACTCTTAACGAGTAGTGAACCCGCAACCTATAAAGGTGCCGTGACCGATTCGACTCGAAACTATGGCTTGAGGCCATGAAATCCGAGATGGACTCTATGTATGAGAACAACGTGTGGGATCTTGTTGACTTACCTGCTAAGGTTCGTCCCCTTCAATGCAAATGGCTTTACAAGATAAAGCATTCTGTGGAAGGTCAACAAGATATCTACAAAGCACGACTAGTTGCTAAAGGTTTCACCCAAGTGCCAGGTTTGCACTACGATGAGATTTTTGCACCCGTAGTCATGCTGCGTTCCATTCGGATTATCTTAGCGATCGCCGCTTTTCATGACTATGAAATTTGGCAAATGGATGTGAAAACCGCCTTCTTAAACGGCTTTTTGGAGGAAGAGTTGTACATGGTACAACCCGAAGGTTTCATCGATCCTGAACATCCTAAGAAAGTATGCAAGCTTAAGCGTTCCATTTATGGACTTAAGCAAGCATCACGGAGTTGGAATCATCGCTTCGACCAAGTGATAAAAGAAAATGGATTCACTCGATCGGTCGAGGAACCATGTCTATATATCAAGTCGAGTGGGAGCAAGATTGTCTTCCTAATATTGTATGTTGACGACATACTCCTGATTGGGAATGACATACCTCTCTTAACTTCGGTGAAAGTATGGTTGAAAAACCATTTCCGGATGAAAGATCGGGGAGAGGCGCAAAGTGGGCATCCGTATCTATCGAGATAGATCACGTCGGATGTTATCTCTCGATCAGAGTCTTACATAGACAAAGTCCTAGAGAGATTCAGCATGACTAACTCCAAGAAGGGGTTTCTTCCTATGGCTCCAGGGGTGCATTTGAGCAAGTCTCGCAGGCACGAGACACCGGAAGAGAAAGAGCGCATGACACGGATTCCTTATGCTTCGGCTATAGGATCAATCATGTATGCCATGATATGCACACGTCCGGACGTGGCATATGCATTGAGTATGACAAGTCGATTCCAACAGCAACCAGGTGAACCACATTGGTTGGCTGTCAAGAACATTCTTAAGTACCTCCGAAGGACTAAAGATTGGGCATTGACTTATGGAGGCTCTCAGACGCTATGCGCAACCGGTTCTGAGATGCTAGCTTCCAAACGGATCGTGATGACTCGAAATCTCGGCCAGATTCGTTTTTTACTCTTAATGGCGCTGCATCAGCTGGAAGAGTTCGAAACAAAAACTTTACAGATTCTACGACCGAGTCCGAGTACTATGCCGCGTACGAAGCTACAAAGGAAGCGATATGGATGCGTCAATTCTTACATGGGCTATCTCAGAGTGCCTAGTTCGAATGACCCGATCACCATCTATTGCGACAATAGTGGTGCCATCTTCCAAGCTAAGGAGCCTAAGTCTAGCAACAAGTCTAGACATGTACAACGGAAAGCTCATCTAATCCGGGATTACGTGGAGCAAAAGACAGTAGTGATAGAAAAGATTGCTACAGATGACAACATAGCAGATCCTCTCACTAAAGCATTACGACAAGATAAGCATGAAGGGCACGTTAATTCCATGGGAATTAAACGTGTTCCTAAGTTGTAGTACTCTTTTATGGATCGGATTCATTCTCTCTTGTACTCTATACGACATCATCGTTTTGATATTTTATATATATGTATTTTGTTTTTCATGTGGAATTGTACGACGATTTTGAACACCACAAAGTGAACTGAACAAACATCATATCTTGTTAGTCCTTAATTGCCCACATGAGCTGATAACTCTGGCAATTATTTTGTGACGTTGGTTGATGGTGGGTTCAACGAGCCATAAGTCAACCGGTTGGTCGACCAATCACAGAGGCGATTTATACGGATATTTCGTAGGACACCATTGTGACATCGACGTGGAGTCCTAAATGTTTTATAACATTCGTTGCCCGGTCGTGGATAGGACTTCCATGGTGATCCTTAGAGTCGAATCTCTTGACTATCGACTGTCTCTTGAGACTACGGCAGATTTTGGGTGACTTTGGTTTCTTTCTCACGGTCATCCGTAACAGGGGGCCAAGTAGATTTTTTCTGGGTCATTTCATTCTGTGCTTAGATCGGAAGGAGTCGAGTTGAAGGAAATATTCAGCCTTTATCAGGTACTCGATATTTCTCAGGGCCACTCGAGGAGTCAGAATCGAAATGCATGGCCATGCTCGGATACGGATTCGTTTTATCAGTTAAGTTACTCTCTAGTCGGGGAAACCACTCTAGATACAGATCGATTGTAAAATACGACCTTTGCGGATCCAGATCTGCAAATTGTTTTACATTGAGTGGGAGAAATTTTTAAATGAATATGAGAATCGGTTATCGCACATACACTTGTACGGACAAGTGGGAGTTTGTTGGAGCTTGTGTCCTCCAGTTAGTGCGGATAACGTCATTGCACATACACTTGTACGGACAAGTGGGAGCTTGTTGGGGTTGGTGTCCTTAACAGTTAGTGCAAGGACTTATAAACCTCTAAAAGGATCAAAGGGCATACTTTGGTATTATTATCAGTTGATCCACGCTTATCAATAACGGTTGGCTTGCTAGATAAGTTTGACGTTATTGTCATACAGATGGCGGTGATCAACTGGTCCCTAAAAGTCACACCTATAGGATACGTTTGAGAGACGTGACAGTATGGAAATACTGATCATGTAGATGCCAAAAAAAAAATTGACTAACCGGTTAGTCGAGTTATTTGACTAGTAATTAGTCAAATATGTGATGTTGAGATATTATATTTAATACGGATTAAATATCATGGGCTAAGGCGAATTAACTGATTAATTCGTAAAATTAAATATAAACGATTTATATTTAATTAAATGTATATTGAATATAATTATACAATACTGCTTTGTCGGACACGAATTAATAATTCAGCTAACCCGTATTATTAACAGTTTATAATATAAACCCGTCATATACATTTTAGCATTTGGCGAACTGGACCTCGAGCTAAAATTAAGAGGAAGTGGAAGCCCACTTCCCCATGCATGCACTCGGTCCGGCCGAACCAAACAAAAGGAGAGACTCCCTCTCCTTTTGACTTAGACAATTTTTTCATTTGCAGAAAAACTAGGGTTTTGAAGAGCATTCTCCTCTATCGAAACCGAGATCTCTCATCTCAAACAAACTCACATCAGTTCTCCCAATATTGCAAGGCAATCGGAGAACACTATCTAGCACAAGGGCATATCTCGGACAAGTCTTGGGTGCAACAATTAGGAGGGAAACTCGTTTGATTCCTGTTCTTTACGCCGCACAATAAGGACCCGAGGTTATTTCTTGTTTATTATCGTTTCCATTGTTTTCATGTTTTATGACGATATTCGCATGTTAAATTTACGTTATAGTCCTAAATTTAAAGGGTAGTATACGGATATTCACCCACATTACCACTAGCCTAGGTTAGTCTTAATAGGAAATTATAAATCTTATTTTTGGTACTCACAACGACGGGTATCAAATTTTTGGCTATTCTTAGGGAGGCAATAGTTCTAATTTTTATTTGTTTTTATTTAGTCTTTCTTAGTTTAAGGGACTTATGTTCCTTAAACTTTTCTTATATTCTTTTTGTAGTTTCTTCTTATGCGCAGGTCACAGGGTGGTGAACTAGTACCATTCAATCCTGAGATTGAGAAATCTTTGCGCGAGTTGAGACGATCACAAAGGGTATTACCGACAGAGGAAGAGCTGAGTACTCTGTCAAGCTATTACGAGAACGAGTTGTTCGAGGAAGACCCACATTCTTCACCGTTTCACTTCTTGGTAGAGACAGTCACTTCTCTAGAAATTCCGGTCATGGTGAGGAAGCGAGTATAGCTAGTCATTCGAGCGGCATTTGCAAATTTATATAAGGGTTGAATTACCGGGAGATGACGGGAAGTTCGAACCAAAGCCTTCATACATTAATATGGTTGAGAGAAACCAGTTCGGGGGAGCTGCAAATGAAGATGCAGCTAAGCATATGGAGACATTTATTGACTACTGTTGTTCCATACCCCCACCAGCCGGCGTGACCCAAGACCAGATCAAGGAGACTATGTTTATCTTCTCCTTCGTGATCTTTGCAAGGAGTGGTATAGAGATCCTGGACCGAGCTGCGTTCATGGGATCACCGATTGGAATTCATTGGCTTTGGCATTCTACAAGAAATATTTTTCCGCCTCAAAGACCAATGCAATTAGAGCTCAAATCACGAGCTTTAAACAAGGGCCGGACGAGAACTTCCACGAAGCATGGGTCCGTTTTAAGAAGTTGGTGCGAACCATACCGCACCATGGGTTCGAAAAATGGAGCTTGTGCAATCAGTTCTATAATGGGCTGTATGACGATCAGAGGGCTATTTTGGATGCCGACCGGTGGCCGATTTCTTTGAGAATTTGGGAGAAACCAAGGGTCGAAGATCATTGATGATCTAGCCACCCACAAGGTCGAGTATGGGAATTCGGAGGGAATCAAAGGAGGAGCGCTGAATCTCTTCAGAGCTGCACTTGAAGCTCTCCTGCGAGATTTCACAAGTATGAACTAGGAGGAGCTTCAAAGGGGGGTATTTACCAAGTAAATCTTTGTGTCGAGACGGTCCTTTCGTCTCGTGAAAGGTGCGGAGCCGAGGGACACGTTTGAAGAATTGCCCTAGTCCCTTTGAGTCTTGTCTTTGCCTTTCAACATTATAGGCGGACAAACACCTACTATAAGCCTAATGTTCATCCCAACCTGAGGTGGAGTAGCCAGAATGTCCTAAATCCAACCCCACCTCCGCAGCAGCAACCCTATGTGCCCCCTCATCAAAAGCAACAACAATATTAAAAACCTCCTTATGTGCCGCAGCAGCAACAACAATCCCATGGTTTGATTTTCTTGAGTTCAAGAACTTATTCTTTGAAGGACTCCCAAGCAAGTGAGGTAGGGATGAAGCTACTAGAGAGCCAAATTGCTCAATTGGCTAGTAAGAGTACCACTCGAGCTCGGGACACTTACCGACTCAAACCGACCAAAAGGAGACCCTAAACGCCATCACATTGAGGAGTGGGTCCACCCTGGAGGGGTCTGCCATGGTCGAGGACGCTGTTGAAAAGAAGGAGGCAGATCCGAGTCAAAATAAAGTTGTAACGAATAATTCAAAGAAAAAGGCGTCTACGGGTATATCGGTCGATCGATCGATACACCGTCGATCGATCGATACGCGAATTCTGGCGAGCTTCTGAATCTGTACACCTCGGTCGATCGGCGAGGATAGTGGTCGATCGACCAAGATCATCGCGATAGCGAGATTTTTCGTCCTCCGATGCCCGATAACTTGAGGGACAATTTGTTTCGGGGCACGACAACTCCGAAAGTGTTAGGGCGGACAGAGTCTTTGATGGGTCCATCCCGATTAAGTTCGATCCGATGACGGTTAATGGCTCACATTTGAGACGGTCGAGGAGGGTTCGAGCTTCAATAAGGAGAAGGTGGTGGACTTTCAGCCTAAGCCCACGGATACCCGCACGCGCGATTTAGAGGAGCAGGGGCTAAGGTACTTCTCTCGCCCCATATCCGGAGCGATTAGTGCCGACAAAGGAACAGGTATCTTTCAATAAATTTGAAAAGGTTATTCGTAGTTTGAATGTACAAGTTCCTTTCCTTGAGTTGGTCAATCAAGTGCCTGCCTACACTAAATTCATGAAACAACTCCTGTCTAAGAAAAAGTCACTTGAACATGTTCATACTGTCGCATTAACTAAAGAGTCATGCTCTTACTTGTCTCACACTGCACCTCACAAGCTAGAGGACCCAGGTAGCTTTTCTGTTCCTTGCAATATAGGTACCTTCTCTATTGAGAAGGCATTATGTGACTTAGGAGCTAGTATAAGCGTCATGCCTTTGAGTCTAGCTAGGAAGCTCAAATTGACTAGGTTCGCGATGTGATATGACGAAGCATGAGATGGTGACCGATCTGCGGTCCAGCCAATAGGAGTCTTAGAGGACATCCCTGTCCAAATAGGGAAGTTCTTCTTCCCCGTCGACTTTGTTGTACTTGACATGCCTAAGGATGCCCATATTCCCATTATTTTGGGTAGGCCATTTCTGCACACTGCTGGTGCAGTCATAGATGTCGGTCTAGGAACCCTGACTTTTAAAGTGGGCAAGCATTCTATCGTTTTTGCCCAACCGGCCAAGAAAAAGGACCCCATGTGGCCTGTGACTTGTAACACGGTTTCTGACAAGAAATCGTACTTCATGCTTCCTGATTCACCTATCTCTATTCCTGTTGTAACCCCTCCGCCCCAGATTGGGAGCAAATTGGAGGAAGATTTGTCTATTTCTGATATTGTAGGAGCTGGGTTGGGGAAGGAAGAACAGCAAGTTGCTCCAACTGTAAAGAGGCCGATCATTCAAAGAAGAGGTCTTGGTTGCCTTAGCTATGGAATTGATGAGGAAGTTGATGACGAACCGGTCAAGGCACGGAAATCCGACTTGGACTTTGATTAGCAAGAAGAGATCATTGACTGGGGAGATGATGATAGTGTTGATCCGTTGAACCATACGGACGTGGAAGCTAAGAAGGGTGCAGCTGCTAAGATAAGCACCGTTGAGGCTACCTCTAGTAGCCAGAAGCCGACAAAGTGGGCCATTCCGTGGCCGTTCTTAATCAACTACTAGTTGATCACATGTTTTCCGAACATTTTATTTGCTTTTGTTAGACGTTTTTTTATTGCTTTTGTGTGCGCGAAACTTCGCATTTTATTTTGCTTGCTTAGGATTTTATGCGTTTGAGACTTTATTTTGGGTTTTGCGCAATTTTGGGCGCGTATTATTGTGCACTTGCAGGTTTTTAGACCTCATTCGCTCAAGTTATTGAGCAAATACGAAGAAATAAAGAGTACAAGTGATATTTTCAGCCGATCGATCGTAGCTACATTGGTCGATCGACCGAGTTGCACTTTCCAGGAGCTATGTTCGACACATTGGTCGATCATTTTGCCGTCCTTAGTCGATCGACCAAGGACGCTGCTGTATTTGTTCACGACCTCTCCCCTGCTGTGTTTGGTCGATATGCGGACTTAAGGGAGTTTTCTATTCCACTTTACTTTCCGTCAAATTATTTATTTCTTCTATTTTCTCAATTGTGCACAATTTTACCGCTTCAAAAATTGTTTTCTCGATTTTATGCGTGGGTTTTATTTGTCTTTTAGGTACTTATTAGTAGCATCACTGCTTGGCTCTGAAACCTCCTAGCTCATTTGGTTTGGGAGGTTTCCTTTGCTGCGTTTAAAGTCTTGTAAGTTCCCGATTTCCACTTCAGGTCATTTTTATTTATTTTCCCGCAAATTCCCATTTCTCTTTTCTTCATTACATGATTTTGCACAATGGGGACATTGTGTGATTTGGTTTGGGGAAGGGTTTTGCGTCGCATATCATTCGCTTGCATTCACGTTTACATTCTATTTTGCATTGTTCATTTCATTTTATATATATACGAAATTCGAAAAAATTGAAAATTTTCCCATAAAATGCACGTTTATTTTAGCATATAGGTCGAGTCGGAACGGTAGTATTTCAAGGATGATATTGCATTTTGCACCTGTTTTGCCTGAGCCTTGCTTGATTAACATGTTATTAGTAGAATCGTATAAATGCATACCTACGAGTTTTCGTTAATTATTCTTTGGACTTGAGACTTGACTTTGAAAATTGGCAAACTACATCATATTTCTGAGATTTAAAGCCTATAACTGGTGACATCTATGACCAGCTTATTTAGGAATGTGAGTAGTACTCCTTATGAGGCATGTCACATAAATGTGCATAAATATGAACTTAATCTGCTTAATACATGTACGCATTCGGTCTGTGGTTAGTTGACACGTGTGGTAGAGGTTTCCCCTTATTCGTTTTGCCCATAAGCTCCACACTGCCAAAAATAGCCTTTTTGTCCCGTTAACTACATCCTACTTTTAGCATGCCCTTGTCAAGCTAGTAGTTTACGTTTTTGGGATTGTTACTTAGTTTTTGGTAGCATATGCTCATGTTTGAGATAATATTGGAAAGATGAAAAGGAGGAAAGAAAGGAATAGAAAAAAGAAAAAAAGGAAAAAAAGATGAAAAAATGATTCAAAAAAAAAAGAGTTCGGTACTGTTCATGCGGTCGATCGACTACCTCTTTTGGTCGATCGACTGATGTTCGAGAGAGAGAATCGATTCGCATAATTCAAGCCTTTATCTTTTGGCGATTTTTGCTCCCATGTATTATTCATATTTTATGAGGAGTTAGTTGATTACTTTTATACCTGGAGATTGTGAGATTTGTGCTTGCTATAGCACCGTTCCATTTGTTTTTTGAGCAAGAAGTTGGATGTTGCCATATGGTTCCGTTTCGGTACTAGCTTGATCACCTGTACCTCCACTTTTCCATAAATGTTTTGCCTCTTCTTACCCATACCTCACATATCCACATATATACCTCGGCATGTGTCATGGTCTCTTGTTGGTTGGAATGCGTATGTACGGTTGTAGAGATTGCTTTCATATTAGACTGCAGGCATGTTCTTATAGGTCGTAGTTAGGTGAGAGTCTTTACAAAACCAATTCTTTCTATTTTTCAATTATTCACCTGTGCTTGTTTGAGTGATATGAGCGACCCGTGAGAGTCCAATTTGATGAGTCTCTACAGTTGACGGTTCAGTAGTTTTAACGGCTCCATAACTCGTTTGCATGATTCATTTGCTAATTGATTGCTGGTTGTGCATTAAATTGGTTTAGGCTTTACATGTTGCATTTCGCTCTGAGATTGAACTCGTTCCATTAGGTAATTAGATCGAGTCTAGTTCTTGCTTGGGGACAAGCAAGGGTTCGGTTTGGGGAAGTTTGATGCGTGTCTTTTATATGATGTTTTACATCCCATTTTACACGCATTTCAGAGCTCATTCATGTAGTTTATGCTACATTTCTCCCTATTTCCGTCTACTTCCGTATTTTTGTACATTATTGCAGAAATGTGAAGAATCCAGTGGAAATCGAGCTAAATCGTCCCGAGTATCTGCATTGCATATGACGTGAAGTATTCACCCGAGGAACGAGCTTGGTGCGCAATTCAAGGCCCAAAAGACAAATCCACGAGATTATAGAAGTCAAGTAGCAGCTCAAGCAGTCGATCGACCACTGCCATCAGTCACTTAAAATGACTAAACTGTGATGAGATCGAAAGATAGGTAGAGTTTAGACCGTTAGTCACTTTTCAGGACGAGAGTCAGTATTAGTGATATTAGGGACCTATAGCGAGATCGAAAGATGCTATTTGTTAAGAGTGGACCGAGAGGACCTCTTGTTTCCCGCCTCACATGTATTCGATTTAGTCCTGTTTAGTATGCTGCCGCCGAAGCTATAACGAACCAACCATCCTAGTACCTCCTTTTATATTTGATTTCATCTATTTGCTTAGTTTACTTTATTTTATCGCTCATTAGCTATAGACCAATCCAATCAAAACCCCCCACCTTATTGTTACCTTAGACTGAATTTAAACAACTAGAATTTACGTCTGCCTCCTTGTGGTTCGACCCTGTTACCACTAGCCTAGGTTAGTCTTATTAGGAAATTATAAATCTTATTTTTGGTACTCACAACGACGGGTATCATCCGTTGTAAGTAAAATTCATTTTTGTTACGAATGTTTACAAACCCAATTTATAATTTCAGCTTTATTTATTATAAGACGGTTGTAAGTGCTGAGACAGACAGTCTGGTAGAAGATTTGTTAGTCATAAAGGACTAGTTCAATCAGAAAAAGGTAACGATGATAGTTTACTCGATATTACTTGTAAAATATGTGTATTTTGAATGCTGGTTAGTCTATTGTATAGTTGAGACGGTCTATACTGATATATAGGGATCATTTTGGATGCTAATTAGCCCGTTGTATAATTGAGACGGTATATACTGATATGTGGAGATGATTGAGACGGTGTATACTGACCCATAGGGATCATTTGGGATGCTAGTTAGTGTGTTGTATATTTAAGACGGTGTATACTGATATGTAGAGATAGTTTTGGATGCATTTACTTATCAATTTTGGTAAACGGTAGTGATATATTGCTGTGTGGACTTGCCTTTCTATAATTGCATTTTGTTGCAGGTGAGACAGTAAATATTATAGGTCGTATATGTACGTTAATTATATTGAAACAGGTACGGGATGCAAGGTACATTGTTCGACCAATAAAGGTGGTATTTTCATATTCATGTGTGTTTATTCTCATTCCTGTATTGCGTGATTGTTTCCACCTTTGGGTTGTATGGTTAATCCATGATGGATACGAAAGTACATTGGGTCTTTGTGTGTTTGTCATTCTATTCTAGTGCTAATCAATCTCATTTGTTACGATCGTTTCAATTCGGATCCTAGCTCATGTGTCGTGGACTAGGTGGCCGGATTGAAGTTACTCGCCGTGGTTATGTGGTGTAGCCTGGCTACGAGTCTCGGGGTTACGGGAAGTTACCGTAGCCGTTGAATTGGATATGTGTTGTACTCCAAGAGTATAGTGTCGGGTTACCGAAAGGCCGGTACTGTACTTAAGCTAGGACTACTTATATCGGCTATGTGTTGTAGTCCGATGATTGCCGGGGTATGTGTTGTATCCCGAGAGCGTGATGCTATTTAGTCGTCCTACCGGGAGATCGTTGGTTACTCTTTATGGTTGATTTAGCATTTGTACATTGACACCGGTCCACTATGTCGTCTTTGGTTAGGCAGTGACTCCTTTAATACGATGTTGTTTTTGGTCGCAGTAAAGTGGGACAGGTTTTGGGTTTTTGAGTTCCGTTATTACATGATTTATTTATCTTTTCTATGTTGTATATGTTTTGTATTGTACTTACGTTATTATGTTGTAATATGGTTGGGAGGACACCTGAGTTACTACCCACGACAGTGGCATTCATTTTTTTATGAATGATAGGTGACAGGTCGGCTGGGGGTTACAAGACGAGTGGCTAGCGAGCGTTGGCGAGGAAACTATACACCCTTTTAATTATCGTTCGTATAGCATTTTTTTTTGGAATTTTGGAGGGATCCGAGATCCCTTACATATTTTTATTTGTATTATGTATTTATTTTGTAAAAGTATTAATTAGGTTAAATAGTTTCAAATGTTTTCAGTGAACTCCGTGGTCATGCCTCGAAGTTTTATATATTTACGTATTTTTCGCTGTTAATTATATGTTTATTTCTTTGTATAACCGTGGGGGTTCACATCATATCTTCCAAAATAGTCACAACTAGTTTCTAAATGATTCACATAAATTATTCAATTACAACCATGTTGACTAGCTGGTCAGGATAGATTGTGTCTTTAATTGTCCAGGCATCGTCAACCATTAATACTAACGATTCTATTGGTGCAAAGTTTTTAGTTTTATGCTACACAAGTTTGAAACATAATAAGGAAAAGTTAATGAGTAATCATGTGAGAATTCATTAAAGTAGTTTGATGATAGATCTAAGCATACCGGGTCTGACCGGTCAGGCCAGGCTAATTTATCTCTCCAAAAACAGTCAGGCAGGCTGATTTTTCTCCCCAAAGACAGTCAGGTCAGGCTGATTTTTCTCTCCAAAAACAGTCAGGTCAGGCTTGACTAACACTAGTGTATCAGGACTGACTAAGACTATCATATGTAAGATGCTTGTTGTTTAATAAATATTTGATTTATGGTTGTTTCGGAATTAATACTGCGATGATGTATTTATTTAAATGTTATACAAAGGATAGGGACGTATCTGTGCAGGAATATTTGAACACCCTTGCTAGGCCAGGATGAAAATCCTATCCTGACCAGGCTTTGTGCGGCTTGAAAATATCTGGCTGGGACATTCTAGCCAGCCTAGCAAACGACGACCAGGCATCAGCCATGAGGGGGAATGAAGGACAGCCTATCATAGTAGCCCTGCGAAATAATTCTTGGTAGAACTTTTCTCCCTTGCATGAAATTCTGCTAGAACAACCCTTATGATTTGTTCCTGGGCTACTGCGTTACATTATGTTGGTAAGCATTCCTTATTCTGATAAAACTGGTCTGTGCTGCACTGCTACTGTTCAGGGCTGACTTTAAAGCCTGTTCCGGTCAGGGCTAAGTTGTCCAGCCAGGCTTGTATTTTGATGTTCAAGGTTGAATTTCCTAAGAACATAAAATTATTAGAATTAATAAAATTTAAAATTTAAACTTAGAAGTAAGATCAAAGTACCAAAATTTTAAGATATATCGTTTAGAGTTTGCGAAACTTGTATTGGATATGAGAAAGACTTATCTTTGAATTTCTTTAGTGAGAAATTTGTACTTGAACTCTGCATTCTCTTAAGCAATGCTATACTTATTGTTATTGGAAGGGCTTCTAGCTTATCTTGACAATATTTCTCTTGGATTCAACGTTTGTCCGTTCGAAGTGTAGAGTTATGGAAATTTTTGTATCGATCTTTCTTAAGGCTCTCAAAACGTGTTGTGGGGAAGAAAAGATATTCTGAATAATTTGTAGGAATGATAAACTAGTAGCCCCACGATGGGCGCCAATTGTTTTGACCGATTTTTACGCAGCCTGGAATCCGGCCAGGGTAGATTATGGTGAGGTTAACTAGTATCATCCTATTATGATGGTATCGTGGTTATACCTTTGCAGGGTTGATTATAAAGTAAAAAGAGACATATTAAAAGTAAAGAATAATAAAAGAAAACATGACACAATGATTTATACGTGGAAAAACCCTTAAATGGGAAAAAAACACGGGCACCAAGCCAGGAGAGGATTTCACTATGTATTTCGTATAATATGAGTATAATTGTACAATGCTAGGTAATTATATGACTTTCATGTAGTAGTGATGTTGGATGATGATGGAGTGAGTGATATTAGCCTTTGTTGTTTCATATTTATAATAAAATAGGTCGAAAGAGTGGTTGCTTGTGAGTAAGAGGTAGCTCTACTTTTTTAGGGTTGTTCCCTTGATTGTAGTTGACTTCTCCTTCCCTTGACCGTGTGTTTGCTCTCTTATATGACTAGGGTTTTGTTGGCTGCGGCTTCTAATAAGGGAATAAGGTGCCAAGTGTCCCTTTTAAATAGGAACTAACTTTGACTTGGTTAATTTGACATGTGCTAAATTACTTAGCATCCAATGCTTGTTAAATATCTTCTCCATATTGTATGATAGTCATCCCCTACATCCCTGCATACCTCTCCTGGCTTGTACCAATGCATGTCAGGCTAAACTGCTTTGTTCGCAAGCCTGACTGTGTCTGCTATACCCTGACAACGCCTGTTGTATTGTGCTGACTTATAATAAGGCCTGGCCTGAGTTGTACCCTGGTTAGTATTTTCAGTATGATGCCATGTCCGTCTGATATAGTCTTCTAGCCTGTCTCCTTGCCTGGACGATTACGTTGAACTAGCCTGAACGGTACTGCTGAGGGTGAGTTCTAGCCTAACGGTAGTGTAAAATATCAGGCTCAACAACTACTGTATGGTCTGATAGTTGTTTTACAGAAGGTGTGAGATTTGAAGAGAAAGAATTTTTGTTTTAAGCTTAGCTATGGTTGGTCGCATTCGAGGTAAGGACTTTTACCCTTTTTAAAATTAAGAGCATGCTCGGTTTAACGTTTGAACTGTTTTTATAATATTTTAACATCCATGAATTTCTACTTGTACTTCTAAATTTTCAATATTACACATTGGAATGGTTTCGGCTCAGGCCACTTTGGAAAATTTGGTTTTCTTCTGGTCTAGAAGGTTTAAGGTCGTCTTTGACGCTCCTGGGATCTTGTCCCGAAAATTTAACTCTTGGCCCGAGTTCATTTGGGTGGGGATTGTCCGGCTCCCACTCGCTAGGTAGTTAGACTTTCTCCTTTGGCGGTTCCATCCTACTGACTGTCCAAATGTGAGAGGTGCGCACTTTTATGAGTCTAACAAAGAACATGTGTTGCCACCTGACCGTGTCAAGGGTAGGACCTTGGCACACAGGTGGTGAAAGTTATGGATTTCGAACGGTTTATTAATTGTTATTTGATTTACGATAATATTGGTTTTGGAATATAATTTTGTCTTACTTTGATTTTTGGAGCACTGTAAATTTTATAATATTGTTCTATAAATTTGTCATTTCTTCTTATTTTCTTAAAACTCAGCTTTGCTGACGTCCTTACTTTTTGGGTCGTTCCCCCACTGGAACCTGTGCTTATTTGTGTTTTGGATACAGTTGATAAGTATAATTGAGATACTGCATGGGTGCATACTGGATCTGGGGAGTAGTACGAGCGTGGAAGGATTTTGAATAAAGACTTCTTCTTAATCTATTTATACTTTTATAAAACCGTTGGATTTGAGTTTAGTTATTGTTTTAGATTTTGTAAGACTTAAGTCTTCCGCTGCAACGTCTTAATTATTTGATAAAGTTTTGAGACATGTACGCTGTTTTTTTTAAAGGTTGACTTTGTATTTACCTTGCACTTGGCATTTTCAGCTAAGTGTGGAGTGACGGCCGTGAATTTTCCATCTTTAGTTTACCATTTTTTATCATAAAAATTTAGGGTTGTTACAGGGTAGGTTTCAAGGTGTGTTTCATCAAAGCAACAAAAGCCTTACGCTGATCGAAGTCCGCGAATATCACTGGTGGATATTCGTCAACCTTAGGAACAATCGGTCCTTGGATTGATTGGCCTTGCTCGGCCAAAGTGGCGGCATGGGTCCTCTTGTTGGTAACCCTCTGGACTCTCGGCATGCTGCAAAAGTATGGTTTCAACAAGAATTTTCCGGTTTCATAAATATATCAAAACAATTTTTAGAATTATCCAAGTTCCATAAGATAAAGTTTAAGACGGATTTTTCGGTCAAAATATTCAAAAGAAATACTAAGTAGCGTAGCATTAACAACAATTGAACTTCTATAGTCTTCTAAGATGAATTAGAGTGACAAAAATCAAAATTTTAGGGCAAAGCCCTAGAAAATTTCAGTGCATTATACGCAAATTTTGGGGCTCAAAACCATCTCTTTCATGTTCAAAGCTATTATTAAAGCAAGCATAAATAATCTAACAACCTATAATATATGATTCCATCGATTTTAAATCAAAAATTTCAGTTTTTGTAACAACTCGGAAAAGTTAATGAAAGAGAGTACGGAATAAGAGCATGAGAGCGAAACAAGAGACCCTCTGGAATCGGGATGTGTGTGAGAGGTATAAGTGAGTAAACATGGTAAGAGAGTCGATAGTGACGAGATAACAAGAGAGGAATCTTGCTTGTCTTGTATGGCTTATGGAGTATGCTAAAAGGTAGGGTTTTTCCTACTCGATTTTCGTTATACATGTAATTGTTGTGTCGTGTGTCATGGTAATTGTGTTGTTACACGATTTTGATATGTGTTGTTGCGGTAGTCGATTGGTGGTGTGAGTATGGTTGGTTGAGTCATAGTATTCTTGAGATATGGTGTGTGGTGATCTAGTGAGGAGGTGTGGGAGCTGACCTCACGCCTGAGATCGCTCGTTGAAGGGTCCCTCACCTTCAAGGAGGCTATGCACATTAATGGTTCAGGTTACCAGGTTCGTATTGTGATGCGGACTCAGGTACTTCAAGTTGCGATGCGAGTACCACGGGCTGCGGTCCGGCAGGGGTTGGTGGTGGTGTTGCGATGCTGTCACCGTTGTCATGATGAGTTAACGTTGCTTATGGTACTGAAAGATGTGACATTGGGATATTGATGCGAGTTATGAAGTCCGAGTGTCTTGTTGGTGGTTATAGTATGTTTAGAGTTGTAGTTATAAGTATTGTGAAACTGACGTGTGTGTTGTCTGTGTAACCGTCACCTATTTTCGGGGTGGCCTATGTCAATCCATATGATATTTCCGATCATATGAGGAGAAGTTGTGTATAGGTTGGTTATGATACCTGGCGGGAGACGGGACAAGCTACGAGCACTTGGAGTCAAGTCATACGGCTTCATGTTAGGTGACATCGTTAGTAGTCGAATTGTATAATGTATAGTTCACTTTTGTTATTCACTTGTTAGCTATGTAGTTCACTAAACCGTCAATTGTATAAACGTTTCTTAATTGTAATTCCGATTTCACTGCCTCGGGAAACCGAGATGGTAACATCTCCCGATTACTTTGGCCGTGTAAGAAGGGGGTGTTACAGTTTTAGGCAAGCATATTTCAATTCTAATTTAGAAAAAAAAGAGTTGAAAATACCTTACCTTGAAGATTTAGGATGAAATTGATTGCAAGGAAGAACAAAGGAATGAATTAGAGGAGCAATGAACACAATGGCACCAAATTTTTGTTGAGAGAAAACTGTTTAAGAGAGTTTGAGTGAGTTATGAAGAGAAGGTATCGAAAATTATGAGTAACCTAGGGTTATATGTTTCCAGAAAATAACTCGAGAAAACCAGCTAATTTGAGGAACTCGGTCGAGTACTAGGTGCACTCGGTCGAGTGCTGAAATTGACAGATTAGACCTGCTTGCCTATCAGGCACTCTGTCGAGCATACCTTGCATTCGGTCGAGTACGACATACTCGGTCGAGTACCCTTATGTACTCGGTCGATTTCCCAAAAAAAGTTGAATAAAGTCATTTTCTGACAGCATCGTCGTTCTTGCAACATAAGGAATGTTGTTTGGAGTCTAAAACGCACTTAGAACTCGTCACACATTAGATTCTACGCATGCTATCCACTACTCACCTTAGAAATTACACATATAACTACTATACTATACATATGCAATGTAATCCCAATTGAATAAACTGACATCAACGTCGTGTACATGTAAACAATCCACGCATTCATACTATCCAACAACATCGCTTGATAACTCATACATAGCAAAATCACACTCACATATCACTCACTCTTGATACCTATAAACCACGCTTGTACCATAACTGATCACATGTATACAACTCAAGTTCCGTAGATATAACTCACCCACATGCTCATTCACATACCTTCCAAGTATCATACATGACTTCCATGATAGACTACACATCACACATAAGCATACACACATCTGCCACACTTTTATCCCACCACGGAGTTACTGGCTTAAGCGTGTTAGGGCCGAGATTCTAGAATAAGGGCACCTTCTCACCCAAAATCAAATATGAGGGTCTCCTAACATACATACACCCAGGTTCATTTATTAAACCCTCTACGTTCATTTGATTCATTGGTTTAGGTTCCAAAACCGTCGCTCTGATACCACTTTGTAACACCCCCATTTACCAAGGAGCCTTAACAAGATTTTCCCGAGTAAATAAAGGTGCTACCATCTCGGTTGCCCGAGGTAATACATATCAAAAGGGACCATAAAGAAACATTTTATTAACTCATTACAACTTACAGCGGAAATAAAAGTTATACAACTCGTCTACTCAAACAAAAGTACAACTGGTGGACAGCTACCGGTATCAACATCCATTAAACTCTATGTCACGCGATCCCTCCAAAACAGCCCAACAGCCAACCAGCGAACATCAGACACCTGAAAGTCTCACTACTCACCATTTGCCAGCAATATCAAATGGACCACCACAGACACAGACAAGAAGAAGACAACCAACAAACACCACACAAGGTCAGTAACAGAATGTCGTGTAATTAGAAAAAATAGTGTGATGCGTGTCTTTTATATAAGGTTTTCACCTCATTTTTACACGCATTTCTGTGCTTTTTATGTAGCATCTGGCTACAAATACCCCCGAATATTCTACTTTGGTCCGTTTATTGTAATTTGCAGGAATTGACCGAGGAGGAGCTAAATCGAGCCTTAATTGTCCCAATTGTATGCATTCATGGGAAATAAGGAGCCGGAGTTTAGGAATCTTACACTTGGAGGACGTATGAGCTGAGTTAAGGAAGAAATTCAAGTCCCGATGCGCCTATATAGCTCGATCGAGTGGTTTACTGCTCGATCGAATGCTTTATACACTCAAGACTGGTCGATCGACCAGTTTAAGGAGTCGATCGAGGAGGTTCAGCAAGCAGTGCTCGATCGAGAGGTAGTTCTAGCTCGATCGAGTGACTTAGAGTTCGATCGAGTAATCTCTCTGCTCGATCGAGGGGATTTCGTGTGTTTTTGGTTTATTTCCGCCTAATCTTTTATGGGCTTTTGTAATTAGTCCATAGATTAGGTTTAAGACAATTTTGCAGTATAAGACTGAAGGGGAACATTACGTTACTCCGATCTCCTTCACTACGTACATTTCGACTGTTACTTCTGTCACTATTCTTTGGATTTCTATTCTCTACTTTGCTACTCGGATTCGGTATTATCAATCTATTTATTTCTTAGTCGTATTTATTGCTTTTAATTCCTTTTCCCTCTTTACTTTACAATTGTTCAGTCAATTAGATTATTCATCATGCTTAGTTTTAATTGTTCAGTTATTGTAATTGTTAATTCGGCGATTATGAGTAGCTAATTTCCTATGCTAAGACTATAGGGGACCCATGATTTGAAGGGAGAGTGATCGATTGACTAGGTTAATTCCAGTGTCGTCTTTGTTGTTTAAGTGCTACAAATAATTGTAATTGTCTAATTGAGTCGACGCAATTAGACCCTTATTCTTAGTGGACCTTGACCTGGACCGAAAGGTTGGAAGGGGCAGACTAGTAGCGAACAATAGAGTATTGCAGCGAGGGCGAAAGTTAAACTGTTTACACTTTAGGGTGAATTAAGGACCGAAAGGTGACGTTCGCTACCCCTTAGACTGTACTGCATTGACCTGGGATCTAGATTACTCGACCGGATGATTATGGTGAACCGTTGTCTTAGCTATTCTCCTTTATCTGTTAAACTCCTTCCCTTTATTTCTCTTTCCTTATTCTCTTAGTTAGAGATCACATTTTATAACCCCCAAAATTGGTTACTTAGACGAACCTAGTTCTAGCAGACAAATTCCTACCTCTCTGTGGATTCGACCCGACTTCCCTAGCTATATTAGTTAGAGCCAGTTGGTTATTTTTGACAGGTACGCGACAGACGTGTCAAATTTTGGCGCCGTTGCCGGGGAGGTGGCGCAATTTTTGTTGCTTTAATTAAGTTATCTTTTGTCTCGAGGAATTTATTCCTTGGGACTATCTCATTTTCTGCAAAGTTTTGACCGGTTTTGCAGATAAGCCGTTGTTTTGGAAGTTGTTTGCAGAGATGCCTACGATTACAGAGCATACAGAGCCATGTGGAAGATGTGGTGAAGAAGGGCACGATCTTTATGAATGCACGGCGAGTATAGAGCGCGCCCTTGCTTATAAGAAGTACAAGCAAGGAGTTCCTTTCTCGCAGTTATATGAAGAGATAAAGAGCGTTTCTACCCCTTCTACGCCAATACCACAGCCGGTCTCTCCTTCTTCAAGAGAAGCAATTGCCGAATTGAAATCTATCATGTTGAGTATGTCACAAAGTTAACGATCTTTGTTATATCGGAGTTGAAAGAACAAGTCGCGCATTAACACTCGCGACAGACCAAGCCAAGACTCCTCCAATTTGCGATCCCGTCAGTGCGATGAATTTTCAAAGTGACCCTCCTCATGAAGAAGACGAGGTTTTGGCAGCTAACGATAACTCAGACGATGATCTAGACGAGTTTTTGCAGGAAATACTTGCTGCGTGTGCAGTAACCACTCGATCGAGCAACTCATCTACTCGATCGAGCGGTTCTAATCATCCAGTTACTCGATCGAGTGACAATGCTGAAGAAAGCACTCGATCGAGTGTCAAGACAGGTCGATCGAGTGAAATTGAAGAAGAAACTGGTCGATCGACCAGTAAAAGTATTCGACCCAGTGCTGTAAGTGGCGGGAATCCTAATTTATTATCTAATACCGCCACCGTGTCATCTTCCCCTGCTGTGGAGACGTCACGAATTGATAAGGGTAAAGGAAAGGTTGCGGGACCACTCATCGCTACCAGGGTACCCTTCCCGAGTCGTCTGAAGGACGCAAGGATCGAGCATCAGTACGGTAAGTTCGTGGACATCGTGAAGAACCTCCAGGTAACTGTTCCTTTCTCCGAACTTGTTACTCAAGTACCCACTTACGCTAAGTTTATGAAGGATATTGTGACGCGTAAGAGAAATTTGAGTGAATTTGAGACGATTTCATTTATGGAAGAGTCTAGTAACTTGCTGTTAAATAAGGCCCCTCCAAAAATGAAAGATCCGGGCAGCTTTTCTATTACTTGTGTCATAGGTAATATGGTTATTGATAAGGCCCTCTGTGATTTAGGTGCCAGTGTCAGCGTCATGCCCCTCCCTGTCTGCAAGAAATTGAAGATGAGTCACTTCAAGGTGACTAACATTACCCTACTGAGATGGGTGATAGATCGGTAGGAGACCTTTAGGTGTCTTGGAGGATGTGCTGTGAAAATAGGCAAGCTATACATCCCAAAGAGATTTCATTGTTTTGGATATAGGTGAGGACACCGGACCCAAATTATTTTAGGAAGACTGTTCCTTTGTACAGCTGGGGCCGTTATTGATGTCAGACAAGGGCGTCGACTCTTGCGAGAGGGGATGACGCTATCACATTCAGTTTGCCAGACTTTAGCCCACCCAATGATAGAGGATACTTGTTATTCGGTCGATATCATTGATGAGTCTATTTATGACTTCTGGTCGGGTTCTTTTATGAAGGACCCCTTTGGAAGCTCTTATGCTTTTGATGAGTATGCGAGATAGCCCGGAGGACGATGACGCTACATTGGATTTGCTTGTTGATGATTTAGATGAGCACGAGGGAGAGCAGGTGGAACAAATGATCAGCACTCTTTGCTCCATTGAGGTAAAAGTACCGGAACGTAAGCCTCTCCCATCTCATCTTAAATATGCCTTTCTAGACGATCTGAGAGCAAGATATCCAGTCATTGTTAGTGCCAAGCTTAGTGATGATCATTTGTCTTCTTTGTTAGCTGTACTTAAGAAAAACAGGAAAGCAATGGGCTATTCATTGGATGATATCACGGGGATTAGTCCCGATATTTGTATGCACGGGATAGAGTGGAGGAGGACCACAAACCTTGCGAGACGGGGTCGGGTCGGTTTCGGCTGAACCGAGGAAGATGCGAGGATGTTGTGATGGCTGAGGTAATGAAGGCTGCTGGATGCGGGTATTATTTATTCTGTAGGTAATTCTAGATGGGTAAGCCCGGTACGGGTAGTCCTAGAAGAAAGGAGGGACAATCGTAGTTAAGAATGAGAAGAATGAATTAATACCTACCCGAGTAGTGACTGGTTGGCGGATGTGCATAGACTACAGACAGCTGAATGCCGCCACTAAGAAAGATCACTTTCCCCTTCCTTTTATTGATCAAATGGTAGAAAGGTTAGCTTCTCATAAATTTTTCGCTATTTAGATGGGTATTCGGGGTTCTTTCGGATCCCTATCCACCGACGATCGAGGCCAAGACTACATTTACTGTCCTAAGGGCGTTTTTGCGTATCGTGAGAATGCCTTTTGGTTTGTGCAATGCCCCTGCCACCTTCCAAAGGTGTATGATGGGGATATTTTCAGAGTATATTGAGTCTATCATGGAAGTTTTTATGGATGACTTTAGTGTATATGGAAGTGATTTTTCTAACTGTTTGTCTAACCTTGGGAAGGTGTTGCGTATTTGTATTGAGGTTAATCTTGTCTTTGAATCGGGAGAAGTGCCACTTTATGGTCAACGAGGGAGTTGTCTTAGGGCACTTAGTTTATGATAGGGGAATAGAAGTTGATAAAGCAAAGGTGGAAGTGATTAAACAATTACCACCTCCTGTTAATGTTAAGGGGGTGAGGAGTTTCCTTGGTCACGCTGGCTTTTATCGTCGGTTTATCAAGGATTTCTCCAAAATTGCTAAACCACTTACACAGCTGTTGCTTAAGGATGCCCCTTTTGTGTTTGCGATGCTTGTCTTTCGCTTTTAACGGGTTAAAGCAGGCCTTAGTCTCTGCGCCGATCATACAGCCTCCCAACTGGGACTTGTCGTTCGAGATCATGTGCGACGCGAGTGACTATGCACTAGGAGCGGTGCTAGGCCAGAGGAAAGACAAAGCCTTGAATGCTATTTACTATGCGAGCCGAACTCTGGATGAGGCTCAAGTGAAATACACCACCACCGAGAAGGAGGGCATTGTTGTAGTTTATGCCTTAGAAGTTTCGTACTTACTTAGTTGGGTCGAAGTCACTTTGTTTTTCCGACCATGCAGCTTTGAGGCATCTCCTTGCTAAGAAGGAGGCTAAACGCGGACTCGAGATGGATACTCCTTCTTCAAGAGTTTGACCTGCAGATTAAGGATAAGAAAGGAGGCGAGAACGTTGTAGGCGATCACTTGTCGCGGCGATGCGACAAGAAGGGGAAGATTCTTTACCCATTGATGATTCTTTCCCTGACGATTCTTTAATTCTTTGTTATATCGTCTATTGTTGACCAGGAACCTTGGTATGCGAGATATAGCTAACCGTTGTCGTGGCAAGCTGCCCGACCTTTCTCATCGCCAAAGAAGCGTTTTACGTATAACGCTAAAGCTAAAGATTTCAGGATGACCCTTACTTGTTTAAGGAATGTGTGGACGGTCTCTACAGGACGGTGTATTCCGCAGTGGGAGACCAAAATAGTCCTGGAAGGCTATCACTCCTCTTCATATGGTGGTCACCACGGTCCATCGCGCACCGTGGCTAAGGTACTTCGATCTGGTTTTTCTTGGCCCTCTTTATTTGCCGACGCCAAGTCTTTTGTTTCAGCTTGTGATGCATGCCAACGATGAGGGAATATTTCGAAGAGACATGAGATGCCACAAAACGGCATCCTAGAGGTTGAGGTTTTCGATGTCTGGGGCATTGATTTCCAAGGACCGTTCCGTCCAAAGTAAAGGTAACAGTACATCTTAGTAGTTTGTAGACTATGTGTCAAAATGGGTTGAGGCAATTGCTTCACCCCATTGTGATGGTAAGACCGTGATAAAAATGTTCAAAAAGATCATATTCCCCCGTTTTGGTGTCCCTAGGGTCGTCATTAGTGATGGGGGATGCATTTTAAGGAAAAGAAACTCACTTCCATCTTGTCTAGAGTTGGCGTCCAACAGGCGTGGTTTGGGGTATCATCCCCAAACTAGTGGTCAGGTAGAGGTCTCTAATCGTGAGCTGATAGAGATCTTGTCCAAGGTAGTTTCTAAATCACGGAAAGACTGGAGTCTTAAGCTAGATGACACATTATGGGCTTATAGAACTGCCTTTAAGACACCGATTGGTGCATCACCTTATAGGTTAGTTTATGGGAAATCGTGTCACTTACCCGCTGTTGAGTGGAATGTAAGGCTGGTGGGCAATTCGTGAGCTTAATTATGATCCTAAATTGTGTGGTCAGAATCGTCTTTTGCAGCTAGATGAATTGGAAGAGTTTAGGCTTAATGCCTATGACAGCTCGCGCATTTACAAGGAAAAGACAAAGAGATGGCATGACAAGAGAATCCTACCTCGGGAGTTTCATGTGGGGCAGAAGGTGTTGCTTTGTTCAATGCCCGTTTGAGACTATTTCTGGCAAGTGAAGTCCAGATGAAGTGGTCCATACACGGACATTTGTTACAAATTTGGATCCGTGGAGCTTGAAGATTCCGAGGGTCATAGATTCAAGGTGAATGGCCAATACGTGAAGCATTACCATGAGGCGAGTGAAGCGGACAACCGCGTTGAAGTCCTGCGCTTCGACGAGCTCGACGCGTCAGTTACTTGATACCGGAAAGGTCGTGCGGGACCTCTTAAACCAGCGCTCTCCGGGAGGCAGCCCGGACAGTCTTATTTGTACTTTTTGTTGAACTATTTGTTTTTCTTTAGCTTTACGTTAAACATTAGATATTTGCTTTATGAACAACAATTTTTGTGCCTTCCTCGCTTTTATGCGTCCTTTGCAGGTTAAGGTACTCGATCGAAGGATTTTTGTGTTCGGTCGAGCACTTTCTGATGCGGCTGCTACTCGATCGAGGGATGATGTCCTCGATCGACCAGATCCATAACCGTGCTTACTCGATCGAGTGGGTTGTCACTCGATCGAGCCCTTCCAATACACTGGTTCACTCGATCGAGCCGTTCCAGGCGGTCGATCGAGCAGTAATGACCTCCAGCCGCTATTTTGTTACGTCTACAAAGCCACTCTTTGACTTTCTTTAACCTCCCATGTTCATGGTCGGTTTGGGGAGGTCCCGCTATAGGACGTTTTGTAAGTTTTCCGACTCCACTTCTCCTTTTCTTTTCAGTTCGCATTTCTTTCCCTATTTTTGGTACAATGAGGGCATTGTACGGTTTGGTTTGGGGAGGTATGCATCCATATCTGTGTCTGCATGTTTCTTGCATTTTTGCTTGCACGTTTATTTATTTCCGCATGCATTGTTGTTTTAATTAATTCCAAAAATCATATAAAAAATCATAAAATTCGAAAATTTTCAAATTTTCATGTTTAAATTGAGTCGGAACGTTTGAACATTGACGCTACTTTGAATCTTTACTTGAGCCTGGCATATTCTTGACATTTACCTGGCATGATTATGTGCATAATCTACGAGTTTTTGTTTCTCTCTTATCTGAACGAATAGACTCGATTCTTTATGTCGGCAAGCTACATTACATTCTGAGGTTAGAGCTTATTAAACTGGTGACATTCATGACCGGTTTCATTTAGGATGTGAGTAGTACTCTCTTTAAGACATGTAACATCAATTTGCATAAGCATGAGTCCATCTTCTTAATACTGTATGCATTCGGTGTCCGTGGATGGTGACACGTGTTAGGAGAGGCGGTCCCCCTTATTTCATTCTACCCGTGAGCCTCACATAGCCAAATTGCCTTTTTGTCCTATCAACTACTTTCTATAATACTTCCTACCCTAGCTGAGCTAGTAACGAGTAGTTCTTGGGAATGTTTTTTTGCAACATGGTTATTGTACCTTGATTTCAGAAGATGATGGAAGGATTGAAGAAAAAAAAATGTGTTGAATTGTTGAAAAAAAATGGAACGAAGAAAAAAAAAAAAAAATTTAAAAAAGTGCGAAAAAAAAAGAAAGAAAGCGAAAAAAAAAGAGACAGAAAAATTCAAAAAGAAAAAAAAGAATGAGAATTGCACAATGGTTCACACTCCCATGCCTTGTTTATATCTTATGGGGAGTTGACGGATTTTGGTTTTGTGAGTTTAGTGCATAATTTTGCACCGTTTCATCTTGCTGATATGAGTACGAAGTTGGGATGCAGTCTATTTTTGGATCCGTTGTTGCTAGCCTGGCTATTAACCCCACATATCCAAATTCATTTTTGCCCCTTCTTACCCATTATCTCAATAACCCAAATGTAAGTCCTCGGCACGTGTCTTGGTCATTAGTATGGTTGGAATGCATATGTACGGTTGTAGAGACTTTATTCATGTTAACTGCATGCATGTTCTTATAGATCGAGTTAGGTGAGTGTCTTGCTTCTTCCTATCTTTCACATATATACTCACCTTCTACCTGATTTTGAGTGACGAGCGACCCGTGAGAGTCCGACATCTTTGAGTCTTGCAAGGTCGACGGTTGATAAGCTTGAAACATTAATTTAACTCGTTTGCACTTTTCGGTTGCCACTTTGTCATTTTGTTGCATTAAATTGGTTCTAGTGGATGATTTGTAGCTGATGCGTTGGTCCCGTTCTATTGTTCACCCTTAGTTGCATTCATATTTGCTTGGGGACAAGCAAAGGTTTGGTTTGGGGAGATTTGATGCGTGTCTTTTATATAAGGTTTTCACCTCATTTTTACACGCATTTTGTGCTTTTTATGTAGCATCGGCTACAAATACCCCGAATATTCTACTTTGGTCCGTTTATTGTAATTTGCAGGAATTGACCGAGGAGGAGCTAAATCGAGCCTTAATTGTCCCAATTGTATGCATTCATGGGAAATAAGGAGCCGGAGTTTAGGAATCTTACACTTGGAGGACGTATGGTGAGTTAAGGAAGAAATTCAAGTCCTGATGCGCCTATATAGCTCGATCGAGTGGTTTACTGCTCGATCGAATGCTTTATACACTCAAGACTGGTCGATCGACCAGTTTAAGGAGTCGATCGAGGAGGTTCAGCAAGCAGTGCTCGATCGAGAGGTAGTTCTAGCTCGATCGAGTGACTTAGAGTTCGATCGAGTAATCTCTCCTTTCGATCGAGGGGATTTCGTGTGTTTTTGGTTTATTTCGCCTAATCTTTTATGGGCTTTTGTAATTAGTCCATAGATTAGGTTTAAGACAATTTTTGCAAAGTATAAGACCGAAGGGGAACATTACGTTACTCGATCTCCTTCACTACGTACATTTATTTCGATCACATTTACGTCACTATTCTTTGGATTTCTATTCTCTACTTTGCTACTCGGATTCGGTATTATCAATCTATTTATTTCTTAGTCGTATTTATTGCTTTTAATTCCTTTTCCCTCTTTACTTTACAATTGTTCAGTCAATTAGATTATTCATCATGCTTAGTTTTAATTGTTGGTTATTGTAATTGTTAATTCGGCGATTATGAGTAGCTAATTTCCTATGCTAAGACTATAGGGGACCCATGATTTGAAGGGAGAGTGATCGATTGACTAGGTTAATTCCAGTGTCGTCTTTGTTGTTTAAGTGCTACAAATAATTGTAATTGCCTAATTGAGTCGACGCAATTAGACCCTTATTCTTAGTGGACCTTGACCTGGACCGAAAGGTTGGAAGGGGCAGACTAGTAGCGAACAATAGAGTATTGCAGCGAGGGCGAAAGTTAAACTGTTTACACTTTAGGGTGAATTAAGGACCGAAAGGTGACGTTCGCTACCCCTTAGACTATCTTTGCATTGACCTGGGATCTAGATTACTCGACCGGATGATTATGGTGAACCGTTGTCTTAGCTATTCTCCTTTATCTGTTAAACTCCTTCCCTTTATTTCTCTTTCCTTATTCTCTTAGTTAGAGATCACATTTTATAACCCCCAAAATTGGTTACTTAGACGAACCTAGTTCTAGCAGACAAATTCCTACCTCTCTGTGGATTCGACCCGACTTCCCTAGCTATATTAGTTAGAGCCAGTTGGTTATTTTTGACAGGTACGCGACAGACGTGTCATAGTGCAATAGACATTACAAGTATACATAGCAACACCAACCTCCACCAACTTCAAACTTCATAGTAACCAATGGCTCTCATCGCAACGAGGCTCTGCCATGTTGTAACACCGGCATGCACCAAAGTGCCTTACCAAGACCAAATAATGTATGAGAGTGCTACCAACTCGGTTACCCGAGGTAATATATATCAAATTGACCATAAAAGAACATACTTTAATAGATAAGTTTAAAGCGATTACATAACAAAATCCCAAAACTGTAAAGTGATACAACTGTTCAAAATCCAAAATAAAGTAAAGTAAATAAGATGTTTGAAGACACAGCGGAAGACTTCTAAACGACTCGTGATGACTCAAGCCCAGCTATCCCTCGCGCATCCATATTATACCTGCTCAATAACTGCTCACCATCCCCGAATGGATCACCATAGTTTTTAAAGCAATTATACGGGGTCAGTTACTGATTACACAATATAAGATAAGGCAATAACAACAATATATACAATCCTCTGACACTGTCACATCACCAATCACCTGACTAGCCTGAAGGTCTAGTCCTGCCAGATTACGGCCGCAACCAGTAATCCACACCGCCATTGGGGGACCGCAGCCGTTCCCACCTAAGCCCCACTCATCTATTCCGAGCGCAAACCCATGTTCCTTAATGTGTACATCCCCTCTTGTGGCGGGTTCCACAAGGGGTGAATCAAGGACGTGAAGCCACTCCCGCAAATGACTTCACTCAGCCGAGGGCGCACCTCGCGAACCACAGACAAACACAACAACCAACTACAACACCAACAATTACCAATCCAAGTACGATATAGACAAATACCATTAATCAACAACTAATCAACCATCTCGTATCATGTAAACAATAACTGAGTAGGAAACCCTACCTGAAAATGCAATCGCCACAATCATCACAACAGCGAATCAGAAACGTTCCTCTACGAAATCACCTCCTATCAAACATACAATCATACAATCACCATCTAAACCAACAATACACCCAAAACCCCCAATTTACCCAATTAGGGTTTAAACCAAAATCAACGAAACAATACAAAAACTGTACTAGGATCTTACCCACAACGTGACGGTCTCAATGGCGTAAAGAACTCTGGATTCCTACGACACAAGCCTTAGGATTTGATAGCAATGAGAGAACAGCAACGTAACTTTGTTTTATCTTTTTTGAAACTTAGAATAGGGTAAAAAGTGAAAAGAAACTGACGAAAAGTGTTTTTATATCATTCTCACGTTGCTATCAAAACCCGGCAAATAACCGGTAAAAACCCACTTACTCGATCGAGTAAGTGACTTACTCGATCGAGTGGCCCCTACTCGATCGAGTTGCCCATACTCGATCGAGTACCCATCAGACAGAACACTGTCCAGAATGCCAACATACACTTACTCGACAAAGTAAGCCCTACTCAATAGAGTACCCAACTGCATATAAAACCGTAGTATTACACATGTTACCCATCGCAACAGGCAACCTACCCCTGCCGATGTTAAACCGAAGTGTGGTCATCAAATCCCCGCTCATCGCAACGAGCGAACCTAAGCTCATTAATGTGCGCATCCCCCTTGTGACCTAAGCTCATCGGCCGAGTGAACTAGATCAAGTATTCAGTCTCCGATGTAATATAATCTGCCCCCCCCCCCCCCAACTAACTTCCACTAAGGATCCCACGGGGTGAAGGGTCGGTCAACGGGCCCTTAATAGGGCGGGTATTACAATTCTAGCTAGTAACCCATCATTTTTCAACCACCCACATTGTAACCCTGAACATATAAAAAAAAGTTCTCTGTGACCCTCAACTTTTAATTCGTTAAAATACTCCGTTAGTTTGCATGTTATTGGACTTGTGCTTGTGTTTTGGACTTCAAATACTTAAATGGCCAAGTAATTGTGGTCTTCTCAACTTAATTAAATAAATAAACCTCAAATATTCCTAACAAATAATCATATTCTAGGCGTGGTAAAAGTATAATTCATAATCTTTTTATTAGCATTTATTACTATTATTATTGATGAATCATAATTATATGCATATTTATGCCTCTCCTAATTATTTTTGATACGGTTTTCGTGCTAGTTTATATTAATTACATGTCTTTTATGTTAGAATGTCGTTACTTCCGCTAATTGATGTTTAATGAAGGAATGATGCATTTGAGGAGCAAAGGAATGAAATGGGCATCGCGGAGTGGGTATGGAAGAATACACAGAGCATGGTACGGGAACCTAGAAGAATAAAGGAAGAGAAATAAAGAAGACAGCACGAAGAAAGTTGACAAAAACAGGTGCCTCGATCGAGTACAAGGAGGATTGATCGAGGAACTTCCATACTCGATCGAGTGACAGTGAGGCTCGATTGAGGAACCAACTTAATTAATTAAAATATGCAATGTCGAGAGTTGGGGTTTCTGAAAATTGGTGCCTCGATCGAGTGCACATAGGCTCGATCGAGGAACCACTAGTTTCCAGAGTTTTCCGCAATTTCCATAAGTCGGTTGTGTTTTACTATAAATACCCAATTTGTACCCTAAGTTTATTTACGTCTTATTTTTACCGAGTTACGCATAGCTTCTCTAAAAACTCTCTTAGAATACTCTTAGATTAGTTTACATTAGTATTGCTTCGGATCTACCGCTCTTTAATTAAGGTACCTTGCTAATCTTTCTTTAGTTATTATTAATTCAAGTTCTAGTTTATTCAATTATTGTTTTGTTCATCTTATTATGCTTTTAATTATGTTGTTCATTAATCTTATTGTTGTAATTCCCTTTATCATGAGTAGCTAATTTCATAATCTAGGGTGAAAGGGGATCTAGGTTGTTAGAAAAGGGGTTATTAATGAATTAATTGTTAAATTGCTTTTGATTGTTGTTCAATTATCGTCTTACATCTAGTTAATTAATTACTTATCAGAATTGGTTAATTAGTCTTGCAAACTAGGATTTTCACCGACCGGGTTAAGACTAGTATAGGCCACGATATTTGAATTAGACCGACTTAATAATAGCGATTTCATGTTAAGTTTAGATCTACAAAGACATATTAGAATCGACCGATCATATGACTTTCAAGAATATAAATTGCTCAATCAATGAATTAAACCTTACCCTTGGATGACTACCTAGTGAACCCAATCTCTAGACTCTTTATTATTAAGGAATTTGTCTTTATTTATATCGCAATTAGTTATTAGAAATCAAACAATCAAAACCCCCTTGAAATTGTTACTTTAAGACAAATCTAAATATTAGCAAATAGATTATTACCGTCTCCCTGTGGATTTGATACCTGACTTACCACTAGCTATTTTGTTAGTACTAAGCTAGGATTTATTTTGATGAAGGCCAAACGACTGAAAATAACCTTATCAATTATCATCATTTTTATAGTTTAACAAAGAGTATTAAAGTAGCAAATGTATCGAAACATATCTTACCTTTGTTTTTGTTATAAATTAGATTGGATTATAATTGTTAATATTATTATTATTATTTATTTTTTATCAAAAACATAGGTAAGATGTATTTCAGTATATTTACTATTTTAATACTCTTTGTTTAGCAATAAAAATTATGATAATAATAATAATAATAATGATAATGATAATAATAAAAAGACCTTTGCCCCTCGGAGTAATCTTGAGTGTAGGATCGTTATTAGGCGCCAGCGTCATGAGGAGAGTATTACCAGGGCTATCCTCGTTTGGGGGGTACCTGGGGGTGGTTTGCAGCTGTTGCGGGAGTGTTTGGATGAGGGTCCTTCTTTGTTTCATGTGGAGGAGGATCTTGATTTGAGTGACCTTAACCTCCGTCAATGTCGGCGGAAGATTTGTGATGGTCACTATACTGCTGCTGTTCGGGTGCTTTCTTCCTCCGGGGTCGCCCCCTGCTCTGATGCCACTCTTGTGGCCTTGCGAGAGAAGCATCCTGTCGCCCCACCTCCTTCATTGCCTCATTTGCCTGTGGATCATCATCCTCTAGTTGCCTCTTCGACAGTGGTTTTGGATATGATTCGGAGTTTCCCACGTGGCACTTCTTGTGGGAGGGATGGGTTTCGTGCCCAGCACCTTATGGACTGTTTGAGTGGCGCTGTTGTGGCTATCTCTGATGATTTGATCACTTCTATTAATAAGATGGTTAATCTTTTTCTGGAGGGCAGGTGTCCTCTAGCTCTTGGTGAGTACATTGCCAGCGCCCCGCTCACGCCGCTTGTTAAACCGGGTGGTGGTGTTCGTCCTATTGTTGTTGGCACTGTCTGGAGACGGCTTGTCTCTAAGGTTGGTGCTTTTTTGGTTTGTCCTTCATTGGCCCTGTTCTTTTGGACTTAATTTCAGTTCTAATAAGTTCAGTTCCGCTCTATTAAGTTGATTGATTGATTCACTCCATTCGATTCGATTCGATTGATTAGTTTATTTCAACATTAATATTATTATTCTTATTTTATATTCCTATTGTTATCATTATTATTATATTAATTTATTTACTATTGTTATTATTATATTAAAATTTATTTTTAATATTTATTATATTACTATTATAGTTATTATTAATATTATTATTGTTATTATTATTATTATTATTATTCTTTTATTTATATTTATTTATTATTATATTATTATGATTCATGGAAATATTAGTGTATTAATATTTAGTATTATTATTATTATTATTTTATTAATATATTCATCTATATTAATATTATTAATAACATATTTATTATTATTATATTAATAAATGATTATATTATATCTATTATTATTTATTTAATTATTATTATTTATAATATTTATATTATACTTATCATAATTTTTTTAGTTATTATTATTAATATATTATATTATTTAATATATTATAATATTATTAATAATATTATCATTTATATTACTAATATATTATTATTATTATTACTATATTTATTACTATATTACTATTTTATTTTTTATACTCCCTCCTATTCACTATATTCTTCCCCTTTCCTTTTTGCACAAGGAATAAGAAATCGATTTTGGACCACTCAAAAGACACTGCCCCACATGTAATTTAATTTGAATCACACAAATCAACCCAAAAAAGGAAATAGGGAAGAAAACCCGAATAATCCGAATAAGGAAATAGGGAAGAAAATGGTGAATAGGAGGGATTATTACTTATTAGATTATTATTAGATTATATTAATATATTATTAATAATAATATTGAATAATATTATTATAATATTTATTATTATTATTGGTATTATTATTATTATTATTATTATTATTATTATTATTATTATTATTATTATTATTATTTATTTTTATTTGATTGATTGATTTGATTGAGATCGATTGATTGATTGATTCACTCCATTAAGTTGATTGATTCGATTCGATTGATTGATTGATTCGAGACAATTTCGATCAAAAAGAACAGGGCCTTTATCTTCTTATTTTGCTGGTCTTCAGTTTGGGGTGGGTGTGTCCGGTGGAGGCTATTTTGCATGCCTTGAATCGGCTCATTGAGGCCCGTGGTGCTGAGGTGGGACTTTCTATGTTGCTGGTTGATTTCCAGAATGCTTTCAACCTTGACGATCGTGCGACCATGCTTCAGGAAGTCCGCCGCCGTTGCCCGGTTCTTTCCTGTTGGGTGGAGTTTTGTTACTCCAGCCCTGCCCGTCTTTTTTATGGGGAGCATTGCTTGTGGTCTTATCAGGGTGTCCAGCAGGGTGATCCTATGGGCCCTTTGCTTTTCGCTTTGGTTTTGCATCCCTTGGTGTGCAAAATCCGGGACTCCTTTGACCTTACTATGCAGGCGTGGTACTTGGATGATGGCACCATGGTTGGGGACACATTAGAGGTGGGGAGGGTTTTGTATTTGATTATGGCGGATGGTCCTTGTTTTGGGCTGCATCTTAACGTCGCCAAGACGGAGGTCTTTTGGCCTGTCGAGGATCCTCAGAGCCGGCTTCCCCCCCCCCCCCTCCCCCTTTCTATTGTTCGGCCCTTGCGTGGTGTTTCTGTTTTGGGTGGACCTGTCAGTACTTGTCCTGTTTTTGGCAGTGAGATTGTAGCGAAGAGAGTGACTAAGACCATTGAGCTTATGGACTTGGTCGCAAGGATTGAGGACCCGCAATGTGAGTTCCTTCTGCTTCGAGCTTGTACTGGTATTTCTAAGCTCTATTTCTCTCTTCGTACTTGCTCCCCCCGTGTTTTTGGTTCGGTCCATCTTCCTTTCGATGCTGCCCTTCGTTCTAGTTTGGAACGTATTGTCACCACGTCCGAACCTGGTTTTGGGGATTGCCAGTGGCGCCTTGCTACATTCCCTTTTCATCTTGGTGGGCTGGGTGTTTATGCGGCGGGAGATGTTTTACACTATGCTTTTCTAGCGTCCCATTTGTAGTCTGCTGATTTGCAGGCTAAGCTCCTACGGCCTTCTGGTATTGTAGATGCTGGTCCTACTTTCGACGATGCCTTGCGGGTGTTTTCTGAGACTACAGGTTTTGCTTTCCTACGTGATCCTAGTGAAATTGCTGCCCCAAAACTTATGAAGAAATTGGCAGATATATATTTTGCGACAGTTGCTGCTGATTCAGAATTTGTTTTCTCTTTGACACCGCGTCAGCTTGCCTTATGGAAGTCTCAGCAAGGTTCCCACTCCTCTGATTGGTTGCGTGCGATTCCTATCTCTGGGTTGGGTCAGACTATGAACGGGAGGACTTACCGTAGTGTGCTTGGATATCGACTGGGTGTTTCGTTATTCACGGTTTCTAGGCCTTGTCCTGCTTGCTCTCAGGTTTTTGGTGATGATGTTTATGGGGACCACGTTGTTTCTTGTACCGGTACTGTGGGTGTTAAGCATCGGCACAACCTTGTTCGTGACACTTTATTTGACATCAGCTATAGGTCGGGTATTTCTACGGGTAAGGAGGTTAATATCGGTTTGGTTGACGGACATGATGACTCTCTTCGTCCGGCGAATTTGCTGCTTTATTCCTGGGACAGAGGGCGTGATGTATGCGTCGATTTGACAGGATCTTCCCCCTTGACTCAGACTGGGATGATGGATTTTGTGCCCGAGCGGGTTGTCGCTGATGCTGCTCAGCGTAAGTGTGCTAAGTATGGGGATGTATGCGCGGCAGCTGGTTATGGTTTCCTTCCCTTCTCTTTCTCTTCGCTTGGAGAGCTGGGTTCGGATGTTGTTGCCTTGCTCAAGCGGATCCAGAAATTCTCGGTATCTCAGGATGCGGGGGCTCGGGTGGCTGCTTATATTTTTACTAGACTTAGCTTTGCTGTTGCTAAGGGGGTGGGGGCCCAGCTTGTTTCTCGGCTCCCCGCCAATTTCATGTAAACTTTTATTTTTCTATTTATGAAAGCTGCACGCATTCTTCCATAATAATGATATTATTATTATTATTATTATTATTATTATTATTATTATTATTATTATTATTATTATTATTATTATTATTATTATTATTATTATTATTATTATTATTATTATTATTATTATTATTATTATTATTATTATTATTAATAGTAATAGTAATAGTAATAGTAATAGTAATAATAGTAGTAATAATAATAATAATAATAATAATAATAATAATAATAATAATAATAATAATAATAATAATAATAATAATAATAATAATAATAATAATAATAATAATAATAATAATAATAATAATAATAATAATAATAATAATAATAATAATAATAATAATAATAATAATAATAATAATAATAATAATAATAATAATAATAATAATAATAATAATAATAATAATAATAAATAATAATAATAATAATAATAATAATAATAATAATAATAATAATAATAATAATAATAATAATAATAATAATAATAATAATAATAATAATAATAATAATAATAATAATAATAATAATAATAATAATAATAATAATAATCTATGTTACTGGTTGATTTCCAGAATGCGTTCAACCTTGTTGATCGTTCGACCATGCTTCAGGAGGTCCGCCGTCGTTGCCCGGCTCTCTCCCGTTGGGTGGAGTTTTGTTATTCCAGCCCGGCCCGCCTTTTTTGTGGGGAGCACGCTTGTGGTCTTGTCGGGGTGTTCGCAGGTGATCCGTTGGGCCCTTTGCTTTTCGCTTTGGTTTTGCATCCTTTAGTTTGCAAGATCCGGGACACTTTTGACCTCACTTTGCAGGCGTGGTACTTAGATGATGGCACCATCGTGGGTGATACTTTGGAGGTGGGGAAGGTCTTGGATTTGATTATGGTGGATGGCCCTCGTTTTGGATTGCATCTTAATGTCTCCAAGACGGAGGTCTTTTGGCCTGTTGAGGATCCTCGGAGTCGGCTTCATGGGGTTTTCCCCCTTTTATTTCTCAGCCATTGCGTGGTGTTACAGTTTTGGGTGGACCTGTCAGTGCTTGTTCTGATTTTAATAGTGAGATTGTGGCGAAGAGAGTAACCAAGACCATTGAGCTAATGGATTTGGTTGCGAGGATTGAGAACCCGCAATGTGAGTTGCTTCTTCTTCGAGCTTTTACTGGTATTTCCAAGCTCTACTTCTCACTTCGTACTTGCTCTCCTAGTGTTTTTGGGTCTGTCCATCTTCCATTTGATGCCGCTCTTCGTTCTAGCTTGGAACGTATTGTCACCGCATCAGGGCCGGGTTTTGGGGATTGGCAGTGGCGCCTTGCTACATTCCCTTTTCATCTTGGTGGTCTTGGTGTATATGCGGCGGGAGATGTTTTATTTTATGCTTTTATTGCGTCCCGTTTGCGATCTCTTTGGTTTTGCGAGCTAAGCTCCTCGGCCCTTCTGGTATTGTAGCTGCTGGCCCTGCTTTTGATGATGTCGCGCAGGTGTTTACTGCGACTACAGGATCTGGTATTTTAGGTAACCCTAGTGATATTGCTGCCCCCAACCTTATGAAGAAATTGGCAGATATTTATTTCGCGACGGTTCTTCTTTGCCTCGTAGTCTGTTTTCTCTTTGACACCACGACTTGCTTTATGGCGTCTCAGCAGGTTCTCACTCCTCGATTGGTTACGTGCGGTTCCTATCTCGGGATTGGGTCGAGAATATGAACGGGAGGACTTACCGTAGTGTGCTGGGGTATCGTCTGGGTGTTCCGTTATTCACGGTATCTAGGCCCTGTCCGGCTTGCTCTCGGGTTTTGCTGAGGATATTTTTGGGGACCACGTTGTTTCTTGTACTGGTACTGTGGGCGTTAAACATCAGCATAACCTTGTCCGGGACACTCTTTTCGACATCTGCTATAGATCTGGTATTACTGCGGGAAAGGAGGTTGATATCGGTTTGGTTGATGGACATGGTGGCTCTCTTCGTCCTGCGGATTTATTGCTTTATTCTTGGGACAAGGGGCGTGATGTGTGCGTTGACTTGACAGGTTCTTCTCCTTTGACTCATACTGGGATGACGGATTTTGTGCCTGGTCGGGTTGTCACTGATGCTGCTCAGTGAAAGTGTGCTAAGTTGGGGATTTGTGCGCGGTAGCGGGTTATGGTTTCCTTCCTTTCCCTTTCTCTTCACTTGGGGAGCTGAGTTCGGATGCTGTTGCCTTGCTCAAGCGGATCCAGAAATTCTCGGTATCTCAGGATGCGGGGGCTCGGGCGGCCGCTTACATTTTTACTAGACTTAGCTTTTCTATTGCTAAGGGTGTGGGAGCCCAGATTGTCTCTCGGCTCCCCACCAATTTCATGTAAACTTTTATTTTTCTTTTAATGAAAGTTGCACGCATCCTAATAATTAAAAAAAAAAAAAAAAAAAAAATAATAATAATAATAATAATAATAATAATAATAATAATAATAATAATAATAATAATAATAATAATAAACATAATATAACAATAATAATAACAATAATAATAATAACAATAATAATAATAATAATAATAATAATAATAATAACAATAATAATAATAATAATAATAATAATAATAATAATAATAATAATAATAATAATAATAATAATAATAATAATAATAATAATAATAATAATAATAATAATAATAATAATAATAATAATAATAATAATAATAATAATAATAATAATAATAATAATAATAATAATAATAATAATGTACAACATCAGCAGCAGTAGGAGGAAGAACATCTGACCACACAAATCTACCAATTAACCTAGGAACATCATGTGGTAGAGCGTGCACTACACAATTATTAATTACTTCTACTAGTTAAAGACCAAAGAACAGAAATAAACGAATTACAAGTTGATCAAATATCATCTAAAATTACCGTTTTGAATAAGAATTTGCATAAAGAAAAGGAAAAATTATAAATAACCACCACGTATTAGCGTATTTTTACAAATTACCACCATGTATTTTGACGTATCACTTTTATATACACTTTTATAACTCCTTTCATGTTGTTTTGATACAGTTTTCGTGCCTATTATGTCATTTATATGCCTTTTTTAGTGAAATATCGATACTGCCGCTACTTTATATTTTAATGCAGAAATGACGCATTACGAGATGAATCAAGTAAAGATGGGCATTGCGGATATGGCATAGTGGAATACACGAGGCATGGCACGAGAAACGAGGAGACTTGAAGATAAGAAGAGAAGTTAAAGACGAAATCAAGCTGAACACTTGGTTCCTTGATCGAGTATATAAAGGCTCGATCGGGTAACCCTCCTCGATCGAGTATGTCGAGGCTCGATCGAGGATCCTCTTTGATAGACTTATTTCCGTATTTTCCTAAAACATGTCTTATTTGTAATATATATTCTAAACTAGTAGGATTTATTAGGTTACGCTTTATTTTACTTTCGTACGACAAAATACTCTAAGTTTGGTTATCTTGCATACTTTGGATCTTTAATCTTTCCTCATTAATCATTAAGGAATTAATCGTTCTTCATAATTTATTGTTCAAGCTTATGCTTTTAATTCATTATTGTTTTATGTCTTCAATCATGTTTTCATCCATCCTTATTGTTATGAATCAATTCACTATGAGTAGCTAAATCATTCATCTAGGATGAAGGGGATCTAGGTTGATTGGAAAGGGGATTATTAATTGATTGTTAGTAATATCGTATAAATTGTTGTTTGATTATTGTTCTTCTTCTAGTTATATGATTTAAGGCCTGAGTTTATAATTAGTGTAGCGAATTAATACTTTCATCGACAGGGATAGAATTAATATAGGCTGCGATAATCAGATAGATTGTGTTTAATTATAGCGATTGCATGTTAGACTTAATCTAAAGGGCATAATAAAATTAATCAATCTTGTGACCTTAGATAGTTTGATTGACCTAACAATTGATTAAGACACACCCCATATAATCGACCTAGTGAACCGGGATCCTAGACTTCTTTAATATTATTGTTACACATCTTTTAATTCACTTGCTATTAGTTGTTAGAAAACAAGCAAACAAAACCCCCAAGAAATTGTTACTTTAAGACACTTTAAATATTAACAAACTGAATATTACCGCCTCCCTGTGGATTCGATACCTTTCTTGCCACTAACTATTTTGTTAGTAATGAGATATGATTACTTTGATTTAGGTGATACGACTTTAGCCGTGTCAAATTTGGCGTCATTGCCGGGGAGGCAACAATTTTCTTGTTTGTTTTTGTTTAGTTTGTCTTTTTGTCTCAGGGAACCTAATTCCTTGAGACCGTTCTCACACTTTTCTAGTTAGTTTCGTGTATTCTCAGGTCAACTAGGTCCGAGATTCTTCCAATAGATCCCGAGCCAGAGAAGACTTTTCGCTAGAGACGAAAGTTTCAGAAAGAAGTGGGTCAAGTAGAAGACTTCAGTATACTTGACGTTGAGATGGAGCATTCTACTACTTCAGAAAATCAGTCCTTTGAAGAGGACACTATTTCTGATCTTGATATTCCAGTTCCTGAGATTAACATCATACCTACTTTAGCCAGACATTCCGAGCCTACTTTGGCTTCCATCCCTAAAGGATTCAAGCTCCCTACCTCAGATAATGGATTTTTTTAGATTCGTCCATCTTACATCAATTTGGTGGAACGAAATTTATTTGGAGGTGGAGCTACTGAGGACCCTGCAAAACATATGGAGAAATTCATTACGTATTGTTGTTCCATCCCTTTAACAGCTGGGGTGACACAAGATCAGGTGAAGCAGGTGCTCTTTCCTTTTTCTCTAAAAGATGGTGTTGCGGAGTGGTTGTGAGATTTAGATATGGAGGATGAAGGAGTTACTGATTGGAATACTCTCGCTCTTGCTTTCTACAAGAGGTACTTTCCACCCCAGAAAACTAATGCGTTGAGAAGTCAAATTACCAGTTTCAAGCAAGCATCTACTGAAGATTTGAATGAAGCATGGATTTGCTTCAAACGTTTGGTCCGTTCAGTTCCCCATCATGGCTTTCAACAGTGGTTTCTTTGCAACCAGTTTTATAACAGGTTGGACGACGATCATCGTGCTTTACTAGATTCTTCAGCTAATGGGAGGTTTCAGGACAACACCAATGATACTACCGCATGGAAGTTAATTGATCAGATTGCTACCTATACTGCTAAGTATGGAAATCCTAGGGGAAGTACACGTGGGAATGGTGGAGATAGCGCTCTTGCGGCGCAGTTAGAGGTTATTTCTGCCCAAATTGCTGAGATGAAGACCACCCAATCCTTGGGTCATAAAGAGGTAGTTCATGCTATAAGTCAATAGAAGGAGTCTTGTACGCGGTGTGGTATGGATGGTCATAGTGCAGCTGAGTGTATGAGCACATTGGAGCAAGTTAATGCCTATCAGTCTTTTAAGCAAGGTACACCATTCTCTAACTTTTACAATGAAAGAACGAAGGAGCATCCTTTCCTTCAATGGTCTAGTCAGAATGTGCAAAATCCACAGCCGCAACAACCACAGAAAACTCCATATATTATTCCTTAGAACCGTGGTAATCAAGCACGAGGAGGATATCAAAGGCAAAATCAAGGAGGTCAGCAGTTTAATAATCAATATCAACAACCTCCTCAACAAACTCCTCAACAAATTCCTCAACAAGCTCCAAAAATGAGATGGCAGAGTTGAGAGCTCTCTTACAACAAACTTTGTCAATGCAGCAAAAGCAGACGGCTCAAATCTCTGAGCTGATTGCCCATAATAAGGTGTTGGATACACAAGTGGCTTATATGGCGGTTCATAATTCTTCAAAACAGCCCAAAAATCTTCCTCCTCAAGGTAAGCTAGCTCATGAGCAAGCTAATGTCATTCAATTGAGGAGCGGTACCACATATCAAAATCCGGAATTGCCAAGTAATGAAGAAGAATTGCCCACTAATGAAGATGAGGTACCCTATATGCATCCTAAGGGATTGGGTAATTTGGAGCTAAGTGACGATGAAAAAGAAGTTGACGAAACTGAAACACGAGACAAGAATAAAAGCGAGAAAAGCAAAAAAGATGGAACTGTTTTGGTTCCTCGATCGAGTAGCCCCGGGCTCGATTGAGGAAGTTTGGTGCTCGATCGAGTGCTACCCAAGCTCGATCGAGGCACCCCCTGGTTGATGACGGTGTTTCAAAAATTAATTCTAAAGCAAAGGAAGCCGAGCCGATTACTATTGCACTACCTTTTCCGCATCGTCAACAGAAGTCTAAGCTGGATAAGCAGTTTGGAAGGTTTATGGAGGTAGTGAAGAACTTGCAGGTAAGTGTTCCTTTTACTGAGTTGATCACTCAAGTGCCAGCTTATGCGAAGTTTATGAAAGAGATATTGACAAGAAAGAGGTCCTTTGATGAGGTGGAGACCGTTGCTTTTACTCAAAAGTGCAGCGTCCTATTGCAAGCTAATTCACCTCCTAAGCTTAAGGATCCAGGAAGTTTTTTTATCCCTTGTCATATCGGTCATCTTGCTATTAGTAAAACTCTTTGTGATTTAGGAGCTAGCGTTAGTGTCATGCCTTATTCTGTTTGTAAGAAATTAAATATGGGTCAAATGACTGTTACTAATATGACTTTGTAGATGGCTGATCGATCTATTAAACACCCATTGGGTGTTTTGGAGGATGTTCCCGTTCGAGTTGGGAAATTTTTCATTCCCATTGATTTTGTTGTCTTAGATATAGCTGAGGACAACCAAATCCCTATCATCTTAGGTAGACCATTCCTTCACACAGCGGGGGCGGTTATAGATGTTAGGCAAGGGAGACTAACTTTAGTTGTGGGGGATGATACTATTGTTTTCAACTTAGAAAAAGCTTTGAAACATCCCATGATAGAAGAAACTTGTCATAGTACTGATGTTGTTGATTTTACTATTGATGAGTGTCTTGCCATGTGTTTAAGCAGGGATCCTCTGGAGATTGCCCTGGTTTCTGATCCAGCTGCTGAGACGGGTTCATGGAGTCAAGAAGTGGATGAGATTGAGAAGTTGCTTACTGGAGATGAATGCCCAAAGCAAAAGGTATACAGCTTAGGTAGCCATCTAAGGTTACTGAGGTAAAGAAACCTGAACTTAAACCCCTTCCCTCTCATCTGAAGTATGAATTCTTGGATGACTGTGAAATGAACCCAGTAATTGTCAATGCTAGCCTTACTGAAGGCCAACTTTCTGCTTTGTTGTCCGTTTTGAAAACTCATAAAATGGCCATTGGGTATAGCATTTATGATTTACAAGGTATTAGTCCTGACTTTTGTATGCATCTTATTCACTTGGAAGAAGGCCACAAGCCTAGTGCACAGGGTCATAGACGACTAAATCCTCCAATGGAGGAGGTGGTAAGGAAAGAGGTACAGAAATTACTTGATGCTGGCATTATTTTCTCTATATCTAATTCTAAGTGGGCCAGTCCTGTCCAAGTTGTACCTAAGAAGGGAGGTACTACAGTAGTGAAGAATGATAAGAATGAATTAATTGCTACTAGACTTGTTACAGGTTGGAGGATGTGTATTGATTATAGGAAGTTGAACATAACTACTAAGAAAGACCACTTCTCACTTCCTTATATTGATCAGATGTTAGAGAGACTAGCATGCCATAGTTATTTATGTTACCTAGATGGCTACTCCAGTTTCTTTCCGATACTCATTCATCCTGATGATCGGGAAAAGACTACTTTCACATGTCTATATGGTGTATTTGCTTATAGGAGGATGCCTTTTGGTTTATGTAATGCCCCAGCTACTTTTCAGCGTTGTATGATGGCCATATTTTCTGATTACATAGAGTCTATTATGGAATTCTTTATGGATGATTTCAGTGTTTATGGCACTGATTTTGATGTTTCCTTGAGAAACTTGACTAAGGTTTTGCAGCGCTGTGAGGAGAGCCATCTTGTGCTAAACTGGGAGAAGTGCCACTTCATGGTTACTGAAGGGGTGGTACTTGGTCATTTGGTGTCAGGTAAAGGTATCCAAGTGGATAAAGTTAAGGTTGAGGTAATTGAGCAACTCCCATACCCGGTTAATGTTAAGAGTGTGCGTAGTTTTCTTGGTCATACAGAGTTCTATCGCCGCTTTATTAAGGATTTTTCAAAATTTGCTCAACCTCTAACCCAGCTGCTTCATAAAGATACACCTTTTGTGTTTACTGACGAGTGTGTTAAGTCTTTTGACAGGATTAAACAAGCTCTTATCTCAGCTCCTATAATCCGATCTCCTGATTGGAGTCTACCTTTTGAGATTATGTGTGATGCCAGTGACTACGCAGTTAGAGCTGTGTTAGGGCAAAGAAAAGATAAGGTGTTGTATGCTATTTACTATACAAGTAAGACTCTTGATGATGTGGAGATCAACTATGCTACTACAGAGAAGGAACTTCTTGCAGTTGTCTATGCTTTAGACAAATTTAGAGCTTATCTTGTTGGTTCTAAAGTTATTGTTCATACTGACCATGCAGCATTAAAGTATCTTTTAACTAAACAAGAAGCTAAACCACGACTTATTAGATGGATTTTGTTATCGTAAGAATTTGATTTAGAAATTCGTGATAAGTCTGGTGCTGAGAATGTTGTTGCAGATCATTTGTCTCGTTTGAGATTTGCAGGAAGAGAGATTTTGCCTATTGATGATTCTTTTCCAGATGACCATCTTCTAGCTATTGCTACGAGCACTCCATGGTTTGCAGATTATGCTAACTACTTAATGAGAGGTATTCTTCCTCCTGACTTGTCTTATCAACAGAAGAAGAGATTCATGCATGATGTGAAGCGGTATTTCTGGAATGATCCATACTTGTTCCAGAAGTGCGCATACGGTATTTATAGACGGTGTATTCCAGAGGGTGAGGTATATTCCATTCTCTCTCACTATCACTCTTCTTCTTATGGTGGTCATCATGGTCCATCTAGGACTTTTGCTAAGGTAATGCAATCGAGTTTCTTTTGGCTAACTATCTTGAAAGATGCTACTACTTTTGTCCGTTCTTGTGATGCATGTCAAAGAACGGGTAATATTTCGCAAAGGCACGAGATGCCTCAAACTGGAATCTCAGAGGTAGATATTTTTGATGTTTGGGGTATTGACTACCAAGGGCCATTCTCTACTTCTCATGGGAATCAATATATTTTAGTAGCTGTAGATTATGTTTCTAAATGGGTGGAGGCAATTGCCACCCCCACTTGTGATGCTAAATCTGTTGTTAAGTTATTTCAGAAATTCATCTTTCCACGGTTTGGAGTGCCTCGCGCGGTGATTAGTGATGGAGGCAAGCATTTCAATGAACGTCATCTCAACTCCTTGTTGAAGAAATATGGCATTACACATCGTAGAGGATTGGCATATCATCTTCAAACTAGTGGACAAGTGGAAGTTTCCAACAGAGAATTGAAACAAAGCTTGGAGAAGGTAGTGAGCAAGAATCGAAAAGATTGGAGTCGGAATCTTGATGATACTTTATGGGCTTACCGTACTGCATACAAGACACCGATTGGAGCATCACCTTACCGATTAGTCTATGGCAAATCTTGCCATTTACCTGTGGAGCTTGAGTACAAGACTATGTGGGCCATAAAAGAGCTAAATATGGATCCCTCACTGGCGGGTGAGAAAAGATTGATGCAGTTGAATGACCTTGATGAGTTTCGACTGCATGCCTATGATAGTGCTCAAGTGTACAAGGAACGAACAAAGAAGTGGCATGACAAGCATATCTTGCAAAGAGAATTCCATGTTGGTGAAAAGGTATTGCTATTTAATTCTCGTTTGTGTTTGTTCCCAGGTAAGTGACACGGCTATAGCAACCCTATCAAAGATAAAACCTAACGGTCTCAACTAAAATGTAGTAGAGGCAGTCGAGTATCGAATCCACAGGGAGGTAATGTAATTATAGCTGTCTAATCCTAGTCCTACGGTAACAAATGGGGGTTGTTTCAATTTGGTTCTAAACTACGAAGTTTGAAAGGAAGAGAAATAAAATAAGGAGCAGTAAAGACAATAAAATATGATTAAACTATCAAGAAGAGAGGGACATGTCGGGAATTCGGTTCATTACGGTAGTCCAGTGACTCATTTGTAAATGATTCAGCATTTAACTAGATGTGAGACAGATGTTAAAAGGTCCTTTCGGTCCACTTTCTATCCTAAAATACCACTAACTTAACTTTCGTCCTCATTAGGGTAGTCTCATCTGTTTTATAGCAGGCCTATTTAGTCTAATCTTTCGATCCAGGATTAATTTTAGCCAGATTAAAGGGTGACATAGAAGCGTGCACTCAACTAGGTCGGAAATTACAGTTAAATTGCTATAGTGACAGAGTCTCGTAATTAATTCATCTAATTCATTCACTACAACGTCACATTTCTACCGCAGATCCCCTAATCCCAACATGAAAGGGGTTTAGCTACTCATATTCTTAATTAAACTAACAGCAATTAACTTTCCAGCAGTAAACATAATGAATAAACAATAAATTGCAATAAGGAAAATTAGGGTAGAAACTAATTATAACGAAAGTGAAGAATTAAAGCAATAAAAGATCAATTATTATTAAAGGAAGAGGAAGGAATTACAATCCAAGCGAATCCGGCGTAAAGAACACGAAATCCGAGTAAAAGCAATCCCGAAGTAAAGTAAAGAGAGGAAGAAAAGCAACGTAATAGTGTTTTACAAAAGAGAGAGTTTGATAGTATGAAAAAGATGATCCTAATTAACCTAGTAAAGCGTGCTTAAATAGCAAAGCAAAAGAGTTTAGCGAAATAAAACTTCACGTGGGCTAATTAAAGCCCAAACCCATCAAAACCACTCGATCGAGTGGATTAAAACCACTCGATCGACCAACTCTCAACCAAAACAGCTCGATCGATCGAAAAGCTACTCGATCGAGCAACGGCTCTTTTGTGCAAGCTAAAGGTCGAGTGAAAAATCACTCGATCGATCATCGAGAGGAGCAAAAACCACTCGATCGAGTGGTAAAGCGCTTCGATCGAGTAATCAGTATCTCCATTTCAGCTCATGTCCGCGTCTAAGTGCCTCGTAATGCGTGCCGCGACGCTTCCAAATGCAGTATCTCACTCTGGAACAATCCCGTCTCCTCTAAATGCATGCAAAAAGACGAAAAAGGGTACGATTCCACTACTTCCGCGTTCATTTCTACAAAATGGACAAAACGAACCAAAGTAGCCAATTCGGGGCAAAATATCATAAAAACAATATGAAAATGCATAGAAATACGTGCTGAAATAGGCTAAAAAGACTATACATTAGGCACGTATCAAATCTCCCCAAACCGAACCTTTACTCGCCCTCGAGTAAACTCAAAACTAAACTAATGGAATGGAAATGATAACTCAGAGCTAGCTTAACTTGTCGACTTGAACCAATTTAATGCAACAAAAATTAACAGTTAAAGCTAAACAAATAATACGCAAACGAATTATAAGTCGTTCGTAAATATAGTCGACCTATCGACCTTGCAAGACCAACAAAACTGGACTCTCACGTGGTCACTCTTCTCTCATGAAGCAAAGGGCAAATGTTATATGTAAAAGAGAGAAAAAAAAGACAGTCACTCACCTAACTGCGACCTACATAGCATGCATGCAACAAAAATGAAAGACAATTCAAGCACTAATGCACAAATTCCAACCGATAATGTCCGTCACAGCCGAGGGTTTGCAAATAATATGGGAATAGTGAGGTTCAGGTGAGAAAAGGCAAAACAAGTTATGGAAATGTGGAGGTAAAAGCGTCAAGCTAGTTCCTAACAGGACCATAATGAAACCATCCGGATCTCAACTGACTGAAAGACTAAGTACAAGTGCCCTTCATTTGGCACAAAACTCACTAGACTCAAAACACAATCTCCTCAAAAAATATGGGATAGAACGGAGGAGTCAGACGGTCACAAACTTCCTTTTTTTTTTAAACATCGTCTGAAACAATTAACTGAAACAAGTCAACCTTTTTCGATTGTACATCTTCGAAAATCTTCTCAACTCTTTTCTTTTTTTTCTCTCTTTCTGTTTCACGTTCAAGCCTTCCTTTTTCATCGTTTTTTTTCGTTTTTTTTTTTTTCTTCTCACGTTTTTCTCTTCTTTTTTTTTTCATTACTCTCTTTTTTTTCTTTCTTCCTCTATACTTACGCCAACTCCAAAACAAGAAACACGGACCAAATTGCAAAGGAAAAATATACCGCAGAAGAACATACTAACTAGCTTGACTAGGCAGGCTTAGTTTGGGATGTAGCTAATGGGTCAAAAGGCAATTTTGGCTTATGTGGAGCTAAATGGGTGTAAAGTAATAAGAAAGGGAAATTTGCAAGACCCTCTCTGCATGTGACACCAACCACAAACCCAAATATGTGCATTTGACAAGAAATTGAATGTCATAAATGTGCAAATGAGATGAACATGCTATGCAAGGAGTACTACTCAAAATTCCTAATGAACTGGTCATGAATGTCACCAGTTATGGCTCTAAAACTCAGAATTTTTAAGTAGTTTGCCAATTTATAGGTCAAGTCTAAACAAATGACTATATTTGAACAGTAAATTGTGAGACTATGCGTATGACAAAGCTAATAACTATCAGCGAAAGTGCAAGGCTCAAGCAGAAGGACAAGTTATAGTGCATTGTCATCATGGGAATCTACCGTTCCGACTCAACCTATATGCAGAAATAAACGTGAAATTTTTGAATTTTTGAAATTTTCTAATTTTTTTTTTTTTTTGTGGATTTTTGATGGAAAATAAAGAACAATGCAAGCTGAAAAGTAAACGTGAATGCAAAACAAATGCAGATGCAGACTCAAAAGGATGCAATATACCCTCCCCAAACCAAAACGGACAACGCCCTCGTTGTCCTCCAGCATACACCAGCAGAAATATGGGGGAACGGGAGTATACAACCAAAAAGAAAAATAAAGACAATAAATAAAGGAGACAAAATAAAAGAGTGGAAAATACATACAAAAAAAAGCGAACTTCCCCAAACCAGCCAGAAAACTGGGGAAGTGAGTAGACCAGTAGCTACTCGTCGTCGTCGTCGTCGCCATCTTCCTGGTACTCCGGGTCTCTCTCCTCCTCTCTCCTCCTCCGCTCCTCAGCGCGAGCTCTCTCCACCGCCACCTCTGGGTCCTCGCTCCCCTCCTCGTCCTCGACGCGGTACCCCCTCGGCAGGTACCGGAAGAAGGAAGGGTGTGGCCAACCCTCGGGGATCGGTCTCCGTGTCTCGCAAGTGGTACTCGTACGAGAGGGTGTAGGGTCAAAGCTAAGTCCCTCTCCATACGAGCCCGACGCTCGTAAGCTCAATCAATGCATCAGATCAGAATGCGCCCCCTTGGTCCCGGACGCGGGCGCTACAAAGGGAGGAGGTGGTCTAAAAGTAGCCAGGAAGAAGACCCGGCTCGTGTGTCCGGTCAAAGTGGGAGGTGGAGCAGGAGTAGGAGTAGTAGTAACAGTAGGAGTAGGGGTCGGATCGGGAGTAGCCGTGGAAGGCTGGGTACTCCCTAAAGGTGTGGACCCCTCTCCAGTCTCAACTCGCCGCTTTTTGGCGGCAGGTGCATCAGGAGATGGTCGAAGTGGAAGGTGAAGTAGAGGCAAGGCAGGCAGACGGTGGCCCTTTACCACAGTAGGTAAGGGCTCAAGACGGGGGAGACTGTCGCAAGGTAAGTCAACAGACAAGGAGCCGTCAAACTTCCAAGTCTGGTAGTCTGGGGTAAGCCAATGCTGAGCGAGCATGGCAGCCAGACTCAGTGACCTCTCTCCCTCGAGGTACTTCAAGTCATGTGGCCAGGTGGGGAAAAGTCGGTGGGCAAGAATGGTGGCTATGCCACCGCAGGCAATGGTTCCCGCCTCCTTCTTCCCCTGGTCGTGGAGGTACTGGGCGGTAAGGTAGGCAATGTTGAAGGTAAAAGGACCTTCACAGTCGACATTCAGATAACCGCCCAGGATGGAGAGCTCGGTGTTGGTAGTGTTGTTCGGCTCCTTTCGGCCGAAAATAGAGCTCCCCATAAGTCTAAGAAAACAACGGACGGGGGGATGGTGGACCTGGTGGAGCTTTCGCTCCTGAAAACGGGACTGGGCCAAGCACCGCCAAACCTGACGGTAAACCTTCCTCGTGTCGGATGTCACACCCGAGGAGGTAAGGTCAAGTAACCTACCAAACTCCGCCAGGGGCATCGGGAAAGTCCGGTTGAACAACCGGAAGGAGACTGACAAACAGTCGGGTCAGCAGCGTATGCCCCTGAGGAGAAGGTAAAAGAGCTGAGAAACTCGAGACTCGGCTCTAAGAAGGTGTGGCCTCTCATAGTAATGAGCCCAGGCATCCCCGTGACCCGTAGTAAAGTACAGACTGACTCGTAAATACCGAGTCTCTCTAATGCCGATTTATCCAAAAATCGGGAAGGCACATGTACACACTTGACCAAGTTAAAGAATTTCGTACGATGAACGGAGTTGACGAATAATACCTGTGGGTAGTCCGGGTGGGAGTCGAGGGAAGTGTCCCCTCGGATCAGAATCGTCTCGAAGTAGGCGGAGCGGTGAGAAGTAGAAGCGAAGCGGAAGCGACAGCAATTGTGGAAGTGCTAGCTGTGGTGGAAGTAGAAGTAACTGGAGCTGGTGTAGCTCAGACTAGTCTACGCCCCCGGCCTCCGTCGCTGGAACGCAAAGCAGCGGCCCGCTCTCGAACTGTGTAAGGAACCAGGGCAGCTCTGAAAGCGGCTGTGGCTGCTGGTGAGTCTACCACAGGTGTAAAAGTGGTGGCTGGTGTACACGTGGTGGCTGCTGTGGTCGCCACTGAAGAGGGACTAGCAAAGCGGTGCTAATGTGGTGGTGACCGTAGTGGAAGTGGCGGCTGAATCGGGCGTCCGGCTAAGCTAGTGGAGCAAAGACCATCCCTGCAGCTGAAACAAGGAAGACTGGGGCTGCAGTGGTGACTAAAGCGGAGCTAGTGGCAACAGCAGGGGCCACTAACTCACTCAAAGGTGGACTGGAGGTGGTACTAACAGAGGGTAAGGTACTCGACTCCATCCTGAAAACATAGGGGAAGGGGTATGAGAGGAAAACAATGGTCAACAGAGGCAAAGACATCAGAAAAACCGCATGTGAAGCCATAAACACTCCCCTATCAGTCGAAAAATTCGACCTACAGCATACAATTTCCAACAATTCCTCAGAAATTTCGAAATAGCAGTACGTGAATGGTGATAATGTGACAATGTAATGACTGCTAATGGAGACTAAAAACAGCATGAAAAACTGCATATGACAGCATGTAAGACTCCTAGCAGTCGAAAATTCCGACTCACGGTACAATATTCCCAACAATTTACAGCATGTAATGGCGATAGGGGACGGAAAAAACAATTAACAGCAGCAGCAAGTAAGCAAGAACTGAAGTTAAACAAAGCATGACAAAGATATATATCGTCCGACAAATGAAAAATTCGACTTAGAAGCCCTAATCGCGGAATTCTTGCGCAAATTTCGAATTAAACAAGCAACAACAGCGAGGAATTGGGATATGATCATCAAGCAAGCTAATTAAGGGCATATAAAAACAATTAAGTCGAGAAATTCGACTGAACATGGATTTTCGAAACCCTAATTCACTTCCACCTCATAAAATTCAAAATAATTGAAATTAAAAAGCAAGAGGATATGGAAATCACTTACTTGATGATAAAAGACCTACAAATGCAAATAATCCTCAAAGAAACAAGCAACAATGGCGGATTTCAATCGAAAAAACCGCAAACCCTAAATCCCTTTTAAAACCGCGAAAATGAACACAAAAGGGTTGAATTTTAAGGGGCTTTTGAAGATTAATATGCAAACAACAGATTGTAGGTGGCGGATTTGGTGATTTGGGCAAGAAAATGGGGATTTGGGGATGAAATTTGATCGCACAAGGGAGGGGTTAGACGGAAATTAGGAAGTAAAATGAATTAGAACAAAAAGAAAGAGTTTAAGGTAAAACACTCCCTGCGTCTTATTCAATTCCACTCGATCGAGTGGTTATAAACCGCTCGATCGAGCACTGTTGCTGCTCCAGCTGCCTGTCGAGTAAAATGTTACTCGACCAACTGATTCCTCCTTTGGCTTTACTCGATCGACTAGTTAAAGCGATTGGTCGACCGGATTTTCACTCGATCGAGTACAAAAAGTAATCGATCGAGGACTTTTCTTGCGTAAGCCATTTGATTTCGTCTTTACTCCTTGGAAATACGTGAAACTTCCCCAAACCTGCATAAAAATACATCCAAAAATTTCCCAAAATACCAAATACGTAAAAGCACAGTCTATAGTCTTATGTTTACGCTAAAAATTGTCTAAAACTAATTATCCTAATTAAAATGCAATAAAACAAATTCAAAAGAAATTCAAAAATTATCTATTACAAAGTGTTACACGGGGCATTTCCCCGTTCAATTCCCATCAAATTTCAGCAGCCCCTTCGTGGGCTTCTGACTGGAGGACGTCACCTCAGCAACATTGACTGTCCTCTTCATCTTCCATGAGCATGAATTATCACTTGAAACGGTAGGAGGAGAATAGCTCGCATCCACGTAAGCGTCAGCTTTCCTCGTCCTTGCTCCTCTATCACCAACCTTAGCGTTAACATTTCCAGGTTGATTGATAATGATTGCACCATGTCCTTTGACAGCTTCCCATTTGCTTTCATCTGTACCTGCAGTGAGGACAACAGACGAACTTTCCTCCTCTTTGCTCTCAATATGAGGCGGAGGGTTAACAATGGCAGCACAGTTCTCCAAATTTTCATTTGGAGTGTCAATAGTAGGAATAATAGAAGAGAGAGCATTGCAAGGCTGGGCTTGCATGGGAGCTCTCCGGAACTTGGACTGATGAAAAATTAGCTCCTCATCCCCTACCTGAAAGGTCAAAGTTTTCCCCCCGTCTATTACTGCACGGGCAGTGGACAAAAATTGTCTCCCTAAAATTATAGGGGTGTGTGCATCTTCGGGGATGTCTAAGACAACAAAATCAACGGGAATAAAGAACTTCCCGATCTGAACAGGTACGTCTTCTACTATACCTAGTGGCCGTGATAAACTACGGTCGGCCATCCGGACGATCATGTTGGTGCAACTCGGCCTTGTCAAACCAAGTCTCTTAGCCGAGAGACAAAGGTAAGACACTTACGCTAGCGCCTAAATCGCATAGCGCGTTATCAATCAAATGCATACCGATATGACACGGAATTGAAAAACTACCCGGTCCGATTGCTTAGGGGTAACTTATTTTGAAATAGGGTGACCCTACCTCGAGTCAAAGCTACGGTCTCACTTGTCATTAATAGTCCTCTTACGTGCTAAAATTTCTTTCATAAACTTTAAATAAGAGGGTACCTTAGTCAGCAATTCAGTGAACGGCACGGTGACTTCCAAGCTCCTCAAAAGTTCGACAAACTTGCCGAACTGTTGATTAACTTTGGTATTCTGCAGCCGCCTCGGGAAAGGAACCGTGATTGGTATCTCGAATCCCTTGTTTCTCGCTTCCAATGTATCTTCCGGTGCAAGTTCTGTATCCTTTGGACGCTTCTTACCTCTCGAACGAGGTCTCTCCGGTGATATCTCACTTAAACGAGCACTGGCAGGCTCTCGAATAAGCTTCCCGTCACCAATACTACTCGATCGACCAATTTGCTCACTCGATCGAGCTGTTTCTTCATCACTGTCAGTCGATCGAGTACAATTTCCACTCGATCGACCAACATGCTCTTCCTGTTCACTCGATCGAGTGGAAAAACCACTCGATCGAGGACTTTCATCTTCGACTCTACTCGATCGAACACCAAATTTCAGTCGATCGAGTAATTCCTTTGTCGTGAGCACTTTTCTCTTATCAGAACACTGATCATCACCAGTTATAGCTTCCCTCGGGTCTGATTTCGACACTTCCGGTCCCTCATAAGAAAGACCGCTTCTCAATTCTATCAGGTTTACCGTCTCATGTGGGTTCTTCTCATTTTGAGTCGGTAAATGACCGCTTTCGGAGGATTGATTTGCGGCAAGTTGGGCAACTTGAGTCTCAAGTGCCTTAAATGATGCGTCCTTCTGTTGATTTTGTTGATCATTTAGCTGCAATTGCTTTGAAATGGACTGCAACATAGACTTTAGCTCACCCATTTCACTCACCCCACTAGAAGATGATGCACCTTGGTTAGGAGGGTTGAAAGAATGAGGCTTCTGAAAGCCTTGTTGATTCTTGTGTGGAGGAATATACGGCTGCTGCTGATGCGGAGGAGCGGTAGGATTGAGTACATTTTGACTAGTCCACCTCAAATTGGGGTGGACATTCGGCTCGTAATAATCGTTGTTTCGCTGTAGTGTTGGAAGGCAAGACACATGACTCATAGGAATTGGGACAATTATCTGAAACATGCCCCTCTCCTCCACATCTCTTGCAGCTGAAGGGACCGTCTGTAACGGCATTTACATGGTAAGTTCCTCCCTTCGAGGCTACTCCCAGCTCATATTTATCAAATCGGTCCGTAAGAGCCTCTAAAGCAGCTACAGAAGGAGATTCGGCACTCCTCCTTTGATTTCCTCTCGAGTTCCCATATTCAGCTTTATGGATGGCCAAATCATCTATGATCTTCCACCCCTTAGTCTCTCCCAGATTCTTAGCAAACCTGCCACTTGCTGCAGCATCCAAAATAGCCCTCTGATCGTCGTACAGCCCATTATAGAACTGATTACAAAGACTCCACTTCTCGAACCCATGATGCGGAATGGTTCGCACCAACTTCTTGAAGCGGACCCATGCCTCGTGAAAGTTCTCGTCAGGCCCTTGCTTAAAGCTTATGATCTGAGCTCTAATTGCATTAGTCTTTGAAGCAGAGAAGTACTTCTTGTAAAATGCCAAAGCCAACGAATTCCAGTCAGTTATCCCATGAGCAGTCCGGTCCAGATCCCTATACCACTCCCTTGCAGCATCTCGGAGTGAGAAGATGAACATGGTTTCTTTTATCTGATCTTGGGTCACACATTTGGTGGGGGTATTGGCGAGTGAGTCAATAAAAGTCTCCATGTGCTTAGCCGCATCTTCATTTGCAGCTCCCCCGAACTGGTTCCTCTCAACCATATTAATATAAGAGGGCTTTGGCTAAAATTTTCTAGCATCGCCTGGTAATTCGAACCCTTTACAAAGATTAGCAGCTGTCGGTTCAGAATGACTAGCTATACTCGCTTCCTCGGCAATAATCGGAAAACTGGAGAAGTGACTGTTTTGGTGATGAATTGAAGGCGGAGATGAAGGTGGACCTTCCTCGAAAAGCTCGTTCTCGTAAAAGCTTGACAGAGTACTTAGCTCTTCCTCCTCGTCGGTAATACCCTTTGTGATCGCCTCAACTCGCGCGAGAGATTTCTCAAGCTCGGGATTATAAGGCAATAATTCACCGCCCGTGACCTGCGCATAAGAGGAAACTACAACCAGGATATAAGAATAGTCTAAGGAACGGGTGTTCCTTAAACTGAAAAAGGACTAAAAATAAAACAACTAATAAATTGAACAATTGCCTCCCCGGCAACGGCGCCAAAATTTGACACGGCTATCGCAACCCTATCAAAGATAAAACCTAACGGTCTCAACTAAAATGTAGTAGAGGCAGTCGAGTATCGAATCCACAGGGAGGTAATGTAATTATAGCTGTCTAATCCTAGTCCTATGGTAACAAATGGGGGTTGTTTCAATTTGGTTCTAAACTACGAAGTTTGAAAGGAAGAGAAATAAAATAAGGAGCAGTAAAGACAATAAAATATGATTAAACTATCAAGAAGAGAGGGACATGTCGGGAATTCAGTTCACTACGGTAGTCCAGTGACTCAGCTGTAAATGATTCAGACGAACTAGATGTGAGACGGATGTTAAAAGGTCCTTTCGGTCCACTTTCTATCCTAAAATACCACTAACTTAACTTTCGTCCTCATTAGGGTAGTCTACTGTTTATAGCAGGCCTATTTAGTCCAATCTTTCGATCCAGGATTAATTTTAGCCAGATTAAAGGGTGACATAGAAGCGTGCACTCAACTAGGTCGGAAATTACAGTTAAATTGCTATAGTGACAGAGTCTCGTAATTAATTCATCTAATTCATTCACTACAACGTCACATTTCTACCGCAGATCCCCTAATCCCAACATGAAAGGGGTTTAGCTACTCATATTCTTAATTAAACTAACAGCAATTAACTTTCCAGCAGTAAATATAATGAATAAACAATAAATTGCAATAAGGAAAATTAGGGTAGAAACTAATTATAACGAAAGTGAAGAATTAAAGCAATAAAAGATCAATTATTATTAAAGGAAGAGGAAGGAATTACAATCCAAGCGAATCCGGCGTAAAGAACACGAAATCTGAGTAAAAGCAATCCCGAAGTAAAGTAACAGTAGAGGAAGAAAAGCAACGTAATAGTGTTTTACAGTAGAGAGTTTGATAGTATGAAAAAGATGATCCTAATTAACCTAGTAAAGCGTGCTTAAATAGCAAAGCAAAAGAGTTTAGCGAAATAAAACTTCACGTGGGCTAATTAAAGCCCAAACCCATCAAAACCACTCGATCGAGTGGATTAAAACCACTCGATCGACCAACTCTCAGCCAAAATAGCTCGATCGACTGAAAAGCTACTCGATCGAGCAACAGCTCTTTGTGCAAGCTAAAGGTCGAGTGAAAAATCACTCGATCGATCATCAGAGGGAGCAAAAACCACTCGATCGAGTGGTAAACTGCTCGATTGAGTAACTGTATCTCCATTTCAGCTCATGTCCGCATCTAAGTGCCTCGTAATGCGTGCCGCGACGCTTCCAAATGCAGTATCTCACTCTGGAACAATCCCGTCTCCTCTAAATGCATGCAAAAAGGACGAAAAAGGGTACGATTCCACTACTTCCGCGTTCATTTCTACAAAATGGACAAAACGAACCAAAGTAGCCAATTCGGGGCAAAATATCATAAAAACAATATGAAAATGCATAGAAATACGTGCTGAAATAGGCTAAAAAGACTATACATTAGGCACGTATCAGTAAGCTAAGGAGTAGATGGTCTGGACCGTTCACTGTTGTTGAGGTGAACAAATTTGGGCCAATTACACTGCAAACTGACAAAGGTGAGACATTTAAAGTGAATGGGCAACGATTGAAAATCTACTATGAAAGTGCCCATATTGGGGTGATAGAGGCCGTTAACCTCTTTGCCATTGATTCCTCTTACTGATGAGGTATTACGGTCGTGCGGGGCCGCTTAAACCAGCGCTACCGAGAGGCAGCTCGGAGTTTGCATTGTAATAATTTGTAATTTAGGAATTTAAATTTCATTAATCGTATTTCAATTATGTTATTTCTTTATTTTGAGTGATGTGAGGGGGAGAATTTAACGTATTTCAAAGTATTTTTGCAGCTAAGACGGATTTCAAGCTTGCAAGTTAACGTAATTGTGAGAAAACGGATTGTAGTTGGTGCCTTGATCGAGTGGGGTGAGGCTCGATCGAGCATTTTGTTGGCTCGGTCAACTGCAATGAGGGCTCGATAAAGTAACCTAACATATTAATTAAAATATCAAATGTCGAGAGTTGGGCACTTTGAAAAGTGGTGCCTCGATCGAGTGGGGTGAGGCTCGATCGAGGAACTATACTGGACCGGGTTCCGTTAAAAAAACCGGCCTTTATTTCCTTCTTTTCACATATTATTATTTGCTTTCTTGTTTATTCCGCCCCATTGTTCATTCATTCTATCATTCATACTCATATCATTCATCTCTAAATCTTCATATCATCATCAAATCTTCATTCTTCTTTGTGCTAAATTGCTTGCTAGTGGATTAAATCACTCCTTTGTGCTTATTTATGTATTTCATTGTTCATATTCAACCAAGTAAGTCCCGTTTTTGCTCTCTTATGGTCCGAAAATTTGCAATTTTATTGCTTAAAAATTGTGTTTATTTGCTTGGAATCTTCACTTTTTGTTATATAATTGCAATTCCCTTGCCTTTTACATGGTTTATGTGTAATTTTCGACCTCAAAATCGAATTTTACGACTCATGTGGTCTTAAAAACGTGGACTGTTTTGGCAATTAAATTGGTTTGTGATTATATACTTGTCTTTTTACAGATATGTCGAGTAGTGGACAAGGTAACAAGAGGCCACGGGAGAGGCGCGCTCCCGTTTGTCCTCCGGTGGTAGTAGAAACTTCCGAGGAGGAAGAGGAAGAGCTTCTACCAATAGACGAGTTTCCTTTTGTTGAATTTCATGATAAGGAGCAACGGGATAAATTTTTGGAATTGATGAATACAAAAACAATGCTTCCAACTAGGTGTGTGGACCGGAAGATTTTGCGTACTATGCGTATTGAGATGGCCGTGTATGATATGTTCTTTCAAATTGGGTTGTAAGGTCTATTTCTTCTACATGAACTCTCTTATCGTGCTTTGACTCTTGAGTTTCTTAGCTCGTATGTCTATCTCCCAAAGGAACACTTGATTAGATTTAGATTGTTCAATGTTGAGCGGTCTTTGACATTTGATCAAATTTCTGAGTACCTAGCCCTAGATAAGCATTCTGATGAGGATTTGTATAATGCTGCTGGTTTATCTTTTGTTCGATATTTTCCTTTGTTCACTGGTTTTGCGGATGCAAATGTTAGCTCTATGGCTTTGCTTGATGTGCAACATGTTTGCCTCGGGCTATTTTTGAGGTATTTGAGTTATTTACTATTTGGGAGGCATGATAGGAGTAAGGCTCAGTCCTTAGAAGTCTTGATTCTAGCTAGCTACTTAAACCCTTATCAGGAGGAGACCTTCCAATTTAGTCCACCAGCCCTTGTTTGCCAGGCCTTAGACCGCATGACTGGGAAGTATGTGGATTTAGATTGTGAGGCTATTATTACTAGGATTGCACGCCATTTGTGTGATTTTGAGGGAGATACTCCTTATGAGCCGATGGAGGATCCTGAGCCCACGGTAGATGACATCTATCTGCGTTACGGTATCTTCTACATTGATATTCTTGGTGGGAAAGACCATTACTGGAAGGTGAGGGATCACTTTTATATGCTATTGCCTAACCCTCAGTTGCCAGTTATTTCAGCTCTAGAGGAGAATGAGTCTCAGGAGAGACCTGCACCCATTACCTATATGATTCTGGATGAACTCTTGGTCACTTTACCTAGTTCTAGCACTACCGCTACCACTAGAGGGCGCCGTAGGCAGCGCCGTAGACCTCCTACCCACTTACCTGGTTCTTACCAGCCCCAGCCTTCTGCTTCTTCTGTTGCCTCTACTTCTCACTATGGTTACCATTTCGATCCAGCTATTGAGAGAGAAGTGAGGATTCACCAGGGGATTAACACTGCCTTGACACATAGGCTATTATGGGAGCAGATGGAGGCCACTACTATTTCTGAGGGAGGTCAGTATACTGGTACTACTCCAAGCTTTTACACTACACCTGGTGATGATAGTCGTGTTTTCCATTTCTATGGTGTTTCTCCTGCGGAGTATGGGCAGTTCAGTAGGGAGTATTGTGCTCTAGGTTGACCATTCTACACTCATATTCGGCCTCACCAGCCTTCCAGTGTGATTCTTGAGGATGTTGGGGTTCCTCTTTCTCAGAGAGGGCCAGTTTGCAGATTCTACTTCTGCTGCAGCAAATGTTCCTAGAGGCGGTCGTGCTAGAGGCCGTGGTCAACGAGGTGGCCGTGCTAGAGGCCGTGGTAGTCGTGTTCCTGATCCTGAGTTGGAGGCCATGTTCGAGGAGATTGGTGGGTTTGATGAGGCCATCCACGGTGGCAATGACGATGATGATGGAGGAGTGCAGTAGTGACAGCTGGTCACTACATCCCTCACTTTCCAGCTGGTACTATCTTTCCTTGTATTTATTTTATTGTATTTATTATTTCCCTCTTCCCTTTGTTAGTAGTGTCCTTTAGGTTGCTGGATTGTTGTGTCATTGCTATGTTGTAGGCGTCACAATGAGGACACTATGACATTTAGGTTTGAGGGAGATTATTTATTTCTGTTGTGTGATTTACTTTCAGTTGTGTATTTTATTTATGTTGTGTGTTTAAAATAAATAAAAAATCCATAAAAATTGAAAAATTTATAAAATACAAAAACATGTTTTTCTTTATTTTAGGTCGAGTCTTGGTGAATTGTCTAGCAATGATGATAATTTGCTTTGTCTTTGCATTTGAATCCCACTTAAGTTATCCATGTACATTGTTTTGACATGTTATCTATGAAAAACGAAGCTCCTAACTCAAGTCTTGACCGTCACAATATGCCTTATGCCAAGTAAATTTGACAATATTATGTTGGTAAACCACTTAAATTTCTGAGGTCTATAGAGCTTCCTGTTGGAATATGTGTCCTCCGACAATAATGCGATCACAACTGTCGATCATGATGATCACATGTTTAATTCTCGTTTTAAGAATACATGTGGGAAGTAATATTTTACAGTCAACTGGTCCACACATATCGGTAATGATTGGCTGACTAGAGTTTGACATTACTGTCGTGCGACAGTGGTGATCAGTTGATCCCCTTAGGTCATACCTAAAGGATAACACTCTTAATTGATTATTTAATTCATCGTATGTCGATACGGGTTAATTAAATTACTTAAAATTGACGGACGATTTTGGAAGTAATATTTACGTGTCTCGTTGTAATTTGATTAAAATAAGATACGGTCTAAGTAATCGAATTGTTTTATTGCTTAGATGAAATTATTGTTTACGGAAACAATTGAAACTGAATGAATAATTTATTATAAATACAAGATGTTGTAATTTATAATTGGTAAAGCGTTTTGGTACAAGTAATTGTGAATTACTAAGTCGATTTTGTACATGACGTATTTTATTAATACGTTGATTTTTAATACGTTAAAAATACATGACAATTTTGCATGACTTGTGACATGTGACAAATTGATAAATTGACAAAGATAAAATGGAATCCATTTTATCTAATATGGACCGAAATATGGAGGGAGTATGGTGTTTAAATTATATTAAATTATTTGAGTGGAAACAAAATAATTACACCTAGCTATAGCCATGCAAGCCTATGTTTTCTTGGATAAAAAAACTTGCCCATGCATTGGCTCCCCATCCCTCCTTCCCACCGGTTTTTGAAAGGGCTAATAGAGAGTTTTTCTCTCTAATTATTCATTCATACTTCATAAAATATTTCTAGTGTAAGAAATAGAAAAGCTCTCTAAGAAAACCTAGAGAAATAAAACTCCAAAAATCTTCCTCTCTTGGCCGAAATACAAGAGATAAAAACAATAGTTTTGGGTCAATTTTATTAAGATTAATATTGTTCTAGTATTAATAATATTAGTCTTTTAGGAGGTTATCTTGGGTATAAGCTTTTGGGAGGGATTCTAAGCTTGAATCCTTGTTCATCCATTATTAGGAAGCTCAAGAACAAGTGAGTAGGAGAACTCATTTGTGCCCATATATCCGAAATCTCAATGTAAGGATGACGATTTCTTCTCTATATTTACTTATGTTTACATGCATAAGATCTAAATTAATTTTATCACTAAATTAAATTGTAACATATATGAATATGTTGTAAAATGAGATATAGATTTCAAACACTCCCTAGGCCAGGAACATTAATAAACTGGTCTCATTTGTCAATTAGGTTAAAAAGTGTGGTCTCCTTGTGGAATATGTAATATTAAACTGCATAAGTGTGACATTAGTTTCTTAACTTTTTGCGCGTTCCTATGATTAAGTACATGAGGAAAGGCGGTTCTTACTGTTCAAATAAGCCATACATTACCTTGTTTTGTTAGCCCGTTTAAATCTTGTAGCCATTTCATATCCTATTTTCATAGCTACAAACTAGAATTTGCCTACCTTTTCGAGACAGTCGCAGTTGCTTGAGTCTCATGCTATTTTAGCTACTTTGGTTGGGATTGGGACTTTTATGTCATGTGGGTAGTAGCTTTGATTTTGTTAGCAATTGTGTTGATCTCCTATGTTGGAAAAAAAAAAGAGAATTATGGAGCAAAAAAAAACCGAAAAAAAAAAAGAAAAGAAAAAGAAAAAGAATTGCTTCATTCAGTTTTGTTGGGAGATCATAAGTGGTGTTTACTAGAGTGTAATGCATTTTTGGAGAGTCTTTCTTATTCTCTCATATATTGTCAAAGTTGAGATGATTCTCTAGTTGGGATGGTTATGATTATTATTATTAGAATTGGTTATTGGTTTAGCGCTGCGACTACCGTCTTAGCCTCACATATCCATACGTGTTTTGGCACAAACCACTTATATACCCTTGCCCATTTGCCACCCTATTGTCCTTGATACATGTACTTAGTCTTTATTGTGAATGTGTACTAGTTGGAGAAATTTCTATCACATTAGATTGCATGCATGTTTCATAAGTTGAGTGAGTGTCTTAATTCTTTCTATCTTACATATATCTCACCCCTTATGAGTGCATGAGTAAAACCGCGAGAATTCAACTAATTTGTCTTGCAAGATTGAAAAGTATTTGGTTGAGTCATGGTATCATGTCACATCTTGAGTTGAGCTGCGTTATTCTATTACCCGTGCCTTTGAATTTGTTTTATTGGCACAATTTTTGGTCATTACTTTGTTATAGATATGGATAGCTTGGGATTTGTATGTGCTTTGACATTTGCTCTGAGTTATACATTCACCATTTGTATATTTGTCTTTTGTATGGTGTGATTGTTTTGCTTAGGGACAAGCAAAGGTTTGGTTTGGGGGAGTTTGATGTATCACTTTTATATACACTTTTATAACTCCTTTCATGTTGTTTTGATACCATTTTCGTGCCTATTATGTCATTTATATGCCTTTATTAATGAAATGTCGATACTACCGCTACTTTATGTTTTAATGCAGAAATGACGTATTACGAGATGAATCAAGTAAAGATGAGCATTGCGGATATGGCATAGTGGAATACACGAGGCATGGCACGAGAAACGAGGAGACTTGAAGAGAAGAAGAGAAGTTAAAGACGAAATCAAGCTGAACACTTGGTTCCTCGATCGAGTATATAAAGGCTCGATCGAGTATGTCGAGGCTCGATCGAGGATCCTCTTTGATAGACTTATTTCCGTATTTTCCTAAAACACGTCTTATTTGTAATATATATTCTAAACTCGTAGGATTTATTAGGTTACACTTTATTTTACTTTCGTACGGCAAAATACTCTAAGGATGTGTTTGGATTGAGGGATTTGGAGGGAAAAGAAAGGGAGGGAGAGTAGGGGATTTAAAATCCATTGTTTGGATAGCAAATAAGGGTGGAGGGAAATGAAGGGGGGAAGATTTGGAGCGATCCATTTTCCCTCCTTCAAAGCAAATCAAAATCTCTTCACAATAGGCAAGATTTGAAGAGAAATTGTATCCAAACACCCACACCCCATTTCCCCTCCCCTCCCCTTCCCTCCCTTTCTCTTCCCTCCTTCCCCCTCCCCTCCCTTTCCCTCCAATTTTGTTTTCCAAACACACCCTAAGTTTGGTTATCTTGCATACTTTGGATCTTTAACCTTTCCTCATTAATCATTGAGGTATTAATTGTTGATAATCTATATCTCATTATTAACATATTCATATATGTTCTAATTAATTTAGTCATAAAATTAATTACTAAATCTTATGCATGCAAACTAAAATAAAAGAAGATAAGAAAACATTTTCTCACCATATGAATTTCGGTCATATTGGGCACCAACAAGATCTCCTTCTTGTTAGTTCTTGAGCTTTCCATTAATGGATAAACATTCTTGACTTCAAATTAGAAGCCCTCCAATTAGTAGCACCCAAAACTATCCCTTAATACCACAAACTAATATGTACTAGATATTTATATTGTGGTTTACCTTAAAATTGATTACTAATACTCATATATTACTTTGATAATTTTAGTAATCTTTTGAACAAATTTGAATCAAAAATTCATCCTTTTTTATGAAGATTAAAGAGAGAAATAATTCATGAACTTTTGCATGTATTTTGAATGGTAGAGTGTAATAATCATAAAAGAACAAAAGCCCTCTAATAAGAGGAGAGGCCACACGGTTTGGTGAGGCAAAAGGGACCAATATATGGTCCTTCACTTTTCTTTTTGTTCTTTTCTATACCTTAGACTTGTAAGGCTAGTTGTAGGTTAGTGATCATTAGCTTATTTTATCTCATAAAATAATTCACCCACTAACTCTCTTTACACTCTTATTTCGGTCCATCTTTATAAAATGGACTACCATTTTATTTTTGTCATTTGTCACACAATATGTCACATGTAGTATGATACATGTTACTAATTAATTAAATGCATATTTATCACATAAATATCATTTTATAAATTACATTCAACAAATTGACTAGTGATACTTGATCACATAAATAAAATGGGTCATATAATTATAATTCACAATATCTTGTAATTATAATCAACCATTTATTCTTATCTTTATTGTTTCTCAAACAATAAACAATTTTAGTAGTAAAGCATTTTATTTACTAAAATAAATCTTATTTAATCCCATTACAATAAGATATCAATATTCTCTCTCACAAATTGAATTGTTCAATTTTAAGGAATTAATTAATCTGTATCGGTATACATTTAATTAACCTTTTCAATTAAGGGAATCGTCCTTTAGGTGTGACCTCAAGGGATCAACTGATCACCACCGTCGCACGACAGTAATGTCAAACTCTAGCCAGCCAATCATTACCGATATGTATGGACCAGTTGACTATATATATATTATGTATCATCCCTTCCGTATTCTTATAATGAAATTTAATAATGATATTTAAATCATGTGATCGCACTATTGTTGAGGACACATTTCCCAAAAATCTCCCACTTGTCCTCGACAAGTGTGCGTCACCAATTCTCTTGTCCTATTACTATCTCCCACTCAATGCAAGGTTTCTTTCGGGTCGTACTTGCAAGTGATCATATCGAGAGTGGTTTCCTCGATCTGGAGAATAACTGATTGACCGGATTTATCTATCATAGATACCTTCCGAGCGTGGCCACGCATTTCCAGTTCATTACTCCTCGAGTGGCCCTGAGATATTGTTTTAACCCTGACAAGGGGGTGGACAATTCCTATCGCACTTATTCTCTTCGACTAGCCACAGCCATCATAACCCAAAATATGCCCATTTGACCCCATTTACGAAGGTCGTAGTAACACAAATCAAAGTTAATCTGAAACTGTACCATCTTAGGTGAACAGTCTTTAGTCAAAAGAATCGACTCATTAGAATACTATAGTAGCTCTCGCCACGATCAGGCTTTATAAATTTGCCAGAACTCTATAAGCGGTCACTGCCCGACAAAGTGTTTCTAACAGTCTGCCTATGTGATCGACTAGTGATCTCACATGACTCTATGGCACTTGAACTTGCCATCAATCGCATCACACTCTAGTCACTTCGAGACGTCACCTCATACAAGTGACTATGGGCGAATACAATGCTAATCCGTGTTCACTTTAACGGGGTTCAATGTTGTCTCTACAACCCGTTTGGATGTAACAAAGTATAATAAAAGAGTTTTAAAGTAAAACTCGAACGACAAATGCGATTATCACATATGAAGAGTCAATGCCTGATTACTATTTCATGTTCTATAATCTAATTTGATCTTGTATGTAGTTGTTCATTTCAATTCAATTGAAATGACATAACTCATCATGTTTAGCCTATGAGAAGGCTTTGGTTAGTAGGTTTTATCAATTTCTTGTACCTTACTCAACCTTACTACATACTCGGTTTCCTTTGTAATGTATACATTTGCATTACAAAACTTTCTGAGTACGTGTCGAGATCCAATCAAGACATAGGCCCTCTAGCCTAAGAATAGCTCCCACTGTTTTCACAGTGTGCGGGACTCATCCTCTTGCACATCTCATGATTGCAAGTGTACTCAATTTCCGTTATAAATATCTCTCATTGTTCTTTATTGCCTAGAACGATTCTAGAAAATCTATTTCTTAAATAACATAGCCACAATGGTATCTTAACCATCCTAATGTGTTTTGATTATGGTTTTGTCGGAAACCATGCGCAATCTCAATTGTCAATTGTCACTTGTGTAACACTCTTACACAAAATTGCATCATAAACACTTCGCTTTACTTCCTTAATGCTTCTGTAAGCACTTAAGGGTAATCTTTATGGCTTATTTGGTAAAGATTACTTAAATTCGATTTTAAAACAATTCATCATACTCAAAGCATATGAAGTGTTATACATCATTACTTATTTAATTGATCTGGCAGCGGAAGCAAATGGAATCAATCAAATATGTTTAATTTAATTGAACTAGTCATGAATCTTATCAACATAAGACTTCTTATTGACGCTAATATTATGTGGATTTATCTTCATAAATCCGGATATTAAAGATGTATTATAATACTCCAAAAGTCTTATATCATTATCGATGATCAATATGTCATTCACATATAAGACTAATTAAAATTTCCGTAACTCCCACTAAACTTCATGTATAAACACAACTTCTCGACTTATCGAGAAATGTTTTATCACATGATCAAAAATGTTGATTCCAACTCATTGATGTCCTACTTAAGACCCTCTTTTAAGTTTCACATTATCTTAGGATTGCAAGAATCTTCAAAACTCAAGACATGTATTGAATACATTCCTTCTAATTGAAGAAGTGGGTTTTAGATTCACTCGCTATGTATTTCATAATAATGAAACACAATCCCTAAGAAGATCCAAATAGACTTAAGCATTTCAACTGGTGCAAAACCCTTTGCAACCAATCAAACCTTGAAATCTCTCTTTATTAGTGCAAAACCCTTTGCAACTAATCAAGCCTTTTTATTTCGGATTTTCATGGCTCTAAGCCTTATATGAGTTGTGACTTAAACACTCTCATGTAAGTCATATGTTTATTACTTTCCAGAAGTAATCAACTTGAATCAAACAATTTCTTTGTAAGTTATAAGCTCTTTACTTTCTTAAAAGTAGCATGAATTCATCATTTTTAACAAGTGACGAATTTAACCTCCTAGGTTTTAAAGAAACAATATTTTACACAAAACGTCTCATGTAGCCAAGAAAGACCAGTTTCTTGCGACATAACATTCTTTGTGGCTCTTGAATAATTTTCTCCCACTCTGTCTTCTAGAAATAAACTTGTATTTTAGAAAGACAGCTTCACGAGCCACAAACCCGGTGTACTCGTGATAATTGAAAAGGGAAAAATGAGCATTTGTTTCTTGTGAAAACTGACAAGCATGGTACCCTTACCATTTCATATCTCATATGATTCGATTTAGTGGAAAAATAATCTAGACAAAATGATAAAATCCCCAAAAGGATCAAGTAACTCAAAGTAACTTGATCGAAGTCCAAACCTTATCGAATAGCGTTTGAATTCTTATCTAATCATACATTATCCCATAATCCGTGTTAAGAGAGATTAATTTGTGATACTATATCACAATTCATTTGGCTTATATCAAAGTCTTCACTTTGATAATCCCATCACGACTAAATCGTGATTCCTTGAACTCTTTGAAATTCTTCAAAGATTTCTCTATTTACCTTATTAAGTGAACTTATTAGTGTCAACTTAAATCGTTGGTAAAAGATAATGATCAACCTATTTTGGATCGATGATTTACAACCTCGATCTCCTTTTCAACCAAAAGGCACGAGACATCTTGCTTTGAATACAAGATACGCATAAACCATTAACAATCTAATGGCTTCAAGAGTACTCGATAACTCTTTGCGTTCATCATTCCATAATTTAAGGTTTAATCTTGGGTTACCAATTTGAGTCTTACATCATCTACATGATATATCATTCTAGTTTGGTTTAGAATATATTCACCTTGATAATGGGCCAGCCATACATCAAATCGTGGTGTATAGGGTCACAAAAGTGAAACCTCTTTTGTATCTTAACAAGTTTATATTCTTATTTAGAGTTTGTGCACTTAATAGTCATAATTAAGTACAACTTTAAATCCAAAAACTAGATTGAGTACACAATTACTCTATCTCTCAATATTATCGTTGCTAGTCGTCATATTCTAATCATCTTATGTGTCGAATACAATGATGAAAACCTCTATTGGTTTCTTAATATTGACGAATTAGTACTAGCAAAATTTATGTTTAATCAAATAAACATTTAAAGAAGAAGGTCTCATTAGATGTCCCACAACTAACTTGTTGATTCTTCAATAATTTGGGGTAGTTTCCTTTCTAGTGTCCAACATTTAAGATAATGGAAACTTTATCGGTCGGGATTGATAGGTTTGGTATCGTCATTCTCAAAAACTTTACCTTTAACATTACCTTGTATCAATTCCATTATAATCTTTACTTCTTGAACCTCGTCCTCATCTTAACGGTTTAAGAGAATGCTCCCACTCAATTCAATGAATCTTTGCTTTGAGAAGCAAAATTGAATTCATGAAGATTACTCTTCATTTGTTCGTTTTAGTCTTAAAACTTTCATTGAAGTGGTTGCGATATTTTGGTCAATTACGAATTCCTTCAAATCTAATTACCAAAACAATTTATCATTTCAAGGTACTTAATTTAATTAAGTATATGAAAAATAATCCATTATAAGTAGATGTGTTAGTCAAGAATCAAAAACCTGTTTGATGATGAATAACTTTAATCTATACTCTTTACATGAGATCCTTCCAATGGATAATTCGAGGTTTTTAGAAGAAAATTCAAATTTGTCTTTAGTTACGATGTTTTTAATGGAGATTTGAATCAAAAATCGAAATGATATCGTATATGATTGTGGTAAAGAAATAGAACAACATGATAACGGAATAGTGGAAAACTTAACATTTATCGTTTTATTAATACTTGTAAACAAGTATAGCATTTACATAGTGACCTCTACCCAACTATGATAAATGATTCCAAGATCCAAATTCATATTAACTTGGGCACGGTAGGGCCGATTCATCCCTTATCAATATAACTCGGTGGATTAACTCTTTAATCGATTCTACTTTTAGAACTCTTGGTCGATAAAATTACATTAACATTTATCTTTAGCCCGGAACACATGCGACTACGGTCACGAATACTTCCGTTGAGCTCAATCCAAATTTCGAATAAATGTGTCCATGATCCAAATCCACATCAACTTGGGCACGGTAGGGCCGATTCATCCCTCGTCAACATGAATTCGGTGGATAGACATTTATCACCCACTTCCCCTACGTAACAAGTTTTGTACCCCGGTAGGGCCGAGTGTACTCCCTCGCGAAATAGGTTTTCATGGTTTCTACTTTTTGGTAAGGCTATGTCTCAATTGATTATTTTAGCGAGAGGTCATGTCAATTTATTATCTATCACGTTTTAAGTGAACTAAATCGGTGAACTACCATAATTATAATTGACACGGTCGAAGTACTCGATTAAATGATAATGCATGTTTTAGTTATGGCGATTTAGCGATGCATGCGACATATAAATAAAATGCAAAGCATAAATTAAATCCTAGTATGGCCTTCCTAAAATAGAAAATCTAATTAACTATTACATATTCGGAAACCAACTCCATTGGTCCCTTGAACTTCGGTTGTGGCATGCATCTCGAGGTAACACCTTCTTTATGTATCACCATCGTGAAGAAATCCGTCTTGGGGAACTCCGAGATAAATTAAATTACATAGCAAATTACATAATTTCCTATTATACATTTGTAACTAAAATAAAATAAATTAAATTACAAAACGGTGATACGAGATCACAATAAATTACAACCGAATCGATATTCCCATACATTTCGGGAAATACCAATTAAAAACTAAGGCCATACTAAGTAAAAATTACATAATTCAAAAATTACATAAATAAAATTATGACAATTATAAAGAAAAAGCAGCATTATAATATGTATGAACATGCCTAATTTTTTGCTAAATCGCCTTTAAGTAGCCAATATCGTATATTACTCGGTTTTTACGGATTTGCGTGATTTCAACATTTTATAATCACAAAAATTACATAAATTCATATTTATGCATAAGTTAATTACCCTAACTTGTTAGGACTCAAAATTTATTTTTCACTAATTATTTGACCATAATTAACTCATATTTCTAAAATTGTTCATTAATGGACTTAAAATTATAAAAATAAGCTATAAACTTCAAATAAATCACAAAATTTCAAATAAATTCAAAATTTGAAATTTAAACTCATGAAAATTCTGGAAAAATACCATGACACTCATAATGTTCAAAAACTTAGGTTAAAAATTTCAAAATTTATCCGGAAAAACAATATTGCGGTTTATCGGTTTTATCAATAAAAATCATAAAAACATGAGAAAAATTATATTCATCAACTTTTCAATTTTAGATCTGAAAAATATAATAAAATGCAACATGTGACGTTTTTCCTAGGTCATGGAGTATGTTTTAGCAATTATTTACTAATTAAGTCACTATTTATGCTATTTTTCATCAAAAATCCATAAATCATGCATGAAGACTTCATTATAGCCTATTATTTTACACACATCTTGTAAAATTGCATGTGACAACATACTAAATTTATATGACCAGATTCGAAATATTTCTCATATTAACCTATTTTTCATTTAAATTCGATTTTTAACATGAAAAATCCATTTTTCGAGCATAAGAACTCCAAAAATTATGAAAATTTCCAGATCAACTAAAAATAATATATGTGAAAACATATCCAAAAACCACTAGAAAATTCGAAGTTTAGCTAATTTTCGTCCAAAAATGACATTTTTATCATAAAAATCACATTTTAATGCCAATATTATATAAAATGAACAATAAAATCCATAAATTAACCAAAATATCCTAAATACATTTTAGGATCAGAAACTTTAACATGCAAAAATTATTTTCGTGATATATCATAATAACACAAATTTACAAGTTTTATATGTTAATCGTATAACTCGGAAAAACTATAACCGATTTGCATGCAAACAACCTTGTGCTCATGATACCGCTTGTTGATAATCTATATCTCATTATTAACATATTCATATATGTTCTAATTAATTTAGTCATAAAATTAATTACTAAATCTTATGCATGCAAACTAAAATAAAAGAAGATAAGAAAACATTTTCTCACCATATGAATTTCGGTCATATTGGGCACCAACAAGATCTCCTTCTTGTTAGTTCTTGAGCTTTCCATTAATGTATGAATATTCTTGACTTCAAATTAGAAGCCCTCCAATTAGTAGCACCCAAAACTATCCCTTAATACCACAAACTAATATGTACTAGATATTTATATTGTGGTTTACCTTAAAATTGATTACTAATACTCATATATTACTTTGATAATTTTAGTAATCTTTTGAACAAATTTGAATCAAAAATTCATCCTTTTTGATGAAGATTAAAGAGAGAAATAATTCATGAACTTTTGCATGTATTTTGAATGGTAGAGTGTAATAATCATAAAAGAACAAAAGCCCTCTAATAAGAGGAGAGGCCACACGGTTTGGTGAGGCAAAAGGGACCAATATATGGTCCTTCACTTTTCTTTTTGTTCTTTTCTATACCTTAGACTTGTAAGGCTAGTTGTAGGTTAGTGATCATTAGCTTATTTTATCTCATAAAATAATTCACCCACTAACTCTCTTTACACTCTTATTTCGGTCCATCTTTATAAAATGAACTACCATTTTATTTTTGTCAATTTGTCATTTGTCACACAATATGTCACATGTAGTATGATACATGTTACTAATTAATTAAATGCATATTTATCACATAAATATCATTTTATAAATTACATTCAACAAATTGACTAGTGATACTTGATCACATAAATAAAATGGGTCATATAATTATAATTCACAATATCTTGTAATTATAATCAACCATTTATTCTTATCTTTATTGTTTCTCAAACAATAAACAATTTTAGTAATAAAGCATTTTATTTACTAAAATAAATCTTATTTAATCCCATTACAATAAGATATCAATATTCTCTCTCACAAATTGAATTGTTCAATTTTAAGGAATTAATTAATCAGACGGTATACATTTAATTAACCTTTTCAATTAAGGGAATCGTCCTTTAGGTGTGACCTCAAGGGATCAATCGATCACCACTGCCGACATTTAATAATGTCAAACTCTAGCTTGACCAATCATTACCGATATGTGTGGACCAGTTGACTATATATATTATGTATCATCCCTTCCGTATTCTTGTAATGAGATTTAATAATGATATTTAAATCATGTGATCGCACTATTGTTGAGGACACATTTCCCAACATTAATCGTTCTTCATAATTTATTGTTCAAGTTTATGCTTTTAATTCATTATTATTGTTTTATGTCTTCAATCATGTTTTCATCCATCCTTATTGTTATGAATCAATTCACTATGAGTAGCTAAATCATTCATCTAGGATGAAGGGGATCTAGGTTGATTAGAAAGGGGATTATGTAACACTCCCATTTATTCAGGGATTTATTCAGGAGCCTTTAGCTAGACATTCCCAAATAAATAAGACTGTTACCATCTCGGTTTCCCGAGGTAGTGAATAACAAAGTCCAACTCACCAAAGTACTTTAAATTAAAACTTTAATGAATACATATGTATTACAAATTAATCAACTAAAACTTAATATAAAAAAAAATTTACAACTCGCAGCGGAAATAAATAAAGTGATCTTATAATCTACGTGGTCTAGACTTCTAGGTAGATTGGCCAAGTCCTCACGCATCCCATAGCTCCCAAGTCAGCTAATCTTTAGTACCTGTCAAATTTGCTCCCCATTATGGTTCACCACAGGTGTTCACGAATACAGTGTCAACCACGAGGTTGAGTAGGAATAGCTAAACAACAACAATAAATGAATACAAGACAATATAGAATGCAAATGCAATGCATGCTCATGATCAATCCTCCGACGCTCCCGTTCATCCCGCCAATCCCTGGTCGGGGTAATCTCAATAACATCCCAGAGACAAGTCCTGCAGAACCAGCCTAGGGAAACCAATGCAAGTGCTCATGATATGATATGAAAATAATATATTTACCATCCCAGATATGAGGCTGGGGAAACCAAATCAATATAAGCATCTCAGTCACGAGCTGAGGTAGTCATTAAACGATTAATTTCAATATAGTCATCTCAATCCAACAATCATAATTCATCCAACACAATTCAATCAAACAATCATATAACATTATCCAAGTAATCATTAAAGTAATTGAGTAGCTATCCTACCTGTATAGAAAAGCGGCTCAACAAAATCCAAATAGCAAAGCACACGAATCCAAGCAACAAAACCCGTCTCACAAAAGTGTGACCAATTAATCTTCAGATGAAGAAAATATGAACAAGCTCCTTATCTCTCTAGTCTCATTCTCTCTATATATATATTTTGTGTTTTGTGAAAGTGAATAAAACTTGTGGTTTGCTATTGTATATATAGTAGTAAGGTAGTATCGTTTTAGGAAAGTTTATAAGTCGTAAGATATAATAAATTATAATAAAATATTTATGGCAGGTAAAATAAATAAATAATATTAATAATCATATAATCATAATCATAATGGGGTATAATATTATATTATTAGGAATACTATAATAAGGTGCGAAATTATGAAACTAATTAGCGCGTAACATCACTCAGCGAGTTCAGCTTTGCGCACTGATTTTCAAACAGCTGTCATTTCTTCGTTACTTATCGGAATCAAGCTTGTGACCATGCGTTGGAAAGCTAAGACAATAATCTTTCACCTCAAATTGGAATCACCCTCATAGAAGCTGCAAAACTCTATATATTCCCGTTTCAAATTACCCCTAAAATAAGTGATCACATTTCCATAATTGGCACATTTGTGCAAGCTTCCTATTAACCTTTCATAGTCTACCTTGTACTTTAGACACAAAAAAAGGGTCCTATAACCATAAAATATGTGGAGTATTACAGTCTTCCCTCCTTAAAATGAAATTCGTCCTTGAAGTTCGCGCATACTAACAACCACTCAAAACCTATTCCACGTAGACCCTGCATGCTAATCAAAATGCTATCACTGCTAACTCACATTATGACGCCACTTACACATATTACCCAACATATATACCATTAACTTCAGTAGTATTATATTTTACCTCACTTAAAAATAACTTCGTCCCGAAGTTCCACCTCTATCTTGACACCACTATAATCCCAAATATTAACATGCTACGTGGTCTTATCCAATTCTCTCCCCACATACTCACACGCTACGTGGTGCACCACCAACATTTACAACAACTAAATCCTTAAGTCCACTCTATTGCTACAACAGATCTCATCACGCTTACCAACATTTCTTAAGACAACCAAATAACAAATAAAAAGAAGTGATACGAACGAAATATGACATCCTACCCTACTTAAAATTAAGGTTACGTCCGCGTAACCTCAAAGACTACACAACACTCACCAAGATCCTCCAGACTTCTTTCCATGACTATCAACTTATTTATATTTACAAAATATTCGTCCTAACATTCTACCCATCGTTCTGCCAACAAGAGTCCATAACAATTTCTTGTGTAATAAATATCAGTCTTTCAAGTTATAACATTATTATCTTATCAATCTCAATACACCATATGCATAAATCATACTCATTGTCAACAATTCTTAAGTTCGCATCAATCCTTATTCATCATCTTACTCATCTTAAAATTACTAAACAACCCAAATCATTACTCTTACTATTTAATCCTCAAGGCTCGGCTATTTTATCTTTGATGCTTAACTAAATCCAACAATTCATAACAATAGTTTTTCTCCGAAACATGTTTCAGTTATTTGCTCCCTTATCAAACACATTATTTAAATTCACGTACTCTAATTCTCAATTTGCCACCATTAAATTCAATCACCCGTCGACATTTCATCTTTAGTTATCATACCCATCATTAATAATTCCCAAAATCTAAAATTTTACCTCATCCTGGTAACTCATAACTAACATACACCCTAAAGTTACCTCTTAGTAACCCAAATTTCTAAGCATCTCAGTCATCTAAAATTTCATACACTAACATAAAACAAATTAAGCTCATTAAATAAAATTCACTTCTATCCTATTATAATATAGGGTTATTTCATAACAATAATCCATCCTATTGGTGGTCTGCAATAATCACTCCATCCTATCAATAATCCCAATTAAATCCAACCTAAGCACCATGCATTCTAATAACGATCCAACTTGTATTTTTTTTAAGTTTTTATTGGATTATTTGATAGTTTTTGGACAACCTAGATGATATTTGTGATGTTTATGTGTAATATTTTCAAGTGACGAATCAAGTACTTGATTTATTTGATACATATAAACATAAAAAAATATCAGCTGGTTCGTTATAAGAAGGTATGGTGCTTAGGTTGGATTTAATTGAGATTATTGATAGGATGGAGTGATTATTGCATACCACCAATAGGATGGATTATTGTTATGAAATAACCCTATAATATATCCTTCTCATGAACATTTAACTTTTTTTTTTAAATTTCTTATCCTTACCTACACCTTATTCCTGTCACAATCAACCAGAAAATCACACTAATACTTCACTAAATTTATTGTCTATATCACCCTTTAAATCACATTACTTACCTTGTTATCGCATCAATCATCAATCTCACTTCTCTTATACACCTATGTTTCCCAATAACCTCAGACTATATATCTTTCTTATATAACCCATAAAAATATTAAAGATATCATTCACATCTGATAACCCTTCTCACAAAAAAATTTTGTAAAGTAATTATTGTCGTAAATCTTACCTTAGATTTCACCACAATTTCCTTATAAGACACATTTATTCCCTTAAGTTCCCTCAAAGACACTTCATTTTGATAGCAGTCAATAAATCCTCTATTTTTTTCCCAATCAATTCATCCCTAAGATGATCTCTAAATCTCTCAAAGAAGTTCAATTAAATCCATAGAGAAAGAATTTTTCCGATTAAAATATTCACACCCTGATGTATCTCCCCAAAAGTTAATGACTCCACCCAAGATATTTCTACATCAAATTTTATCACGTCAAATCATTTCAATTCTAAGGTACGAGCATGCTTACTATAAATAAATGATTGCGTACAAATTATTTTGCCACGATTTCTTTACAGTTTGCCACGATTTCTTTATAATTTGTCACGATTTTTTTATAACTTACCACAATGTTGCTGTAATTTGCCACAATTTTCGTTTGTTTTTTTTTTCGTGTCACTCCATTCATGCCTACTTGCCTCTCTTTTAAACATTTATCATACTACTTAATCTTTGACAAATAAATTTAAACTTTTATAACAATTCTATAGCATAAATATCACAAATCGGTTCAGGGTAGCACATTCCGCATATCTCTAGACATGAAATTTTGATCGGTCCGTTTCGTGTTCACAAATAGATGTGGTCGTTGGGTCACGGTCGAATCAAAACACAATTTATAACTTCACAAAACAACTCTACAATTAGTAAAGAGGCAAGTAAAGGTCGAATCCCAAGGGACGGGAATTGAAATGAGATTTCTATTGAAACTAGTGGTGTCTTAGGGGTGTCACAATTTGGGTTGATGTAGAAGGTCACTAACTAAAATAGCAATGAAAATAAACTAGCAAGATGAATTAAAAAGGGTTGTAAACAATTGATAAAAGGCACTAGGGTGTCATGGGATCATAGGGGAATCATGGGAATTGATCATACAAACATGTTCTCAAATTATAAGTAAGCAATTATTGTTGTGATGGATTGAGTTGGGTTATATCTTACAATCCTAGGAAAGTTTGGGTTCCGGAGCCGAATCGATTAGATTGTACAACACCTACAAGTCGACTTAATCTTCCCTACTCAACAACATGCATGGTCTAATGAGACTCGAGTTGGTTTATGTCTTACAAGTCTCATTGAAAAGATAGGTGATGGTGGTAAATGCAGGGATTCATAGGCTTAGCATTTCATCAAACATAACATGTGCATGAGTTAAGATCAAAACAAGCAAGCAAATAAACCATGAAAGCATATTAATTTAAGCATGAATCATTCCCCATGTTGGTTTCCCCTAATCACCCATTAACCCTAGCTAAGAGACTACTCACTCATTATCATGTTAATCATGCTAGCAAGGTTGTCAATCATACCAACAAAATGAAACATGATGAACAAATGAAAGTAATTAGCAATAATTAAAAAGGGATTAAGAGATTATACCTACTAATGATTCCAATAACAAAGCAAGAATAATAGAAGTACTTGATGTTTGATTGAGAGGTTGTCAATCTCCCAATAATAACCCAAATAATCTTCAATTACCCAAAATAAAGGATGAACAAGAGAGAGATTAAAGAACTAAAACTTGGATTAAAACTTGATTAATACTTGATTACAATATTAAAGAGAGATTTGATTGATATTAACTACACTAATTATTGATAAGAAGAACATGCTCCTCTAATTAGACTAATGGGGTATTTATAGTGGAAATTAGGGAGGATGCATTAGGGTTAACTAAGGGCTAAACTAGTAATTACACTTTTTAGATTGAGCAAGGAGGAGCCGGTATTTTTCGAAGGAAGGGCTTCTTTCCTTGTAGCTTGGAGAAGAGGAAATCGTCTTTGTCTTTGGAATCCAAGGCGGAATAAGGTCGGGACGGGCGGATTCTGGCGATGGGGTCCGAGCGGATTCGAGGGAATCCGGGCGGATTGTGGAGGTGGAATCCGAGCGGATTAGAGGAAAGCCGCACGGATTCTGCAGCTGGAGGACGGCCGGATTGGGGACAATCCGCATGGATTGTCACTCAGCAAGATATCTTCTTCTTTTCTTCCCTTTTCTTCATAAATTCCTTGGGGATTTCCTTGGGGACTCAAGGATCCTTTCTCAACATTGCTCTTCTACTATAATATGTACAAAGGCCTTCTAATCTTGTCTTTCCTTGATGCTTGGTCATTGAATTCGATCAATTTAGTCTCGTTTTGCCATGAAAATGCAAGATTCTTACTCCTTTCCTACCAAGGGATCAAAATCTCAAAGAATATGCAAAACAAAGAACTAAAGATAAGAAATGACCCAAATATGCACTAAAAAGCATGGGAACAAGGCTAATTCGGGGGCTAAATATGCGCTAATTATGGTCACATCAAATATCCCCAAACCGAACCTTTGCTCGTCCCGAGTAAAGAGGTGACAAAGACTAGGACCAATACTAACCTATCCTAATAATATAGCCGATATGAGACAACTAGCGGGTCTCACTCCGCCCCTTCAACTCACAACAAGACAACCATGAGGTAGGATGCCTTCTTGCAAGGCAAGGTGAGTCTTGCCAAAATGGCGACACATCCAAACATTAAGCACCCAAAATCACATAATGGATGCATCTACAAAAGGAATAGCCACTTCCTCATCAAGTGGCGGAGGCACTAAAGAGGAACAAATTTAAGAGCATGTAATCCTTCACAAATACTAGTTCAACAAATTACTAAGGCTAAGAGGATGGCACTAAATCACCTCCAAATGGTGTTAAACTAGACTACTTTCGTCCTCAATTTCCAAATGCTTTCGTCAAGAGCGATCGGATGGTGGTGGAATGATGATCCCTATGATGCTAGTAGCATATGACATGACAAGTCTCGAATTCTCTACAAAAGTAAAGGTCATGGATCGTCCCAAGCTCGACCAAGTGGCTTGACAAAAAGGCTTTTTGGGAATGAAATGCTTAAATCTTTATTCACAACGGGTGGATATGACTAGTATTCAAAATTGTCCTCATTTCACTTTCACATTTCAAAAATTTAAGATGGGGTTTGTCCTTCTTAGGGCTAGTGTCCTTTGCTTTCGCCAATCGCTTATTAGGCAACCGGTTAACCTCTAGACAATAGCTTTTCGGGGTGATAGTCACTCTGTCTCTGGGCGGCCGAATTCACAACCGTGTGGGGGCCCAATTCAATGGATCCCGCACCAAAGCACATCGAAGTGGTACGCCTCCATCAAAACAACTTAAAATTTCTCAACATTCAACAATTCATAACATTTGAGGTTTCCTTGGCATTAAATTACTTCCACATGACAAAATTCTTTGAAATGAGCACTTCAAACTTATTAATAGAAAATATTTTTGGGTTGCCTTACCACAAGGTCAATCAAGGCCACCTAGACAAGTTAACCAAGTCTACATCGCATCACGGGGTTGGATAGGTGACTCACATGCAAACCCTTGACTAGGCTTTGGGTCATGGGTCAAAAGATACTAGTATGACACTATCTAGGGTGTTTTACAACCATTCTAGTAGACAAAGTCTTAAGTTGAACAAGTATTTGTAATGGCTTAGTTGCTCTTGTCAAAGTTCCTAATTAGGCAATTTTCAAAACATTTCTAACATGCAACTACATGCTATGATGCAACTAATATAAACATCCTAATGCAAGTGATTCTATCAACTAATATGACATATAAACTAAATGCAAGTCCTAAGTTCACATTGTTATACCGCATCAATCAAAATAAAGCCACATAGTCATTAACATAAAGAGGAAAAAGGAGATTGGAAAGATCATACCATGCGGTCTTCAATATCCTCATGTCTCGGATGTGGCGTAGTCGATCAATGTGAACAAGGATAGAACAAACACAATATATACAAAACAATATATACAAGACTATAAAAGGAAATAAACATGTTTTTGGGTTTTCAATTTTTCAAATTTTTATGATTTTCGAAATTTTTCAATTTTTTGGATTTTTGAATAAGAGTTAAATGTTAGAATTCCCATCCCCACACTAATATGGGCATTGTCCTCAATGGCCAAAATGATGGAAATTATGCAAAGATGATGCATGATTTCTATACTAAATGCAATCTACACTAAGCTACACTACATGATGCATGGTTTTTGTTATGACGGAGAGGATAATTTAAATTACCTCCCGTTGTGTATGCATTAACTTCCCCAAACCGAGTGAGACACTATTGCTAATGTCCAAGGCCGGGTGTAGTTCATGCACACACTATGCAATGCATGAAACTAATTTGTCATTTTGGATTTTGAAAATGGGAACAATAAAATGAGAACACCTCAATGGTACCGAGGTGTGAGTCCTCTATGGTGCTAGGACTACTCCAACAATGATCAAATTTATTAAAAATACAAGGTAACAAGACACAAACTTCTTTCCATGAAACTTTAAAAGATAAAGAGGAGAGATGAGAAAACTTCACTTAAACTTAGGTGGGTGCCTCTCGCCCGCTCCACCTAGTGATGAAGTAGTCTTCTAGACATCGGCATCATCTCCCTCTATATCGCTATCCCAAATCTCCTTTGAAGCATCACTCAAACTTGGGTCCATGAATTCGTCTTCCTCACTCTCAAGCTCCACCGTGTCACCTCCACAAGAATTGCCACTCCCCTCCTCTTGCCTACCGTTCGCTCCTTCATTAGCTCTCTCTGAGTTGGGGAAGAGCAACTCCATTTGAGCCCATGAGGGGAAAGCTCCTTCCTCACTAACCCGTCCTTTTCGAACCATCTCGTGATATTGAGGATAAAGTGCATAGTATGTGTCCACGGAGGTCTCGTATTGACGGTAGTGTAGATCTTGCAAGATTCCCGTGACAAAGTCGTCGCGGGGGAGGATGAAGGGGTTTGGATGGTTATATGGTTGGTAGGGAAAGGGATAGGGAGGTACTTTTATCTTCTCGTCTTGAGTTTGTTGTTCTTGTTGTTGTTGTTGTGGTGGATTTGGAGGTGGTGGTACTTGCCTTGTTTGACTTGGGATGAGGTAGGATGGCATGGGAGACAAGTTTCCTCTTCTTGGGGAGATACGTGGTAGATCGGCCATTGGAAGATAAATCGGATCGCTTCCTTTTGTCAACCACTTTATCCGCTTATCAACCCCCTCAAGGGTTATCCAATGGTGTTGGACGAGAAGGAGATCTTCATTAATTCTCGTGTTTCCCGTAAGTGGAGTGTACTCATTGTTCTCATTGAACCTTGGGTTGAAGTGCTTTGCAAGTCTAGTAATGAGTCCTCCATTCACTATGTGCTTCATTCCATCATCATCCCCATTTCTAAACTTTGCCCATTTCTCTAGCAAAACTAGAGGTGCATTGAAGTGATACCCATTTCTCCCTTGAATGTTGAGGTAGGATTCCATAAACACAAGGTCTAATTGGTTCACGATGGCCGGATCTCGGCGGGCAAATAGAGTGCCCGAAAGAAATCGATATGTAAGCCTCAAGATCGGGTTTTGGATATGAAAAGCAAGACATTCCTTAGTATGAATGAAATCCCGGCCCGTCATGGCCCTCCACAAAGGTTCAGCACTATACTTTTTGGGTTTCGATGTTCGGGTAGGCGAAACATCAAGTCCAAACACATTTGCGAATTCTACAAGGGTCATCATCCTAGAAACATTCTCCAACCTAAACTCTATGCATATCACTTTGTTCAAGGTTGTAATCTTCAAAAAGCTCAAAAATTCAAGCACAAGGGACCGATAGGTTGGCTCATACATGCGAAAAAGGGTTGAAAGACCAAAAACCTCAAAGAGAGCTTCCACTTGGTGATAAATCCCAAGTTTCCTCAAGGTAGCATGACATAAAAACTTAGTGGGAAGAATATTCTTACTTAGAAGCCGGTGGAAGACTATTCTTTGCACATCATTGAGAAATTCCACATTTGAGAAGTCATTAAGCCTTGTGAGATCCACAATCTCTTCATGCTCCCTTCTTAAAGTATTGATATGGGAGGTGGAAGAACTTCCCATCATCCTTGGTCTTCTCCCACTCCTAAAGGATGATCTCCTTGGTGCCATTCTTGATTCTTAAGTTGGATTCTTTTGATTTGTGAAAGGGTAAGTATGTTCCTTGTTGATTGAGTGCTGCCTTTGGAAACCCTAGAAAATTGGGGCTTTTTGATTTTGTGGGTTAAGAGAGTGATTTGGATATGTATGGGAGTCATAAGGAGGTGGGTTTTATAGTGCAAGTGGAAGGAGTAGTGATGTGTCACTATATGTGTGGTGGGGTGTAATTTAATTGGGGAAAAGTCGGGTCAAAACACCGTGGGAGGACGAGCGGATTCGAGCTGAAGACGCTCGGATTTGTGCTCCTCGGGACGGGCGGATTCTGGGCAATACGCCCGGATTCTGTCACAGCGAAAAATTTCCAAAATTCGATATTTCAAAGACGGGCGTCCCGAGCATGAGACGCTCGGATTCTTGTACAATGGGACGGGCGTCTTCTTCTGAAGACGGACGGATTCCTTTACAGAAATTTTTCCTTGAAAAGTACAGGCATAAAGACGGGCGTCTTCCTTCAAATCCGGCCGGATTCTTCAAGACGGGCGTTTTTCCCACTGGGACGCTCGGATTCGACCTCAGTCCAAAAATCTTCAAATCCTCAGCGTAGCTAGACGGATGATTCTTCTCGAACGTCCGGATTCTCGCAATCGGCCTGGATTCCGGGGAATCCGCACGGATTCGGCCGTGAATTTCTTCCTTGACTTTTCTCCTCTCTTAGATGCGTCCCCACACTTGAGAATTCGTTCCTTCCTTCATTCAAAATTCATTAGTAACCCTCCCTCACTTACGCTCATGAAAAGAGTTCATGCTTTTATTAAAATAAATGCAATAAAACAATAAATACAAGTTAGAGGGTTAGTATATTTACAAGTGGTGGTTTAGGGAGGACTCCACCAAACTCTCCCTTAGATGGTCCTTTCAAGGGTGAGGAGGTCCGAGGTAGGTGACCTCGACCTCTCCAACAAATGCTCCTTCATAGTATGGCTTCAACCTTTGACCATTTACCTTGAACTTGCTTCCATCTTCTGCCTTGAGTTCGAAATCTCCATATTTCCCAACTTCGGTTATCATATAGGGACCCATCCATCTAGAGTTCAATTTTCCTGGAAAGAGTCGGTAGCAGGAATTGAATAGAAGGACTTTGTCTCCCTTGTGCAAGGCCTTTTGTCTAATTCTCTTATCATGAAGCAATTTCGTTCTTTCTTTGTAAATCTTCGCATTCTCATAGGATTGTAGTCGGAATTCTTCCAACTCTTGGATTTGAATCATCCTTCTTTGACCGCTCAATTTGAGATCAAGATTAAGTGCTCGGATTGCCCAATAAGCTTTGTACTCCAATTCGATTGGCAAATGACATGCTTTTCCATAGACAAGCTTGTAAGGGGAGGCTCCTATGGGAGTCTTATAGGCCGTCCTATAAGCCCAAAGAGCATCATCAAGCTTTGTGCTCCAATCTTTCCGAGTCTTGTTCACAACTTTCTCAAGGATTTGCTTGATCTCTCTATTTGAAATCTCAACTTGACCGCTTGTTTGAGGATGATATCCCAAGCCGGTTCTATGTTGGACACCATATTTGGTCAAAAGGGATGCAAGCTTCTTCTCATGGAAATGCGTTCCTCCATCACTAATGATCGCTCTAGGAACTCCAAATCTTGGGAAAATTATCTTCTTGAAAAGCTTGGTGACGTTTTTGCATCATCATTTGAGGTGGCAATTGCCTCCACCCACTTTGAGACATAATCTACGGCCACAAAGATGTACTTATTCCCATTGGATGTCACAAAGGGCCCTTGGTAGTCGATCCCCCAAACATCGAAGATCTCTACCTCTAGAATGTCCCTTTGTGGCATTTCGTTCCTCCACGAGATATTTCTCGTTCTTTGATAAGCGTCGCAATGAATGATGAATTCTCTTGTATCTTGAAACATTGTAGGCCAATAGAAGCCCGATTGGAGGATTTTTGCAACGGTTCTCCTTGCTCCATGGTGCCCACCGTAGGGCGATGAATGACATCCTTCCAAGATTCCTTGGATTTCCCATTGAGGGATACATCTCCGGTAGAGCCCATCACTACACTCTTTGTAAAGGTTTGGGTCATCCCAAAAGTACCTCTTCACTTCGAATAGGAATCTCTTCCTTTGGTTGTGGTTCAAGTTTGGAGGGAGTACCTTTCCAACAATATAATTGGCATAATCGGCAAACCATGGGGTGATGTGCCTTTCAAGTTGTGTTTGAATGGCCATCAAAATATCGTCGGGGAATGAATCATTGATCGGGGTTTCTCCATTTTCATCATGAAACCGTATCCTTGACAAGTGATCCGCCACTACATTCTCGGCTCCTTTCTTATCTCTTATTTCCAAGTCAAATTCTTGAAGAAGCAAAATCCATCTCAACAATCTTGGTTTTGCCTCCTTCTTTATCAAGAGATGTCGGAGAGCACAATGATCCGAAAATACAATCACCTTAGATCCGAGCAAGTAGGAACGGAATTTATCCAAAGCATATACAATGGCAAGAAGCTCCTTTTCGGTTGTGTCATAATTCACTTGGGTGGGGTCGAGGGTCTTGCTTATGTAATAGATGGCGTGAAGAGCTCTCCCTACCCGTTGGCCAAGAACCGCCCCAACGGCGTAGTTGCTAGCGTCACACATAATCTCGAAAGGTAACTCCCAATTTGGGGGTTGGATAATTGGTGCCGAGATTAGTGCTTCTTTGATCCTATTAAAAGCTTCAACGCACTCATCAGTGAATTGGAATTGGGCATATTTAAGCAAAAGTTGAGTGAGGGGTTTCGCTATTTTTGAAAAATCCTTTATGAAACGACGATAAAAACCCGCGTGACCGAGAAAACTTCTCACCCCTCTAACATTCACGGGAGGTGGGAGTTTCTCTATAACCTCAACTTTAGCTTTATCGACCTCGATGCCCTTTTCCGAAATCAAATGACCCAAGACAATTCCTTCTTTGACCATGAAGTGACACTTTTCCCAATTTAAAACAAGACTAACATCTTCACACTTTTGCAACACAAGAGAAAGATTATGCAAACATGAGTCAAAGTCCTTTCCATAAACACTAAAATCATCCATAAAAACTTCTATTATGGTCTCTAGGTAATCGGAGAAGACACTCATCATGCATCTTTGGAAAGTGGCGGGGGCATTACATAAACCAAAAGGCATCCTCCTATATGCAAAAGTGCCATAAGGGCATGTGAATGTAGTCTTATGTTGGTCATCCGGGTGTATAGGGATTTGGAAGAATCCCGAATACCCGTCAAGGTAACAAAAGAATTTGTTGGAGGCTAACCTCTCAAGCATTTGGTCAATGAATGGTAAGGGGAAGTGATCCTTTCTTGTTGCGGAGTTTAATTTTCGATAGTCAATGCACATACGCCAACCGGTGATCATTCTTGTGGGTATTAGTTCATTTTTCTCATTTGTCACTACCGTGGTACCTCCTTTCTTAGGTACTACTTGGACGGGGCTAACCCACAAAGAATCCGATATGGGATATATGATTCCCGCATCAAGTAATTTCATGACTTCTCCTTTGACAACTTCTTGCATGTGGGGGTTCAATCTTCTTTGGGGTTGAATGGTAGATCTATGGTCTTCCTCTAGATGAATTCTATGCATGCAAAAGTTGGGACTTATCCCTTTAAGGTCATCTAGACTATAACCTATAGCCTTCTCATGTTGTTTCAACACATCAAGTAATTTTCCTAATTGGTCATCATCAAGTCTATCATTAACAATCACGGGTTTGGTCTTTGATTCATCAAGGTAAGCATATTTCAAATTTGGGGGAAGAGGTTTCAAAGTAGAAGTTTGTACCTTACTTTCCTCCTTTGGAGTTTCATTGAGAATTTGCTCCATCTCCATTAGACATTCCATTCTCATAGCATATTCAACTTCATTTTCGACCTCATCATATTCAAATTCCATGATGGATTCCTCTTGCTCTTGAGTTTGTAAAATCTCTTCTAGGATGGATTGCTCATCCTCTATGGGTTGACATGCTTCCACTAGAATATTATGCACTAATTCGGATTGTGCACGAGTAAGTTCCTTGTTAGCTAGAGCGGCCTCAAAAAGATCCACCTCCAATTCCCAATACATATTGTTAGCCTTACTTGCTTCCCAGGCTTCCAATGCTTGCATGGGATCTTTGAAAAATGGTATACTCAAGTGGTCCTCTACAAAACAATCTATAAGATCCATCTCGCAAAATATCGAACAACTCGAAAACAATTAGAACAAACCTTGAGGAGTTTTACTTCCCAAGGCAAAGAAAGACACAACTAATAACAATAAATAGAAATCTAAATCAAACAAACACCGTCCCCGGCAACGGCGCCATTTTTGATCGGCCCGTTTCGTGTTCACAAATAGATGTCGTCGTTGGGTCACGGTCGAATCAAGACACAATTTATAACTTCACAAAACAACTCTACAATTAGTAAAGAGGCAAGTAAAGGTCGAATCCCAAGGGACGGGAATTGAAATGAGATTTCTATTGAAACTAGTGGTGTCTTAGGGGTGTCACAATTTGGGTTGATGTAGAAGGTCACTAACTAAAATAGCAATGAAAATAAACTAGCAAGATGAATTAAAAAGGGTTGTAAACAATTGATAAAAAGCACTAGGGTGTCATGGGATCATAGGGGAATCATGGGAATTGATCATACAAACATGTTCTCAAATTATAAGCAAGTAATTATTGTTGTGATGGATTGAGTTGGGTTATATCTTACAATCCTAGGAAAGTTTGGGTCCCGGAGCCGAATCGATTAGATTGTACAACACCTACAAGTCGACTTAATCTTCCCTACTCAACAACATGCATGGTCTAATGAGACTCGTGTTGGTTTATGTCTTACAAGTCTCATTGAAAAGATAGGTGATGGTGGTAAATGCAAGGATTCATAGGCTTAGCATTTCATCAAACATAACATGTGCATGAGTTAAGATCAAAACAAGCAAGCAAATAAACCATGAAAGCATATTAATTTAAGCATGAATCATTCCCCATGTTGGTTTCCCCTAATCACCCATTAACCCTAGCTAAGAGACTACTCACTCATTATCATGTTAATCATGCTAGCAAGGTTGTCAATCATACCAACAAAATGAAACATGATGAACAAATGAAAGTAATTAGCAATAATTAAAAAGGGATTAAGAGATTATACCTACTAATGATTCCAATAACAAAGCAAGAATAATAGAAGTACTTGATGTTTGATTGAGAGGTTGTCAATCTCCCAATAATAACCCAAATAATCTTCAATTACCCAAAATAAAGGATGAACAAGAGAGAGATTAAAGAACTAAAACTTGGATTAAAACTTGATTAATACTTGATTACAATATTAAAGAGAGATTTGATTGAAATTAACTACACTAATTATTGATAAGAAGAACATGCTCCTCTAATTAGACTAATGGGGTATTTATAGTGGAAATTAGGGAGGATGCATTAGGGTTAACTAAGGGCTAAACTAGTAATTACACTTTTTAGATTGAGCAAGGAGGAGCCGGTATTTTTCGAAGGAAGGGCTTCTTTCCTTGTAGCTTGGAGAAGAGGAAATCGTGTTGTGCTGGAATCCGGGCGGAATAAGGTCGGGACGGGCGGATTCTGGCGATGGGGTCCGAGCGGATTCGAGGGAATCCGGGCGGATTGTGGAGGTGGAATCCGAGCGGATTAGAGGAAAGCCGCACGGATTCTGCAGCTGGAGGACGGCCGGATTGGGGACAATCCGCACGGATTGTCACTCAGCAAGACATCTTCTTCTTTTCTTCCCTTTTCTTCATAAATTCCTTGGGGATTTCCTTGGGGACTCAAGGATCCTTTCTCAACATTGCTCTTCTACTATAATATGTACAAAGGCCTTCTAATCTTGTCTTTCCTTGATGCTTGGTCATTGAATTCGATCAATTTAGTCTCATTTTGCCATGAAAATGCAAGATTCTTACTCCTTTCCTACCAAGGGATCAAAATCTCAAAGAATATACAAAACAAAGAACTAAAGATAAGAAATGACCCAAATATGCACTAAAAAGCATGGGAACAAGGCTAATTCGGGGGCTAAATATGCGCTAATTATGGTCACATCAAATTTCTAAGCATGAAATTCACATATATACAACCAATACATATAAAGATGCAATATTTCTTGGTTCATGTTTCTCCAATTTATGTCATTCATGATATGCCAAAAAAATTTCCATGCGCAATTATGCAACGAATTAAAACAAATTCAATTCAATGTGACCGCCGTCTCATAGACCACACGCCTTCCTTTTTTATTCGTCGCAAAATTTCATACCTTTTTGTTCTCAAATTGCGATAAAATTAGTATTTCTCACATTTTCAGATCACAATTAGACCCTTAAGTTAAAACATCCACGCTAACTACCCTTCTCTTTCCTTAACCTTCCTTGAGGTGACCGGCTCAAAACTGAAAAGGGCCAGGTCAAGGACGTCTCCCTAACCTAGAAGAGGGCTCCTAAACAGTTTCAACCCCGGGTTCATTTTATTAGACTCATCCTAAGTTCATTAAATTCATTGGTTTAGGCCTTATGATCGTTTGCTCTGATACCACTTTGTAACACCTCCATTTATTCAGGAGCTTTTAGCTAGACATTCCCAAATAAATAAGACTGTTACCATCTCGGTTTCCCGAGGTAGTGAATAACAAAGTTCAACTCACCAAAGTACTTTAAATTAAAACTTTAATGAATACATATGTATTACAAATCAATCAACTAAAACTTAATATAAAAAAAAATTTACAACTCGCAGCGGAAATAAATAAAGTGATATTATAATCTACGTGGTCTAGACTTCTAGGTAGATTGGCCAAGTCCTCACGCATTTGTTAGCTCCCAAGTCAGCTAATCTTTAGTACCTGTCAAATCTGCTCCCCATTATGGTTCACCACAGGTGTTCACGAATACACTGTCAACCACGAGGTTGAGTAGGAATAGCTAAACAACAACAATAAATGAATACAAGACAATATAGAATGCAAATGCAATGCATGCTCATGATCAATCCTCCGACGCTCCCGTTCATCCCGCCAATCCCTGGTCGGGGTAATCTCAATAACATCCCAGAGACAAGTCCTGCAGAACCAGCCTGGGGAAACCAATGCAAGTGCTCATGATATGATATGAAAATAATATATTTACCATCCCAGATATGAGGCTGGGGAAACCAAATCAATATAAGCATCTCAGTCACGAGCTGAGGTAGTCATTAAATGATTAATTTCAATATAGTCATCTCAATCCAACAATCATAATTCATCCAACACAATTCAATCAAACAATCATATAACATTATCCAAGTAATCATTAAAGTAATTGAGTAGCTATCCTACCTGTATAGAAAAGCGGCTCAACAAAATCCAAATAGCAAAGCACACGAATCCAAGCAACAAAACCCGTCTCACAAAAGCGTGACCAATTAATCTTCAGATGAAGAAAAGATGAACAAGCTCCTTATCTCTCTAGTCTCATTCTCTCTCTCTATATATATTTTGTGTTTTGTGAAAGTGAATAAAACTTGTGGTTTGCTATCAATACTATATATTAAATCCAGAAACCAAGGGACTTCAATGTAATTAAAGAAAGTTATACAAATTAATTATACTATATAGTTTTAAATCAATAGCACCGTGTGACGGACCCGATTAAGGGATCTCAATGCAAATAATAATTAATTAAGATGATCAATTTTCTTAAAATAAAATAATTAATTAAGATGGTCAATTTCAAGGAGACTAAAAAAATGCTTGATAATTTTCCTAAATATTTATAGAAAACTAGAAGATGGTCAATTTCCTTAAAATAAAATAATTAATTAGTATAAACATGCACACTTATGGTATTAATTATTATCATCATAAAATTATATATTAAATTTAAAACTATGCAATTTTATTAAACTGTAGTTTATTAGATGTATAGAGATGTTAATTTAACATGCAAAAATATAATATAAGTAGATTATAAATAATTCAAGTTAAATTCCATAATATATAATATTGCATAATTCTTTCAATTTGATTTAATGCATATATATATAATATTTATATAAATATATAATCCTCTTAAAATTGTATGCCTAAGTAGTAAGAGTAATTTCGTGAGTAAAGAAAAGAATTGTAGTAACATTGTTATATGGCAGTAATCACTCATTTGAATAGTAAAGTAACAATATTATCAGCGAGATTAGTGAAAGTGGTAAAAACAACAACGGGAGTAGTGAAATAATCAATATTAATGCGGCAATAGTGAAAGTAACAATAATTACGGCGTGAGTAGTGAAATTATCAATATTAATGAGGTAGTAGTGACAGTAACAATAATTACATCGGAAGTAGTGAAAGTAACAATAATTACGGTCAACTAGTGAAATGTTATTACTAATGTTTTCTTAATAAGAGTAAAATATTAATAGCGGGAGTAGTGAATTTGTCTCAAAATTTATTTCATCGTAATTTTAGGATATGTCATAGAAAATTTTATTAATGATAAATTTATGGGTTATGCAACTTGAAGTAATTTTATGTAATGAAAAAAAAATAATGGTAAATAGAGGTAACCCGGGCGAAGCCGGGCACCAATACTAGTTATATATATAGTAGTAAGGTAGTATCGTTTTAGGAAAGTTTATAAGTCGTAAGATATAATAAATTATAATAAAATATTTATGGCAGGTAAAATAAATAAATAATATTAATAATCATATAATCATAATCATAATCATAATCATAATCATAGTCATAATCATAATCATAATGGGGTATAATATTATATTATTAGGAATACTATAATAAGGTGCGAAATTATGAAACTAATTAGCGCGTAACATCACTCAGCGAGTTCAACTTTGCGCACTGATTTTCAAACAGCTGTCATTTCTTCGTTACTTATCGGAATCAAGCTTGTGACCATGCGTTGGAAAGCCAAGACAATAATCTTTCACTTCAAATTAGAATCACCCTCATAGAAGCTGCAAAACTCTATATATTCCCGTTTCAAATTACCCCTAAAAGAAGTGATCACATTTCCATAATTGGCACATTTGTGCAAGCTTCCTATTAACCTTTCATAGTCTACCTTGTACTTTAGACACAAACAAAGGGTCCTATAACCATAAAATATGTGGAGTATTACAGATTATTAATTGATTGTTAGTAATATCGTATAAACTGTCATTTGATTATTGTTCTTCTTCTAGTTATATGATTTAAGGCCTGAGTCTATAATTAGTATAGCGAATTAATACTTTCATCGACAGGGATAAAATTAATATAGGCTGCGATAATCAGATAGATTGTGTTTAATTATAGCGATTGCATATTAGACTTAATCTAAATGGCATAATAGAATTAATCAATTTTGTGACCTTAGATAGTTTGATTGACCTAACAATTGATTAAGATACACCCCATATAATTGACCTAGTGAACCGGAATCGTAGACTTCTTTAATATTATTGTTACACATCTTTTAATTCACTTGCTATTAGTTGTTAGAAAACAAACAAACAAAACCCCCAAAGACGCTTTAAATATTAACAAACTGAATATTACCGCCTCTCTATGGATTCGATACCTTTCTTGCCACTAGCTATTTTGTTAGTACTGAGATATGATTACTTTGATTTAGGTGATACGACTTTACTCTTATCATATTTACATATTTACAAATAACACCCAACCTTTCATGTATACTCCCCAATCACTACCATAAATTTGCCCCGAAACTCCATTTTCTTATTTTTCGACTCGTTAAGTAACGATTTATGTGAAATTCCCAGATTACCCTTATGGATTACACCCACACAACATATCCCTCCCCTAATCCCTTATTTCCCCAATTAATTCCTAAATCATCACCTCTGTTCCTCGGTACTCTCCCCCTTCCGCCAATTCACCAACAAGAACCGGAACCCGAGTACGAAATCAACACCCCATGTCGCACCATTTTCGCACCAGTTGCTACCCCACCACCATCACTTTTATGCAACCACTAAGAGGACCCCAACAACAACCCAATGCACCACCGCCTGCTTCGCCTTTCCTCATGTCTCCCCGACCCCTACAGCCAAGTCTCGATGCTCCTCCGGCGTACCCCAAATCAGATACCACTAAAGAAGCCCACCAATAGAGCGCAGACCCACCGGGCATTACCAACAACAACAACGCCTGAGACCAGTCACGCCGCATGCTCGAGCTCCATGGCCCGACCTCCGCACATCTCGAACACGATTGGTTTTTCGTGGTAAATTAATCGACTGAATTTGGGTTAGAGATTGAGTGATTGAGTGATTTAGGGAGTGATACCATAGATAATCCATTGAATTTGGGGAAGAAAGATAAGAAATTTTGGGATTTAGGGTTAGGTTTGAGTGTGTTTATTGATAATCGATTGAACGGAGTAATGAAATAATCAGTGGGTATATTGAGTGTGTTCTAGTAATTCGGCAAGGGTAGTCTTGGTATTTCACATAAATCGTGTTACTTAACGAGTCGGAAAATAAGAAAAAACGAGTTTTAGGCAAATAAACGGTGGTGATTGAGGAGTATACATGAAAGGTTGGGTGTTATTTGTAAAAATGTAAATACGTGATAATAATTTGTAAAAATACGCTAAAATGTGGTGGTTATTTGTAATTTTTCCTAAAGAAAAAGATGAAAGGGAGAGTAAATGTGAAAACAAAAACTAAACAAGTGAAAGTGTGAATTAGTTTCACCGTCACTTCCAATCTCACTCTCTTCAAACAACAACAATCGCAAAAAAAACGATGATTAAAAAAAGCTAAAAAATCGCACCAAAAAAAAAGCTAAAAAATGAAGTAAACCTCAAAACTCCATTCATTTCCTTACATCGTTTCTTTCCCTCTCATCATCTCCGACACTCGGCATCTCCTTCTTCTCATATCCAATTATCCATCACCCAAACACCCATTTATATTAATTACAAAAATTACTGTACATTTAATTACAGTACTTTTAATACTACTATTTGACTAGTTTAATAACAACACTCACATTCTTTGCTTTCTCCTTTTCTTTCACGAGATCCCCATCTCTTTCATTTTTTTCACTTCTTCTTCTACTACTAAACCCCATTTCTCCATTTTTTTGTTCTTCAATCGTAGTTCGTTTTCTGGGTTTTTGTTCATTGTTCATTTAACATTGTTTCTTATCATCAGAAAGATCGCATAATATCTGGGTACATTGCAATTTTAATCAATAAAAATGGCCAATAATGATAAGGGGATACAAACACTATCAGATCGACTCAAGCACTCAAATTTTTCCGACGATAAACCAGATTTCCGTGAACTTGATCTGGGTTCACCCGTTTCCCCGCTCCGGACCCGAACCCGGTCTACTGGGCCTTCCCAATCCCATAGTTCTCTCACTACCACCACGACTAGCAGCAGCTCGAGTTCGTCTGGGTCGTTTTCGGGTCGGGTTAATCCGAATCCGGAAACAAAGAGGCATTCCGGAGAGTTAACGTTGTCCGGCTTGAATAATGAAACATGTCTCAGCCCGAAAACCCGTCCCGGCAGGAGTAAACCGGGCCACAGGCGGTCCGATTCGTCCGGGTCAAGTGGGTCACACTCGATGGTGAACGAGACTGTCGGTGGGACGGTGAACTCGCCACCGTTAAATGTGTTACCGACGGGGAACATTATCTGCCCGTCAGGCAGGACAAAGGTGACCGGGCAACATCATCATCAAGCTGCCCGGAAAGCTGACGTGTTGGGATCTGGGACCGTGAATTACGGTCACGGTAGTATAATGCGGGCAGGCGGAACCCGAAAGTCATCAACCTCCGCTATCACCGGGGAAGTATCCGGTGGCGGTGTCGTACCGGAGAGAGTGATGGGTAATATAAGAGGGAATGTGATAGTTGGTGGCGGTGGCGGTATAGTGGGGGATAGAGTAAGAGGTAATGTGGTGGTTGGTGGCGGAGGTGGGAGTTTGATGAAGAAGGGAACGCCGAATGTGGACCCTGAGGAGTTAAAGAGGGTGGGGAATGAACATTATAAAAGAGGGCATTTTGGGGAGGCATTGTTGTTTTATGATCGGGCAATCGCCATTTCGCCTAGCAATGCTGCTTACCGGAGTAACCGGGCAGCAGCATTGACGGGTTTGGGCCGAGTTGGGGAAGCAGTGAGGGAGTGTGAGGAGGCCGTGAGGTTGGATCCTGCTTATGGAAGAGCTCACCACAGATTAGGGTCTTTGCTTATTAGGTGATTTTGCTTATATTTTAATTATTTAGGATGTTATTGGGTCTTTTCTGCTGATTTTTTAAACTGCATTGTTGGTTTTTGTTGATTTTTTTACCTGTTCTGGATTTTTGGTCCTTTGAGATTAGATTCGGTTCTCATGGTTCTTATTATTTGCTGTTTCCCTGGTTCATTTCTTCTCATATGATGTTTTTGTGCATTATGGTTTATTTATGTTTTGTGATGGCTTTGATTGGTGGCACTGTCAAGTTCATGATTTCGTTTTGAGAATGATGGGAAACGCTTTTGGCTGGTGTTGTGATTGATTTGGGTGTCTCATAAATGAAATCGGAGGTAGTTGTCTCGAGAGCTCTGGCATTTGCAACTCCATCTGCTACAACAATCTAAGTCTCCCTGATGGTGCCTACTCCTTAGATAAATCTTGCCCATAGAAATGTAGATTCTAACCTATGATGATTTAGCATAATGATAAAGGCAGAAGGTTTGTCGACGTTAGGTCGTTGGTTCGAATCACCTTGCGCTAGTAATTGCACCGGCCTTTCGTCTTCTTTCATGCCTAAACTCACAGAAAAAAGGGTTGGTTGGTGGCTGTCATTATCAATGCTTAATTTAAGGCTAGTCAATTTGTGAATTTGATGGCGAATTGTGATTCACACACCTCTATCTTTATGTTGGTGGCTTGTCACATGGTGACCTCCTTGGAGGGCATTTCTGCACATTGTTCCATCTTGCTATATTGATAGGTCCAACCTTTTTGGGTCCTTGCACATGTATCATCCAAATGACTTCGTTGGATTCTACATCTGCCGATTAGGTTATAATTGTGACGAGTCATTTTCCCTTCATCCTGCATCATTAGTGTTTCCCTTGTGTTACATACCTTGTTCACTTTTGTACTACTATAGTTTGTTTATGCATTGGTAGCTTTGTGTAAGTAGTTATTTATCTTCCTTTTTTCTTGGGCGGTTCAGGCTAGGACAGGTAGAGGTTGCCAGGAGGCACCTGTGTTATGCGGGTCAACAACCTGATCCGACGGAGCTCCACAAGTTGCAAGCGGTTGAGAAACATTTAAATAAATGCTTTGAATCACGGAGAAATGGAGATTGGAAAAGCACATTACGGGAAGGAGATGCTGCCATCACTGCCGGAGCTGACTATTCCCCTCAGGTAAAATGTCTTGGGCCTATGTTGGAACCTTTGTTTAGCACTCCGTCTCAATTTATAAGTTCCGGAGTACAATATAAGTTCGATCATGTTTGATTTATCTAAAAAAGTGTTTTAATATCATCAATTTATAAATGTTGAGCTATTGTATACTGTGAGAAAATATTGGTCAAAGTCAACATTGTTTGACCACCAACGCTAATGAGGACAATATAAATGGACCGAGGGAGTATTGAATTTATTAAAATCATCTTAGGGATGCCTTTACTTTGAGACTGAAGCTAGTTTGTTCCATGAATTGCAGCTCTTCTTATGCAGAGCAGAATCTTTACTAAAACTACAACAAATCCATGATGTTGAAAGCAATTTGTCAAATACACCAAAAATAGACCCATCTCCACATTGCTGCTCAGATAGTAAGTTTTTCGGGATGCTTTCCGAGGCTTACCTGTTTTACGTCCAAGCCCAAATCGAGATGGCACTTGGAAGGTAAGTCAGAGGAATCGTCTATCTTCCAGAGCAGAACTTGTACGCTTGATTTAGGAAAGTGAGAAAAGATGATGGATATCTTGCAGGTTTGAGAATGCAGTAACCCTTGCTGAGAAGGCCGGGAAGATTGACCCTAGAGGTGTCGAAATTGCAAAACTGCTAAATACTGTGAGACTGGTGGCAAAAGCCCGAGCTCGTGGAAATGATCTCTTCAATTCCGAAAGGTTTACAGAAGCTTGTGCAGCTTATGGAGAAGGGCTCAAACTTGATCCTTCCAACTCTGTTCTTTATGGGAATAGAGCTGCTTGTTGGTATAAGCTTGGGATGTGGGAGAAGTCTATTGAAGATTGCAACCATGCGCTTCGTATCCATCCTAATTACACCAAGGCCCTTCTTCGAAGGGCCGCCTCCAACAATAAGGTAAAAAGGCAGGTCTAATTTTCCAAGTAGGGTCATCTCCGTCATAAAATCCCTTGAGAGACCATTTAGTTGTCGTTTAGTTTGAGACCAACCTATTTTACTAGAAAGTCCATCTACCTACCCACCTACCTACAAAAGACTAAAATAAATTAGTAACCACCCCGTTGTATGGGTCGGTCCCATGATAATCTTATCCTAAGGCCATTTCATATGAAAATCGGGCATCTCTTTACTCGAAGGCATTGTACAATTAGTGACCATGTTATTTGATGTTGCTAATAGCTTGAACGGTGGGGTGAGGCTGTTAGAGATTATGAGGTTGTGAGAAAACAACTTCCTCAAGATAATGAAGTTGCCGAGTCTTTATTCCATGCGCAAGTTGCATTGAAGAAATCTCGTGGTGAAGAGGTCTATAACATGAAGTTTGGAGGTGATGTTGAGGAAATTACGGGTCTTGAGCACTTCAGAGCTACTATATCCTCACCAGGTGGTCCTCTTGTCGATTATCGTAGTTTTTCTGTTGGCCTTTTTTTTTTTCTTTCTATAATATCGACTTTATGGAATTGCAGGTGTGTCTATTGTCCATTTTGAAAGCCCTTCAAATCCACAATGCCAACGGATATCTTCTTTATTGGATACCCTTTGTAGTCAATATCCTTTCATCAATTTCCTCAAGGTGCGTTATTATCTTCCTCACATCGTGCTCGAAGCTTGATGTTTGCGTTTCTTTTACTACTGTCTTCATTCTAATGAGCATAGGTTGATCTTTTGACAACAATATCGTGTTGTTTTTAAATGTTTTTATTGTTTATAGGTTGATATTGAGGCAAGCCGAGATGTAGCTGACGCTGAAAGCGTGAGAATAGTACCGACGTTCAAAATATACAAGAATGGTAGCCGGGTGAAGGAGATTGTCAATCCAACAAACGATGTGTTGCAAGCTACGGTGAGACACTATAGCTTTTAACAAATATCACTGTAAAAACTAATCTATAGTTTTGTTGCTGCAACTCCTTAGCCAAACTCTCGAACCACCACAAACTGTTGGGACCGTCCTACTTCCGCTTAAAAATCCCGTCTTTTCGCGCCCAACATTTTGAGAACCGTTGAGATCAAATGCCAGAGGAACCAAAAGGATAATATAATATACAGCTTAGCAACTCTTACAATTCATTCATTCATTCATTTCCCATCACCCTCTTTGGTTCCTCTTTCTCCGACCACATTCCTTATTTCCCCTCAAAATTTTCGTATGAGACCTTGTTTGGCTCCTGCACTGCCCAAATATTCGATCCAAGAAAAAGAAATTAAGAGGGGGAAATGTGTATACATTTATTAGATGCAGAGTATGAGTGTATGAAGATGGAAGGATCTGTATATGTATATATGTTGGATTTATATATACAAAAAGGAAAAGAAAATTACATTTAGAGGCCGTGACGGAGATTTGATGTATTGTCATGTATGGTGGGTGTACTTGAATGGGATAGTGAAGGAAGGATGAATATGATCAAAATTAATGTTATTATCTTCTTATTTCTTGTTACTTTTGCAGAACCATTTCTATCACAAGTATTCTTTAATAATTTTGTTTACCTTATTTTGACAAATAGTAATATTCAGTTAGTTTCCTGTATGACGACGGTCTTACAATAATAGCTTAATTGATTTTAAGTTATGGTAAAATGAGATGGTGGTCTACATAGAGACGACAGTAAGCTTGATCCCCTAGTCGATAAATGAATTAATGACTCGGTTGTGTACACGATGGTTGATGACATTGATTGCTGCTGTTAGTGTTACTAGCAGCAGTATTGTCCTTGTAGGGGAAGGGCATCTCTTCCTAGAAAACTCTTGGATGCTTGAACTCATTTAATGTGTACGTACGAACGTATGCAAATACAGAGTTGAACCCTTAAAACTAATGTAATTATTACTGACTGGTTTATGACAAAGTCATATAAATACAGGAATAGTACTCAGATTTATGTACGGCTGTACAGTTTCTCTTTGACTACAGACATTTATTTGGAACACAAATAATGTCAGTCTAAAGTCTAAACTGAAATAGTGAAACGCTTTCCCCTGTAGTAATACTTGGTTAATGTTCAGGTAAAAAACAAAGGAGACTAGGGATGAGTTTGATTCCGATAACAAATTGAAACCCATACGTGGATTGAAACCTTTCTAGACCGATCCAATGTCTCAACACATTCACCCATATAGTTATTTGAAAGATATTCACTTCAACCGGATATAAAAAGAACCTCCAACCAATTCAATTTTACTATCTAAACTAGTAGTGTGCGTTGCGAGCATATTGCTAACCACAATTTTCATTTTACCATCAACATTCACTAATAGGTTGGACTTTAAGCTCCCAAATGTCCCAATCCATTTCAAGTTTACGTCCATTGAAAGACAATCTTATGTTATTATATAGTCGAGAGTCGAGACCAACCATATTAAATAACACAAAATCTCATTGAAGACGACATTTCCTCTTACAAATGACCCAAATAGAGGAGAGAAGGAAGCACACGGGGGTGCCCCCACCTTGTCCCCCTATCCGTTTTGTGAGTGGCATTACCCGTCACTTGCTCCGACCCGTCTTCAGCAAGACTAACTGATTAAATAAAACTTAGTTTTCCACTTAAAGAAAAATATCAAACAAAATCAAAATGAGCGGGACACGAGGAAAGAAACACTAAGACCTACATGTTTATGATGATGCGACAATCTCACATGGTAATGGTAATGGCAATGGTAATGGTAATTTCACAAGATAAATAGTGTATTGCCAAGGATTATCCTTGATTTGATGATCTATAATTTATAAAGAGGTAGATGTTGGGAGAGATTAGTGGACAAGGTTTCCAAAAATAGTAATTAGTCAAAATAAAATTGTAAGCATGATATGTGGGATTCAATCCAACGAATTGAACATATTTTCAAGATAATTTGTCAAGATCCATATGCAGATTTGAACATAAAAGGGTGACAAGTAGTAGGAATTCAATTCAATTCAATTCTCATGTGATGTACTGTAGATCTCAATTCTCTCAACAATGCTGTCAGTTTTAATGCATTGGGACCCACCTATCAAACCGACCATTTATCATTTATATTATATTACTCCCTCCTATTCACTATATTCTTCCCCTTTCCTTTTTGCATAAGAAATAAGAAAAGGATTTTGGACCACACAAAACACACTACACCATATGTAATTTAATTTGGACCACACAAATCAACCCAAAAAAGGAAATAGGGAAGAAAATCCGAATAAGGAAATAGGGAAGAAAATGGTGAATAGGAGGGAGTATATTATTAATTATTAACTAAACAAATTCTAAATGGAGAAGTCTGATTTCTTTGGCAAAAAAAACATGTGTGTCATAAGACTCATAAGCATTCCTTTATTCACGGGAACTTGGTTTTACGGTCAAATTATAAATTTATAATGTTTTGTTTGCTGCTTAACTTCTGCTCAACAAGTGCCCAAATTTGATAGAAAATTTGATGAATCGAGGATAATTTGATACATTATACATTCGGTTTTTTCCCATGGTACCCTCGAACTTTGGCAGATTACACATGGTACCCTTCATTTTAAGTTTCTACATATGGTACCCCTGTGTTTAACATTTTCTTTCCCAAAATGCCCTTAACAGACTTTCCGTCATAACGCCGTCAGTTTACATCTTCTAAACACACTTTAGCCTCCCTAATCTTCATTTTCTTGTTTTACACCTTCTAATTTCACTCATAACCTCTACCACAACCACCACCACTACCACCGCGGGCGACCCCCACAGCCAACGACACCCTCCAATCCTATCACCACCACTGATGACGCCACCATCGATCCGACACGGTTGGGTTAGGGGTTGGGGCGGGATTCCAATAAAAATCCCAATTTTCCCCAATTCATCTCGCCCTCCTTCATCTTCTTCAACTACAACCAATTCTTCTTGCTCATCCACCACCACCACCACCACCGCAACAACCATGTAAGTTCAGTCATCGAAATTTCATACATTCAACGCCGCATTATTCGACGTCGTGAACCCGATATTCATTTCAATCTGATTCAAATCTATACTCAAATTCAAGAACACCTTGATCATGATGATGATAATGGTGATGGCGATAATGAATTGGTGGTTGTTGCGAAGGTAAAGCAACAATATAATCTGTGAAACTCAAGAATCGATGTAGGAGAAAGAGATCAACTATATTGAGACCTGAATTTCTGATTTTGGAATTTGGGTTTTGATCGGATTAGTGTTTACTCATCTGGGTTGATCTTGAATTTTGAAGAAGGTGGTTAAGAGTGTTAGTTTTCTTCTCCGGAATATTATTTTTTTGGCATTCCTTGTCGATTTTTCTTGTGCCATTGATTGTTTATTGTCAACTCCATTGGATTGTGTTCTTACTTGGTTATGGCTACTGATTTCGTTTTAGGATCTTCACCGTTGTACTTAATTGGGAAAGCTTAGTTGTTACATACTCCGCACTTGTTAGTTTGCCGAATTAGAATCAAGGTTATTAATATTGAAGTGATAAAGGCAAGAAGTAAGAGGAAGGGGGAGAGAGGCAGAATGGCGTCATCAGTGGTGGTGGAGGTGGGATTGGATGGTGTCGGTTGTGGAGGTCGTGCGTTGTGGTATTGGTGGTGGTGATAGAGGGGATGAGTGAGAATGTGAGATTGGGCTTGAAGTGTAAAACAAGAAGATGAAGATTAGGGAGGTTAAAGTGTGTTTAGAAGATGTAAACTGACGGCGTTATGACGGAAAGTCTGGTAAGGGCATTTTGGGAAAGAAATAGTTAAACACAGGGGTACCACATATGTAGAAACTTAAAATGAGGGGTACCATGTGTAATCTGCCAAAGTTCGAGGGTACCATGGGAAAAAACCGTTATACATTTATACTCCTATATAAGCGTATGGTTGTGATCAAACTTGAACTTATTATTCGCAATCTACGAGTAATTGTTTTACCTATAAGTGACTCAGACATGAAAAAAGCGTTAGGGTTAAGGTTCTCTCCCATATCGAGATATATCTAGTACCTTTACAAAGGAAAGAAGGGATCAACGTCTCATTTTTTTTATATAGCTAATCAACCGTGACTTTTATTTAACCCGATCTATAATCAACTCAACCCTTCTTCTAACCTGGCACGAGACTCAACTAACCTATTTGGCTGGTCTAGATACAACAAAGAATTGGTTACATTTCTACATTTCCTTGTAGTGTGGGCTCAACTGAAATAAATTAAGCTAGCTGACGGATATAGAAGTGGTAGTACACTAGTATTTTGCACTGACAGTTTTCCAATAATAACTACCGAGTACGTACAAGCTACTCCCGTACTATAATCCCTTACAGTATAATAAATTAGTAAAGCTACGTACAAATACTAACGTACTAGGAGTGTAATCCCTTGTGAAGTAGGATTACTTGTTGGGTACTCTTATCAAACACCATGATTAATCAATAATTTAAAACTAACTGTAGTACATTTACATCAATGGATGGAAAAAATGGATTAGGGTTGATAAGATGGAGTTTTTTTTTTTTTTTTTTTTTTTTCAGAAGGGAAAAGATATATTACATAACATTCAGATTCTCTGAGCCCGTAATACATCCAAAACTTAAAACTAAAACAGCAGTAGTAATACTCCCTCCTATTCTCCATTTTGTTCCTCTTTGTTGTGAGCACAAGATTTTAGGAGGGGGAATAAAATAGGAATTGTGAGTTGTGTGGGGTTTGGTGATAGGAGAGAGGAATGAATAATTATGAATTAAATAAGGAATTGTGAGTTGAATGGAGTTTGGTGATAGAAGAGAGGAATGAATAAATAGAAATTAAATAAGGAATTGTGAGTTGGGTGGGGTTTGGTGATAGGAGAGAGGAATGAATAAAATAAGAGTAAAAGTTTCCAAAAAAGGAAAGGGGAAGAAAACCTGAATAATCCGTTTAAGGAAATAGGGAAGAAAATGGTGAATAGGAGGGAGTACAAACTAAAGAAACTAGGGTAGAAAGGAGTAAAACGGAGTGTTGATAAGGAGCGAATGACCCAGCTCCACCATCACAGCTGACTTCGAGATACCGCTGATGCATACAAGTCTCCGGCTGACAATAACAAGGTGAACTTACGCTCTTGCGAAAAGAACTTAGAAAGAAAGGGTGAAAAGCAAGACGACGAGGTCTGCCATCGGTGGAGATAACTCTCCTACACCTTAGAGATTGAACCCTTGGATCATAAGACCAACAAACCCAGAAAACCAGCATGTAAACGGACGAGAACAAGAACAACCCCTCAGCCAAACTCCGATCCACAGAATCCAAAAGACTCCGACATTGAATCGAAGACTGGAACAAACCCCAAATGGTAGAGGGACAGGACACCCTAGACCACTGGAGGAGACTCCTTCCCAAGGAGATCAGTATTGATGAACAAAAAAAAAAAAAATTAAACCGACGAAAACAAACAAGAAACTTATAACGAAAAACATGGAAAATAATAGGAAATGGACCACCACAACCAACCTACCGAACACTACAATCCATCCCATAATGACACCACCAAGTCAGACCAACACACCAAAAACAAGAAAGATCCCCGTGTCAAACAGATTAAACGCCATCAAAGTAAATAAGATCAGATGAACACCTTCCACAACAGTCCCAGACCGAAACACACAACACAAGAGGAAAAACACCCGGAAAACCCAAAGCCCCAAACGAACTCAAAGGAAAGACCGATACAAAGGGACATGCAAAACCCGAAGCCCGACAAAACCACCCGAAACAGCACCCAGGACCACCAACAAACATGCAAGCAAAGCAAACAAAAGGCAACACTGACAGACACAAATGGCGAAGGAAATGGGACAAATAGGTGGGGGAAATGGGGGGATCACCATATCTGACCCAAAACACGACCACTTAGGACAACAAATCGACAGACAGATGAGCTATACTCATCGACAAAGACAAAAGAAGACCAAGAAAGCCAACCCAGATGTGGGGGGAATGGGGGGATCACCTCTGAGAAAGAAACCCAAAAACGGTGACAGGACAAGGAGACGGGGAGGGTGAACACCAAACGGGAGGGGCATGCAAGACCACCAAGAATCAGGAAGAGAGACGAAACAGGCAAAAGAGAAGACCAAGTAACAACAACCACCAAACAACATCCGGTCAGACAAGGAAGACAAAGAAGGATAAGCGAAACATCTGACCGGCATCGGCGACGGCGTCGGCGGCAGAGAAAGAAAATCATCCGGAAAAGACAATCAGGAATCAAAAGGTGGAGGTCCGACCTCCGGAGATGGGCCAAAGTGCGGCCACATCTCCGGAGAGGTAGTATAATTAAAGGAGGATGTAGAGGAGTAGGCGGTTTGTGATGGAAAAAAGGAAGTTTTGGGAGGTTTTTTTGGGTTTTTTAGAGAGAATTTTGAGAGAGAGAATTTAGAGAGAGACCTCACTCACATTAATCTTCGTGTAAAGGGTATAAGATGGAGAGTTGGGCTTACCAAAAGCTACAATGAAGAGTGGTGGTGGTGGGGTGTGTGCAAGCAATGCGAGTTATATAATTTGAACATACGACCTAGATACTGGTGGACCGTGACGGTGGTGGTGGTGGCCGTGCAAAATTGGGCGGGTATTGTAAAATTAAATTTTGTATGGTGCTGCGTCATTTAAACAGTGGGATTTGAGTCGAGTGACCAAAAAATCCATAAATGGCTTTGCTTTGATGGTCTCGCAATAGTGATCTAGTGATCTACTAGTCTAGGATAAATTATAGCATCAGAGGTCACCTCGTCAATACTAACGTACTCCCATCACCCGTACACATTGTCCCTCGTCATTCATCACTGCTTTTTTGTTTCTTTATATTTTGCTCATCAGATAAAGAGGATCCCATGCCATGCCATGACCAATTTGTCTCCTGCACGACTTAAACCACCCGTTTGCAAGGTCTATGTACAAAAAAGAGGTCGCTCCATGAAGTACGACAATTTTCATTTCAGTATTACCTACGCAAACTCCAGAGCTAGAAGTCTAGAACAATAGGCGTAGAAGTAATGAAAGGAGTGCATAGGCAATAAAAAAAGGGATTTTACAGGGCATGAAAAGAGACCCTTTAAGGTGTGCAAGGAGTGTGATTAAATCTCTAGTAAAATGATCTCGTAGAATTAAGTCAGTCAGGGCGAGACAATTTCATAATTGAAAATAAAAGAGGGACTAAGACACTTCACTAGTTCACTGTATACAAAAGATCATTATACTCCGTAAAAATATCATGAACATTATGAAAATGGTTACTCACTCTAATAGCCCAATGTTAGCCCTACAAGTTTATTAAAAATATATATTATGGATCACTTTGATTATGAAGACAATGGTCTTATAAAGACCTCTCTTACAAGAAATTGTGGGAGGTGGTGGTAGAAGGACCAGGCAGTTCAGGGGAATCTAATCTATTTGCAAACTAAACAAAAACCACACTCCATGAAACAACTAATTGATATCGTAGCCACCTATGAAATCCTCAAGAGTGCACAGAAAGGCATATCCTTAAACATGAACATATACACGAGATATACTATGAATAGACGCAAATAAGAACTCATTCACTAGAATTATATGGTTTCATAGATAGTCTATGACATGTAAAGAACAGTGAAAGTGACAACAAGATGCTGAATCCATCTCATACTCACAAATTGATCATAATATCTTAGATTATCGCTTTAGATTCAATTTCTTACCCCGAAGGTCAATTCCAGAATTAACAGTTGATAAACATTACACAATTGTTATTTGCACAGGGTTGTGGTTTTCCCCATGGATCACACCCCGCTCGCATATAACCGAGTCCATTCTTTTGCTGCAGATTTTACAGAAAAGAAAATAACAGTCAATATAGGGAGCATATTGAGCAAAAAGCAAGAAATAATGGTTTTGTTCTTACAGTTTAACTGTGTTTCCTATTCGTTTTTTTAAAAGGCGGGTTTTAGGGGGTGCGACAGAGAGAGAGGGAATGATTTATAAAGTAACTAACCAGTTTCAACAGCTTCTGCCTCATCTGTTTTCCAGTGCTTAGCAACATTCTCCGATAGAGGGTCGTCAGGATTTGGAGCACTTAGTAAGGCTTGAATACTGAAATCAGAGATAAGAAGCAAACCAAGGTAATCAACTACTGTAACAATGTACAAAAGCATCATATTTGACAGAAAGCCAATTATGACAATAGCCCAAAATAAAAATAAAAATCCACATGAAACAACTTCTTGGTAATTGATAGCACCCCCATCCCATTTTCTCCCATTATACAAAAGTAACAATATCTTAAACATGATAACATGAAAACAGTTTGTTTTAACCTGGGTTATCGGTTCCCTCAAGTCCCAGCGAATTGTGAACTGATTCCCCTGTATTTCGTATCCGTATTACGACGTATTATTATTCTTGGTTTAGAATGTCCATACTATATAGTGTAAAAAGTGTGTATTGCATATGCGTACTATGGATCAGACAACCATTGGTTTAACAAATCCAATATTACAAATTTTACCTTGTACCTATACAAATACTTGGGAGATATAATGGTCAAAGTTTACAATGGTTGACCATGACAAACTGAGACAATGTAATGGACGGGAGGGAGTATAACACAAACAGACAAGAAGAACCATCAAAACTACATGAAGACAACCAAAAAGCACAGTAGTACTTGAATAAAAACCACTGCTATGGAAAAATCGGCCAACAAATTTCAGCGACGAGTATTTCTGGGATACAAGGAAGGATATCATTCATCTGAACTTCAAATGGTGACTCCATAGAAGTAGAAAAAGAAAGGAGTAAATGACAGCCTGGCAAAGTGTTGCCGTACTCCATTACCTCAAGAGTACAGTTCGTATCTGGAGAGCAGGGCTCCATTTATCTTTCAGTATATCCAGGCATATGCGTCCAAGCTGCCAAGATAACCATTTTCTATTAGAGGCAAAAACCTTAAGGGTGTCGGCTAAAAAAACATTTATCAGAAAGATCCCACTTTACCTTGTCAATATTGGGATGATAAATTTTCGTGAGAAAGCGAACCTGTAATAAGCAAGATATATATTAAATATGCAGCAAGCTGTAAAGAGTGCCATAGTTATACTGTGCAAGATTGTAAAACAAACATAATTTATTTCCCACTTCAATACACATTTTTCACCTTTGGTTAGGTAATTTAAATTGGAAATGGGAGCAAAGCTATCTGCGTATTTGAGACAAATCTTCATCTAATGGCGCACGTATGAGATCAAATTCAAATTAGATCTTTTGTACATCAACATGATTCTAGTTCCTATTTTGGATAGTGTGCCAGCAAAAATAAGTAACCGCTATAGGCTATCTACCATTATTTACATTAACTAACAGGTTGAACTGAGATACATACATCCAAACTAAATCAGTTACCTCTTCACCTAGCTGTTGGTGAGAATTAATAACTCAGTTACCCATCCCTCGGCATCCGTAAATAAACTCAAAAACTTATATACTTTTAGAACAGCTCATCACATCATTTCCACAAAATAACAATATCAATGCACAAAAGAAATGAATCCTGTATTATTTTCTTTAGGCAAATCCAAGCCAGTCCCAATCAGAAGCTGATAGATGTGAAATAACACCAAGAGGTGAGGATTAATATGATCCAACCAAACATTAGATTTCATGCAGACAGTCAAACTTGCATTCATAGTGCGACATGACTGCCACAAATCAATATAAAAGTAATTGCATCTTCGGTATGCCAGACTTCGATATGAATGTAGGATGTAGTTGAAAACGCATTTGCTAAGCTTTCTTGTGTTGCAGTCTATATACCACTAAAATCTTAAGGAAGAATTCTCAATTTACATTGTAGCTCTACTAACAGTGTAACACCTTGTATAACCACAATAAACAAAATATGAGATTACATGAACTAATGCGGTGTGTATGTTTCAAGTGAGACTTCCAGATAAAAATGAATATCCTTTGCCACTCTTGGCTTCCAGTTTCCCTATATCCCTTTAACCAGCCTTCTCTGTACCCATTCTGGGCCACATCTCATCAATGTTTAGTTCCCCTCATGTTACCTCAATACATCATCGACAGCCAATGGCAGAGCCAAATACTATGAAGTTGTGGGTGGGGGTGAGGGGACATAGATTGAATTTTTTTGTGGCGTGTTTGTGCGCGCGCGCGCGTGTTCACTAGCAATGCAGTAGAGTACCTCAGAAACAAAACGAAGGATATTACTTAAAGCTTTAATATTATTCACAGATTAGAGGGGGTGGCAGCCTGTGCTAACTCCCCCTGGTTACTGTTGACAGCAACGAAAAACTTATTGGTAACTGCAGTTGTCTGTAGAATGGTGCATCATTGATCGGGAACAATAATGGGATATAGAAGTATAGTACATGTAAAGTACAAAAAGGAATCTAAGAAAGGCTTTCATAAATACGTGCAAAACTTCTTTGGCTTCTAGAACCCTCCATCAAATCATATTCCAACCCAATAAATTGCAACATGAGGTAATATGCTTGTTTGCCTCATGACACAGAAGCTGCACTTTCTTGATTGAGACCCTCATAACATAGGCCAACAAGGATATAGCGCTACAAATCCATCATATTCAAAAGGTTAAGGGAATCAGGGAATTAATATACGTCGTAAACTTGTGAATTGAGAATAATACAATCATCATGCAGGAATGTCCAAACAAATAATAAATAATGTGTGTAGGGTTCAGTTAACCTTAGGAGCAGCCATTGGATACTCCTCGGGCAAAAATAATTCCAACTTGAAAACTCCTCCTGCACATCACAAGAAAGTGAGTCAGTCATTCAGAGAATGAGCCAAAAAGTTAAACATCATGTGGACGAACCAAGCCTAGATTCTTACAGGAAACTTACTATGCATTAATATTATTGTAATTTGTAAGGAACGAGTGACTCTGGCAAAGTTTTATAGCTGAAGCTTTCAATTATGGGACAGCCCAATACAACCTAGGCTCTTAAAGAGAACTTACTGTTAAAAGGAAAGACTGAAAGAGTAACTTTAACACAGTTCTATATCGAAAGACTTTCAATTATAGGATGTGAATTCTAGTAGAATGTTACTCCGTATATCCCAAATCCCTATTCCTGATTCCTCGACAAGAACTAACAGTGACCTTGATGCGGGAGCATTAGAGTATAACGAAAATAAAGTCGAAATGTGTCCTAAATATTTTGAAGGATTCGAAATGTGCTCAATTCAAGTGAAAATGATAAATATTCAAGTGAATATGATAACTTGGAAAAACAATGGGAACAAGCTGGAGTCGGTTTAGTCTAAACAGTTTCCAAAACTGTTCAAGTCGGCTGTTACACGAGATCAAGGGCTGAAGTCGGTTGAGTCAGTTTAAGAGAAATTGCTCTACAATTCTTAGTTTCCTAAATTTAGATTTCCTTATTCTAGCAAGTAAACTTTAGGTAGTTGTGTTTATTTCCTAGTTGTTTATTTCCTAATCTTAGCAAGTTTGTAATAAGGCAATTTTGCCATCATAGAGTCAGTTTCTATAAGTTGTCTTAGTCGAGTTTAGGAAAGGAAATTCGGTCAGTTTAAGGAGAGCTAGGTCGGTTTCCTTTAGTATAAATAAGGGTCATTGTATTGAGTTTTAATCATCGGAGTTTCAGAATTAATACAAGTTTTTCTTGTTGTGTACTTATTCTTGCGAGGGAGAGATTTGAGTGTGAGTCAATCCTTGCGAGGTGTGTTACAATCGAGTTCCTTGCGAGGGAGGAGAGAGTGATCACGTCATATCCTTTAAATTTTCGTTCAAATATCATACAAAAACCAAAAATAAACACTTTAATTCCGCTGCGACAATATTAACGAACAACGTACTGTTCAGATTCAATTCGTACTTATTTTACATCAGACCTTCAAACAGGTAAACACACTAAACAGTAACCTGAGCAATCTAAATAATTGGGAAGTGACCGGAAGCTAATTGGTATAATCGAAAATTGAAGGCAAGGAATTCTTAGATGCACACCAAGAATATGGCCCCAATGCATCTAGAGACGCTCTCGACTAAGCAAGGCCAGATGTACGTAACCTTTTCCACAGTTTCAAACAACTTTATTTTCCATGTACCCTTGAGGCCTTGACGAGTTTGGCAACAATTAAACGTCACTTCAGAATAGAGTACAATAGAACATATGTGATTTCATGCTACTAAAAATATGCACTCACTAAGAATAAAAAAACTAGAACTGTTGTTCAATTCTGTTTGAGGTGTATCCATAAATAACACTCACCTAACTGGCTAATCTACCTCCAATAAAGGCATCTCAGATTGTTCATAGAAATCCACCACACACAATCTCAACTTCCAAACAAAAACTACAAGCGAATGTCTCTTCATTCAGATTTAACAACTAACTGTATGCAGAAATCAAGTACCACTAGGTAGTATCCCGCGCTTCGCGCGGCCTGTTTGAAACTTTTATTATTATAATTGAAATAAAATAATATAATTCATATATGACATTTAATATTTTTATTTATAAATAAAATAAATTAAACTTTCTCAAATATTATTTTTTGTTTAGGTTTAACTTCAATGTATTAAAATAAATACATACAATTTTAATTATACGGAGTAACTCTTAAGTGATAATTAGTTATGCATGATCAACGTTTTATAAATAATTTTGTAACTAATCAAATATCATATTAATTAAAATAAAATATATTCGAATAATATAACAATCAACATTGAATTCTTAAATTAGATTTATGCTCCAAATTAGTTAATATATGTTCAAAATAATGTGAATATAATTTTAGGCATTTTTCAATTTATGGATCAAACATATCAGGTCCAAACTAAACTTATTCGAATATTTTGGTTGTGCCTTGCATGTGCTATGTGTCAAACATATCTATAAGAAATTTGCACTTTTTTTTGAAACATTACGGAGTATATGTAATGATGTTTAAGATTTTACCTATAAATAAAATAGGTTAAACATTCTCAAATACTTTTTTTTTAGGTTTTTCAAAATATTTAAAAAATACGGAGTAACATTTAAAATGTTTAACTAAAATTAATATATAGTTAGCCATAATCAATGTCATTTTATACTTGACGTATACATATTTAATTTGAAACTATTAAAGAAAAATGCAATATGTTTTCTACTTTTTCATATCGTTTATAACACTATTGTACTTAATAATCGTTACTTTTGTTTTGATTATTCAAATGCACTCGTGATCACTATGTACATACATACTCGTTATCACATTATTTAAACCCTCTCAAAATCTCATGTGTATTTTGTGGCAATATAATTTTTTTCATTTCCACACTATAAAAACTTATCTTTTAGTAGTTAGCTTTAAGTTTTGTTTGTAATAAATACAATGATTCTTCCAAATATATTTTTAATGGATTTAATGGTCTAGGTTTTATAATTTTCTCAAAATATTTTTTACGTAAATGTAAAGCATTGTATGCATATCAAAATATTTCAATAAGTATAATAAAAATTATACTCTATTGAAAGTATTTTTCACAATAAGCGCAATGATTTACATTTTAGAATTTTTGTCAAAATATTTTTTTAATAAATTTAGAATCAAACCACCGTAATTATTTGATGTAATTTTATAATAACAATTATTAAATTATAATTAATACTTTGCTGAAATTTATGCTGCATTTATTACGTTCGTATTTAATGATCAGCTATAATTAATGATGGTAATTAAGGTTGAAAAGCCACGTGGCGCATCCACAGCGTTTCAACCCAGTTTTATATATATATATATATATATATATATATGTATATATATATATATATGTATATATATATATATATATATATATATATTAAAACCAGAAACCAAGGGACTTTAATGTAAAATGTAAATAAAGAAAGTTATACAAATTAATTATACTATATACTCCCTCCTATTCATTTTAACTCTCCCCTTTCAAAAGGGCACACAAATTAAGGGGAGAATTATTTTATTGTAAAGTATTGTGGTGGTGTAAAGTAATTGGAGAGAGGGAAGGTATTATTGTGGGGTAAGATGATTAAAATAAGTATTGTTGTGGAGTAAGGTGATTAAAATAAGATAAAGTATGAGTATTGTGGGGGTATTGTTGTGGGTAAGGTGATTAAAATAAGTATAAAATTTTACTAAATAAGAAAAGGGGGAGAGTTATATGAATAGATGAAAAAGGAAAGAGGGAGAGTTAAAATAAAAGGAGGGAGTAGTTTAAAATCAATAGCACCGTGTGATGGACCCGATTAAGGGATCTTAATGCAAATATTATATAATTTGGGTTAAAATTAAATTATATAGAAGCTTGGTAATTTTTCTAAACATGGTCAATTTCCTTAAAATAAAATAATTAATTAAGATGGTCAATTTCAAGGAGAATAAAAGAAAGAAGATGCCTGGTAATTTTCCTAAATATTTATAGAAGACTAGAAGATGGTCAATTTCCTAAATATCTATGCAATTTTATTAAACTTTATAGTTTATTAGATGTATAGAATAAAATTATATATTAAATTTAAAATCTATACAATTTTATTAAACTTTATAGTTTATTAGATGTATAGAGATGTTAATTATTTAACATACAAAAATATAATAAGTAGGTTATAAATAATTCAAGTTAGATACCATAATATATAATATTGCATAATTCTTTCGATTTGATTTAATGCATATATGTAATATATTTATATAAATATATAATCCTCTTAAAATTGCATGTCTAAGTAGTAAAAGTAATTTCGTCAGTAAAGAAAAGAATTGTAGTAACATTGGATATATTTATATAATAGTAATCACTCATTTGAATAGTAAAAGTAACAATATTATCAACGAGATTAGGGAGAGTGGTAGAAACAACGCGAGTAGTGAAATAATCAATATTAATGCGGCAATAGTGAAAGTAACAATAATTACGGCGGGAGTAGTAAAATTATCAATATTAATGCGGCAGTAGTGACAGTAACAATAATTACGGCGGGAGTAGTGAAAGTAACAATGATTACGGGCAAGTTGTGAAATGTTATTACTATTGTTTCATTAATAAGAGTAAAATATTAATAGCGGGAGTAGTGAATTTGTCTTAAAATTGATTTCATCATAATTTTAGGATATGTTATAAAAATATATTAATGATAAATTTATGAGTTATGCAACTTTAAGTAATTTTATTTAATGAAAAAAAAAAATTTAATGGTAAGTAGAGGTAGCCGGACGTAAGCCTAAGACAATACTAGTATATATATATATATATATATATATATATATATATATATATATATATATATATATATATATATATAAGATGATTGGTCTGCATGACTAATGTTTAAAAAACACCTTTTTTTAGCTTTCCAAAAAAAAAAAACCGTCTAATATACCCCATCAATTTAATGAATAGTTTCTAAATTACTCTAAGTACCGTGATTCGGGTTCACAACCGGTCTATGACAAATTTAAAGGATGATTCAAGTCAGCCGACCCCGAACATTTGAGATCAAGGCTCTAATGTTGTTATTGTATCGTGATTTGGGTTTCTAACAGCTAAATTTGTCATGAAAAGATATTTATTGATGAATACATAAGGATTAGGTTGCTGAATCCAATCAATCAAAAGTCTCTAAACATAACACATAATAAAAGCAAATTCGAGTATTTAGATTACTTATTGATCAATCGAGGGTACATATCACAATTCAAACACGGACATACATATAACAGCTTAAAAAATTAGGGATATGCTAAATCCCGCATACAATACAATATTACTAAATCCTACACATTTTTCCGTCTAATTCCGAGTTTGCCCCTTTCATTTCTTACCTCCTAAAAACCCTAAAAGAGAGAATGCCCTGCCATCTCAAGGCCGAAACTTGAATTTACAAAGGACGTCGTCCCTCCAGCCGCCCCACCAGACAACCGGCGACAGCGAAGGTGGAGGGTCGGCGGCGACGGTAAAAGGGTTGGGTCGGCGACGGTGAACAGTTGGGTTAACCGTGCCGGTGAAGGGATTGGGTCGACGGCGTTCACGGGTTATGAGCGGGATGAATCAACGGCATTCGTGGTAATGAGCGGCGAAGAGGTTGAATTGACGGCGGCATGGGGTCGATGGCGCGGGGTTGGAGATGGTCGGCGCTATGGGATGGGGAAGGGGAGGGTGGGCAGGGGGTTGTCGGGGCTGCTGGAATAGTAGGGATTTGGGGATTTTTTTATTTTTTTTAATTATTTTGCATTTTTTAAGGTGAAGGGTAGTAGCGGAAAAAGAATATAAAATGTGTAGGATGTAATAAATTAGCGTGTTGGATTTAGCAAATACGAAAAATTACACAGGCGTACGTCTATAAAATCCGATAAAAACAATACCTTCATAAGGAGATTGAGATGGGCCAAGGATCATTACATTAAAGTAACGCATATTTTCCTCTGAGGGAGATGCACTTATCCCCGGAGCTACATTCACAACAAAAAAAATTCGAACAATTATGAAGATCGATGCATATTAACGCTTATCAAAGAAATTAAAGTTGTACGCCTTAGATCAAAAGAAAAAAAAACCGCAAATTATACTGATTCTGCTAGCAATACGAGGATTTTCGAAAAACATATACAATCAAATAGAACGGATGAATGACGAACCTGGCTCGCTCAAAAGGCGCTGAGTTTCCTGCGATAATAAATCAAATCAAGACACAAAAATGAAACCCTAAAAAATGCTTTTGATTTGATTGAAGAGGAAGGGAATCGAATAAAAGTGAAATCGGATAAAGGTGAAAGAATGAGAGATAGAAATCAGAGAAATGGGGGAAAGGATTTACCTTGATGATTCTGCGAGGAAGATTGCTGTTGGCCATGGATGGACTTGGTGTGAGGTTTGCGAGAAGAATTAGAGAAAATCTAGTGTGGCTAATTTGAAGACGACTTCTCTGATTCTCTCTCCCTCCGTACTTACTACGTCTACTAGCAAAGAATTAGAAAATGTTAATCTCGTCACCAAAAAGTGTAAAATAAAACAGCGCGTCTTGCTTAAACGGCTATTTTCCGTCTGAAATAAGGCGGACAAAATGCTGTCATTTTACTATAAAATGTTGTTATTTTCTGATAACATGTTACCATTATTTTTCACATCATTTTCAGGGTAAAAAGTGACACCTCTAATAATAACATTTTGTCATTAAATGGTAACATTTTCTTTAAAAATGGCAACATTTTATCCATCTTATTTCAGACGGGAAAACAGCCTGTCTAAAATAAGATTACAACCTGAAGACTATGGCGACGCGAAGGCGGCTCAAGAGGTTTGAGCCAAGGACCTGTCGTTGGGAACATTTTAGAGTCTGTCGACTATCGAGGAGGGTCGTTTAAAGTCCATTAGACTACGTAAGGAAGCTCGTCAGCCATAAGAAGAAACCATACCTGGACCTTCATAGGGACGAAACATCTAGTGTCGACAGCATAACGTTTAGAACAAAACCGTTGGGACAGAGGCAGAACTTTTTGAGAACCACCGAATAGAAGGGCAAGACTTTTTGAGAACTGCCGGAGACGAGGGCAGGGCTTTCTGAGAACCGTCGAGTAGAAGGGCAAGACTTTCTGAGAACCGCCGGGAAAAAATAATTAATCTTCATAGAAGGCAGGACTTTTCGAGTGCTGCTGGAGAATAATAAGGCATGACTTTCTGAGAACCTCTGATAAATAATCAAATTGGGTAGAAGGCGGGACTTTCCGAGAAACCGCTGAAAATAATCAACTTGGTAGAAGGCGGGACTTTCTGAGAATCGTTGAAGAAACTTGACTTTATAGAAGGCGAGACTTTCTGAGAAGCGCTAATAGGAATGCAGGACTTTCCGAGAACTGCTGATAATAATCAATTTGGTAGAAGGCGGGACTTTCTGAGAACCGTCGAAAAATAATCTGCTTGCATTGTCTCAAGCGAATTCGTACTTTGATCATGAAATATATGGGCTGTATAGCGGCAATGAACTCTCGCTGGGGAATAAAATGTTGCAACCGCTGGGGAAAATGTAGACTGACTGGGTGAAGAAATACACCCGTAGGAAATATACGGAGTAAATATACTTTAAGCACTAGAGGAAATATCCAAAAGTGGGAAAATATGGGGCCTGCGCCCACCCATAACGAATTTGTAACGAATTGAAAGCAAAAGTTGTTGTGAAACATGCTGGAGAATAGGCGCAGCTGGGATATGGCTTGGGAAGGGGTGCAACAAATGTCGCGTTTTCTTCCGAGCTCATCCATGCCCGAGTAAAATAGAACTAAGCGCGAGTTCTATGTTTATTCAAACATAAACTCTTCTTCTTCTTCTTCTTCTTCTTCTTCTTCTTCTTCTTCGACACAAACCCAAAACCCATCAAAATTTCATCAAAATTTGATCAAAACTCGCCATAAATCATGACTAATCCAGGTATGCATCTCGTCTTTGCTTTAAACTTGCATTCGTAGCTTGAATTAAAGGTAGAAAATTAGGGTTTTTTGCCCAAATTGTTGAAAAATTGGGGGTTTCGTACCAAATGAATTTGTCCCTTGAAATTGACATTAGAAATGCGTATTGAACATGCTACGAGTATCACCATGTATTCATTTTGAATTTTCATTGAGTATCGATGAAATGAGACCAAAATGAGACGATCTTGTAGTATACCGCTTCAAATGGCTCGAAAATGGCCTTATACTAGTCGGTTTTTGATAAAACTTGATGTTTTGGAATGGATCATATCGGAATTTCGGTTTGTGACAAGTCTTCCGGGACATTTTTGCATGGGTTTAGGCTATAGTAACGAAATGCTGCCGAAATTTCGGCTCGTGGCCATGACTAGGCTTGCCTTAGGCACGTAGGAACGTGACTTTACTACATTTGTTGACTCGCTAGATAATAGTGAAAGAATAGCTTTAAAAAAAACAGGTGAAACGACCTCTAAATGCCTTGGTTTGCTCTTTTTTTTTTTTCTTGCAGAGGACGTGCCTTCTACTTCGGGGCGAGACCCCATGGAGGTGGATATCGATCCCCTTTCGGCTGTGGTGGTTCACACGGAGGTCGCGGAGGAGATGGGAAAGAGGAAGAGGTGCCCAGGAGGGTCACCGTGAGGAGGAGGGGGCGTCAGCTTGTGCCTGCGCCTCAGTGGGCCGATAAATAGGATGGTCGACATCTCATTTGGGCAGCGGAGAGCCACTTGTCGTTCCGTAAGGCAAGGATCATGTTGAGCTTTCTATTTGACCTTGCATTGAGTCATTTCTTTATATTTTATCTACTTTACTTAGCTTAGAAGCTAATAAATCCCTTGAAAATGTAGGAGGCCAGGAATATGAGGTCGTTTTCTGGGTATACGACCATGATGGATGCCTTTGAGAAGTTGTCGGAAGAGGAGAAGGCGATTATCGAGCGTGGGGCCTTTAGAGCTTTGGTGAGGGGCTGGCGTGAGATCAAGAGGAAGAAGATTCGGGCCAACACATGCCTGATTAGAGCCTTCTTGGATTGCTTCTAGGCTACGACCTTGACTTTCTATATGCCTTTTAAAGAGGTCGGGGTCACTTTGGAGGACTATGGCATGATCTCCGGCTTGCCTTATGGAGAGGAGCCGATAGTGTGGCCTGCGACGGCCATGAGAGTGGATTCAGCCGAGGCTAGGGGTTTGATCGGCTGGAACCTGTCCAACGCTGCGACCAGGGTACCCGACCTAGTTCCGAGCTAGGTAACACCAAAACGGACACGGACACGGCCACGACATGGACACGTGACACGACATCCCATAAAATTTAGGACACGAGACACGTTATTTAAATTTAATAAAATATATATTTTATAATTATAAATGTTCGATTTTACTTTTATAAAAGTATTTGATATTCAATTTAAATAAGTAAAGGTAAAACTTGCCCTTGATTATAACTCATTTTCATTACCATCCAAACGCATCTTCTAATTAATCTCTTTCGACAACTCATTTGTCGTTTAAAGAACATCATTCACCCTAAATGATGTCCAAATGTTATGGACATGCTTCAAACATGCCCAAATACCATGGACACGCGTCAGACACGTGCCTGAATAAATGTAGAAAGTTAGACACGACTTTATAGGTGTCTGACACGTTTCGACGTGTGTCCGAGGCGTGTTGGTGTTCGACACAGTGTCGGACACGGGACGGCTGATTAGGAGAAGTGTCCGTGCTACCTAGGTTCCGAGTTCTTACGTCAAAGATTACTTTGAAGGTAAGGTTCCGGCGAGGGTGCAGATGACTGCAGATGGTGGTATAATGCCTCCTCCACCGTGTATAACTGAGCAGCGAGCCTGTATGTGGCTCCGGTGGTTTCTGTCTTTGATGTACTTTGGAGATAAGAGGGAGAGGCTGTCGACGAAGCTTCTTCCTTTCCTTGCTGACTTGAGTAGACTGGGTCGTCTGGACTGGGTTACTCCTAGCTTTGCGGTCCTCACACGGTACATGAGGGCCATGGTTCGTCCTGAGGTAATGGAGAAGGGGACTTCTCCTGCCACTGTCGATCCAGGTCTCATTTTGGAGGTATGAACCTTCCTTTATTTCTCTTTTATTTTATTTATTTAGAGATGATATATCGCTTTATAAATGAAAGATCATTTAAAAATGAAATGAATGATCATTTTGAGTGATTTGTTCTTCAGGCGTGGTTGTACTCGTACTTCCCCGGCTTTGTTCCTACGAGGGCCGCGGATGTGGCGAGAGAGTACCTAGTGGTCAGAGACTGGATCATGTGTCGGCAGAAGAGCTAACGGTCTTCCTACGACACTTGCAGGAGGGGTGTCAACGTCGTGCAGCTTGACATTGTAAGCACTTTACTTTGCTTTGATCTTTGTTTGCCTTTTCTGATTAATAGCGACCGCATGAATGACCCCTGGTATCCATTTTAGTGGGTGCCGAGACCCTGGGAGTCTTACGCTGGCGCTCGAGCCTTCATAGCCGACGTTATTTGCCCTTGAAGTTCGAATAAGCTGCTTCTAACGACGCCCATGAGACCTGTGTGGTACCTGGGTGAGCGGTTGGCTTGACAATGCCTCTGTGACATTTTTGTGGTTCTCATCGACCCTTTACGGACAATGTTTAGGGAGCCTTCGGAGGTTGAGAGGAGAGCTGACCTGGCGGGAGCGAGTGGCGACGCTATTTTCCTTCCTAAGCTCGAGTACTCGGAGTTTGTGTGAAGGAGCCCGGCGTACTGGGCGATCGTGGTGAGTATACTTTTTTCTTGGCTGCTTGAAATGATGAACTCTTTTGAGTAAAGCTTGGAAATGACGAACTTGACTTGGCAGGAAATCGAGGTGGCATGCGTTGAGCCCCCGGCTTTTCCCAAGACGCTGGAGTACCCGGGTCCAGCTGGTACGATGATGTCCATGGAGATCCCGTCTTTCCCCGAGGCGGTGACAGAGACTGGCCTCGAAAAATGGCTGTAATACTACGGTTTTCTGTGTCTTAGGGTACTCTATCGAGTGGGGCTTACTCTGTCGAGTAAGTATGTTTTTATGCAAAACAGTAGCTGACCTGATGGGTACTCGATCGAGTACGTGTGGCACTTGATCGAGTAAGGGGCACTCGATCGAGTAAGTCACTTACTCGATCGAGTAAGTGTGTTTTTACGGGTTGTTTGACGGGTTTTGATAGCAATGCGAGAAGGCTATAAAAACATATTTCGGCATTTCTTTTTCACTCTTACTTCAGTATAAGTTTCACAAAAGAGAAAACAAGGTTACGTAGCTCTCCTCTCTCACATTGCTATCAAATCCTAAGGGCTAGAGTCGTCGGATCGTTGAGTTCTTTACGTCGTTGAGACCGTCGCATTGTAGGTAAGATCCTAGTATAGTTTTTATATCGTTTCATTGATTTTAGTTGAAACCCTAATTGGGTAATTTGGGGGTTTTGGGGAGTATTGTTGATGTTAGATTGTGATTGTATGATTGTGTGTTTATAGAAGGTGATTTAGTGAAGAACGATTATAATTAGCTGATTGTGACGATCTTGGTGATTGCGTTCCAGGTAGGGTTTTCCTACTCAGTATTGGTTACATAATGTTGTTGTTGTTGTTGTTGTGGTTGTTGTTGTTGTTGTTGTTGTTGTATATCATATCGGTATTGGATTGGTTTTGGTGATTGTTGATAGTATAATGTTGATTGATTGTGTAACTGTCTGTGATCTTCGGGGTGCGTCCCTGGCTGAGTGGAGTCACTTGCGGGAGTGGCTTCACGCCCTTGATTCGCCTTCGGTGGAACCCGCGACATAAGGGATGTGTACATTAATGAACATGGGTTTATCGCTCGGATGAGATGAGCGGGGCTTAGATGGGAACGGCTGCGGTCCCCCACTGGCGGCGAGGAGTACTTGTTGCGATGGGTACTCTGGCAGGGCTAGACACTTCAGTGTGTAGTAAGGTGTGTGGAGATGAGATGTAGTTGTGCTGATTGAGTTGTTTGTAATGTTGTTTTATTGCAGATGTGTGGTTTTGTGTAATTAGTATTGACCCCGTTTAAATGTTTTAAAAACTGTGGTGATCCATTCGGGGGTGGTGAGCAGTTGTCTAGCAGGTATGCTATGGATGCGCGCGGGATTAGCTGGGGATGGAGTTGCCACGAGTCTAATAGTTGTCTTCCGCTGTGTTGTCTTTATACTTTTGTTACTTCTATTGTATTTTACTTTACAGTTGGTTTTGTTATGTAATCACTTAAACTTATTTATTAAAGTACGTTCTTTTATGGTCAATTTGATATACATTGCCTCGGGTAACCGAGATGGTAGCACTTCCATGCCTTAAGTGGTCCTGGTAAGGCATTTGGAGTATAGGGGCGTTACAAAGTGGTATTAGAGCGACGATTTTGGAACCTATAACTAATGAACCCAATGAATCTAGAGAGTCAAAATAAAATGAACCCGGGTAGGAGTTGTTAGGAGCTAATGCAAAGACTTGGGAGACGTCCTAAAGTCGCGAACTCGCCTTACAACTTTAAACCGGTCACTATGGGGTGTCATGGGATCGCTATGTGCTTACTAATGTTCTATTGCTTATGTTGGATGGTGTTGTATAGAAATGTTGGAAAATGATTGTGGTGGAATGGGGAATGTGGTAAATGATAAAGTTTTGTGAATAAGCATGTTGCATGATAGTTGGTTTACAATCTTATTTGGAATTGATGGAAAAGTATATAAGAATGATGAATGATGTGGTGGAAGAAGGAAGTAGTTCATATATGATAATATGTGATGAATAATGATGTTGCAGGATGAATGATTTACAATGTGACTATACTAGTAACATGTGATTAGGGGATGTGATATGATTATACATAATTTTGTTTGCGTAATGTTGTATAATAAGTTCATATACTTGTCTACTGTTGTATCATATGCACTTGTTAGATGAAGAATGTGGTTGAAATGGATGAATTGATTGGAAAAGATGAAGTGGCAATTGCATGAGAATATGAATTTCGTGATTATGAATATGTTTAGGTGACGAAGTGGATTTGTAATATTGTTGTATTAGTAACATGGAAATAGGATTTGTAATGTATGAGTATGTTTTGTGTTACGAAAAGTTATAAAGTTAAAGCATGCGGGTAGTACATGATTGATAAGTTGAATGTTATATGAGCATGATAGATGTTATTGTTTGGCTTTTGGTAGGTAGTAACATGTGGTTAGGGATAGTGGTTTTACAAGTATCGAGTCGCTTTTGTTTACTTTGTTGATGTTTAAGTTGTTTGAAAGAGAAAATCAAATAGTTATGTTGTTCGATTATAGAGAGGTTGTCTTTAAACTGTTATAACTTGAGATTTATATATGATTTTGATGTGATTCCAATTGGAGGTGATAGCTTGTTCTTTTACGATTCTAACGATAGGTCATACGCCCAAAATGACTAAGAAACGAGTGAGATATGACCGTTTTACGAAAATTGGACAGTGCTGAGAAATGCGTAGGGTACTCGATCGAAAGGCCCTCACTTGATCGAGTACACCCCTTGTTACTCGATCGAGTAACCCTTACTCGATCGAGTAGCCCAGATAATTTTTTTACGTGCTTCTGACCTTCGCCTACTCGATCGAGTAGGTTGTACTCGATCTAGTGAGCCCTGTTTTGGGTCATATGCTTATCTTTTGACTTCGTTTCATATTATGTTTAATTCAAAGGTGTTATTTTGCCTCTTTATGTATTGTTTTACATATGTGCTGGTCTTGATGCGTAAGTTACCCAATCTTATGATGTAATAAGTGGCACCTTATGGTGGGTATAAGTTCGGTGGGGAGGACATGAGTTATATGTGGCTGTGATGGATAGTAGGAAAAGAAAAGGGAGGTTAATAAGCTTATTGAGGCATGGAGCATGTTTTGTGAGATGCGGTGAGTGATATGATGGTGTGTTGAGTAATGAAAAAGTAAGTAAATGTGGGCAAGGGATGATGCAAGTCTAAGGAACTTGAGAATGAAAAGATTGAAAGGAAGGATGTGGATAGTAGCAACTTGAGATGAGTAAGGAATTATGGAGGGAGATGGTTAGGAATTGTGTTGGTTAAGAATATATGTAATGAAAGGTCGTTGTAGAGGGATGGAGAAGAGTGGTATATAGTGAACTTAATGGAGACATGTCGCGACGTGGAGTTGCAGATAGTGAGTGAGTTTGGGAATTTGTATTATCAAGAGGTGAAACTAATGTGTGATTTCGTTGGGCAATTAACGGTAAGAAATGAGTTTTGGGACGGATTGGTGACAAGTGTGAGTGAGTAGAATGATGAGAGAGGACCCATTGTAAGAAATAGTGAGAAGGTACCGATATGAAGTAATGGAATTTGAGTTTTGGAGCAACGAAAAGGTAACCGGTTTACCAGAGAGTTAGGAACAAGGAGTAAGGAGATGAACTAATAAGTGGTATTATTGAGTGTAAAGGGAAAAGAAGGATGAAAGTAAGCTGAGAAAATGTTGACCAGAGTTGAGGAACATGAAAGTAAGGAATCATGGAAATGTGTGATAGCATCATGAGAGAGTGTGAGTTAATAGTTATATATTAGTTTCCGGACAACATGTTAGCCATGAGATTCGAGGAAATAAGGGGAGTAAAAGTTGGTAAAGTATTGACACGATATGAGATTTTTCGTGGGGAGTTAGGTGGCCATACAATTAAAGACAGAATTGGGATGAATGTTCAGGTAAATTTTATTGATGGAATTGATGTTCATGGGATGTTAACCGAAAATGGGAAAGAAACCGTGATATTTAGAGATGAGTGTAAGAGGTTTGATATACGAACGATGGTAATGTTGAGGTGTGTCACTAGCGGTTAAGGGCGATGATAAGCAGGAAAGATAGCCATTCTAAAAAGGTTGATTTTGTAGAGACCAGATTGATATGTATGGTTGTGAGGAAGTATAAGATGTGGTTATATGAGGCGGCCGGGTGTTAGTAGTTGAGTATTAGCGGTATGATTATATTTGGCAGGGGGTGATGGTTATGCGAATGGGAGAATGTGTTATGAGGGGCATATGAGTTAAGCTCGGGCGAGAGGTAACCTTTATCAAGTGGTAACTTACGTGATCAGGATTGACTAGTTGGATGTCATTACGGGTCTAATATGTATATAAATGTTTGTGTGAGGTTCTGACCTCACGAGAAGTGGTATGGTGTGATAATTATAAAGTTGTTATCTGAATGTTCTGTAATATATGTTGGATACGGTAACCTAATGGAATGATGTTAAAAAGTGATAGTTTGGGTGATCTGGCATGGCTAGTTATACTTGTATGTGTATTCATGATATATGTTTATTCCGTGAAAAGGTATGGATGATATTCATGAGGTTCTTATCTATTTAATCCGTGTGATATGTTGTGTTGTAATCTAGTAAAGCTGTTTTAAAGAAGTTTTTTTTGTCAAGGAAGTTGTACCGAGTGTGGACGTGGGCCCACCTGCGTATGCCCAGCTCGATCTGTGGACAATGGCAGCGGTCTTTTGAAAGCCACGCTCGGCGGCGTAAAAATGCTTTCGACCGGATCGTTTTAGATCGGTCGGTTTCGTCTCGGTAAGGGTCTCGAAACGATTAGAGATGTTCGGAGTCGCCACCAAGCATTTGTGGGATGCTTGGAACCCGTTCGAATCCACTTTATACCTCGGTCAAACGAAGCACAAAGTAGGGTTTGACATAGGTACTAAAGATAAGGAATCGTCCCTCTTTAGCATCCTATCTCTAGAATGACTCTCGTACGCCCTGGATAAGGTCGTCCACTATCCAAAGTTTCTGAGTAAGAGGTGAAGGTACGTATTGGGAAGCCCTTTAATCAGACACCCAATCCCGCCCGTGGTAGCGGCCTCTACTGATCGATCTTGGTTGATTGAATGCAAAAGTTGATAAAACGGTTTAAATGCATGAATGCACATCCAATAATTTAAACCTAACATGTGAGAGCTTTCTAAGTCGGTTGATTTAATCCAAGTATCAAGTATAAGATGTAGAGTTGGATTTATGGTTGATTTGCATGCAAGACGGAAATTAAACATCCATTTACCGTATTAGGTTTATGGTGCATAACGTGATCCATTTGTCTTGGTAAAGCGTTTTGCAAATGTGATTTTGAATAGTCATCTGATCCGTCCTATATCCGGGCTAACCGGAGTCGGGATCGTCCTAGACTAATGCTGGAAAGGGCCGTACATACCAGACGGCTATATGAGGCGCGAGCCAGCCGGCGGTGTAAAGGGGCCTCCCCTGATTCTGAAAATGAGAAAGAAAAGGCATGCTTGAGGCGCGGGTTAACCTACGGTTATATGCCGTATTCTAACCATTTAAAAAAAACGTTATAAAACGTGTTGAAAAATGGGTGTTTGAACCCGGTTTGATTTGAAAGGGTCGTTTAGACCGCATTTGTTGATTTGAAGAATTAGACTCGAATAATCATCATTATTTTGATAATATTCGGTGTCAGGTTCGATTTGACAAACTTGACATGAATAGTTTTGAAAATAATTATGAACTAATTGTTTTAAGTTCATTTGAATGTAATTAGTCGGTACTCGTCATCGTATCCGGGTTAAAATCCGGCATGGTATCTAGAACCAAGGATGACTTTGTGTTGGTGACTAATATGTTTATTTTGAAAGATGTAAAGAAATGATGAAAGGCCTTAAAATACCTCCCAAAAATGAAATAAAAGGGTTTAAATACCTTTTAAATGTCATTAACCAAATATTATCACCGAAACACGGATTTAACCGTCATGGTATGAGGAACCAAGGGTGAAAAATGTTTTACGGCTAAAACAAATAAAATGAAATGAAAAGGGTTCGAAAAATATTTGAAATGGTAAAAACCGATTATAAATATGAAAATGAATTAAAGGGAAATGACGAGAACAAACACGGTTGATCTCTGACCTGGACACCCCATTTAGGCGCGGGCAAGCCGGCGAACCAAGGGGCTTCTGTCTCAGGCCAAAAATCAGTTTTGGCTCGTTTATCCCATGTTTTGGTTCATGTTATGCACGTTTTAGCATGTTATAGTCATGAAACAAATGAAAACATGATAAAAGAAGGATTTTTACACCCTCATACTTACATGTTTGGTTATGGCGAGTGACCGACGTAAGTGTAACAACTCGTTTGATCGGAAAAAACTCGGTTTAAAACCGTTTTGGTAAGTAAAAAGAGTGTTTTAAGATTAGTGACGGTGTAGTGGTCGAAGTGGTCGGTCAAGTGATTTAATGCACGATGACGGTACCAAACAATGTGTAAGGCTTGTATTTACGATCGGTAGGTCGTAAACACGCGTCAGATTGTGACTTAAGAAGTCGAGTCGAGAATTTTAAGGGAGAAAAGAGGGGGCAGACACTCGCGTAAGTCTCAAATAGGGGGCATTTGAGGGGTATTTATAGGGAATGAGTGGTTGTGTGAGTTTTGAGCAACGTGGCCACCTGGGCTGCTCAAAGAGGCGCGAGCCACGTCGCGGTTCTTCGAGTTGTCTTGTCACTTTCACAACAAACGCAATCATGATTTGTTCTATCCTAGGTTTTGTAGTCACATGTTTGGTACTTGACCATTCATTAATCCGGTAAAACTTAAGGTAGAAGGTTTGAAATGTTTTGTTTTTGGTGGTTGACTTGGTTTGACTCGTTGTTGGAGTCGGGATTTGAATTTTTGAGTCGGTTTTTGGTCCGGTGTCTGTTTTGACTCTAGTTAGTGTCATTGCGACCCCGTCGTCGTGCATTAAACACTCCAGGTATTTTTGAAATGTTTTGAAAAGTTTTGTTTTCGAAATCGTTTTAAGTTTTCCGACGTAAAGTTGTACACAAACAGTCGATCAAACGCCGCGATTCCAAAACATGTTATAGTCCGATAATCATCGGGTGTTTGTTGGAGTCTCAGCAGATACTGGGTATCTACAGAGCCCCCACTTTGACTGAGGCTTAGATAGGGCGAAAGTCAAAGTAGAGCCCTCAGATCAATCGAAGATTACAACCTGGAGACCCGAGCGACGTCGAGGCGGCTCGAAAGGATTCGGGCCAAGGACCTACCGTCGGGAAGGGCGACGCCAAGGCGACTCGAGGGTACGAGTAAAGGACCTGTCGTCGGGAACAGTTTAGAGTCTGTCGACTGTCTGTACGGGTCGTTCAAAGTCCATTAGAGTACGTACAAAGGCTCGCCAGCCATAGGAAGGAGTCATACCTGAGGCATCTTCGGATATGTCCTTGCACGTTTGCGGACAAAGGCTCGCCAGCTATGATAAGGAAATGTACCCGAGGCATCTTCGGGATGTGTCCTTGAGTGTTTGCGGACAAAGGCTCGCCAGTTGTGGTAAGGAAATGTACCCGAGGCATCTTCGGGATGTGTCTTTGAGTGTTTGCGGACAAAGGCTCGCCAACTGTGGTGCGTAGTAAGGCTCGCCAGCCATGGGGTGGTCAGTTGATGGACCGTGAGCATAGCCGCGTCGAATTGGCTTGTTTTTAAAGTAGCGAACTCGTGATGCCGCTGTGGAAATAGTGAAGTCGAATTTTCACTATCACTGTTTTTGAAATGAGTGGGTTCCGCGAGGAAGACCCCTGCTGGTATTTGAAGGAATAATGAATTTGGAATCTTCACCATTTGTCGTTCTTTTTTGAAATTGAAGTGGCGGTTTCGATCGCCGTTGAATTAGAATTTTGAAGGAAATAGTAAATTTTAAATTTTGCTATTACGTTTGAAGTGACGGTTTATGTGCCGCCGTTGACATTTGAAATAAATAGTGAATTTGGAATCTTCACTATTAATTGAAGTGACGGTTTATGTGCCGCCGCTGACATTTTGAAAGAAATAGTGAATTTGGGATCTTCACTATTAATTGAAGTGACGGTTTATGTGCCGCCGTTGACATTTGAAGAAATAGCGGATTTTGGATTCTCGCTATTATTTTTGAAATTTTTGACGGAAAATAGTGAATTTTGATTTCACCATTGTTTTTGAAATTGGCGGTTTTGATCGCCGTTTGTTTGAAATTTTCGAAAATAGCGAATTTAAATTTTCACTATTTGTTTTTGTCTTTGAGAAAATGACGACCTTTAATATCGTCAATGAAAATTCGAAGTTTAATATGTGAAATTGGGCCAAAGCCCAAATTTCGGTGAAAAAGCAAGGGGAGACCTGATTGAGGCGCGAGCCACCTTGCGAACCAAAGGGGCTTCCCTTTTTTTCTGTAAAAGACGCGAGTTCAGGCTGCATTTCATTCCTCATCCGTCTTCAACCTTCGACACAAAATAAACCCAAGAATGCCATTGTTGGTCCTTAAGCTTGCTTCCATTCGTGCCATCAACAACAATGTCATCTCAAGGTATGTATTTCCTCTTGAATCCATTTAAATTTGTTGGTCTTTTAGCTTAATTGAATTAGGGCGAAATTTTACCCTAGAAAATCGAATTGGGCGTTTTTGATTGAGCCCATTTTGAGGGAAATTGATGATTGCATTAGGTTAGAAACCTGTTTAGGAGTATAGGGGTGCTTTTAGTTTGCATTTTGGTCCCCGTTCCCTCTCCCTATGCTCGAAAAACGTGAGTGTGGTGAGAAACCGTCTCATCTTGTAATGCCAAGTTTATTTGCTTAGATAGTGGGTCCCGCTAGGTTGTATTGTAGTCGGGAAACACCCGTATTTGCCATTTATGGACCTTCGTTGGGTATTGTGGGCAAATTGGAATTTTTGCCCTTTGTGACGGTCTTATGTCTGACAAAATAAGCGCCTGTTTGGGCTTGAATTGAGTCAGTTTGCCTTGAAATGGACCTTATTGGTAGTTTAGGTCACCCTGAAGCGTGATAAAATCACGTTTGCCTTTTTGCGGTCGTTTTTTGAATTTTTGACCAGTTTGCGCTCAAATTGGCGTAGAAATTGCCTTTTTGAGCCGTGGAAAAATTTTCCGTTGCATTGGGAATGTATTTTGGTTTGTTGGCGGACCTTGTATGGGTCTTGGAATGCCGGTTTTTTTTTTGTGGTGGTTTTGACTCGTCTTTTGCTTGAAAAGAGGGGCGAGTCGTTCTTTTGTTTGTTTTTTTGTGAATTGTTTTTTTGTTTGGTTGGATTTTGGGCGGGATTGCCCTTGTTTTGTTTTGCAGGTTGTGTTTGTCTTGGGTTTGTCCATTTCACGCCGTCATAATGGCGAAATTTTGGCTGACTTTTTTTGTTTATTTTTGATTCTTGTAGGGTACCATTTGGGACCTATGGGGTCCGTTGTGAAGGCCCTGGAGGAGGAGGAGGATGATCCTGGAGGAGCTGCAGTGACCGAGAAGGCTGCCGGATTTGAGGCGGTAGTGGAGGATGCTTCCGTAGAGGAGGAGAGGCGGCTGATATGGCCGACTTGTCCTTTTCATTGTGGCTCATAGACAGGATGGCTGATGATTGGGGGTCAGCAACGGGGTGGCGCATCGCATCATGGTTCTTGGCCTCCTCATCGTCCGAAGTATGCAAGACACTGTCTTTATTTTTGTCGTGGAGTAGGAACGAGGTATTACCGTCTTGGTAACCACCTCTGCTTCCGCTGTTGCTCCTTTGTTCCTTATGTTGCTCCCTTTCTTTTCTGATTTGAAGGGTAGGGAGTGCTTAGTTCGGTAGGTGGCGGATAGCCCCCAGTTCGTTGTCTTAGGTCAGTGTCTGTATGATAGATAGTTGTTTTAGGCCAGTGTCTGTATGATAGATGTCTGTACTGGATCCTGTTTGTACGGTCAGTTGTCCGTATCAAACGTGTGTCGATGTATTTTGCGTGAGACAGTTTGTTTATATGTGTTTTTGGATTGTAGCTCATTTTGTGATTTTCGGCTTTTTTGTGTTATGTTTCGGAGGAGCGCTGTCAGCTGTTGATTCTCCTTTTGCTTTGCAACAGTTCCTGCATCGTTAGTATAGAAAAACAGGCAACATGTAGCACATATGCATAAACATAAACACGTAAAAGCATTTGATTGAAAACAAAATTAACCAAGATGACTTGAAGTTAAAATTGATATTTGAAATGAATTTAGAAAATTTGCGACAAGTCGTCACGTTTGGATTTCGAAAGGAATCGATTTGAAAATCGAGCAATTAAATTGCATCAGAATTGTTGAAATTGATTTGTGACTCGAAAAGTTCAAACTCAAACCGTCAGGGTGAATTTTAGAAAAAGATTTTTACGAGTATATTTGATTTTTGAGAGATCAAGACTCGAATTGACGTCGTGTTATCCATTTTCGATTTTTTATTTTTGTGGAAAATTGTGAAAAAGCGAAAAATTTTCGGAATTTTTCGGTATTTCGACTGACATGGAAACGATCCGTCGCGGATCGGGGCGACTAGCCCTTCCCCCCTTAAAAAAAGAAAAAAAGATCCGTATGTTTAAAGCTACGTCATGGAAACAGTGTCGGATTTCGTAAAACGCGAAAACAAGGAAATGTAAGTGTGAGGAAACACAAAAATGTTCTGGATCAACCCGAAGAGGCGCGAGCGTCCTGGCGGGAGGTTTGAGGTGTCAGGAGAAAACACAAGTCGAAAGAGACAAGTCAACAGCGGGAATCCTGGGGAAGGCCCAAAGAGGCGCGAGCAGCCTGGCGATAGAAGCCGGCTCTCCCCTTTTTCTGAAAAACGCTGATACCGTCGTTTAGTACCAAAAATAATATTTATAACCTAAGTACTACTAACAGAAGCTAGTGGCAGTCAGGGTCGAACCACAGGGAGGAAGGGAATTTCAGTTGTTCTATATTTCAGTCTAGAAGTAACAAGTAAGGGTGGTGTTTTGAGTTGTTCTATACTAATAGCAATAAATGAACAATAAAAGAAACTGGATTAAATCAAATATAAAAAAAAGGTGCTAAGATGGTCGGTTCACTATAGCTGCGATGGCACAAAATCCTAGGTAAGTCTGAAATAAAGTCGTGTAGATGGGTAAATAACAAGTCCTCGCGGTCCAAGTTAACCAGTGACTCCTTTCGGCCTATGCCATCGGCCCCTAAGTCTCACTAATACTAGCTCTCGACCGAAAAGTGATTCTTAAAGCCTAAATTACTGTCTTTCGATCTTAGCAATTTAATTGTTCTAATTCATTAATTATTTCTCTCCCCTATCTCGCGATCTTAATGGGTTGGTCAATACTAAGCATTTAACAAATAGCCTCTCGGTCTCGCTGTCAAATATTGCTATTAATAAATTGAAAACGATGCTAATCATACACGCGTCAGTCGATCGACCACTATAGGCAGTCGATCGACCAACTAGCACAGTCGATCGACCAGAGAAGCGATCGATCGTGATGCCCTAATTCAGTCGCCTAATTTTACGCCATCTACGCTATAGATCCCCTACATCCTAGCACAAGGGTTTTAGCTACTCATGTCTATGACGAAAATAACAATAAGACTAAGGCATAAAAATACCGAATTCATGATTGAAATAATTGAACGAATAAATAACATAAATTAGCAACACGGCTTTGGGACTCCTAACTAGCAGATTCTAACTATAGAGAAATTAAAGCAATAACTGAAATTTGGAAGAGAATACCGCATTTAATTTGCAGCGAATAAAGATCCAAAGGACCGAATGCTTAACAAACTTGTGTTGAAGGAAATAATTATAAGTTACGAACCCTAGAATTTTTATGAACTTAAAACTAATGTAAACTGAATGATAAAACTGAAAGCTAAAGCTACGTTATATAGGAATATCACGCAACTCTTATTCCTAAACCTAATATACAATGGGCTTAAGCTAAATCTCGTCTTTAAATTCTCGTCAGACCCGTGGAGTGGTCGATCGACCACTTGGACCAGTCGATCGACCAACAATATATGTCTGGTAATTGCATTCGACGATTCTGCAGCGCGCACCGATCTTAAAACAGCTGCCATTTCTTCGTTACTTGGTCAAATCAGGCGTTCTACGCGGCGTTGGAAAGCTAAGAGGATAAGCTTTCACCTACAACTGGAATCACTCGATTATCTACTCTCGAACTCGAGATATTGCCATCTGAAACAGCCTGAAATGTCGTGAGGTGCTTCTTTGCTTGTTAAACTCGTACGCACCCATGCTTTTGCTATCTTCAGGCCTTGAAATGCATTCTAAACTTCAAGTCCGAGTCAAATATTCATGTCCTTCCTAAGCTTAGCTTCCGGGGTCAAGATTTGGTTCATTTTCTACCCATTTCCGCAATAATCTGCAATATTACATAAAAACACGAGAGTAGACAGAAATAGGGGAAATAGTAGAATAAACTACATACAATAGACATAAAATGCGTGGAAATAAAGATGTAAAACATCATATTATAGACACGCATCAAACTTCCCCAAACCAAACCTTTGCTTGTCCCCAAGCAAACTAAATGCAAAACTAAATCTAGATAGAAAGGAGCAAAACATGGACAAACTGAAAACCGTCTACTTAAACCAATTTAATGCATATGAATCAACAACTAATAGCTCAAAGTCACGCAAACGAATTTATGCATATTTCGAAAAGATGTTGAACGTTTGACCTTGCAAGACTTTCAAGATTGGACTCTCCCGGGTCACTCTTCTCTCAACAAAGCAAATGGTAAGCAATTTATATGTAAGAGAGAAAGAGACAAAAGTCGCTCACCTAGACTCAACCAACATGATCATGCATGCAATATAGTATGATAAGTAATTCTAGCTACCGTGCACATACATTCCAACCATTCAGGGTCCATCACATGCCGAATACTTGCAAAGTTTTGGATAAGTGAGGCTATGGGTAAGAAGAGGCAAAACAATATGGGAATGAGAAGGAAATAGCCAAGCTAGCATCCTAACAAACCGAATAAATACATCCACTTCCAACTCAAAGAAATAAGCTCAAATGCCTTAATGAATATGGCATACAAATCACTAATCCAAGCTCAATACTCCTCATAGAATATAAATCGCAACATAGGAGTCAAATAACTCAATTTTTTTTTTCTTCTTTCTTTGCCGTTTCTTTTTCTTTTGTTTTCCTTTTTTTTCCATTTTTTTTTTCGTTTTTTTTTTCTTTTCTTTCGGCGGTCACTATTTTTCAATTTTCTTTTCCTTTTCTCCTTCATTCATTACCAACTTCATAGAGTGCAAACCGAGCCAAAATTGATACAATACAACGAATACCACTAAAACTACTAAACTAGCTCAGCAAAAGGTAGGCTTAGTTTATGGATTGTAGCTAAAGGGTCAACTGGCAATTTTTGGCTAATGTGAAGCTAATGGGTAAAATGAAAAAAAGGGATTTTCGCAAGCATTCTCCAAACATGCAACACCAACCACTAACCCGAATGTATGCAGGCAAAAAGAAATTAAATGTCATACTTGTGCAAATTAATGTTACACGATATGCAGGGAGTAACTACTCACAATCCTAAATGAAACTGGTCATGAATGACACCAGTTTATAAGGCTCTAATTCCTCAGAAAGTTTTGTAGTTTGCCAAAATTTCAAGTCAAGTCTAATTGTTCAACAAATTTTGAAACGAAATTCGAGATATTGCAAAAACTTTTGCTAAAAGATGTGATAAAATGCAGGGTTTAAGCAAATGACAACTATCAGTAATGAATACTCCAATCTGACTCAACCTATATGCTAAATTAAACGTGGTATATATTTTTTTGAATTTTTGAAATTTTTCTTTAATTTTTTTTTGAAATTTTGTATATATGGAAAAAAAAAAAAAAAAAAAAACAATGTAAGACAAAAATGTAAACGTGAATGCAAAACAGAATGAAATGCAACGCAAAACCCTTCCCCAAACCAAATCACACAATGCCCTCATTGTGCGAAATCATGTGTATAAATAAGCAAAGGAAATTGGGATTTTGCGATAAGAAACTAAATAAGACATGAAATTGGGACTCGGAAACTTACAAGACTTTAAGCGCAGCAAAAAGGAAACCTCCCCAAACCAGCGTGAGCTAGGAGGTTTCAGTAGCTAGCAGTGCTACCAATAAGTACCTGAAAAGACAGAAAATACCACGCATAAAACGAGAAAAACAAAATTGGGACGGTAAAATTATGTGCGAAATAATAAAAACAGAAGAAAACAGAAATGAAGCGGAAAATAAAGTGAAGGGAATACTCCCTTGACTCCGCAAATCGATCAAACACAGCAGGGGAATGATCGAAAACAGGTACAGCAGCTCTGGGCGGTCGATCGACCACATCACCCAGTCGATCGACCAGAGTGAAAAAGAACAGAATCTCCTGGAAGTCGCAATCCGGTCGATCGACCAAAAGGACCAGTCGATCGACCACTATACCTGAGCAGAAGCTTTGTTTTCTTCGAAATTAACTCAATAAATTGAGTTAATATGGTCTAGAACCTACAAATGCACATAAATAACGTGCCCAAAATTGCGCACAACCCAAAGTAACAGTCTAAAGGTCTTTAAAAATCCTAAGCAAACGAATATAAAATGCGAAGTCTCGCGCAAACCAAAAACAGTAAATAGTCTTAAATGCGATAAATTGTCTTAAAAACTCAAGCAAAAAAAAATGTTTATCCGCGAAAAACGCGGGATAACTCCGACCATGGCCTTTGGCTAGATGCAGTCGCCTCAACAATACTTATCTCAGCAGATGGAGACCACCCATGTCCGTCATCTAGGTAACTCAATGGATCGTCAGCAGCTCTAGCCCTCCATGCTCTAGTATCGTCCGGCTCATCGAACTCCAGATCATACTCCATGCCTCGCTCTGACTTCTTCAAAGCTGGAAAATCAGGTGGCTCTTTCTTCCCCAAACCAGCTCCTGAAATAGTCAAAGCAGCAAAATCTTCCTCCATCTTGCTCCCATTCTGGGGCGGAGGTGTTAGAGCAGAAATAAGGGTAGGAATAAAAAATGGGACATCATCAATATGCATTCGATAGTGTACCTCGTCTTCCGATTTCTGGAGCCGCTCAGGAAATGGAGGCTTTATCGACAACTTGGCCCGCTCTTCTACTTCTTTCCTTGAAACATCCTTTGAATTAAGGACCTTGTCCTTATCAACACGTGGAAGCGACTTCATGGCTCGCTCTATGAACGACACGTCAATAACTCGGGCCGAAGTATCACGTAAATCGACAATATCGGACTTGTCCATGTTTAAAACCCTCGTCACATTATCATTAGCTGTCGAATTTTGCAATTCAAATGACGGTTTTGCGTTACTCTTTCGGGTATCGGTCGGTCGACCGGTGGTGTTGGTCGATCGACCATGAGCACTGGAAACGTGATCTCTTTCTCGCATCGAAATTTTAACAAGCTTCTCCATATTTCCGAATCCCTTCCTTGCTGATTAGCCGCTAAGATTGCTATTTGGCTTTCAATTTTCACCATATGGGCCATAAGAGCTTGGACTGCAGTTCTCAATTCTGCAATCTCATTGGTGTCATGAACCGAAGCATTCTGCTCTGAATTTTCTTGCTTCAATTGTGCCACCTCAAGCTTTTCAGATTGAGCATTAACAGAAGCCTCAAGTGCCGCAAGTGCTCATCTCTACACTTGATTTCGCTTGTTGTCTACTCTCCGACTTGTCGATTTTTCATTCGAGCTTCAAATTGTGCTACACCGGAGACGGTTGACATCTTGGTGGAAGAATCAAAGGTACTCAAGCCTTCCCTTTGATGTTCTCCTTCCAAAATCCTGCTTAGATAGGACCTGGAAGACCTATAAAACAAAACTAAAGGAAAAAGATGAGAACTGCCTCAAGGAATAAATCCCTTGAGGCTAAACACAAACTAAAATAAAAACAACTAAAACTAGCGCTACCTCCCCGGCAACGGCGCCAAAATTTGATACCGTCGTTTAGTACCAAAAATAATATTTATAACCTAAGTACTACTAACAGAAGCTAGTGGCAGTCAGGGTCGAACCACGGGGAGGAAGGGAATTTGGTTGTTCTATATTTGGTCTAGAAGTAACAAGTAAGGGTGGTGTTTTGAGTTGTTCTATACTAATAGCAATAAATGAACAATAAAAGAAACTGGATTAAATCAAATATAAAAAAAAGGTGCTAAGATGGTCGGTTCACTATAGCTGCGATGGCACAAAATCCTAGGTAAGTCTGAAATAAAGTCCTGTAGATGGGTAAATAACAAGTCCTCGCGGTCCAAGTTAACCAGCAGCTCCTTTCGGCCTATGCTACTGGCCCCTAAGTCTCACTAATACTAGCTCTCGCACTGAAAAGTGATTCTTAAAGCCTAAATTACCTGTCTTTCGATCTTAGCAATTTAATTGTTCTAATTCATTAATTATTTCTCTCCCCTATCTCGCGATCTTAATGGGTTGGTCAATACTAAGCATTTAACAAATAGCCTCTCGGTCTCGCTGTCAAATATTGCTATTAATAAATTGAAAACGATGCTAATCATACACGCGTCAGTCGATCGACCACTATAGGGCGATCGATCGACCAACTAGCACGATCGATCGACCGGAGAAGCCGATCGATCGATCGATGCCCTAATTCAGGTCGCCTAATTTTACGCCATCTACGCTATAGATCCCCTACATCCTAGCACAAGGGTTTTAGCTACTCATGTCTATGACGGAAATAACAATAAGACTAAGGCATAAAAATACCGAATTCATGATTGAAATAATTGAACGAATAAATAACATAAATTAGCAACACGGCTTTGGGACTCCTAACTAGCAGATTCTAACTATAGAGAAATTAAAGCAATAACTGAAATTTGGAACAGAGAATACCGTACGAAATTGCAGCGAATAAAGATCCAAAGGACCGAATGCTTAACAAACTTGTGTTGAAGGAAATAATTATAAGTTACGAACCCTAGAATTTTTATGAACTTAAAACTAATGTAAACTGAATGATAAAACTGAAAGCTAAAGCTACGTTATATAGGAATATCACACAACTCTTATTCCTAAACCTAATATACAATGGGCTTAAGCTAAATCTCGTCTTTAAATTCTCGTCAGACCCGTGGAGTGGTCGATCGACCACTTGACCGATCGATCGACCAACGTACCTGCATGCATTGCATTCGACGATTCTGCGCAGCGCACCGATCTTAAAACAGCTGCCATTTCTTCGTTACTTGGTCAAATCAGGCGTTCTATGCGGCGTTGGAAAGCTAAGAGGATAAGCTTTCACCTCCAATTGGAATAACTCGATTATCTACTCTAGAACTCGAGATATAGCCATCTGAAACAGCCTGAAATGTCGTGAGGTGCTTCTTTGCTTGTTAAACTCGTACGCACCCATGCTTTTGCTATCTTCAGGCCTTGAAATGCATTCTAAACTTCAAGTCCGAGTCAAATATTCATGTCCTTCCTAAGCTTAGCTTCCGGGGTCAAGATTTGGTTCATTTTCTACCCATTTCCGCAATAATCTGCAATATTACATAAAAACACGAGAGTAGACAGAAATAGGGGAAATAGTAGAATAAACTACATACAATAGACATAAAATGCGTGGAAATAAAGATGTAAAACATCATATTATAGACACGCATCAAACACGCTGATCAGTTTGTATAAATAGTGATGTTTGTGCTTCGTTATTTCATCATCCGAAACACAAAAAACATCTCGACAAAACTTCTTCTTTTTCTTCCACAAAAATATTTCATGGATGCTTTTAAGAACGCATTGCGACAATGGTGCCGGGATTTGTCGCCTCCTGGAAAGTATCAACTCATTTGCATGGGAGTTGGTCAATTGTTGGTGCTCCGTCAAGTCAAGGCGCAATCCTTATTCCTCTAAGCATGCTCTCGGTTTTGGGATTCGAAACACCATGTTTTCGTTTTCCCTAAGGGTGAAATTTGTCCTCTTGCCGAAGAAGTTGGAGCCATTGGTGGGTGGCCGGGTTGTGTTCCGGTGCTTCCTCCGACTCGGTTGTGTTACAAGGATAAATTCCGTTCCATGTTGGGTTTGTCGACAAGTCATGTCAACTTCCTTCTTGCTCCACATGGTGTGGATATGTTGGCTCTTATGAACATCTTTTCAAACCGATTAGATATCAATGTCTCGGAGGTGGGCTCTTGCATTTTGCCTTGTCCATGTGTACCTCTTTGTTGATGTTTTGAAGAAGGAGGGGCCAAAATGTTATGGTAGCATGACCCTTATACATGTGATTGAGCAAATGGAGCATGGTAGAGATCCATTGTGGTTGGTGCTTAGGGAGATCATCCAAGCTTTGGACAAGGAAGGCTCTTGCGGAGAAGCTCCTTCATTCGGGTCTCCAAGGATCCTTCAAGTGTGGCTATTGGAGAGGCTAAGGTATGTAGAGCCTCCGGTTGATTCTTCTTCTTACTCCTTCCGTCATCTTACCATGAGGAAGAAGTTGTACCCGGATAGTTTTACTTCCACTGAGGCTTATTGGGCCGCGAGATTGGCGGAGGAGGGTGGTCCTCACATCCGTTGGGTGGTGTCGTGGTGGAATTTGAGGTCCTTCACGGGGTTGCCCGCTTCGGGTGCTAGTCCTCGTTCTTTGATGGTGGTGGGTTTGAAGGTTGTTTCCTTCATATATCCCGAAAGGCTCATAAGGCAAATGGGGCGTCAACAAAAGGTGCCCGCTCAAGATACTCTTGTTCAAGAAAATGTTTTCCGGAACTCCGAGCTTGTGGAGGTCTTCGAAAGATGGTGGGCCATTCGGCCGCTTTGGGAGGTGCCAAACCCCGTTGCCACGACATGGGTGACTTCCGCTTATGTCAAATGGTCACGAGCTCCGTCCTTGGAAGAGAGGTCCAAATTCCGTAAGGACGAGGTCGTCGACTTGAAGTATCGAGAGGTTGGCAAGGCCAACCGTGCCTTCTTTGAAGAGTATGTTGATGGAGCTAGCCCGGATGTGATAAGACCACCGAAGAGGAGAATCTCGGGTCCCAAGAATATGGTGGGCCGTGCATTGGCTCTTTTTGGGTCGAACATGGGGTCTTGTGCTAGACCGGAGGCCGTCGCCGTCTTAGATCCGTTGAGGATCCGCTCCGAGGAGGAAATCCATGCTAGGCGGGCCAACAAGAAGAACAAGGGGAAGACGTACCCCGAGGGAAAAGGCAAGGGTAGAATGGAAGAGTAAAGACCTCAATTACTCACTTTATTATTATGTTGTATTATTGTTTTGAGTTTTTTTATTATGTTGTACTAGCTAGTTATTGTGTGTTTTGTGCTAGTTTTATTATGTGAGGTGTTTTAGTTGACACCTTAGCTTTGATAAGTTGTAGACTCGTCGAGCTTTATTTGTTGTTGAAATTGTAATCCCTCCCATTATTAATTAAATAAGAGGATTGCCCGTGTCGAAAATTGTGAACGTTTGTTTCTTCTATCCATTTGGTGAAGGCAATTCGATTTGAATTATCCTAAACATTTACACTTGGGAAAGTGGTATTTTTTGGGAAGGGAGAAAAGCTTATTTTCGTACTTTTGTGGGAAAGGGAACGGTTTTCCCTTTCTTTTTGATGGGGATGGTTGCTTTTTGATTAGGGGAATGGTTGTATCCTTCTTGTGTAAGAAAGGACTGCCTACGTATTCATCTGAAGAGGTGAAATCAAACCATGATCGTAGTTCAAAGTGTTTTGTAAATTTGATTGGGTTTTGTGGTTGTATCCCTCAGGTATAAGAGGGACTGCCTACGTATCCACCTGAAGAGGTGAAATCAAACCATGCTTGTAGTTCAGGGTTTTTTTTTGTTTTAGTGCAAATGGATGTTGCCTTTGACGGATCAAAGTACCTTCGAAACGGTCAAGGTGCCGCAACTTAGACTCGATAAAACATGCAATATCAAATCAGAACACGTTGAGGAACTTGACTTGAAAAGGGTTGAAGGCGGTTGCTAGTGGTAGAACTAGGCTTAGGTTGTTGGTTGTTATGGTTCAAGGGTAGTATTTCTTGAGTTGGTCCAGGTTGGTCGGGTTTGTAAAATTCTCCCCATTTAGGTCATTCAGTCTCACTGCGCCCCCCGAAAGTATTTTCTTGACCAGGTATGACCCGCCAATTGGGTTTGAATTTTCCCCTCGGATCGACGGGTAACGGTGCTCGAACTGACTTGAGGACCAAGTCTCCCTCCTGGATGTTCCTGGGCTTAACCTTCTTGTTGAATGCCCATTGTATGCGTCGTTGGTATAGTTGGACGTTGTGCAAGGCGTTGAGTCGTCGTTCGTCTAGAAGAGTGAGTTGTCCGTACCTTCGACGGGTCCATTCCGCCTCGGGGACTTGACTCTCCAGTAGGATGCGTAGAGAAGGAACCTCTAACTCTACCGGTTGAACCGCCTCCATACCATATGCTAGGTAGAAGGGTGTGGCGCCCGTCGGTGTTCGAATGGAGGTTCAGTATCCCCAGAGTGCGAATGGGAGTTTGCTCGGTCAATCGCGGTAGTTGTCTTGCATTTTCTTGATAATGGTGATAAGAGTCTTGTTAGCTGCCTCCACCGCTCCGTTGGTTTGGGGACGGTAGGGGGATGATCGATGTCGTTTGATCTTGTATTTGTCCAGCAAAGCTTGAGTTTCCGCCCGGAAATGAGAGCCTTGATCGCTGGTGATTTCATGGGGTACCCCATATCTGCAGATGATGTTGTTTTGAATGAATTTGGCCACTTGTTTGGCGGTCAATACTGCATATGATTGTGCTTCCACCCATTTGGCGAAGTAGTCGATGGCGACGAGGACGAAGCAGTGCCCCTTGGTGCCTACCAGGTTGAATTTCCCGATGATGTCGATGCCCCAGGTTGAGAAAGGCCAGGGTGATGTCATGGTGTATAAAAGGGATGGTGGTATGTGTTGTATGTTGGCGAAGATTTGGCAATTGTGGCAATGTTTGACGTAGTTACGGCAATCAGCTTCCATGGTGGTCCAGTAGTAACCTAGCCGCATGATTTTCCCGGTAAGCATCATTGCGCTCATGTGAGGGCCACATTTTCCGTCGTGAACCTCTCCCATGGCTTTTTTGGCTTTGTGATGGTCGATGCAAAGGAGAAGAATTCCTTGGGGTGTTCTTCTGTATAGTTGGTTTTTGGTTTATCACGAATTGTGATGCAAGCAAACGGATGGTTCTTTGTCCTCTTTGATCAGAGTTGGGAGGGAATTCGTTTTTCGTTTTGTAATTGAGGATGGCTTGGTACCAAGGTTCATCATGGCTTTCCTCGTCGTCGTTGATGGCACAAATGTGAGTTGGCTCGCTCCTTCTCTCAACACATAGGGGCATCGATGTCATGTCGTCAGGTATGTTGACGAAGGCGGCAAGTTTCGCCAGGGCATCAGCAAATTGATTTTCCTCTCGTGGCAAGTGGAAGTAGTCAATTTGGTCGAAGAACTAAGCCTCTTGATTGATCTTTGCTCGGTAGGGAGCTAAGCTGTCGCTTCGGATTTTCCATGATCCGGACACCTGATTGATGATGAGCGAGGAATCGTCGTGGACCCTCAATCTCTTGATGCCAAGTGTGATGGCTGCTTGTAAGCCGATGAGGCATGCTTCATATTCAGCGGCATTGTTGGTGACGACAAAGTCTAGCTTGACCGAGATCGGAACATGTTCTCCCTCTGGTGATATTAGAAGGATTCCTACCCGAAGCCTCTCAGATTAGACGCACCATCGAAGTATAGGTCCCATGCGTCAGAATCGGCACAAAGGATGTCTTCGTCAGGAAGTGACCATGTGTCGGTCGTTGAGTCCTCGTTGACGGGATTCTCTGCCAGGAAATCGGCGACTGCTATTCCCTTGATAACCTTAAGGGTTACAAACTTGAGATCAAATTCGGACAGCATGAGCGTCCACCTAGACAGCCTTCCGTTTAGTACGGGTTTTTCGAAGATGTATTTGACCGGGTCCATCTTGGAGTAGATGTGGACCGTGTAGCTGAGCATGTAATGCCGCAACTTCTTTGTTGACCATACTAGGGCAAGGCATGTCTTCTCCAGTTGGGTATACCTCGTCTCGTACTCAATGAACTTTTTGCTGATGTAGTAGATGGCTCGTTCTTGGTCGATTGCTTGTTTGTGCTAACATTGCTCCCATGGCTGTGTTTGTGATAGTCAGGTATATGGATAGAGGAATCCCTGGTTGAGGTGGCATGAGGACAGGAGGCTTGGATAAGATTTCCTTTATCCTGTCGAAGGCCTTTTGACAGTCGTCCCAATCGGTGTGATCGGAGGCGTGCAGTTTCTTGAATATTGGTTCACAAATCATGGTGAGCTTGGCAATGAAGCGGCTGATGTATTGAACCTGACCGAGAAATCCCCGAATCTCCTTCTCGTTCTTAGGCCGAGGCATTTGTTGGAGGGCTTTGATTTTGGTTGGATCAATCTCAATGCCTCTTTTGCTGACGACATGTCCCAAGAGTTTTCCGGAGGTGACCCCGAATGCACACTTCTGAGGATTTAGTCTCATGTTATATTTCCGCAGACGAGCGAAGAATTTCCGGAGGGCGTTGATGTGGCCGTCCCGTTCTCTGGATTTGACAATCATGTCATCGACATACACCTCTACCTCATTGTGCATCATATCATGTAGGAGAGTGGTAGCGGTTCTTTGATAAGTAGCTCCGGCGTTGATGAGACCGAAGGGCATGACCGTGTAGCAATATGTACCCCACTGTGTAGTGAATGCTGTCTTGTGCATGTCTTCCTCAGCCATTTTAATCTGGTTGTACCCAGCATACTCGTCCATGAATGATAGGAGAGCATGCTCAGCGGTATTGTCCACCAGAATGTCAACATGTGGCAAAGGGAAGTCGTCCTTTGGACTCGCCTTGTTTAGATCCCTGAAGTCGACGCAAACCCGAATTCTTCCGTCTTTCTTTGGTACGAGCACAATGTTGGCCACCCAGTCAGAGTATTCAGACACCTTGATGAACCCAGCCTTGAACTGTTTATCTACTTCTTCCTTGATTTTCAGGGCCCATTCAAGACGCATCCGACGTAGCTTCTATTTCACGGGTTTAGCTCCGGGTTTAATGGGTATCCGGTGCTCTGCGATTTCCCTGTCAATCCCAGGCATATCCTTGTAGGACTAGGCGAACACGTCCTTGTATTCGTGTAGGAGGTCAATGAATTGTTGTCTTTCTGAGGGGTCCAGGTTTGTCCCTATCCTAAGTTCTTGAGGTGTGTTATCGGTTCCTACGTTAATAGGTTCAGTCTCCTCAATGATGGGGGTTCTGGTTTCCTGTTTGTCAAGTTCTTTGGCTAGCTGAGGTGGATAGTCACTCAAGTCAAATTCCTCATAGTCATTCAGAATTACATTGCAGTTAAATTGAGACGAGCGAAAAGCTCGGAAAGCAAACTTAGCGTTCATTAAGTTGACACGAGCGAAAAGCTCGGAAATGACAGACATCTCGTGGTCAGTCAGAGGCGACACAGCAGAGGAGGTGGCCCTTGGAACAGGCTCCAGGTTGTCACCTTTCATGGGAGTGGGGGTGACCCTTGTAGACTCGGCCTCTAAATCAGCCACGACTTTGTGATAAAACAGTGGGAAGAGGACCTTGACTGGGACATCAGGAGTGTTAGGAGCTATGACAGAATCTGACTCCGACTCAGGCTCGGACTCAGATCCTTCTTCACTTCCCTCCTTGAACATAGGGCCTTCTCCAGTTGTGATCTTGAGATTGCGGCCTTGGCGATCGGTCCACTTGACGGTTTTCCTCCAGCCTTGGGTAGCTTTCTCCGGTTCAGTGTCGGAGATCAAGGCGGTTGGGTCAAACTGGTTGTCCTTCAGGGCGATGTTGATAATGTCCCCATAGTCGAGGTGCTTGATGTTATCTTCCCCAAAGAGGAGTGTGACAGCTTGTCCATCGAGGCATGACGACGGCTTAGACTCAGTTGATGCAGCTTCGATGTTGTCGGGGATGAAGTAGCAGTCCTGGAAGACTTCCACTCCCGGGTACCTAGCCTTGGCCACGGAGTCATAGATCGGCTCTGGAAAGCCATGGTAGAGCTCGGACTCTCCCTCGGGGACAAAGTATCCGTTGAGGGTCAGATGATAGGGACGGAGGATAACTCCGTGCTTCTTGCGCTTTTGAACTAGGAGGTTCATCTCCTGGATATCTTCATCGGTAGGCTCATATCCCAGTCCGAAGGGAATGTTGGGAACCTTAGCCTGTTTCAAGGGAGGCAAGGTATCTTTCAGTGGATTGAGGGGTAAGCTCGGGAAGTAACCCTGGCGCATCATGATACGGTTGACTGTGAGGTTAGAAAATGGGTCACAATCAAAGGGTGTTGATTCATCATTTATGGCGTTCAGGGCTTGGAAACCCCACATTTTATTGTCATCCTCCTCAATGCCTTGGGAGGCTATTCCCTTCCTCATGACAACTTTGATCGGGGAAGCAGGAACTGTGATTGTTTTCCCGTTGAAGGGGACCCTGATTTTCTGGTGGAGAGTCGAGGTAACTGCCTTGACGGTGTAAATCCAGGGACGTCCCAAGAGCATATTGAAAGAGGCGTCGATGTCGACCACCTGAAAACTGGTTTGCCTTTCCAGTGGCCCGGTTGAGACGGTCAGAGTGATGAGCCCCGCGACCTTGCGACGAGTGCCGTCGAAGGCGCGTACTCCTTGATTTGTTGGGACCAAATCGGCTTCCTTAATACCCAGCTTGTGAGCAGTCTTGAGGGGAATGAAATTCAGTGCGGATCCGTCATCTACAAGTACCATGGGCACATTCTTCTTGAGACATTGTACGATGATATACATGGCTAGGTTATGATTGTCTCCGAATGGAGGGATATCCTCGTCAGAGAAGACGACTGGGTTGTTCAGATCAGGGGCGTCCCTCGTCATATGTGCCACTATTTCTTCTAGGGAAGAGGTGGAGGGCACGATTAGTTTTCCCAAGGCCTGTAGCAAAGCCTGTCGATGCTCAAAAGATGTTGCGATTAGTTGCCAAATTGAGATCTCGGTTTTTACTTTCTGAAGCTGTTTGAGGATCAAATTTTCAGGAGCCTTTGGTTGAGTGTCTACTTCCGGGACGACTTGGTCATTCGTTGTTGGAACGACCGTTGGATTGTTCGGGTTCTGATAGGGGCGTCCGGACCGGGTAAGATGGCCGATCTCTTTTGCCTGTTTCTCTTTCCCTGGGACGATATAGACGTCTTCAACATCATCTCTCCAGATGCAATTAATTTCAGAGTCTCGAGGGCACCTTGGAGGGGTATTCCTCGGTGGGCAGTTCTTGTGAGGGATATTTTTGTGGGGGTGATTTTTCTGAGGGTGATTTTTATGAGGGTAGTTATTGTAAGGGTGATTTTCGTGAGGTGTATGCCAGAATGGTCGCGGGAGCAATCCATCCTGGTGTGGGAAGTTTTGGGCGCTCGGGGGACTCTTTCTTGGGGGCGGTGGTGGAGGATTGAAGATAAGTCGACGGTAGACATCGTCAATTCGGGTGATCCTTTCGCAGAGACTGGCTATGGCTTCCTCGACCTGCTGGAACAGGGTGAGCATAGTGGCGACACTGAACACAAACACCCCGTCCGACAGATCTTTTTCCAAGGCATTCACCTCATCATCGACTGGCAGGATGAGGTGAGAGCAGTCCAGAGTTGGCTCATCATTGGAGATGGCGTGGATTCCCAGAGGGTTCGTTTTGTTGTTCGGCTTAGTTGTCGGGGGTAGAGGCAAATCCCCTTTCTCAATCATGTCTTGGATGATATGTTTGAGTTTGAAGCAGGTTTCAGTATCATGCCCTTTCCCTTGATGGTACTGACAGTAGGCATTGGGGTTCCAGAAGCGGGATTTCTTAGCATCGGCCGGATCCGGGGTGGGTCCAATCAGTTGTAACTTCCCCTGGTCCATGAGCCTCTTCAGAGCACTTGTATAAGTCGACCATATATTAGTGAACACTCTCTGGGGGCGCTCAGCTCTCTTAGTGGATGGTTCAACGAGGTTAACCTCATCGATTTTGCTTGTCTGGACGTAAGGGCGAGATCCGGTTGAGGTGGATCCTTGGTAGCCTCTGCCAGTAGTCTTGGCCAAGACACCCTTCCGGAGGTAATCTTCAATGCGTGTCCCCAGAATTTGCAGATCCTGGAAGGTCTTGATATTTTGATACCTTAGTAAGTTGGCATACACTGGGCGGAGATTGTTGACGAACTTTTCCACCAACGTTGATTCACTCGGTTTACTGACCAATTGAGTACTCACCCTCCTCCAACGGGTTAAGAACTCGGTGAACCCTTCCTTATCATTCTGGGTTAGGACCTCAAGAGTACGGGTATTGGCTTGGATTTCAACATTGTCGGCGTATTGTTTGGCAAACTCAACTGCGACCTCATCCCAAGTAGTAAGGTTTTTCGGATCAAGGGAGTAGTACCATTGTCAAGGGATCGGTTCCAAGGAGGATAGGAAGATCCGGGTAAAAAGTTCCTGTTTGACTCCTTTGATGGCTATGTAGTCTTTGAAGGCACGGATATGATTGAGCGGGTCCTCCACTCCTTTGAACTTAGGTACATCAGTCAGGGTAAAGTTCTCGGGTAATTGATCCCCAACAGGCTCGAACCTTCGGTTGTTCTCAAGATGGATATTGTTGCCCCGGGCTAGGAGCTGTTCTTCCAAGAGCTTTAGCCTCTTCTCAGTTTCAATCAGAGGTGGAGTATTATGTTCTCCAGTTTCCTTGTTCTCCAGGGTGTCGATTGTTAGAATTATTAATCTCATTAATTTACATATTCATATATGTGACATTTTAATTTAGTCATAAAATTAAAACTAGATCTTATGCATGCAAACTTAAATAAGAATAGAGAAGAAATCGTCTTTCTTACTATGGGAGTTTCGGATTAAAGGGCACAAGTAAGATCTCCTTCTTACTTGTTCTTGAGCTTTCCTTATATGGATGAACAAAGATTCAACCTTAGAATCCCTCCCAAAGATGAATACTCAAGATAACCTCTTAAAAGACTAATATTATTAGAACTAGAACAATATTAATCTTACTAAAATTGACCCAAAAATATTTGTTTTTGTCTCTTGTATTTCGGCCAAGAGGAGGGATTTTGGAGATTTTATCTCTCTATTTTTCAAAAGATGTAGTGAGAGTTTTATAATTTCTTACACTAGAAATTATAATGTGAAATTGTGAATGATTAAGAGAAAAACCATTGGCCTTTTTCTCCTTCAAAAATCGGGTATGGGGGGTGGCAAGGGCCAATGCATGGCTAAGATACTCTTCACAAAAGCAACTAGGTGTGCATGGCTATCAATTAGGTTTAATGATTATGCTTCTTATATAATATAAAACATAATACAAACCCCAACCCACCCCATATATTTTCGGTACATATATTGTAAAATGGAAAGTCCATTTTACAATTTATTTGTCAATTTGTCACATGTAACATGTTCCATGACATTATGTGTATAAAATGTATTTTTAACAATTAAAAATCAACATATTAATAAAATATGTCACTTATAAAATTAACCTAGTAATTCATAATTACTTGTATCGTAATGGGTTTCCGAATCATAAATTATAACATTCTGTATTTATAATAATTTATTCATTCCGTTTCAATTGTTTCCATAAACAATAATTTCATCCAAGTAATAAAACAATTTGATTACTTAGACCGTATCTTATTTAATCGAATTACAATAAGATACGTCAATAATACTCACAAAATTGTCCGTCAATTTTATGCAATTTAATTAACCTGTATCGACATACGATCAATTAAATAATCAATTAAGAGTGTTACCCTTTAGGTATGACCTAAAGGGATCAACTGATCACCACCGTAGCACGACAGTAATGTCAAACTCTAGTCAGCCAATCATTCCCGATATGTGTGGACCAGTTGACTGTAAAATATTACATCCCACATGTATTCTTAAAATGAGATTTAAACATGTGATCATCATGATCAACAGTTGTGATCGCATTATTGTCGGAGGACACATATTCCAACAATCTCCCACTTGTCCTCGACAAGTGTGCGTCACCAATTCTCTTGTCCTATTACTATCTCCCACTCAATGCAAGGTGTCTTTAAGGTCGTACTTGCAAGTGATCATATCGAGAGTGGTTTCCTCGATCTGGAGAGTAACTGATTGACCGGATTTATCTACCATAGATACCTTCCGAGCGTGGCCACGCATTTCCAGTTCATTACTCCTCGAGTGGCCCTGAGATATTGTTATAACCCTGACAAGGGGTGGACATTTCCTATCGCACTTATTCCCTTCGACTAGCCACAGCCATCATAACCCAAAATATCCCATTTGACCCCATTTACGAAGGTCGTAGTAACACAAATCAAAGTTAATCTGAAACTGTGCCACCTTAGGCGAACAGTCTTTAGTCAAAAGAATCGACTCATTAGAATACTATAGTAGCTCTCGCCACGACCAGGTTATATAAATTTGGCAGAACTCTATAAGCGGTCATAAGGCCGACAAAGTGTTCCTAACAGTCTGCCTATGTGATCGACTAGTCATCTTACATGACTCCATGGCACTTGAACTTGCCATCAATCGTATCACACTCTAGTCACTTCGAGACGTCACTTCATGTAAGTGACTATGGGCGAATACAATGCTAATCCGTGTTCACTTTAACGGGGTTCAATTGTCTCTACAACCCGTTTGGATGTAATAAAGTGTAAGGTGAGTTAATAATAACTCAAACGACGAATGTCGACATCACATTCGGGTAGTCAATACCATATTACAACCTTGCGATGTATATCGTAAGTGTGTAAACACTAGTCGATTGCAATAGAAGTTTAACATACCATGTGTCCATGTGTTCATACTTCTTGTATTGCACTTTCCTTTATATTCATGTTATCTCTCATAGCATGAACCTTACTAAGTACATATCTAGGTTCCCAACCTAGGTTTAGGTTCTTATCTTGAAAGAACTTTCTTGTTGTTTATCACATAATCAACGAATTGTGGTGGATGATATAACTCACACTAGTCAAGTGTTCTACCAACTCGCAATGCACTAGGTATACGTTTTGTAGAGTCTTGCAACAATTGTCAAGATGATTAGCCTAACACTTCTCACAAGTCCTAGAATATTAGAAAATACTAGTTTTGAGTAACTTCTTACTATAACAAGTATCTTTTCAAACTTCTTATTTCTCCTTTTAGCTTGAATAGCTTAGGATTTTCATAAATCCTTACGTGTTTTTCGAATTTCAATATGTGCAACTTCTTGTCACATAACAGAGTGTTCTGTCAAACACTAGAATAGCTCATTAGTTCTCCTCGAGAATTCATGACGATTCTTCTATGGCTTACCAATGACTCATCATGCTCTTAAGCATATGATTCATTATTGGACATGTGCATGATTATTCTAATGACGGAAACATTAGAAATTTTTAATCATGTGATCAACCATTCTTGGGTTCAATGAATGACCATGACTGCTTATGGTAATTCCATTTTCATCGATATGAATAACCTACGTTTCTCGTTGATTTGATGTGTATATCTCAATACTTATCCAACATCCCATGATGTGATTGGATTCATCATAGTCCATTTTCATCCAAAATTGAAAACTCAAATACTTCTTTGTAAAGATAGTACTAGCTCGTCATTCTCAATGAGCAATGAGTTATAAATTTTACAAGATGATTGCTCCCACTAAATTTCATGTCTTCACATGATAATTTCAAACTCCCACTTAATTCCACATGTTTCGTAATTGACTACTCAATTGAAACATTTCAAGAATTGAAATACATTTTGCTTTGCCAAGTTATTAAGATTAAAACCATATATGTTCCCAGCATATCCTTTCAAAATACCTATTTTGAAACGGTTTCAGTCTTAAACTTATGGAAAGAGATTTTAATCTCTAACTCATTCATTTTTATAATGATGCGTAGCAATGTCATTATTTAAAAGTGAAATCCCATTTAATATATGTCCTTCTCAAAATACCCTTTTCGGAAGGAGGTTTAACCATTTCATTTTCATAATGAGGTTAAGTAATGACACTAGCGTGGTTAACAATTAACTTAGCTTTTGTAGATATCAGCATATCTTCCTTTGCAACTTTTAATCATAAATCTCATTTATATTCAAGGATGCAACTTTGTTTCATTTAGGCTCTTAAGTAAATATCAATATTGAAACTCTTGGTCATATGTTGTTCATAAACTAGCCAAAACTCTTGTTAAGACTTTTCTTTAGTCATCTTCTTTCAAAACTTTCTTTTGGTCTCCTCGTGTAGTTATCTTGAGAACATATTCTTTTGATTACTTCACTTGGTCTATTTTGTCATGTAGATCTCATCTATTCGAGACCATAGATCTCATCTATTTATGTATACTATCTATTTCGGTATACAAATCATTCTTTCTTTCGTAGATCTCATTTACTCAAGCATACAAATTATTCTTTGTATTCTTTGTGTCTTCATTTTTCTCCCACTCTATCTTTAGAATAAATACACTAAATATTCAAAGATAGTTTATTAGACACAAGTGATGATTTCGAAGTAGAGGGAGGACTATCTCATAGATTGACTAATAGATTTTTAAATTTGATGAGTGTACTTGGTAATTGACATTTCTTTAGGAGAGTTCATCAACTCAACATCACTTTATAATTGATCATACACAAGCCTTAAGCTTGTGGAAAAATAATGAATTCCATCATCATAGTTGTCTATTGGATCACTTTAAGTAGATGATCATATGTTTCTATGTGCAAGCATATAAAGACGAATTTTTAGAACAAAGAAATACGATAAAAGGGGTGACTTGGGTTGCAAGCCAAGCCACCATAATCCAAAATACAACCATTGTTTAGAAAGGATCAACCATTTCCATGTCGAACACGGAAATCAAAATAGTTCTAAAATGCCAAGCTTCATTGGTAGCTACTCCTAGCTCCTTGATGATTTCTCAAGCTTGCTTTTCCTTTCCTTTGTCTTTGTCTTTGCTTGGAGGAGGCCCTATTTACAATAAAAAGGGGATACATTATCACAACTTTGTATCAAAATACCATAGTTGAATTAGAAACATAAAAGAAAGGATAGTCATTTACCTACTGGAGTGATTTTTCCAGCTTTGATGTCACCAAGATACTTGGAACAATTCCTCTTCCAATGTCCAACACCATTACAATAATGGCATTTGTCAAGAGGACCCTTATTGGTTTTGGAAGTGCTAGCTACAAAAGTCTTAGCCTTGGTGGACATGAGAGCTTGCCTCTTACCCTTTTTTCCATTCTTTTTAAACTTACCTTTGCTCTTAGTGCTTATATTAAGCACGTCCTTAGGTGGGTTAACATTTAGCCCCATGTCTCTTTCGGCTTGCACAAGTAACTTGTGCAACTCTTCAAGAGACACGTCCTTGTCTTGCATGTTAAAATTCACCCGGAATTGAACATACGCTTTGACTTTGGATAAGGAGTGTAGAATCCTATCTACAATGAGCTCTTTTGGGATTTCAACCTTTTGAAGTTTCAATGTCTCGACTAGCTCCAACAATTTGAGCACGTGAGGGCTAACCTTTTGGCCCTCCTTAAAATCGAGATCAAAGAATGCCGAGGCCGCCTCATATTGGACGATCCTCGGAGCTTGCGAAAACATTGTCACAAGTTTGGAATAGATTTCATAAGCGGTGCCCATTTTAAAGGCTCTCCTTTGGAGATCCGCCTCCATCGCAAAAATCAACACATTTTTCATAGCGGCGGACTCTTTGTGGTAAGCCTCATATGCTTCCCTAGTGGCGGCACTCGACCTAGCATTAGGTTCGGGTGGAGAGGCCTCGGTGAGGTAACGAAGCTTGTCGTCACCTTGGGCGGCTAATTTGAGTTGGGCATCCCAATCGGAGAAATTTGACCCATTCTTTTCAAGTTTACAACGATCCATGAAGGATCGGAGCCATGAAACATTCGTGAGAGGTGCGGCGTTGGTGTTTGGTGCGGCCATTTGTTATGAGAAATAAAAGTGGTCTACAAAACGAAATAGAAGGAATAAAACATTTGTCGTTTTCAAAATAATAATAATACTCGTAAATTTTAATTTAAACAAGTTTTATTGCATTTATCTAGTGACCTCTACCCAACTTGATAAATGATTCCAAGACCCAAATTCATATTAACTTAGGCATCGGTAAAGCCGAATACAACCCTTATCAATATAACTCGGTGGATTAACTTTTTAATCGATTCTACTTTTAGAACTCTTGGTCGATAAATTTACATTAATATTTATCTTTAACCGAAACACATCCGGCAACCGTCGAGAATACTTTCGTTGAGTTCAACCCAAATTTCGAATAAATGTGTCCATGATCCAAATTTACATCAACTTGGGCATCGGTAAAGCCGAATACAACCCTCATCTTTATAAATTCGGTGGGTAGACATTTATCACCCACTTCCCCTACGTAGCAAGGTTTGTACCCCGGTAAGGCCGAGTGCACTCCCTCACGAAATAGGTTTTCATGGTTTCTACTTTTTGGTAAGGCTAAGTCTCAATTGTTTATTTTAGCGAGAGGTCATGTCAATTTATTATCTATCACGTTTTTAAGTGAAATAAAGCGGTGAACTACGATAATTGTAATTGACACGGTCGATAAACTCGATTAAATGATAATGCATGTTTTAGTTATGGCGATTTAGCGATGCATGCAACATATAAATAAAATGCAAAGCATAAATAAAATCCTAGTATGGCCTTCCTAAAATAGTAAATCTAATAAACTATTACAAATTCGGAAACCAGCTCCTTTGGTCCCTTGAACTTCGGTCTTGGCACGCATTTCAAGGCAACATTTTCTTTGATGGATCGCCTTCTCGAGTGGCACCGTCTTCAAGGAACTCCGGAATAAATAAATTACATAATAAATTACATAATTTCCTATTATACATTTGTAATTAAAATAAAATAAATCTATTAAATTACAAAACGGTGATACGAGATCACAATAAATTACAACCGAATCGATATTCCCATACATTTCGGGTAATATCAATTAAAACTAAGGCCATACTAAGTAAAATTACATAATTCAAAAATTACATAAAAAATTAAAATATGACAATCATAAATAAAATGCAGCATTATAATATGTATGAACATGCCAAATTTTATGCTAAATCGCCTTTATAGAGCCAATATCGTATATTAATCGGTTTTTACGGATTTGCGTGATTTAACCTTTTAAAATCACAATAATTACATAAAATTATATTTATGTACAAGTTAATTACCTTAACCATATTAGGACTCAAAATTAGTCTCCACTAACATTTGACAATAATTAACCTAGATTTCTTAATATTGTTCATGAATGGACCTAAAATACAAAATTATGTCATAAACTTCAAATTAAATCATAAAAATTTCAAATAAATTCAAAATTTGAAATTTAAACTCATGAACATTCTGGAAAAATACCATCACACTCATAATGTTCAAAAACTTAGGTTAAAAATTTCGAAAATTTATCGAGAAAAACAATGTTGCAGTTTATCGATTTTAACAATTATCACCATAAAAATATGAGAAAAATTATTTTTATCAACTTTTCACTTTTAGATCTGAAATATATGATAAAATGAAACATGTGACGTTTTTTCTTAGTCATGAAGTATGTTTTAGCATTTTTACTAATTTAAGTCACTATTTATGTGATTTTTCATCAAAAATTCATAAATCATGCATAAAGACTTCATTATAGCCAAATATTTTACACACATCTTGTAAAATTGCATGTGACAACATACTAAATTTCCATGACCAGATTCGAAATATAACTCATATTAACCTATTTACCCATTTAAATACGATTTTAACTTGAAAAATCCATATTTCGAGCATAACAACTCATTTTATTATGAAAATTTATAGGACATCATTAGATAATATATGTGAAAATATATCCAAAAACCACTGAAAAAATCAAAGTTTAGCTATTTTTAGTCCAAAAATGACATTTTTATCATAAAAATCACATTTTAATGCCAATATTACATAAAATGAACAATAAAATCCATAAATAAACCAAAATATCCTAAATACATTTTAGGACCAGAAACTTTAACATGCAAATAAATTTCGTAATATTTCATAATAAACACAAATTTATAAGTTTTGTTTGTTAATCTTATAACTCGGAAAAACAATAACCGATTTGCATGCAAACAACCTAAGGCTCATGATACTGCTTGTTAGAATTATTTATCTCATTAATTTACATATTCATATATGTGACATTTTAATTTAGTCATAAAATTAAAACTAGATCTTATGCATGCAAATTTAAATAAGAATAGAGAAGAAATCGTCTTTCTTACTATGGGAGTTTCAGATTAAAGGGCACAAGTAAGATCTCCTTCTTACTTGTTCTTAAGCTTTCCTTATATGGATGGACAAAGATTCAAGCTTAGAATCCCTCCCAAAGATGAATACCCAAGATAACCTCTTAAAAGACTAATATTATTAGAACTAGAACAATATTAATCTTACTAAAATTGACCCAAAAATATTTGTTTTTGTCTCTTGTATTTCGGCCAAGAGGAAGGATTTTGGAGATTTTATCTCTCTAATTTTCAATAAGATGTAGAGAGTTTTATAATTTCTTACACTAGAAATTATAATGTGAAATTGTGAATGATTAAGAGAAAAACCATTGGCCTTTTTCTCCTTCAAAAACCGGGTATGGGGGGTGGCAAGGGCCAATGCATGGCTAAGATACTCTTCACAAAAGCAACTAGGTGTGCATGACTATCAATTAGGTTTAATGATTATACTTCTTATATAATATAAAACATAATACAAACCCCAACCCACCCCATATATTTTCGGTACATATATTGTAAAATGGAAAGTCCATTTTACAATTTATTTGTCAATTTGTCACATGTAACATGTTCCATGACATTATGTGTATAAAATGTATTTTTAACAATTAAAAATCAACATATTAATAAAATATGTCACTTATAAAATTAACCTAGTAATTCATAATTACTTGTACCGTAATGGGTTTTCGAATCATAAATTATAACATTCTGTATTTATAATAATTTATTCATTCCGTTTCAATTGTTTCCATAAACAATAATTTCATCTAAGTAATAAAAAAATTTGATTACTTCGACCGTATCTTATTTAATCGAATTTCAATAAGATACGTCAATAATACTCACAAAATTGTCCGTCAATTTTAAGCAATTTAATTAACCTGTATCGACATACGATCAATTAAATAATCAATTAAGAGTGTTACCCTTTAGGTATGACCTAAGGGGATCAACTGATCACCACCGTCGCACGACAGTAATGTCAAACTCTAGTCAGCCAATCATTACCGATATGTGTGGACCAGTTGACTGTAAAATATTACATCCCATATGTATTCTTAAAATGAGATTTAAACATGTGATCATCATGATCAACAGTTGTGATCGCATTATTGTCGAAGGTCACATATTCCAACATCGATACGGGCCTCGACGCGATCCAGGGTGACCTTAAGAGCGGTAAGCAGGCTGGCTAGCTGATCAGTCGTGACATTTCTGTTGTTATCATTGTTATTGTTGGACGAAGCTGAAGACAGGGCCATGGTTCTGAGGCAGAAAAACGGCTCACATTACAACTCAATCCGACACGGTTCAAAGACTGAACGCAGACAACACAAAGGACGAGACAAAGATCAGACTCAACAAGGACGAGAGTGATCGTGTGTGGTCCCTCGGTGCTGACTCGATTTATGACGTGACGGTGTTGACCGAACCTTTGGCACGAGTCTAATGTAACGGCGTGACGCCATTGGACGGGTCTCGCGCTGAGACGACCCATAAGTAAAGACCTATAAGTACGTTTGATTCGACTCGATAGACACGAGGCGGAACTGGAATGGTGGGCTAAAGCTTTCGAAAATGGAAATTTTAAAAAAGATTCATTTGTCGCTTTATGGACGGCTTCCAAAGTTAGAGATCTCCGCAAGTCGGTCAGTTGAAAGGGTTGTCTTAAGTTTATTTGCAAAAGACGGTTTAAGTTTGAGTCGGCTCGGAAAACGGTGTATTGTTTCCCAAGACGGTTTTGAAATATAAAATTGTATGTTTTAATAATCGGGTTTGAAATGTTTGAAGAGGTCTCGGGGACGGTGCATGGTCCTCGGGATCTCGAAAGTGTCTCGAGAAAAGGGTGTGTGCTTCTCTCGGGTTTTGAAAGGGCCATTGTCGGCGCGAAACGGGTTAAAATCCGTGTCTAGATGCGGCGATTATAACGGCGTGAAAAAGTGATTTAAAATGGTTGTAGAAAACCGAGTTTGAAAATTGTCATTACGACGGCCTAGAAAGGCGTGTTGAAATGGTTATAAAAACCGGGTTTTGAAAATCGTCATTACGACGGCCTAGAAAGGCGTGTTGAAAATGGTTATAAAAACCGGGTTTGAAAATCGTCATTACGACGGCCTAGAAAGGCGTGTTGAAATGGTTATAGAAACCGGGTTTGAAAATCGTCATTACGACGGCCTAGAAAGGCGTGCAATGGTCGGCGAAAGACCGAGGTTTGAAACGGCCATTATAACGGCGCAAAAAGGTGATTTTGAAAGTTTGAAAATGACACGGAAGGACTTATGATCAAGTAGCACATAAGCACTCACAGTTCATTATATTATGCATCATGCTGACACGGGTTTTGGCTTAGAAGGGTGGGTTACACACCAAGCAATCAAACCCCGATTTGCGTGAGGGATACCAATCCAAACAAAATGTCTAAGGAGGGTGCCCTAGCCTCGTGCTCGAAAGTGATGAAAGCTCTTTGACGAGACAGAAATGTGTAACGTCAATGGTATGCTTGACTCAATCGGGATTCGAAACGCGGGGATGAGAAAACTCACGCCGACGAGACGAGCCAATTGGTCGAAAAGGGTTAGGTTATGGGCCCGGGCAAGGAACCCGACCGTGACCGTAATATCAATTAATGCATTCCAATCAGGACCTCGTTTGAGTCTCACCATCTAGGGATCACAAAGACGTAAGTGTCCTAGTTATCCCCAGCGGAGTCGCCAATCTGTGGACGTGGGCCCACCTGCGTATGCCCAGCTCGATCTGTGGACAATGGCAGCGGTCTTTTGAAAGTCACGCTCGGCGGCGTAAAAATGCTTTCGACCGGATCGTTTTAGATCGGTCGGTTTCGTCTCGATAAGGGTCTCGAAATGATTAGAGATGTTCGGAGTCGCCACCAAGCATTTGTGGGATGCTTGGAACCCGTTTGAATCTACTTTATACCTCGGTCAAACGAAGCACAAAGCAGGGTTTGACATAGGTACTAAAGATAAGGAATCGTCCCTCTTTAGCATCCTATCTCTAGAATGACTCTCGTACGCCCTGGATAAGGTCGTCCACTATCCAAAGTTTCTGAGTAAGAGGTGAAGGTACGTATTGGGATGCCCTTTAATCAGACACCCAATCCCGCCCGCGGTGGCGGCCTCTACTGATCGATCTTGGTTGGTTGAATGCAAAAGTTGATAAAACGGTTTAAATTCATGAATGCGCATCCAATAATTTAAACCTAACATGTGAGAGCTTTCTAAGTCGGTTGGTTTAATCCAAGTATCAAGTATAAGATGTCGAGTTGGATTTATGGTTGATTTGCATGCAAGACGGAAATTAAACATCCATTTACCGTATTAGGTTTATGGTGCATAACGTGATCCATTTGTCTTGGTAAAGCGTTTTTCAAATGTGATTTTGAATAGTCATCTGATCCGTCCTATATCCGGGCTAACCGGAGTCGGGATCGTCCTAGACTAATGCTGGGAAGGGAACGGGCCCTGTACCAGACGGCTATATGAGGCGGGAGTCAGCCGACGGTGTAAAAGGGCCTCCCCTGGTTCTGAAAATGAGAAAGAAAAGGCCTGCTTGAGGCGCGGGTTAGCCTACGGTTATATGCCGTATTCTGACCATTTAAAAAAAACGTTATAAAACGTGTTGAAAAATGGGTGTTTGAACCCGGTTTAATTTGAAAGGGTCTTTTAGACCGCATTTGTTGATTTGAAGAACTAGACTCGAATAATCATCATTATTTTGATAATATTCGGTGTCGGGTTCGATTTGACAAACTTGACATGAATAGTTTTGAAAATAATTATGAACTAATTGTTTTAAGTTCATTTGAATGTAATTAGTCGGTACTCGTCATCGTACCCGGGTTAAAATTCGGCATGGTATGTAGAACCAAGGACGAATTTGTGTTGGTGACTAATATGTTTATTTTGAAAGATGTAAAGAAATGATGAAAGACTTTAAAATACCTCCCAAAAATGAAATAAAAGGGTTTAAATAACTTTTAAATGTCATTAACCAAATATTATCACCGAAACACGGATTTAACCGTCATGGTATGAGGAACCAAGGGTGAAAAATGTTTTATGGTTAAAACAAATAAAATGAAATGAAAAGGGTTCGAAAAATATTTGAAATGGTAAAAACCGATTAAAAATATGAAAATGAATTAAAGGGAAATGACGAGAACAAACACGGTTGATCTCTGACCTGGACACCCCATTTAGGCGCGGGCAAGCCGGCGAACCAAGGGGCTTCTGTCTCAGGCCAAAAATCAGTTTTGGCTCGTTTATCCCATGTTTTGGTTCATGTTATGCACGTTTTAGCATGTTATAGTCATGAAACAAATAAAAACATGATAAAAGAAGGATTTTTACACCCTCATACTTACATGTTTGGTTATGGCGAGTGACCGACGTAAGTGTAACAACTCGTTTGATCGGAAAAAACTCGGTTTAAAACCGTTTTGGTAAGTAAAAAGAGTGTTTTAAGATTAGTGACGGTGTAGTGGTCGAAGTGGTCGGTCAAGTGATTTAATGCACGATGACGGTACCAAACAATGTGTAAGGCTTGTATTTACGATCGGTAGGTCGTAAACACGCGTCGGATTGTGACTTAAGAAGTCGAGTCGAGAATTTTAAGGGAGAAAAGAGGGGGCGGACACTCACGTAAGTCTCAAATGGGGGGCATTTGAGGGGTATTTATAGGGAAATGAGTGGTTGTGTGAGTTTTGAGCGACGTGGCCACCTGGGCTGCTCAAAGAGGCGTGAGCCACGTCGCGGTTCTTCGAGTTTTCTTGTCACTTCCACAACAAACGCAATCATGATTTGTTCTATCCTAGGTTTTGTAGTCACATGTTTGGTACTTGACCATTCATGAATCCGGGAAAACTTAAGGTAGAAGGTTTGAAATGTTTTGTTTTTGGTGGTTGACTCGGTTTGACTCGTTGTTGGAGTCGGGATTTGAATTTTTGAGTCGGTTTTTGGTCCGGTGTCTGTTTTGACTCTAGTTAGTGTCATTGTAACCCCGTCGTCATGCATTAAACACTCCAGGTATTTTTGAAATGTTTTGAAAATTTTTGTTTTCGAAATTGTTTTAAGTTTTCCGACGTAAAGTTGTACACAAACAGTCGATCAAACGCCGCGATTCCAAAACATGTTATAGTCCGATAATCATCGGGTGTTTGTTGGAGTCTCAGCAGATACTGGGTATCTACACCGAGTCAATGTTTATGTGATTATAAGAGTTGCGATGTCTATCGATGTGGCTGTTGTGCCTCGGGTGGTGATCCGGGCACGGTACTTCGTGTTGTGATGCGTGTATTTTCGCGCTGCAGTGCGGCTGTTGGTGGCGGTGTTGCGATGCCATCATCGGTTGTGGTGGAGTAGGAGGGATGATTATGATACCAGTTTTGAAAGTACATACCAGTTATACATAGATTGTTATGTGTTTAATGTTGGTTCCTGCGAGTTTTGGTTTGGATAGATAGACGATTATTTTGTTTATTGACGTTTCTTACCAGTTTCAGCTTGGGAGTGAGGGTAGAGTATGATATGGAAGAGAGTTGTGTATGTTTCTGTTGTCATCATGTTATAGCGATATTCTGTTGATGGGACACAGTTGTGAGAGGTTGTTACAGTATTTGTGATCTTGTTTTAGATGAGGCATTAGTAGTCATGGTGATGGCAAGTGAATTGTGGAACATGTGTTGTACTGATCTGGAAGCTGCAGATAGCTCATAATATTTTATCGAGATAATGAGTATAGGGTGTTGGGAATTAGTTTCATGTTAAGTTATGGATGAGTTTTGCGGTAATGAAAGAAAATAACTTGAGGATCTAGTGCGAGTGTGTGTAATAATTGTGGATCGTGGGTTATGAGTATGGAGATAGGTGCATGTATAGAGGACTATATCGTTTTGGCGGTAATAGGGAACAATTGGAGTATTGGTTATGCTAAGGATCTTGTGGTATAGGTTAGGTGGTGTGCCGAATGAATTGAGGTATGAGAACTGTTTAAGTAAGAGAGCCTTAGAAATAGGAATGGTTATAGGTGTTGAGGTCATAGGCGGTTATCTCTGACATGTCGTGGTGATGAGGATAATGAGAAGATATAGCTAAGGATCTAGTATTAGTGAGTTACGAGGACGTAACATTTATCTTAAGAGGAGTAGGATGCGATAAAAGAGAGTTTGATGGTTGTGCATGTTGTAGTATAATTGGAAGTAGAGTGTTGGTGTAGCATAAAGGATGGATTTATATTGTGGTTGATACTGTTAAAAGGCCAGGGTCGTGCTTGTAGTAGTTCGATGTTTGGGAATGGGAGAATACTTTGATAGAGTTGACAGTTGGATGATGATGTTTATGAGTTCGATGGTGTTGAAAGTTGGATGATGAGGTTTATGAGCGTGAGTAAACTTCGAGGATGAAGTTCCTTTTAAGGGTGGTAGAATGTAACATTCCGTTTGGTGTTTATGAGTGTCTTGATATTGGATTCGCTAGTGGATAATGTGTTAGTGAGACAGAGCTAGCGGCGTTGGTGGAAGGTATTCGATAGTGTATGAAGTTAATGTAGAGAGGCTATGATGTAGTTGATACCATATCGTGAGCCGTGTTGTGGAGGTAGGCATAGTTGGTGGAGTTGGTGTTAAGAGTTCATGTTTTATAGGTTGGGGTTTTGTTTTGAGTTCTTAGTTGCCTTGTTGTGTCTTGATCAAGTTAGTATGTTTGTTTTGAGTATGGGTTGAACTTCGGGGACGAAGTTCTTTTTAAGGAGGGAAGACTGTAATACTATGGTTTTCTGTGTCTTTGGGTACTCTATCGAGTGGGGCTTGCTCTGTCGAGTAAGTATGTTTTTACGCAAAACAGTAGCTGACCTGATGGGTACTCGATCGAGTACGTGTGGCACTCGATCGAGTAAGGGGCACTCGATCGAGTAAGTGTGTTTTTACGGGTTGTTTGCCGAGTTTTGATAGGAACGCGAGAAGGTAATAAAAACATATTTTGGCATTTCTTTTTCACTCTTACTTCAGTATAAGTTTCACAAAAGAGAAAACAAGGTTACGTAGCTCTCCTCTCTCACATTGCTATCAAATTCTAAGGGCTAGAGTCGTCGGATCGTTGAGTTCTTTACGCCGTTGAGACCGTCGCATTGTGTGTAAGATCCTAGTATAATTTTTATATCGTTTCATTGATTTAGTTGAAACCCTAATTGGGTAATTTGGGGGTTTTGGGGAGTATTGTTGATGTTAGATTGTGATTGTATGACTGTGTGTTTATAAGAGGTGATTTCGTGAAGAACGATTATGATTAGCTGATTGTGACGATCTTGGTGATTGCGTTCCAGGTAGGGTTTCCCTACTCAGTATTGGTTACATAATATTGTTGTTGTTGTTGTTGTTGTTGTTGTTGTTGTTGTTGTTGTTGTTGTGGTTGTTGTTGTTGTATATCATATCGGTATTGGATTGGTTTTGGTGATTGTTGATAGTATAATGTTGATTGGTTGTGTAACTGTCTCTGATCTTTGGGGTGCATCCCTGGCTGAGTGGAGTCACTTGCGGGAGTTGCTTCACGCCCTTGATTCGCCTTCTGTGGAACCCGCCACAGAAGGGATGTGCACATTAATGAATATGGGTTTATCGCTTGGATGAGATGAGCGGGGCTTAGATGGGAATGGCTGCGGTCCCCCGCTGGCGGCGAGGAGTACTTGTTGCGATGGGTACTATGGCAGGGCTACACACTTCAGTGTGTAGTAAGGTGTGTGGAGATGAGATGGAGTTGTGCTGATTGAGTTGTTTGTAATGTTGCTTTATTGCAGCTGTGTGGTTTTGTGTAATTAGTACTGACCCCGTTTAAATGTTTTAAAAACTGTGGTGATCCATTCGGGGTTGGTGAGCAGTTGTCTAGAAGTTATGCTATGGATACGCGCCAGATTGGCTGGGGATGGAGTTGCCACGAGTCTAATAGTTGTCTTCCGCTGTGTTGTCTTTATACTTTTGTTACTTCAGTTGTATTTTACTTTACAGTTGGTTTTGTTATGTAATCACTTAAACTTATTTATTAAAGTACGTTCTTTTATGGTCTATTTGATATACATTGCCTCGGGTAACCGAGATGGTAGCACTTGCATGCCTTAAGTGGTCCTGGTAAGGCACTTGGAGTATGGGGGTGTTACAATGGCAGCACGTCATGAGTAGGGTAAGCCCCAAGTTTAGACTGTCTTATCTTTTTTGAAGTGATTGTGTAAAAACACGACATTGAATCCATTTTTGAAAATGGAAATGCAGGTGGCACCGTCGAGGCATGTGGAGCTGTGGAGGTGTAGATACCTCATTTCTGCACCTCCCGCAAACCACCCGGTGATGATTGGGCCGCATGTTTGGTACGCGGAACGATTTGTGACAGTTCGTAAGTTTATCGTCAAGTGATTGCTCAAACACTGATGTCTACCTCTTAGTTGTCATCTACGCGCCGATACGGTCGTTTTTGTGATAATTAGAGTACATTTGGAGTCCGGGCCTAAAACCGTCTTCATTTTCTGATAACCGCTAAATCCCGAGTCAGAATGTTCTGGAATGTTCCGGATATTTCTATTCCATATTTTATAAATCTTTCACAATCTTTTAGTCTTTGGTAAAGTATTTCCCGTGATATTCATACAAGATATTAAGGAAAACCAAATTATCCGTCATTCCATAAACTTAAGCACGGAAATCTTTCTTCCGCAGGAGGAAACCACCTGGGAACAGACGGAGCAGGTGCTGCGCCTCTTCCAAGAGACGCAGTGACTGCTGCGCCTCTTCCCAGGTCTTTTTCTGCGTATTTTTCGTATATTTTCATATCTTTTCGAGATTCACTTCCAAAGTTTCTCCGAAAACCCTAATTCCTTCACGTGATTTGTATAAATAGGAGCCTTCGATCCTTATATTTCTCACGCGAGTGTCCGCCCTTCTCTTCTCCCTTTGCATTCTAGACCACGTTCTTACTTTTTGGCGTCTACGTGCTTGAACATTCGACCACGTAAGCTCGGATCCTTCTGAGTACCAGCCTCGTTTGCATGACCGGCCAATTTGACCAACTCCACCATAATCAACTTAATTAATCTTAATCGTTTTCCTCTTACGAGGGCACTTTCGTTACATTCGAGTCGAGCATCACTAATCATAAACTTAGTTCATCTCGTTTTGTCAAACATGTAAGTCTGAGGGTGTAAATCCCTATTTCATTATTGTTATTTACTTTTCTGTATCATTAATGTAAGATTTATGTCGAAAGTACTTCTTAAAACCGATTTATAAAACCATGTTTAAAACCCTTTTTTACGGATTACCAGAGGACAGACGTCGAGAAAGGACGCAGCAACTGCTGCGCCTCTTCGAAGGGACGCAGCAACTGTTGCGCCTCTTCGAAGGGACGCAACACCTGCTGCGCCTCTTCGTGAGGCTGCCGCAGTTCCTGCTTCCTTTCTTCTTCCTCTGTCCTCTGTCAATTCGTTGTTTTTTGTTTGTTTTCGTTTGTTCTTCAATTTCTTGATATAATAGCATAATAATTTCACATGTACATTGTTCATCATCCTTAATACATATAATTCATCATTAATTCCCGACTTAAATCCCTTATAACCAATATTTGCGGGTTTTCGTCATTAAAATCAATCCGGGTTGTAGAGATTCGATTCTTTCATGTTGAGTCTCTGGAATTCGATCTTTGATATATTTTCATCTGTCTATTGTCGTATTCATCATTAGTTCATCATTAATTCGTCATATTTAGCCTATTTAGTTCACCCATGTCACTAGTCAATCTTTCATTCATGTAATTAATTCGTTTGCATTCGTTTCATCCATGTTTTATCGTTTTTATGACTCGTTCGCATGTAATTAACCTATTAAATCACTTTCATCCGAGTCTAATATCATAATCAATCCATAAAAATCACCAAAAAAACGTTAACGATTTGCAGTTCCGGCTTCACAGCCAGAACTCACCCTTGTAACAGACGCAGCAACTGCTGCGCCTCTTCCAGAGGGCGCAGCTCTGCTGCGCCTTTTCCAGGTTGACTTCTGTCTCTAAACTTCCGTTCTGCTTTGACCTAGTTTAATTAGTTTACGTATTTAATTAACTATTAATCGTATTATCGCCTAATTCCTGTTCGTTTATTCCTTTATTCTTTTCTTTCTCAAATTGTCCGTTTTGAAAGTATTTTCGACATAAATCATTGAATCCGTTGTAATCATTGTAATTTTCATTATTGTATTTATTGTATTTCTTTTATTGTATCATTTGTATGCCTTCACATGTAATTAAACTTAAATTCCTACTTTGACATTCATTGTATGCTAAATTACGTGTTCACCGACTTAGTCTAATTCTCACATGCTAGGATTAAAACTTGGATGTTGCATTGCATGCATATAATCGACAATATATCGAGTATGAATAACTTCCCTAATCATTAGTAGAGGCCGCTATCGAGGCGGGCAGGATTAGGTGTTCGATCAAAAGAGCTTCCTAATACGTACCCTCACCCCTTACTCCAGATCTCTGTGAACATCCGTGTTCATTGGCATCCACGAGAGTCATTCTAGACATAGAATGCTAAGGGTAACGAGTTCTTAGTGTTCATGTCACTACTTTGTGTCTTGACATGACACGATGTATTCAAACGGTTTCCAATTTTCCACAATAAATTGGTGGCGACTCCACAAATGCAAACGCTTGTTCTCCTCCCAAGCGCCCCTGTGGGCCCGTGTCCACAGTTTGGCGACTCCGCTGGGGAAAATACACTTACGTGTAGCCAAGGGTGAAACTTGAACAAGGTTAGGGAATATTTTGTACAAGACAATTGTCGGTTTTCATAACTCGGTCTTCCTAGATCGTTTCATTCGGCCTTCCTAGGCCCAACCCAACCCATTCGACCAATCGTCCCGTCTAAACGGTCCTAATTCTTATTTGGGCCTAAGGATGGATAGCGATTGACGTCATCCATACCATGGTACTCACTCTTGTTTGTATAAAGAACTTTCACTACTTGAGGAAATGGACTAGGAATCGGCCTTACTCTTGTTCGGTACGAGCCTCTCCACAGACTTCGGGTTTGATCGTTCGGTATGGCAACCCACCCTTTAAACCAAAACCTTTTTTAAATGCACTCAGCATCCCGTTATAATGCTTGTATGAATGTTTGTACCTTACGTGATCACCATTTCTAAACAAAACCATGACGATTTTTGTAAAATCAAAATCCTTTTAAAGTATAAATTTCGAAAAGGCCAATAATTAGCGCAAAACCGATTCAAAACTCTGTCCATTTGTCGAGTCAAATTCCGGGCCCAAGCCCATTTCAAAACCTCACTTCGAGTCCACTCCTACAACTACACTAAAAGTTGACTAGGACCAACATTTTTCAAATCTTGTAATTTCTTCAAAAAAAAAACTCACTGACACAAGTGGCACACACCCACTTCACGAGTCAAAACATTTCTTCCTTAGTAAGTGCGTTAGAATGGTCGATCGTGTTTTGATTCGTCGTCGATCTCTTATCCAGTTTCCAAGATGCCTGAACAAAGCGACTTCAATCAACTCCAAGATAGTAATGATCGAATCCTAACCGCGCTAGCTCAAATCCAAGTTACTCAAGACCAAGTGTATGATCGCCTTGACACCATCGAGGGTCGGATCTATACCGTAGAAACGAGGTTGCCTCCTCGGGAAAGCGAAGTCGTTGATGACTTCGTGAATGACTTCAGGGACGAAAACCCTCCCATGGGTATGACTGCAGCTGAGAAACGACTCCAATACTTAGAGGAGAAATTGATGTATCTTAAAGGGGATGACATTTATAGGGAGAATAATCGCAAGTATGAGGCCGTGAGTTCCAAGTTGCCAACCAACTTCAACATGACGGATATCCCTAAATTCAAGGGGCATGAAAACCCTTTGAATCACATCCGTGCTTTCAAGGACTACATGTCTATCAAAGGCATCAAACCCGAGATGTTCTTAAGGATCTTTCCTTCATCTCTTGACACCATCCGAAAGCAATGGTTCTACTCTCTAGAACACAAGAAAATCGCTACTTGGGAAGACGCCGCGGTCGAATTTTCTAAACAATATGCGGATAATGCTGAGATCCAAGTTAACATGCACACTTTAGAGGTTCTTACCCAAAATGACAAAGAAGGTTTCACCGACTTCCTAAGTAGGTGGAGGAAGACTAGTACCCAACTAGTTGAACGCCCGGATGAGGCTACCCTTGTGGCGAAATTCGTGGACAACCTAAAGCCCATCTATGCAAATCATTTAAGGTACCAAAACATCAAAACTTTCAAAGACTTAACCGTACTAGGAACAAGGATCGAAGATGACATCCGTAAAGGGCTCTTGTCCAAAACGGTAGGTCGAGGATATCAAGGCTCAACAAGTCGTTCTTACGGCTCCACTGGCAAGACCGATGAAGTTAACCTCCTCGAGCCATCTAAGAAGAGTGCCCCACCAAGGAAATTTACAAATCTTGGGGACACTTACTCCAATGCTCTAAAAAGGTTAATGAAACAAGGCAAACTCCAACCCATAGGCCCTACACCCGAACTGAAAAAGAAATCCAAGTTCTGGGACGAGAACTCATACTGCGAATATCATAGGGGTAAGGGACATGACACAGAAAAATGCTACAAATTGAAGAACGTGCTTCAAGATATGATTGAGGATGGTCGACTACCAATACCGCCGGAAGGTAAGCCCAACAACACTCAGAATCCTCTTGGAATTCTAGTGATCACAAGTGAAGAATCTACCATAGATTGTTCACACCTTATTTCTCCAATCGAAGACGAGGTTCACGCGATCGAGAATGAAGGGTTCTACTCAACCATCTCCCCTGCCATTACCGACTTCATCGCATGGGCAAGGAGCGTGGATAGGCAAGTTTCGGAATTGAAAAATGTGGTAACAACTTTACATAACCCCAACGCGACACCTAAAGAACATGCGCCACTAATCTTTTCCCAAAATGATACTATGCAAGAAATAGTCACCGTGGTTGATAAACTAGTCGACCAAATCACACAATTAGAAGATGAGATCATGAGAATGAGGGGACTAGCTACAGTCAATGGAGTATGGGCCGATGATGATGAAGACGAGTATCTCATTGAACACTCCCTAGTCAAGGAAATAGTCCAAAATGGTGAAGACCAAGATGTGGACCACCTAACTCGTTCGGGGCGTCCATATTAAAGTACTACTCAAAATGGTCCAACCAACGTTGTCACACCAAATGATAATGCAGATGACTCTACTGATCATTTGCTCAAGCAATTACAGAAGACAAGGGCTGATCTTTCAGTCTGGCAATTAGTAGCAAGCTCATTCCCACATCGCCAAGCTTTACTTCAAGCTTTGGCCAAACTAAATGTAGCTTATAACTCCACGCCCGACAATGTAGTCAACTTGGTCTTCCAAGAATCACCAAAGCTAAGTAATCCTATTACTTTCTCAGATGAAGATTTGCCGCCCTTTGGCGCTAGTCACAACTTGGCTCTTTACATCACTGTCATTTGCTTAAAGAAGAACGTGCCAATGACCTTGGTAGATGATGGCTCCGCGGTCAATGTCATACCCTTGAAAACGGCATACAAACTAGGCATGGAAGAGTCGGATTGGACCCCTACCAATCAAGGTGTTCACGCATATGATGGTACAAGACGAAAGGTAGTAGGACTCGTTAACCTAACCATAGCCACAGGGCCAATTGAGCGAAAGGTTAACTTCCAAATAGTGGACATTGAAGCTTCCTTCAACATACTCCTGGGAAGACCTTGGATTCACGCTTCCAAAGCAGTAACATCCACCCTTCACCAAAAGATCCAAATCCCACTAAATGGCAAAGTGGTGATGATCACTTCGTCGCCCACTAAGGCAATAATAAAAAAGAAGTCAAATAATCAAGTCCTTGCGGATCCAGTACATGAACTTGGGGGCTTTCAAAGCATAAGTGTCATAGAAAGCGAGTTGGCACCCCTATACTACGATCCCTACTCCAACTTGGTGGTCAACCACATACTCAAATCCCAGGGATACTTCCCTGGAATGCCTCTGAACCCTGTCCGAAAAAACACCTTCGCACCCTACAAGGAAGGCAACTAAAAAAGAATACCACTTGGACTAGGATACAAACCCACTAAAGAGGAAGTTCTCGAGATGCTCGCTCAAGTTCAAAGCCGTAAGCACGTAGGAGTCCAAATGCGACCCTATCTCCCTACCCTAAATGGATACTTTGTTAAGGAAGGAAGTCAATAACTCTTTCACGGATTTCCCGAACCTTGGCACTATCTCGGAAGGAAGCTAGCCGGAATCGAGATCTTTCACGATTGCTACTTCATTCCTCCAGAAACAGGTTCCTACCGTCAAAGCTCGTCAAGCACCTTGCTTAGACGAACAAGCTGTTAGTCTACTATTCGGAGAAGATCGATTTGTTAGAGCCGCGCAGGATGAGATCATTACTATGATACTTCAAGACAACCACTTCAACCCTACCGCGTTAATCACAGAAACAAACGCGAACCAGCAGAAAGGATGGAGAAAATCAATCAAGTGGACCAACAATCAAGGAAGACTCTTTAAGCTCACCACAGGAGAAGGAGAGATGTTTAAAGGAGAACCAGAAGACGATGAATTCGAGTCAGAGTCAGAGTCAGATTCAGAGTAAGAGTCGGAGTCTAGAGAAGTCACTAAGGAGTCTCCTCCTGTCGTCACCCCCATTCCCTTTGTTTCTCCTAGCTTAGCCTCAAATAGTGTGATAGTTCAGGAAATGTCCCAAAATCGTCCCTTTACCGCCTTGCCGACCACGGATCGGATGGCTTCTTTGTTTCAACTTTTCTCAAACTTTAATATGAATAAATCAGGTTCTGCTTACTCTTTGTGTTATCTTGAATGCAATTCTGTTTACGATGATACTGAGGATGACCCAGACCCAGACTCAATTGAGATTGTTGGGAAATGTGTCCTCAACAATAGTGCGATCACATGATTTAATATCATAATTAAAGCTCATACTAAGAATACGTGAGGGATGATTCTTTATACAGTCGACTGACCGTCATTAATCGGTAATGATTGGCTAACTAGAGTTTGACATTACTGTCGTGTGACGGTGGTGGTCAGTTGATCCCTTTAGGTCACACCTATAGGATGAGGCCAAAATAGATATTTAATTAATTGTATACGTCTGATTAATTAATTCCTTAATTATGGGAGTGCAATTTTGCGTCTTATTTTAATGTGATTAAATAAAGATTAAATTTAGTAATTAAGTGTTATATTACTAAATTAGTTGAGATATTAATATAAGTTTTGAGGTAGAGGTAATTAGTTATTTAAAGTTACAAGAAGTTGTAATTTTAACTAACTAGTAATTGTGGGACCCATTATATATTGATATAATGGTAGTATACTACTCAAAAAGTGGAGTGTATATTATATTATTAATTGTAATATTTAAGTGTTAAATGATTACATTAATAATTAAATATGTAAGATAGTTAAACATATGACTTATAAGCATTTGTGGGACAAATGACAAAAGGCAAAAATGGTCCATAAAAGGACCAATATTTTGGCCAAAGACAAGAGCAAAAGATGCTCTAGTTTGTCTTGTTCATTTGTTATAACAATGTGTGATAGTGACTTATCCATGACATATCTTACAAAGCTTAAATCCTACACACTACCTACACAAACAAAGAGTAAAAACAAAAGACAAAAGATTCCTCTTTTGTCCCAAGGCCACCGGTTTTGGCTAGATAAAAGGGGCATTTGGTTGCTCATTTTGTTACTTCTTGTTTTTGCTAGTAAATGCTTATATCTCTCTAGCTTTCTCACATGCAAAATTCATAAAAAGCTCTCAATAAATACTAATATACAAAATCTATTACTAGAAGTAGTAATATAAGAATATTAGTATTATTAAGGTAATATTTCTACTACATATCTAGTTAATATTAGTAGAGATTTTTGGGATTCATCTTGGGTGCAATTTATTGGAGTGGCTTCTAAACTTGGAGTCTTAGGAGGATCATCCATCATTATAAGCTCAAGAACAAGTGAAGGAAGGTGACCTTACTTGTGCCCAAATTTTCGAACCAACCAACAATGTAAGGAACATTGTTTTTTCTTATAAATCTTTCATTTTGTTATGCATGCACTAGATCTAAAGAACAAATAATTAATAAGTTAATTAGTTCACTATTAGAGGAGTCTAATAATAGGTATATGAACCTAACAAGTGGTATCAGAGCATAAGGATGTTGCATGCATAATCGGTTATTGTTTTTCCGAGTTAAAAAGTTAACATATAAAACTTAAAAATGTGTGATTTATAAGTATAAGCCACGAAATCACTATGCATGTTATATATTCTGGTCCTAAAATATTTTTAGGTCATTTTTATGATTCATGGAAATTTATTGCTCATTTTAAGGATTTTTGGTCATTTTATTACATTTTTATGACTAAAATGGAATTAAAATGCTAAAAATAGTTAAATTTCGTTTCTGACCTTGGAAAATATATATGACCTCACATGAATATTTTACAAGTTGTGTGTAAAAGGACGAGTTAATTTGATTAATTTTGCATGATTTATGATTTTTATGAGATAAAAATGGATTAAAAGAGGTAAAATGGTTAAAATTAGTTAAATTTCGAATTAAGCCATGATATTTTAATATGATGTCACATGCAAGATTTACAGAGAGTATGTAAATTTATAGATTTAAATATCTTCTTTAGCATGATTTATGGATTTTTGAGTAAAAATGGCATAAATAGTGACTATTTTAGCAAAAATTAGCTAAAACGTAGTGCATGGCTTGAAAAAATTATTTTAAGTTGCATTAATATCCCACTAATCAGATCTAAAGTTATAAAAATTATTGGTTTAATTTTCGTATACTTTATACATTTTATGAGATAAAACCGATAAAAATGCAACTATATTTTCTCAAAATTAATTCGAAAATTTTAACCATGTTTTTTGACATTATGAGGGTCATGGAATTATTCCAGAATGTTCAAAAATTTAAAATTCAAATTTTGAAACTTTTATGAATTAATTTGGATTTATTTCATAGAAATAATGATTTTAAGGTAAAAAATGAGCATAAAATTAAATCAAGTTGAATTATTGTCAAAAATTTAGTGATGACTAATTTTTGAGTCCTAAAATGTGTTAGGATAATTAACTTGAGCTTAGATGTGATTTAAGTGTTAATTAGTGATTTTAAAAGGTTATTATCACGTATTTCCATGAAACCGGGTTATATGTACGACATAAGTTAAATAGGGCGATTTGGCACATCATTTGGCATGAAGGTACATATTATAATGCTGCATATTTCAATTGTTGAATGTCTTTTATTTATATAATTTTGAATTATGTAATTTTAATCTTAGTATGGCCTTAGTTTAATCAATATTACCCGTAATGAAAGGGAATATTGATTCGGTTGTAATTTAATGTGATCTCGTATCACTTTTATTTTTATTTCATTAGTTTTTCCATTTTACAAATGTATAATAGGAATAGCTTTGTATTTTTATTATTATTTGTAATTATGGAGCATCTTCAAAGACGGTGCCATTTGAAAAGGTGATCCGACAAAGACGGTGTCTTGGGAGGCGTGCCATTTGAAGATTCAAGGGACCAAAGGAGTTGGTTTCCGAATATGTAATAGATTATTTGATTTTCTATTTTAGGAAGGCCATACTAGGAGTTTTATTTATTGCTTTGCATTTGTTTTAATATGTTGCATGCATTGCCAAATCGCCATAACAACACATGCATATCATATCGAGTCATCGACCGTGTCAATTATAATTATCATAGTTCACCGCTTTAGTTCACTTAAAACGTGATAGATAATAAATTGACAAGACCTCTCACATATAATAATTGAGATAAAGCCTTACCAAATAGTAGAAACCCATGAAGTACCAATTTCATGAGGGAGTTAATCCGGCTTCACCGTAATACAAACCTTGTTACGTTGGCGAAGTGGGGTAGTAAAATGTTATTACATCGAAATTTGGATTGAGCTCAACGGAAGTATTGTTGACCGTAGTCGCATGTGTTCCGGGCTAAAGATGAGAATTAGAGTAATTTTTATCGACCGAGAGTTCTAAAAGTAGAATCGATTAAAAGGTTAATCCACCGAGTTATATTAATAAGGGATGAATCGGCTCACCGTGCCCGAGTTGATATGAATTTGGATCTCGGAATCATTTATGTAGTTGGGTGGAGGTCACTATATAAATGCAATACTTGTAGTTAAATTTACGAGTATTATTAAAACGATAGATGATAATTAATTCCTTCATTTCCTATTTTGTAGTCAAAATTTGTTTTAATCAACCGCAATGGCAACTCCAAACGCGTCCGCATCCACTAGTTCCACCCCGCTTACCAATGTGTCATGGCTCCGATCCTTCATGGATCGATGTAAGTTAGAAAAGAATGGGTCCAATTTCGCTGATTGGGACGCACAACTTCGCTTAGCCGCGCAAGGTGACGACAAGCTTCGTTACCTTACCGAGGCAGCTCCCACTGAAATTACTACTAGGTCCACCCCCGCCGCTAGGCAAACCTATGAGGTTTACCAAAGAGAGTTGGCCGCAATGAAAAATGTATTGATCTTTGCTATGGAGGCCGAACTCCAACGAAGTGCTATAAAGATTAGCACCGCTCATGAGATCTACATGAAGCTTGTGAATATGTTTTCACGAGCTCCTAGGGTCATTCAATATGAGGCGGCTTCTGCATTTTTTGATCTTAACATCAAAGAGGGCCAAAAGGTGAGCCCTCATGTGCTCAAGTTGATGGAGCATGTTGAGACCTTAAAAATGCATAAGGTGGAAATTCCTAATGAACTTGTAATTAATCGAATTCTCCATTCCCTCAGTAAAATCAAAGCATATGTTCAATTCCGGGTGAATTTTAATATGCAAGATAAGAAGGTTTCCCTTGATGAGTTGCACAAAATGCTTGTGCAAGCCGAAAGGGATATGGGGCTAAGTGTTAGCACCACCAAAGATGTGCTCAATGTCAATCAGAAGAGCAAAGGAACCTTCAAGAAAAGTGGGAAAAAGGGAAAGAAGCGAACTCCCAACAGGAACACAGCTAAGACTTATGAAGCAAGCACCTCCAAGCCCAAGTACAGTGCCCCCTCCGGGGACAAGTGCCACTATTGTTGTGGTGTTGGGCATTGGAAAAGAAATTGTTCCAAATACCTTGGCGACATCAAAGCTGGAAAGGTTATTCCAGTAGGTATATAACTATCCCTATCTTTTATGTTTCAATCTCAATTAGTATGTGATACAAGTTGTGATGATTACCCTCTTTATTGTAAATAGGGGCTTCTACCAAGGACAAAGGCAAGGAAAAGCAAACCTAAAGGATCACGAGGGAAGCTAGCGTAGCCGACCATGGTGATGGATCAATGGAAGCTTGGCTTTTAATTTGCTTTCTCTTTAATTTTATGATGAATTTCATGTTTTTAGAACTATTTTGATTTCCTTGTGTGACTTGGAAATTGGGTTGTATCCTTTAAACACGGGTTGTATTTTGGATATTGGTGATTTGGTTTTCAACCCAAATCACTTGTTTTATTATGTTATTTGTTCTAAAATCATCATCATTAATTACTTGCGTAGAGAAACATTAGATAAACAACTTAAATTGATTGATTAGACGATTATGATGATGGGATCATTATATGTCCATAAGCTATGAATTTGATTCTCCTTATGCCTTTGTTACTTAAAGTAACAACTTACTTATATAAGATCAATTCTAAAGTTGTAATGAGTTTTTTGAACTCATCAAGTAGGGAATTCACGATACCAAATGGACATATTATTCTAATTGGATGGTCAACCATGAGATACCTAGAATAGAGAGTCTATTAAACAGATGACATGGATAAGACTCGTATATTATCTAGCTGCCATGTTAGGATGGCCTTTTGAAAGTTAATATATAGTCTTGGAAAACTCCTAATACTCCGTTAAATATATGTTTGTGACTCACAAAGCTATCTCTCAAGAAATTAGGTGTATTTCTGAGAGATAGAGTGGGAGTAGATTGAATCGTCACAAACATCTCTTTTAGTTGAAATGTTACTTTGTGAAAGTAATAGAATTATAGAGTGGGAGTTGGTATTGAACTATAGTCTATGAAGATAGATTGAGAGCATAGTTCAGTGGGAGTTTATCGCACATGTCTTATTGTTTAAAAATATTACTTTGTGAAAGTGATAGTATTATGACCATGTTACATTCGAGCCGAAGCACTACAATTCGAAAATTGTTACTCGAAAGTAGATTTACTTAAAGGAAAGTGTCTCCTTAAATCGAATAGAGCTTTTGAGTACTTAAGTGCATAAGATTTACATGAAGATGTTGATCAAGATAAATTGTGTTAGGAATTGCCGCATTTCATTTTAATGAAGAATGACAAATATAATTCGCTTTTCTAAAATGGGAATTTAGAGAAGGAAGTGTTTAAAACACAAAACCTTAGATGAAGATCTAAGAATCCTGACATATTATGCGTAGCTATGTTAAGTCATCACAAGATGGTCTTAAGCTAGCATTAAAGGATTATACTTTTCGTTCATGTGATTATAGTGAATTGTTTCATTCACATGATTGAAGAATCATGATATACATGAAGTTATGTGGGAGCTATAATTGTTTCTCCATGTCTTATATGTTGATAACATATGACTTATTGAGAATAATATACCAATGCTCTCTTCTGGTAAGAGTAATTGGGAGACTTGGAAAGGGATGCAAAGTATTCTAGATTTTGAATCTATGTGAGAGTAAATTGGCATAGAATTGAGAGTCTTATGAAGATAAGTTCTTTCGTATCTGTTTAACATCAACAAAGTTGAATGGCTTATTCATGATGATGACAGTGGAATTACTATGATGGAATCATAGTCGTTCACTGAACTCATTAAGTTGTTGATTACATGAAATCGATTACTAATGTTTCCGCCATTAGAACGATTATGTATGCCAACAGACGCACGTGCCGTGATGTACCATATGCTAGGTACATGATAAATCAATAATAAGTTAATTCATTAGATGGGCTTGTGAAAGCCTTAAAGTACAATTGATGACTTGTACACATGTTTGGATGATAAACTAAGTTAAGGTGTTGAAGGGTTGCACAAACTTTAGTTTCCAAGCTTGAAAGGATTTGATGAAATCCTAAGCTAATGTTATTGACTAAGGAGTAAGAAACTAAGAAAAGTGTTTTAGTTTCACGCATTGCAAATTCTACAGAAGGATTCTAAGTAAATAGTGATTAAATGGTCAACGTAGGGATTAAGGGTGAATCCCTCTACAAATGACTTTATCACAAGTTATGCGATAACAGTGGGAGCTTCTTTCAAGTTAAAGAGCTCAGGTCTAGTATGAAGTCTAGACATATACTTAGAGAAATTCATGTCATTAGAGATGACATTGAATGGAAGGAAATAGCAATTAATAAAGTTGGAATATATGGATATCGGGTATATCCACTTGCCAAGCTTGTATTGCATTTTAACTAGTGTTATTAATACACTAAAGATTATAGAATATGAAGTAGTAATAGTGTATTGACTATTCATATGTGATAATCACATTTATCATTTGAGTTTTATTAAACTCACCCGCTACCTTGTCGTATCCGAATGGGTTGTAGAGACAAATTGAACCCCATTAAAGTGAACTGGATTGACATGGTATTGGCCCCTAGTTACTTATATGAGGTGACGTCTCGAAGTGACTAGAGTGTGATGCGATTGATGGCAAGTTCAAGTGTCATAGAGTCATATGGGATGACTAGTCGATCACATAGGCAGACTGTATGGGACAATCTGTCGGGCAGTGACCGCTTATAGAGTTCTGGTAATTCATAAAGCCTGGTCGTGGCAAGAGCTACTATAGTATTCTTATGAGTCAATTCTTTTGACTAGAGACTATTCGCCCAAGTTGGCACAACTTCTGATTAGTTTTGATTTATACTCTACGATTTCTTAAATGAGGTCAAACTGGGTATATTTTGGGTTATGATGGGTGTGGTGAACAAGGGAATAGGGCGATAGGAATTGTCCACCCCTTGTCGGGGTTGTTTGAAATCTCAAGGCCACTCGAGGAGTAGTTAGCTGGAAATGCGTGGCCACGCTCGGAAGGTATCTTTGATAGATAATTCCGGTCAGACGAGTTAATCTCGATCGAGAAAACCACTCAAGATATGATCAAATGTAATCGACGACTGCAAGACACCTTGCATTGAGTGGGAGATTGTAATAGGACAAGAGAATTGGTGACGCACACTTGTCGAGGACAAGTGGGAGATTGTTGGGAAATGTGTCCTCAACAATAGTGCGATCACATGATTTAATATCATAATTAAAGCTCATACTAAGAATACGTGAGGGATGATTCTTTATACGATCATTGACCGTCATTAATCGGTAATGATTGGCTAACTAGAGTTTGACATTACTGTCGTGTGACGGTGGTGGTCGGTTGATCCCTTTAGGTCACACCTATAGGATGAGGCCCAAATAGATATTTAATTAATTGTATACGTCTGATTAATTAATTCCTTAATTATGGGAGTGCAATTTTGCGTCTTATTTTAATGTGATTAAATAAAGATTAAATTTAGTAATTAAGTGTTATATTACTAAATTAGTTGAGATATTAATATAAGTTTTGAGGTAGAGGTAATTAGTTATTTAAAGTTACAAGAAGTTATAATTTTAACTAACTAGTAATTGTGGGACCCATTATATATTGATATAATGGTAGTATACTACTCAAAAAGTGGAGTGTATATTATATTATTAATTGTAATATTTAAGTGTTAAATGATTACATTAATAATTAAATATGTAAGATAGTTAAACATATGACTTATAAGCATTTGTGGGACAAATGACAAAAGGCAAAAATGGTCCATAAAAGGACCAATATTTTGGCCAAAGACAAGAGCAAAAGATGCTCTAGTTTGTCTTGTTCATTTGTTATAACAATGTGTGATAGTGACTTATCCATGACATATCTTACAAAGCTTAAATCCTACACACTACCTACACAAACAAAGAGTAAAAACAAAAGACAAAAGATTCCTCTTTTGTCCCAAGGCCACCGGTTTTGGCTAGATAAAAGGGGCATTTGGTTGCTCATTTTGTTACTTCTTGTTTTTGCTAGTAAATGCTTATATCTCTCTAGCTTTCTCACATGCAAAATTCATAAAAAGCTCTCAATAAATACTAATATACAAAATCTATTACTAGAAGTAGTAATATAAGAATATTAGTATTATTAAGGTAATATTTCTACTACATATCTAGTTAATATTAGTAGAGATTTTTGGGATTCATCTTGGGTGCAATTTATTGGAGTGGCTTCTAAACTTGGAGTCTTAGGAGGATCATCCATCATTATAAGCTCAAGAACAAGTGAAGGAAGGTGACCTTACTTGTGCCCAAATTTTCGAACCAACCAACAATGTAAGGAACATTGTTTTTTCTTATAAATCTTTCATTTTGTTATGCATGCACTAGATCTAAAGAACAAATAATTAATAAGTTAATTAGTTCACTATTAGAGGAGTCTAATAATAGGTATATGAACCTAACAGATACCTCCCTACTTAGCCAAGAAAATACTACAAGAAGGAGAAGGGGGACCAGTAATAGAGAACACCGAACCCATCAATATAGGAACCGAACTAGAACCCCAAGAACTTAGGACAGGGACTACCTTGAGCTCTGCCGAAAAGTCCAGTTTCATAGACCTCCTACATGAGTTCAAAGAGGTTTTCACTTGGTCCTACAAAGACATGCCAGGGATCGACAGGGATATCGCCGAACATAGAATCCCAATTAAGCCAGGTTTCAAGCCCGTGAAACAGAAGCTTCGTCGAATGAGGACAGAATGGGCTCTCAAAATTAAAGAAGTAGTCGATAAGCAATTCAAAGCCGGGTTCATCAAAGTTTCCGAGTACTCAGACTGGGTAGCCAACATAGTACCCGTACCTAAAAAGGATGGGAGAATCCGTGTTTGTGTTGATTTTAGAGACTTAAACAAAGCAAGTCCTAAAGATGACTTTCCTATACCACATATCGACATATTGGTGGACAATACCGTAGATCACGCGTTACTATCCTTCATGGATGGGTACGCGGGTTACAACCAAATCAAGATGGCCATAGAAGACATACATAAGACCGCCTTTGTCACTCAATGGGGAACCTATTGCTATACGGTCATGCCGTTTGGGTTAATCAACGCCGGAGCTACATATCAGCGCACCGCAACTACACTCCTACATGACATGATGCACAAAGAAGTTGAGGTATACGTAGACGACATGATTGTCAAGTCCAAGGATAGAGAAGGGCATATCGCGAACCTTCGCAAATTCTTCTCAAGGCTACGAAAGTAAAACATGAGGCTTAATCCTCAGAAATGCGCATTCGGAGTAACATCTGACAAACTCCTGGGATATGTCGTTAGCCAACGAGGTATAGAAATAGACCCTTGTAAGATCAAATCCTTGATCGAAATGCCACAACCTCAAAAGACATGCCTCGCTCTTGTGTGGGCAACGAAGAAGCTACGTCATTACATGCTTACCTACTCCGTCAAAATATACTCCAAAATGGATCCTGTCAAATACCTCTTCGAGAAACCCGTCCTCAACGGACGACTAGCAAGATGGACTTTGATGCTCTCAGAGTTCGATCTCAAATACGTGCCTTTTAAAGTTATAAAAGGGCGCGCCGTTGCCGAATTCTTTGCAGAAAATCCCATCAATGATGCACAAACAATAGATACTTGGTCATTTCCAGACGAGGATATACTCCAAACCGATGTAGACTCCTGGGACCTTTACTTCAATGGAGCATCAAACTTAAGAGGATTTGGGATAGGAGTGTTGCTTATTTCTCCTGAAGGCGAGCATACACCGATCTCTGTCAAACTCGACTTCGAGGTGACAAATAACGCTGCAGAATACGAAGCTTGTCTCATTGGACTACAAGCGGCAGTGAGCTTAGGCATTAAAAACCTCCGAGTGCATGGGGATTCGTCCCTAATCATCAATCAAGTTACGGGATCTTGGAAAATTCGAAGCGAAAGCCTAGCACCTTATCAAGCCAGAATAGACCAAGTTGCTCAATTCTTTGATCACGTGACCTATCTACACCTACCTCGGGAAGAAAATAAATTTGCAGATGCTCTTGCAAAACTTGCATCTTTGATTAATATGCCAGATGACATGGTGGAAATGCCTTTATGTATCGAACGACGATCAGAGCCAGCTTATGTCCACAAATCACCGATGAAGAGGAAGTCACAGAGGAACCTTGGTTCCAAGAAATCCTAAATTTCAAGCTCAACGGTACCCATCCGCCGGATATGGACAAAAGGGGACAACGTGCTATACGCCTACTAGCTTCCCAATACGTTCTCATGCAAGGATAGCTATACAAAAGAACACCTCTTGGTGTAATCCTACGTTGCCTTGATCATTCACAGGCGCGGAAAGTGATGGAAGAAGTTCAAGATGGAGAATGCGGTCGTCACATGAGTGGGCCCATGATGGCAAAGAAAATCACACGTTTGGGGTATTATTGGACCACAATGAAATCCGATTGCATCAAATACGTAAGATATTGCCACAACTGCCAAATCTTCGGGAATGTACAACATGTCCCTCCTTCATTACTCTATACGATGACATCTCCTTGGCCATTTTCAGCCTGGGGAATTGATATAATCGGGAAGATAACTCTAGCCGGAACAGGAGGTCATTGTTTCATCCTCGTGGCAATTGACTATTTCACCAAATGGGTAGAAGCGGCTTCCTACACTAGTCTCACGGCTAAAAACGTAGCAAAGTTCATACAAAACAACATCATCTGTCGATACGGTTGCCCACATGAGATCATTAGTGATAATGGATCGCATTTCCAAGCCGAGACTGAGCAATTGCTAGCCAAGTACAAAATTAGGCATCACCACTCTTCGCCATATAGACTACATACTAATGGCGCGGTAGAGGCGGCAAACAAGAACGTTGTCACAATTCTCAAGAAAATGATTGACAACTATCGAGATTGGCCAAGCAAAATACCCTTTGCTTTGTGGGGATATCACACATCTGTTAAGACCCCCACTGGGGCCACCCCTTTCTATTTGACCTATGGCATGGAAGCTGTACAACCAGTTGAGTTAGAAATACCATCATTGCGTATCTTACTCGAAAGTCAAATCCCGGAAGCCGATTGGAAGAGGTATAGATATGAAGAACTCATCCTCCTGGATGAACGTAGGCTACGCGCATTACATAATATCCAAACATATCAAGCACGTATCAAACAAGCCTTCAACAAAAGGGTCAAGCCAAGGAACATCAAGGAAGGAGACTTAGTACTCAAGTCGGTTAGAGCTCTTTTACCTGTCGACCCACGGGGAAAGTTCAAACCTAATTGGGCAGGACCATTTCTAGTCAAGTCCATACTTCCAGGGGGTACGGTTAGGATCACAGACCTAGATGGGAATGAATTTGCCAACCCGACAAACCTTGACCAACTAAAGCGGTATTATGCCTAGAATAGGAACAAAAACGCGCCTCGCATAACCTCACGTGTTGCTCTTGTGGCACTAAAGTAAACGACCCCTGGCCAAGCTGAAATAAGCTAATGTCACTCTGCTCTTGCATTTTGACAATTTGTCATCCTCATATCATCAAATAAACTTAAATTGCATCTTAAGGGTAAGTAAAAAGCTCATGCTTATCTTCTAAGTTCATTACAAGCTCTTGCTTAGAACAATTATTCTTTTACATTTACTCGAACTACGCGCAAGGGTTTGATTTCATTTTTTTTAAATGAATACGTAGGCAATCCTTCACAGGATACAACCCATTAATTTCAAATGTAAATAGAAGGACATTTGCAGTTGCATCTGAAATTCGACAAGAATAATAAATGGAAAGTCACAACGGTTTCATAACCAATTAACCTCTTTTATTTCATTCAATAATAAGAATAATACGTTACATAATAATAATAATAGTAAAATAATAAAGAAAATAGGCTAGGATTCTAAAAACTCCACCTTCTTATTACATTAATAATAATAATAAATAATAATAAAGATTAGGGCTATTCCTCCATTTTCCCTTTGCCCTTGTCATTTTTGTCATATTTCTTGTCACGACCTTGAGCCGGACGCTCTTGCGCCACTTCGGACCTAATCACCAATGGCCTTTCTCGAGGCCTAGCCTTCCCTTTCTTGTCAATCACTTTGTCCACGACAGGAGAGGTCTTCGGTTTCTTCGAAGGATGAACAACTCGAAACCCGGCTTCTTACTCTCCCTCAGTCAGATGCTTCTCTTTCTCCTTTTCCACCTCGCGCACCTTATAGTCAACGGGCTCGCGCTTCCTCAATCTCTCACGCTCCTCCGGAGTAGTAGCTTTCCTCCACCGCAGATAGGAGTCCGACACCCATAAAGCACTAACAGAAGAGTTCAAGAACCACACGTTTCTTTGAGCCCATTTAATGGCCCACTCCCTTCGACTCTCAGTAGTAAGCGCCATGGCAGACTGCGGGACAGTGTCAAGCTTCGGGATTGTCTGCTTCAGTCCAACTTGTCTCATCAGCCTCTCCGGGAAAATGCATACCATGAATTCCAAGCCAGGAATGCGCACAGATCGGGTAGGATCCAAGGAAGATACTCCAGTGACAGATTTGAGATGCCACCATGGTACAACCCACCTAATCAAAGGGCCATCATCACTCCTCAATTTGTTTTCCCAGTAATTGTAGACTCGAGTGAAGTCCACCATGTAAAGCCTGGTCCTCATTGCAATTGAACGAGCATGATAAGAAGGAACATGAACTGGGGGCTCGATCAATCGAAGACGCTCCATAAGCCAGACCTACCAAAAGCAGGTGTAAGCGAAAAAAAAAAAACGAAAAAAAGAAGAAACGAAAAAAAGAGAAAAGAGGAAAAGCGTTCTTTTATCTGCAAAATAATAGGACTTCCCAAATAAGGTAGGTCACGATTGGCTTTCCTGTTATCCAAACCCAATAGGATCTCTCCTAAACACAAACAAACTGGGCTCCTGCGCAGTTCCATTTGCTCAACTAGGCCTAAGATACGGGGATCACCTCTCAAATCCTCATCAACATGCCCTTGAAGGACATATACATGTAACAAGCAAAATCCGAATGCCCTTCGCCTAGCAACATAAGAAATGGTGGGGTCGGCCTTGTTAATGAATCGGTCAATAAAGTCCAACATTCGCACTCCTTTCGAGGTCACTAGACGGTCCAACTCAAGTCTTGTCAACCCAAGCAAGTCTCTAAATTTTTTCTTATACCCTTGTAAAGTAGAAGGAATAGCAGGCAAGTGTTCTGGGTCCCACCCACCGATCGCAGCAATTTCTTCAGGAAATGGGCAAGTGTCACCTCCAAGGAAAGCAAAAACGTGATAATTCGGGTCCCAATAATCAAGACAAGCATCTAAGAATGGTTTGACCACCTTGATAAGCTTCAAACTCAACAATGATCCAAGACTATAAGCACCCATGTCGTGTTTTTCCATGTTGGAAAACTCGTTGGTCCACTCTTTTAGACGAATCTCTAAAGTATTCATGATGAATGATTATTTTGAGAATTTTATGTAAAAAGATGAAGGAAGAGACGGAAGAATTGTGTGAATAAAACCTCTATCGACGTGTCTATTTATACTAAAATCTGTTTCCTATAATCCGCCAGGACGGAAACACCGGAGAACAGGCGCAGCACATGCTGCGCCACTTCAAAGAGACGCAGCTCCTGCTACGCCTCTTCCTCAGTAATGTTTCTGTGAATTTCCGCGATGGATCTTTCCTAAATTCCTTAACGAATAATTTCATTTTCATACGGGTTATTATTTTGGTAAACACGTCAAAATTACCATATTTCGTGTTTCCTAATTTCGCGGATGCGCATTTCGAGACGATGTCGACATTTTTTGTCATTTTAGCACACTTGTACATTTCTTTTAATTTTCTTTTCAGGGAATCATTTCACTTTCCATTTCAAACTTATATGTTTTTATTTTTTCTTTTTTTAGGGGGTAACCCTCCCTACCGTCCGGTCATTTCCGACCAAATTTTTGCATTACATTTTTGGCATTTTCGAGTCAAACCCTCCCTACCCTCCGGTCATTTCCGACCAAATTTTTGCATTTTCAAGTCATTGTTTTGCGCTAATTAAGGCCATATGTACAAATACATGCTCTATATGATTTCTATGTAAATTTCGGCAGCATGACGGCGTAAACCGTCATCTACCAAACCTGTTCAAAGCTAACCTGCAGGAATAAACAAAGCAACCCAGCAGCAAAGGCACTCAGGCCGTCGTAGATACAACCAAAAAGGGATATGTACAACAAACTGGGGGCTCGAGCCCCAAACAAAGTCCAAAATGTCCAAAATATGGGTCCTAAAAATGTACAAATGTGCAAGATACAGCCAAAAACAAAACAAGCAAAAAAAAAACAAAACTACTGCCGGTTGCCGCCTAACTCCACAACTCTCGCCTCGAGAGCAGCAACCTCGGCGTCGCGGACCTCGAGCTCCCTCAGCAAAAGAGCCGTCTCCTCCCGAGGCTGGGCCAGCTCTTGCTCCAGCTCGCGCTCCCTCTGCAAACAACAAAATTGGCTCATGTTAATCATTTCAAGCAATCATAAGAAAAGTTAGAAAACTAGAAAATAAAGTAGACGCAAGGTTCATACCTGACGACCTCGACCGCCGACAAGTGCCTCGACGACAGTAGCTCGCAGCCGGTTGGTCACCCTCCATAACGCCACAAACCGGGACGGCGCAACCTGCGTTTTCAAAAAAAGAAGTTCTTAATAATTGGATGAGTTCAATCAAATGTGTTCTTACACAAAAATCATATAAATTAGAGGCTCACCCTCCGAATCAGATGCTGCCAATCGTCCAGGCCAGCATCCGTCACAGCCACGTCAAAGTCACGCAGCTCGGAGATCGTCGTCCTCCCGGTCGCGTCAGTGTACTCGAGGGTCTCGGGGTACTCTGGGGGCTCAATGCCCGCCCCCTCGACCTCCTGCAAAGTCAAGTGATTCTCATTAACCAATGATCTTTCATCGTATTCTCAAAAAAAATCAATCAAAAGGAGAGTAAATACTTACCACAACCGGCCAATACGCCAACCTCCCGTAGAGGAACGCCGAGTAGTCCTCACCAGGAAGAAGGAGGGCGTCACCACCAACGCCAGCCAAGTCAGCCTCTCTCTCAGCCTCAGAAGGCTCCCTGAACATCGTCCTAGGAGGATCGATGGGAACCGTCAAGACATCCCGAGAGCACTGACGAGCCAAGCGCTCGCCCAAGTACCACACAGGACCCATCGACGTCCTCAGCAGCAACCGGCCCGAGCTCCTAGGTCGAAGGACCTCAGCCACAAAAGGAGGAGCGCCAGCGTACTCCGACCAAAGCCTGGGCACCCACTTGGAAAAGACAAACAAGAAATCATTCTTATGATCGGTAAAAAGTAATAAAGAAGCAAAACGAATATAAGTGAGATGCTCACGCTGTCCAGCTGAAGAGCGTTCATGTCCCGCCGGTAGACACCGTGAGAGGAACGCTTGCTCCTCGTGCGACACATCACCCAATCCCTCACGACGGGATAGGCCTTCTCCAGCGGCTCCGTCCTCTTGGGCTAGAGGCTCGGAAAGTAGGAGTACACCCACGCATGTGAAGCAAGATAGTCAATAACGATCTTTCGTAATTCGATAAGGAAAAGAAGTGATTATTAGTCCAAATGAAGGTTCATACCTCCAACAGTAGTCCAGGGCCGACAGCACCAGGAGAAGTCCCCTTCTCCATCAACTCCGGACGAACCATGGCCCTCATGAAGCGGATGAGGACCGCAAAACCAGCAGTGACCCAGTCCCAATGTCCTAGGGAGCTCAGGTCAGAAAGAAAGGGAAGAAGCTTCGTTGACAGCCTCTCTCCCTTGTCTCCGAGGTAGATCGAAGACAGAAACCACCAAAGCCACAAACGGGCCCTCTCGCTCGGTGTACGGGGAGAAGGAGCCGTCTCTCTCCGTCAATCACCACCCGCACCGGGTCTTCCCGCAAAGTAGTCTCGGACATAAGAACTAGGCACGGACCAGGCATCAGAATGACCTTCGGCGCAAGTTCCGGCCGATCAACCTCCTAGTCTCGGCCGAGTCCACCCTCATGGCGTCTCCGCCACTCCACCTCCTCGATCCCACACGGCGGCCCGAGAGATCATGCCGTAGTCCTCCAACGTGACTCCCACTTCACCAAAAGGCATGTGAAAAGTGGAAGTCGTATCCCAGAATCGGTCCAAGAAAGCGCGGACCAGGCTGAGGTTAGCCCGCAGCTTCCTCTTCGCGATATCCCTCCAAGCCTGCACCAGGGCGCCGAATGCTCCCCGCTCGATCATGGCCCGCTCCTCCGCCGACAGCCTCTCGTAGCGCTCCATCGCCGTCGTATAGCCCGAGAACGACCTGATGTTCCCGGCCTCCTATTGTGATTTGAAACAAAAGCTATCTTTAGTTTGAATGAAATTGGAAAAGATATGAGCAAATGAAGTGAAAGAAGGTGAGTGATGAGTAATGAATTCAAGATTACCAAGCTCTTCACCGTCCTATAGGACAGGCGACCCTCCGCAGCCCAAAGCAAGTGCCTGCTGTCCCAGGTCTCAGCCCACGCAGGTGCTCCCCTTAGCTGACGACCGCCTCGCCCGACGTTGGCCCGCCTCGGGGCCTCCTCCTCCTCGAGGATCTCGTCCTCAGCAACCTCACCAGCTGCCCTAGCCGCAGCAAAAGCCTCCTCGAGAGCACGAGAAGCGTCGACGGCTGTGTCTATGTCCATGGGAGCTCTCCCAGAAGCGAAAGCCTCGTCACCTGCAACGTTAAAGTAATTTTAGGCCGCGTCAAGTGACGACGAACCTTGATTAAGGGATTTTCGAGCTTTAGAAGCCCCGAAGTCGCTCTTTTCTCGCCATCTTTGGCCATATTCCCACAAACCCGATCACTCATGTGGTAATTTGGGTCATGTCAAGCCTAAGTTGAAGCCTAGTCATGGGTTCGAGTCGAAATTTTGGCAGCATTTTGTTATAACGGCGATTATGCCCTAGAAAAGTGTCCTGAAAAAGCCATCACAAACCAAAATTCCGAGATGGTAGGAAGTTTACCCATCACCCAAGGATCCCAAATATCAAGTTTCATCGCAAATGGGCAATCCTAAGGCCATTTTCGAAACAATTTACGGTTTAGCTGTGAAACTGTCTCAATTTCACTCAAATGCCCCAAAACTCAACGAAAATTCGAAACAAATACATGGTTATGATCCTTATGCTACCAATTAGCCATTTACATGGTCGATTTTGCAAGGCAAGATCATTTGGGGGAAAAGCCCCAAATTTTCGACATTTTAGGGTTGAAAACCCTAAATTTTGTCGATCCAATTCGTCCATTATAGAAGATTAATGCAAGAATGATATACATACCTCGATTTGTCATGGAAAATTCAAGATTTTGGATCAAATTTTGGTGGAAATGGTTGAAATTTGAGAGAGAAATGGAGGATTTGTGTTTCGAAACAAATGAAATGAACCCCTGTTTCATCGCGCTTTTACGCAGGAAAGACAACTCCAGGAACAGACGCAGCAGGCGCTGTGCCTCTTCCAAGAGACGCAGCTCTTGCTGCGCCTCTTCCTAAGCTTCCCTTCATACGAATTTTCAAAAATTCGTTATGAGTTCGTTATTTGTGGGCCCATCTTTGGTGCGCCTCTTCCCCGATGCCATTTATTCTTTTTTGGTCCGTTTGACGATTATTCTTCGCTCAGACCCACGTTTCTAAGCCAACTGCAGACTATCATACATTATTTATCGCTTCCAAGACCTTGCTTGTCACAACGAGCAAGTATTCTCTGACAGGTGTTTCGACACGCCTTCATTATATTCCCCCACCGAGAGTAAGCGGATAGACAATCCCTCTCAAGACATGGAGATAAGTTCCCGATAAGGTTTCCCCAACGAGAGTTCACGACATACAATCGTCCTTCTCGAGTTCTTCTGAAGTTTGTTTGAAGACGACCCAAGCTGATTCTTCCCAGCAGTTCCCGCCTGTGTCCTGCTACTCACGATATTTCTTGTTTCCCCGCGGAGTGCGATAAAGGTGTCGTTCTCCAGAAGTTCTCAGACCGGCAGAGTTCTTACACTCAAGCCTTAGTTACCCCTTAGTTTGAAATTATATTCGGGCCTCCTTCCCATTGATGCTTTCCTTTGGGATCCCACACCCTAGCACAATCCTTACTTATCTTTTAGGTCTTACCCTTAGCTCCTACGCTTACCCTTAGCTCTTACGCTTATCCCTTAGCTCTTACGCTTACTTTTAGCTCCTATGCACCTCCGGAAGCATCTCGAGAAAGAAGTCTCAGGTATGGTCTCTTCTTATGGCTGGCGAGCTTCCTTACGTAGTCTAATGGACTTTAAACGACCCTCCCCGATAGTCGACAGACTTTAAAATGTTCCCGACTACAGGTCCTTGGTTCAGACCCCTTGAACCGCCTCGCATCGCCATAGTCGTCAGGTTGTAATCTTCGATTAACCTGATGGCTATACTTTGTCTTTCGCCTTGTCCAAGCCTTAGTCAAAGTGGAGGATCTGTAGATACCTCATTTCTGCACCTCCCGCAAACCACCCGGTGATGATTGGGCCGCATGTTTGGTACGCGGAACTGTGATAGTTCGTAAGTTTATCGTCAAGTGATTGCTCAAACACTGATGTCTACCTCTTAGTTGTCATCTACGCGGCGATACGGTCGTTTTGACAGTAAATAGAGTACATTTGGAGTCCGGGCCTAAAACCGTCTTCATTTTCTGATAACCGCTAAATCCCGAGTCAGAATGTTCTAGAATGTTCAGGATATTTCTATTCCATATTTTATAAATCCTTCACAATCTTTTAGTCTTTGGTAAAGTATTTCCCGTGATATTCATACAAGATATTAAGAAAAACCAAATTATCCGTCATTCCATAAACTTAAGCACGAAAATCTTTCTTCCGCAGGAGGAACCACCTGGGAACAGACGCAGCAGGTGCTGCGCCTCTTCCAAGAGACGCAGTGACTGCTGCGCCTCTTCCCAGGTCCTTTTCTGCGTATTTTTCGTATATTTTCATATCTTTTCGAGATTCACTTCTAAAGTTTCTCCGAAAACCCTAATTCCTTCACGTGATTAGTATAAATAGGAGCCTTCGCTCCTCATATTTCTCACGCGAGTGTCCGCCCTTCTCTTCTCCATTTGCATTCTAGACCACGTTCTTACTTTTTGGCGTCTACGTGCTTGAACATTCGACCTCGTAAGCTCGGATCCTTCTGAGTACTAGCCTCGTTTGCATGACCGACCAATTTGACCAACTCCACCATAATCAACTTAATTAGTCTTAATCGTTTTCCTCTTACGAGGGCACTTTCGTTACATTCGAGTCGAGCATCACTAATCATAAACTTAGTTCATCTCGTTTCGTCAAACATGTAAGTCTGAGAGTGTAAATCCCTATTTCATTATTGTTATTTACTTTTTTTGTATCATTAATGTAAGATTTATGTCGAAAGTACTTCTTAAAACCGATTTATAAAACCATGTTTAAAACCCTTTTTTACGGATTACCAGAGGACAGACGTCAAGAAAGGACGCAGCAACTGCTGCACCTCTTCGAAGGGACGCAGCACCTGCTGCGCCTCTTCATGAGGCTGCCGCAGTTCCTGCTTCCTTTCTTCTTCTTCCTCCGTCCTCTGTCAATTCGTTGTTTTTTGTTTGTTTTCGTTTGTTCTTCAATTTCTTGACATAATAGCATAATAATTTCACATTTACATTTTTCATCATCCTTAATACATATAATTCATCGTTAATTCCCGACTTAAATCCCTTATAACCAATATTTGCGGGTTTTCGTCATTAAAATCAATCCGGGTTGTAGAGATTCGATTCTTTCATATTGAGTCTCTGGAATTCGATCTTTGATATATTTCCATCTGTCTATTGTCGTATTCATCATTAGTTAGTCATTAATTCGTCATATTTAGCCTATTTAGTTCACCCATGTCACTAGTCAATCTTTCATTCATGTAATTAATTCGTTTGCATTCGTTTCATCCATGTTTTATCGTTTTTATGACTCGTTCGCATGTAATTAACCTATTAAATCACTTTCATCCGAGTCGAATATCATAATCAATACTTAAAAATCACCAAAAAAACATTAACGATTTGCGTTAAACCACGACCAGAACTCACCCTTGGAAAGACGCAAGAAGCTGCGCCTCTTAGAGGCGCGGCTCTGCTGCCTGTTCCGAGTTGACTTCATCTCGATCTTCCGTTCGCTTTGACCTAGTTTAATCAGTTTACGTATTTAATTAACTATTAATAGTATTATCGCCTAATTCCTGTTCGTTTATTCCTTTATTCTTTTCTTTCTCAAATTATCCGTTTTGAAAGTATTTTCGACATAAATCATTGAATCCGTTGTAATCATTGTAATTTTCATTATTGTATTTCTTTTATTGTATCATTTGTATGCCTTCACATGTAATTGAACTTAAATTCCTACTTTGACATTCATTGTATGCTAAATTACGTGTTCACCGACTTAGTCTGATTCTCACATGCTAGGATTAAAACTTGGATGTTGCATTGCATGCATATAATCGACAATATATCGAGTATGAATAACTTCCCTAATCATTAGTAGAGGCCGCTATCGAGGCGGGCGGGATTAGGTGTTCGATCAAAAGAGCTTCCTAATACGTACCCTCACCCCTTACTCCAGATCTCTGTGAACATCCGTGTTCATTGGCATCCACGAGAGTCATTCTAGACATAGAATGCTAAGGGTAACGAGTTCTTAGTGTTCATGTCACTACTTTGTGTCTTGACATGACACGAGGTATTCGAACGGTTTCCAATTTTCCACAATAAATTGGTGGCGACTCCACGAATGCAAACGCTTGTTCTCCTCCCAAGCGCCCCCGTGGGCCCGCGTCCACAGGAGGATGGCCAACCGGTTGCGATTGACGGCTGTTGAGGCTCTTTCAGGTGGCCCGAGTCGGCAAGTATGAACTTCCCTTTCTTCTTTCTTGATATGCATGAACATTTGAGGTACTTTTGAAGTACTTGTCGCCTTTCTATGCTTTGTCATTCATCAATTTTCTTCCTTTTAGAGGGAGCGTGAGTTGGAGCGCAAGCTGGAGGAGGCGCGAGAGGGGACGGCCCATCTGTCGAGGGAGCTGGAAGTTCGAGATGCTGACATCGCCATTCTCGAGGTGATGGTGGCAGGGCTGAGGGGTCGTTTAGCTGATCGTCGTAGCTAGACTTGTAGTTTTGTACATTTTTACTTGCTTTCGGACATGCGCTCGAATTTTCCTGTATATATTTACATTTTGCTGTGTATATATGATGGCCTGCAAGCCATTTGCTGCTGCTGGGTGTAAAATCTATCGTACATGCAGGTTAGTTTGGAAACAGGTTTTGCATATTGACGGTTTACGCCGTCATGCTGCCGAAATTTACGTAGAAATCGCAAACCGAAACACAAAATGCAAAGTGAGAAACTGACCTAAACATCACAAAATGCAATTTGACCAAGTCGAAAAGAGTGTAGAAATAAAGAAAAATGTAGAAAAAAAAGAAAAAAAGTGCCCCATAGTGAGCAAAACGATTCGACGCGCGACGGACAACGGGAGTGCTTCCCCCTAAAAAAAGAAAATAAATGAAAAAAAAGTAAGTGTAAAGAAGTTGAAAATAAAAAAAGTGAGGTAACGAAATGATTCCCCCAAAATAAAAAAAGAAATGAAATGGGTAAGTGTGTTTGTGAGGAAATGACGATATCGTCTCGAAAAGCGAACCCGTATTGGAATTGGATTCCGTGGCGAAAATGGAGTAGAAATTTGGCAAGGAAAGAAAATTTCCGAATTTACCAAATATATCCCTATAGGAATAGGAAACAATAGCTAAAACCAAAATAGGAAAGATCCTTGCGGGAATTAATAGAGAATAAGGCTGGGGAAGAGGCGCAGCAAGAGTTGCGATGCTTCCAAAGGGCATAGTTGTTGCTGCGTTATTTCCTGAGTTGGTATCTTCCTGAGCAGAATTAGGAAAGGCCGAATAGTATAAATAGAGGCCTGGGGTAAGCTTCTATTCTCACAATTCTCCCTTCTATTACTCTATAGCTCATCAAATATATATAATTTCTCTCAAAAAAATACTTCCAAAAAAATGGATGCTTTTGAATCTCGGCTCAAAGAATGGGCAAATGAGTTTTCGAACATGCAGAAGCATGACAAGGGTATTTTCGGATCGATCATCAGTTTTAAGCAAGTAAAAGTGGTAAGACTGTTTCTTGATGCTTGTCTTGAATATTGGAAGCCGGACTATCACGTATTTGCCTTTCCCGGAGGCAAAATTTGTCCTTTTCCCGAAGAATTTGCAGCGATTGGAGGGTGGGATATAGAAAAACTTCAGGCCTTACCATCTAGCTCCCAAGGATATAAAAATAAATTTAGGGACCTTCTAGGACTGACCAAAGCTGAGGTGGATCGACTTGTAACCTCTAAGGATGTACGAATGTTTGACTTTGTAGACCGTTTCATAGATAAGGAAGACCCTTCCATTTTCTATGCTGCGAGGTGCTGAGCCTTTGGATTTTGCCTTTTTCACTGCTTTGTCTTAAAGGGCCATGTTAATGCGGAAATGAGAGGTGACCCGTGACTCTTGGGTATTATCGAGCAAATGGAACTGCGCAAGAGCCCAGCCTGCTAGGTATTAGGAGAGACCATCTTAGGGTTGGATAACCGAAAGGCGAACCGTGACCATCTTAGGAAGTCCTATTATTTTACAGGTAAAATGCTCCCATCTTCTTTCTTTTTCGTTTTTTTTTCTTTTTTTGGACGTGAACACGTGAGATAGAGGGGCATTAATACTTGTCCCCCTTTTGCAGATTTGGCTGATGGAGAGGCTCCGATTGATCGAGCCCCCAGTTGACGTTCCTGGATATCGATCACGATCGATCGTGATGAGGACAAGGCTATACATGGTAAACTTTACTCGAGTTTGCAACTACTGGGATAACAAGCGAAGGAACGAAGGAGGTCCTTTGATTAGATGGATCGTCCCTTGGTGGCATCTTAGATCATTGACATGAGTATAATCCCTTGATCCTACTCGATCTATTCGCATCCCAGGCTTGGAGTTCATGCTAAGCATATTCCCGGAGAAATTGAGGAGGAAAGTAAGCATGAAGCAAAAAATTCTGAAGCTTGACACCGTTCCACAGACCGCACTGGCGCACACCTCTGAGTCCTGCCGCGAATGGGCATTGCCTTGGGCCCAAAGGAACATGTGGTTCATACATGTCCCAGTTAGTTCGTTGTGGATTTCGGATTCTTACTTGCAGTGGGCCAAGGCTAGCACCTCGGAGGAGCGCAAGAAGATGAGAAAGCATGAGCCGATTGACTACAAGATCTGTGAAGTGGCGAAAGTGAACCAGAAATACTTGACCGAAGAAGAAGAAGAAGCTGGATTCTGAGTCGTCCGCCCAAAGAAGAAGCCAAGGAATGCTCCTGTTGAGTAGATGGTTGTGGATCGAAATGGAAAGACTAGGCCTCGAGAAAGACCATTGGTGATTAGGTCAGAGATAACGCAAGAGCGTCCCCCTCGAGGTCGAAACAAAAAGTATGATAAAAATGACAAAGGCAAGGGGAAGATGGAAGAATAGGAATAGCCTAAGTCTTTATTAGTACTTATTATTTAATTATTTATTATTGTTGTAATTAACGGAGGGATTTTTAGAATCTTAGCCTAGCATTTATTTCAGCATTTTTTATTGGATGTATTATTTGGCATACTATTAATAGATGAATAAACTGGTTGTTTTTAGTTAAACTTAAAATCAATTCCCTTTATTTATTCTTTCGAATTCCAAGTGCCAAAGTGTAAGGAGCCGCACATTTAGCCGCATAATCCCTGAGATTTACGCGCGTGGTCCTTTCACTTCGAGCCCTTAGATTTTATATTTCCGCTTATATATTTTCATTTCTGTTTTCATAGTCAAGTAGTACTCCAAGATTACTTCCTGTGTGTCGAATCTTGGAGCTAGATTCTTAGTTTAAGTTATGTATTTAGGCGTTTAGATTTCATATCGCTATTCTGCACTTTCAATGTATCCTGCTACCAGGACCAAAATATCAAATTTGCTTCTATGAGAGATGTTAGTCAATAAAAACCGCTTCTCAGCTTTAAGCTTGATATTGCTTGTCTCTTGCTTACAATAATCGTATTGCTTACTTTTATTGCTTTCGTGTGCCGGACATTGATAATCGTGACTAGTGATGCGTGTCATTTATATGATGTTTTACACCCTATTTTACACGCATTTCAGAGCTCAATTGAGTAGTTTATGCTACTATTTCCCTTGTTTCGTGTACTTCTTCCTTTTCTTGTGATTTTGTAGGAATATGAAGATTTCAGTGGAAAATAAGCCGAATCCGTCCATAAGTACTTAGCATTGCATTTGACATGGAGTATTGACTCGAGGAATGAGCTTGGTGCGCATTTCAAGGCCTAAAGATAGCAAAAGCAAGGGCGCGTACGAGTTTAACAAGCAAAGAAACATTTCACGATATTGCAGCCTCGTTAAGATGGCTGTATCTCGGGTTCTATAGTATATAATCGAGTGATTCCAATTGGAGGTGAAAGCTTATCCTCTTAGCTTTCCAACGCCGCATAGAACGCCTGATTTGACCAAGTAACGAAGAAATGGCAGCTGTTTTAAGATCAGTGCGCGCTGCAGGAATCGTCACAATGCAATTCTGTACAGCACCTTTGGTCGATCGACTGGGTACTATGGTCGATCGACCACTCCACGAGCTGTTGTGCAAGTTAAAAGATCGAGAATTCCAAAGCCCATTGTGATTAGGTTTAGGAATAAAGGTTACGCAGGATTATTTCTATATAATGTATCCTTAGTTTTCAGAATAAGCATTCAGTTTTGATCATCGAGTTCTACAGATACATTAGTTTAGATTATTTCCATTAATAAAGTCTCTAGTTTTGCATTCGGTTTTCGATCTTCTCTTTTCAATTCCTTTACACGGTATCCTCTGTTCCTTTATTGGTTTCTTGCTTTCCTTCGTAGTATAAGAATTGCTAGGTTAGATCTCCCGAAGCCAAATTTATCGTTTTATGTTAATTGTTCATTTTATTAATTCAAGTATGAATTCGTTAGCTTTAATTGTTGATTTTGTTGCTTCCATTATTTCTAGTATGAGTAGCTAAGTACCCTTCGCTAAGATGTAGGGGATCTATGGTGTAGATGGCATTAGAATAGGTGACCTCGCATTAGGGCTTGGTCGATCGACTGACTTAACCAGTCGGTCGACTGAGCCGATTGGTCGATCGACTGGGATAGCTGGTCGATCGACTGACTTCGCGTCTGGTTTTGCTTTGTTTGTTTCGTTAAGTGCTTTATCTTTCAATGAGACCGAGAGGAGACTTGATAGATGCTTAAACTTGACCATCCCGTAGATCGAGAGATAGGAATGGGCAATAATTAACGAATTAAAACGACTAAGTTGCTAAGATCGAGAGATAACGTGATTTAGTTTGCATTCGGAATCATTAATCAAGAACGAGAGTTAGTATTAATGAGACTTAGGGATTAGTAGCATAGGCCGAGAGGTAGTTACTATTTGACATGGACCGAGAGGACTTGTTTTCCCCATCCTTCGCGACCGTATTTCGAAGTTACCTAGGATTATGTGCCATCGTGACTATAGTGAACCGACCGTCTTATCATTTCTTTTATCATTGTTTACCGTCCTTTGCAACTTTTATTTATTTATTTAATTTATGTCATTAGATTTAGATTCAATTCTTATCAAAACCCCCACAATTGTTACCGTTAGACGAAAATTAGAAACAACTATTATCTCCCTACCTCCCTGCGGATCGACCCTTACTACCGCTTGCTAGTAGTAGTTTGGAATTTATAAATATTATTTTTGGTACTCACTTCGACAGGTATCAACTAGGATTCCCTACACACACCCAGAGTCCCGAGAAACGTGCTAGTGGGCGATCCCTCACTAGTACGAGACCCTTGTTTCTTGCATTCTTGCCTAAGAGTTAGGCAAGGGTGCGCACCACGATCCGACAAAAGTACCAGACCGTGACATTTGGTATCAGAGCCCGGTCTTCGGACGGGTTTCTGCAAGCCGCATTTGTTCATCGAGATCGAGTAAATGGCGAAAGTATAGAGGAACGAGTGGACACCTTAGAGGAGTCGTTCGATAAGAAACTTCCCTTACTCGAGGGCATCATTATCCGAATGGGGGAGAGCCTCGAGGAGTTGGAAAAGACGGTTGGTGAACTTGATTCGAAAGTGGACGGGATGAATACCCGAAGCCAAGCGTTCATTGAGGCAATCCCCGATGATCGGTCGAAAGAAATCACGCACCTCCATCGAAAGATCAAGGAGCTAGAAAACACTTGCGCCACGCTCTTGAAAGCGGTAGCAAATGATGGGAAATCTTTAGGGGGCCGTAAGGTGAAGGCTCCCCAACCTCGTACCTACGATGGGGCGAGGGATTCGAAAGCGGTTGATAACTTCGTCTTTGATATGGAGCAATACTTCCGAGTAAGTGGGCTCGACGAGAAAGGGAAAGTCGACACAACAAGTATGTACTTGGTGGACGATGCCAAGATGTGGTGGTGGGCTAGGTATAAGGAAATCGAAGCGGGCACGATCACGCTAACATCGTGGCCGACTTCAAGAGGATTTTAAAGGATCACTTCTACCCCGATAACACCGAGTTTGTCGCTCGGAGGAAGCTGAAGGAAGTAAAGCACACCAAATCAATCCGGGATTATGTGAGGGAGTTCTCAGCATGCATGCTCGAGATTACCGAAATGACCGAGACAGACAGGACATTCGAGTTCATCAACAGATTGAAGAGGTGAGCTCAACAAGAGGTAATGAGACAGAACCCCAAGACTCTATCTTCAGCCATATCAGCTGCAGAGCATCTTCTCGATGTCCACGGGGAGTGAGAGGTACCCCGAGATGTGGTACCAATGGAGAATACTGGTGCGCCTCAAATTGGGTTCAATGGAAGGAAGCCACAAGCTAGTTCGATTTCAGTTGGGAACAGTCGGTTTCGCTCGCACATTTAGCCGCATAATCCCTGAGATTAGGTGGGGGAGAGTGTAAGGAGCCACACATATAGCCGCATAATCTCTGAGATTTGCGCGCGCGGTCCTTTCACTTCGAGCCCTTAGATTTTATATTTACGCTTATATATTTTCATTTTCGTTTTCATAGTCAAGTAGTACTCTAAGATTACTTCCTGCGTGTCGAATCTTGGAGCTAGATTCTTAGTTTAAGTTATGTTTTTAGGCGTTTAGATTTCATATCGCTATTCTGCACTTTCAATGTATCCTGCTACCAGGACCAAAATATCAAATTTGCCTCTATGAGAGGTGCTAGTCAATAAAACCACTTCTCATCTTTAAGCTTGATATTGCTTGTCTCTTGCTTACAATAATTGTATTGCTTACTTTTATTGCTTTTGTGTGTCGGACTTTGATAATCGTGACTAGGATTCCCGACACACACCCCGAGTCCCTAGAAACGTGCTAGTGGGCGATCCCTCACTAGTACGAGCCCCTTGTTTCTTGCATTCTTGCCCTAGAGTTGGGTAAGGGTGCGCACCACGATCCGACAAAAGTACTGGAAGATGACACAAAGCGAATGCCCTTCTATTTACATTTTGATAAATAAATTGGTTTGTATACTGTAAAGGATTGCCTACGTATTCATTGAAAATGAAATCAAACCCAGAACGTAGTTCGAAATAAAAAATGTAAAGGAATAAATGTTCGAAGCAAGAGCTCGTAATGAACATAGGGAATAAGCATGGTGCTTTACTTACTTTTTAAGGATGCAATTAAGTTATTCGATGATACTGAGGATAAAACAAAAAAAATAAATAAAAAATGTCAAAACGTAAGTGCGAGGTGACACGTATTTCGACGCTGGCCTGAGCCGTGTATTATGTGTCGTAAGAGAGGCACGTGGATCCCGCGTGGCCCGTTTTTAAGGTCTATTATAAGGGTAATATTGCTTGAGTTGATCTCCGATTTGAAAACTCATTTCCGTCTAAGTCATTAATTCTAACCGCACCTCCTGAGAGTATAGATTTGACTAGATAAGGCCCGTCCCAATTAGGCTTGAATTTTCCCCTTGGGTCGACATGTAGAAGAGCTCGGACAGATTTAAGCACTAGATATCCCTCTTTTATGTTTTGGGGTTTGACTCTCTTGTTGAAGGCTCTCCTAATCCGTTCTTGATATGTCTGGACATTATGCAAGGCACGTAATCTTCGTTCGTCCAAGAGGACGATTTCTTCATATCTATCCCTGTTCCATCCTGCTTCTAGGATTTGGCTTTCGAGTAGAATGCGTAGAGACAAGATCTCTAACTCTAGTGGTTGTATGGCTTCCATGCCATATGATAGATAGAAAGGAGTAGCCCCAGTGGGTATCCTGACTGAGGTTCAATATCCCCATAATTCGACGGGTATCTTGCTAGGCTAGTCTCGATAGTTATCGATCATTTTCTTGAGGATCATGACGACATTTTTGTTTGATGCCTCTACCACACCATTAGTCTGAGGTCGATAGGGAGAAGAGTGGTGATGCTTGATCTTGTACTTGGCCAACAACTATTCAGTTTCAGCTTTGAAATGGGACCCGTTATCGCTGATTATCTCATTTGGGCACCCATATCGACAGACGATATTGGTTTGTATGAACTTAGCCACATGTTTGGATGTTAGAGCGGTATAGGATGTTGCGTCTACCCATTTCATGAAGTAATCGATGGCTACCAAAATGAAACAATGACCACCCATTCCCGCTGGAGAGATCTTCCCGATGATGTCAATTCTCCAAGTAGAAAACGGCCAAGGAGATGTCATCCTGTATAGTAGAGATGGTGGGACGTGTTGTACATTCGCGAAGATTTGGAAATTGTGGCAATGCCTTTTATATTTGATGCAATCTGTCTCCATCGTTGTCCAATAGTATCCAAGACGCATGATTTTCTTTGCTATCATTGGTCCACTCATATGAGGACCGCATTCTCCATCATGGACTTCTTCCATAACCTTCTTTGCTTTTGAATGATCAAGGCAAAGCAAAATGACGCCTTGTGGTGGTCTCTTGTATAACTCCCCTTGACTCAGGACATATTGAGATGCTAATAAACGAATCTCTTGCTATCCCCTCTTATCCATATCAGGTGGGTATGCACCGTTGAGCTTGTAATTCAAAATGGCTTGGTACCAAGGCTCCTCCCGATTTTCGTTTTCATCAGTAAGGAAATGTACATAAGCTGGTTCAGACAGTCGTTTAATGCATAGTGGCATTTCTATCATGCTTTCGGGCATGTTGATGAAGGATGCAAGTTTCACAAGAGCGTCTGCAAACTGATTTTCTTCTCGAGGTAGATGCAAGTAGACAACTTGGTCGAAGAATTGAGTCACTTGATCTATCTTGGCTTGATATGGCGCAAGGCTTTCACTCCGGATTTTCCAAGATCCAGTAATTTGATTGACGATTAAAGACGAGTTGCCATGAACTCGGAGTCTCTTGATGCCTAAACTGTCTGCTGCTTGTAGATCGATTAGGCAGGCCTCATATTCCGCCGCGTTATTAGTCACCTCGAAGTCGAGTTTGACAGAAATTGGTGTATGCTTGCCTTCAGGAGAAATGAGCAATACTCCTATACCGTACCCTCTGAGATTGGAAGCCTTATCGAAGTAGAGGTCCCATGACTCTGTATTGGTGTGTAGAATATCTTTATCTGGAAATGAACATGTATCTATTACTTGGGTATCATGGATTGGGTTGTCTGCGAAGAATTCGGCTACTGCTCGTCCTTTAATGATCTTCAAAGGTACATATTTGAGATCGAACTCCGAGAGCATCAAAGTCCATCTCGCCAAACGCCCATTTAAGACAGGTTTTTCGAAAATGTATTTGATAGGGTCCATCTTCGAGTACACCTTGATGGAATAACTGAGCATATAATGACGTAACTTCTTGGTTGCCCACACAAGAGCGAGGCATTTCTTTTCAAGCGGTGTATACTAAGAACTTCTTACTAAGGTATTAGATAGCTCTTTCTTCTTTCCCGATGGTCTGTGCGAGCATAGCCCCCATGGCAGTTTCTGTGACTGTGAGGTACAGAGATAAAGGTTGGTCTTTTAGTGGTGGCATTAAAACAGGTGGCTTGGCCAAGATCTCCTTGATTCTGTCAAATGCCTTTTGACAATCGTCGTGCCACATGCTGTTGTCCATTTTCTTGAACTTTTTGAATATGGGTTTGCAGATCATAGTGAGCTTTGAAATGAAGCAGCTTATATACTGTACCTTGCCTAGGAAGCCTCGAACTTATTTTTCTGTCTGCGGTTGTGGCATCTCGATTAGAGCCTTGATCTTGGATGGATCAATCTCTATTCCTCTCTGATTGACTACATATCCCAGCCGTTTGCCGGATGTGACTCCGAATGCGCACTTCTGAGGATTAAGTCTCATGTTGTACTTGCGTAATCTGAGAAATAACTTGCAAAGGTTGGCGATGTGACCTTGCCTATCCTTGGATTTGACGATCATGTCATTTACATATACCTCTACTTCTTTGTGCATCTTGTCATGCAACAGGGTAGTCGCGGTGCGTTGATACATTGCTCTAGCATTGATTAACCCAAATGGCATAATGGTGTAGCAATAAGTACCCTACTGATTGAAGAACGCTGTTTTATGCATATCTTCTTCAGCCATTTTGATCTGATTATATCCTGTATACATCCATGAAAGAAAGGAGCGCGTGATCTGCTATATTATCTACTAGCATGTCGATGTGCGGGAGTGGGAAATCGTCTTTTAGACTAGCCTTGTTTAGATATCTGAAATTAACACAAACTCGGATTCGCCCATCCGTTTTGGGTACGGGGACTATGTTAGCCACCCAGTCTGAATACTCGAAAACATTGATGAACCCGACTTTGAATTGTTTGTCCACTTCCTCCTTAATCTTGAGAGCCCATTATGTTCTCATTCGGCGAAGCTTCTGCCTTACGGGTTTGAAACTTGGTTTGATTGGGATTCAATGTTCTACAATATCTCTGTCTATCACTGGCATATCCTTGTAGGACCAAGCAAAAACGTCTTTGAATTCGTGAAGAATGTCGATGAAGCGAGCTCTTTCATTTGGGTATAGGGTCGACCCTATCCTAAGTTCTCGGTGTTCTAAATCTGTCCCTACATTGATAGGCTCAGTGTTCTCTATGACTGGTGCTCATTTCCCCTTCTTTAGTATTTCTTTAATTATGTAGGGAGGTAGTTCGATTGAGTCTGGGTCAGGAGCATCCTCAGTATCATCATAAACAGAATTACAATCAAGATAAAACGAAGAGTAAGAAGAATCAGATTTATTCATATTAACGTTTGAAAACAGCTGAAACAAAGAAGCCATCTACGCAGTAGTCAGTGGCGGTAAAGCGACAGTTGATTGAACATTTCTTAAGCTACTGTTACTAGACGACGCTAAGCTAGGAGAAATGACAGGGTGAGGAGTGACAATAGGAGGAAACTCTTTAACAACTTCTCAAGACAAAGACTCAGTTTCCGACTCTGACTCAGACTCGAACTCACTGTCTTCTCGTTGTCCTTTGAACATCTTTCCTTCTCCAGTTGGGAGCTTGAAGAGCCTTCCTTGATTATTGGTCCATTTTACCGATTTTGTCCACCCTCTCTGTTGATTGGCTGGATCTGCATCTGTGATGAGCGCTGCAGGGTTTAAATGGTCATCCTGTAGTATCATGGTAATAATCTCATCTTGGGCTCCCTTGACAAATCGATCCTCTCCGAACAACAGGCTAACAGCTTGTTCGTCGAGATAAGGTATCGGACGAGCTTCGACGGTAGGAACCGTTTCTTGAGGAATGAAATAGCAATCATGGAACACTTCGATTCCAGCTAGCTTGTTGCCTTTGAACATCCATGGTCCAGGAAACCCGTGAAAAGATTCATGGTCTCCTTCCTTGATGAAGTACCCATTTAGTGTAGGGTGATATGGTCGCATTTGGATTCCTCGATGCTTGCGATCGTGAACTTGAGAGAGCATTTCGAAAGCTTCTGTCTTTGTAGGCTTGTATCCCAATCCAAATGGTACCTTCTGGGAGTGACCCTCTTTGAAAGACGGTAAGGTGCTATTCCTGATAGAGTTTAGTGGCATTCCTGGGAAGTATCCCTGAGATTTGAGTACGTGGTTGACACCAAGTTAGAATATGGGTTGAACTATAGAGGAGCCAATTCACTTTCTATAATATTGATGATCTGGAATCCTCCTAACTCGTGTACTGGATCTGATATGACTTAATTGCTGGATATTTTCTCGATCACAGCCTTGTTTGGTGACGAAGTGATCGTTACTACTCGACCATCTAAAGGGATCTTGATCTTATGGTGCAGCGTGGATGTCACAGCTTTGGAAGCGTGAATCCATGGCCTCCCTAAAAGTATGTTAAAGGACACCTCGATGTCTACTATCTGGAAATTGACCTTTCTTTCAATTGGCCCAGTGGCTATAGTAAGTGCAACACCCCCATACACCAAGATGCCTAACCAAGACCACCAAATACATGAGGGTGCTACCATCTCGGTTATCCGAGGCAATGAATATCAAATAGACCATTAGTGAACGTACTTTAAATAACTAAGTTTAAAGTGATTACATGCCAAAAACTCAAAACTGGAAAGTACGATACAACTGTTCCAAAAACCAAACCAACTGCAGTAAATAAAAGTTCCACTCAACAGCGGAGGACTCCTAGATGACTCGTGGTGACTCATGCCCAGCTAATCCCTCGCGCATCCAAGTCATACCTGCTTAATAACTGCTCACCATCCCCGAATGGATCACCACAGTTTTTGAAACAATTAAATGGGGTCAGTTACTGCATACACAATATAAGATAATACAACAACAATACACATACACAATTCTCCAACACCGTCACATCACCAATCACCTGGCTAGCCTAAAGGTCTAGCCCTGCCAGATTACCAGTCGCAACTAGTAATCCACTTCGCCAGTGGGGGACCGCAGCCGTTCCCACCTAAGCCCCGCTCATCTTTACCGAGCGAAAACCCATGTTCCTTAATGTGCACATCCCCTCTTGTAGCGGGTTCCACAAGGGGCGAATCAAGGGCATGAAGCCACTCCCTCAAGTGACTCCACTCAGCCGAGGGTGCACCTCGCGAACCACAGACATCAACAACAACCAATTACAAAATCAACAATACCAAATCAATTACAATATAATCAAATGCCATTAATCAACAACCAACAACCAACAACCATCTCATAATCATGTAAACAATAACTGAGTAGGAAACCCTACCTGGAATGCAATCACCACAATCGACACAACAACAGATCAGAAACGCTCCTCTACGAAATCAACTCCTATCAACATATAATCATACAATCACAATCTAATACCAAATAATACTCCCAAAACCCCCCAAATTACCCAATTAGGGTTTAAACCAAAGTTAACGAATTAACATAAAAACTGTATTAGGATCTTACCCACAATACGACGGTCTCAAAGGTGTAAAGAACTCTGCAATCTGATGACTCTAGCCCTTTGGATTTGATAGCAATGTGAAAGAGGATTCAACGTAATTTGTTTTCTTTTGTGAAATGTTTAGAATAAAGTAAAAAGTAAAAAGAAACTGGTGAAAATACTTTATATACCAATCTCGCATTGCTATCAAAACCCGGCAAAAAACCCGTAAGAACCAACGTACTCTATCGAGTAACAGAGGTACTCGATCGAGTAGCCCCTACTCGATCGAGTACCCAACAGAAAGAACACTGTCCAGAATGCAAAACTCACTTACTCGACAGAGTAAGACTTACTCGATAGAGTACCCGATAGCTCATAAAACCGTGGTATTACTGTCTTCCCTCCTTAAAAATGAACTTCGTCCCCGAAGTTCAAACCCATACTCAAAAACAAACTTACTAACTCAACTACGATACAACAACGCAATAGAAACTCAAAAATAAAACCTAAACATAACTCATACCGACTCAAAACAACCACTAACTGTACCAAAAGCAACATAAAACCATACCAAAACCTTATGCGATCATTTCTTACCCTCCTAAAAGAAACATGGTTATGTCCCCGTAACCACACATACCTGATCAAAAAGAGACGGATACCGCTCCTTCATAACCTCTTCCGCCTCCCAAGTTGCTTCCTGAATATTGTGATTGGACCATAAAACCTTGAATAACACCGTTTCCCCGGACCTAGTTTTGCGAACCTTGCGATCAAGAATCTGCTTTGGCACCTCTAGATAAGATAAAGATTCATCCAACTCGATGTTCTCCACCTCTAACACATGGGAATGGTCACTCACATACTTCCGTAACTGAGACACATGAAACACATTATGTACATGATCCAAAGCTGGTGGCAAAGTTAACCGATAAGCAACCTCTCCCAACCGATCCAAAATCTCATATGGACCAATGAACTTTTGGCTTAACTTCCCTTTCTTACCGAACCGCATAACCCCACGCATAGGTGACACTTCTAAAAGAACCTTATCCCCAACCTGAAACTCGATGTCCCGATGATGTAAGTCTGCATAACTCTTTTGTCGATCCTGGGCTGGTTTCATGTTTTGCCGAATCACTTTCACTTGTTCTATCATCTCCTGCACCATCTGTGATCCTAAAACCACTGCCTCAGCACTATTATCCCAGCAAATCGGACTCCTACACCTCCTACCATACAAAGCCTCAAAGGGAGTCATCCCAATACTCGTATGGTAGCTGTTGTTGTAAGAAAACTCGATCAAATCCAACCTATCTTCCCAACTACCACCAAACTCCATCACGCAAGCTCTCAACATATCCTCCAGAGTCTTGATAGTTCTCTCTATCTGTCCATCTGTTGCAGGATGAAATGCAGTACTCATCTTCAAGGTAGTTCCCATCAACTCCTGCAACTCTTGCCAAAACCGAGAAATAAACCTCGCGTCCCGATCTGACACAATGTCCTTTGGCACTCCATGTAACCTCACCACATGCTTCCTGTAACTATTAGCCAACTGCAGCTTACTCCATGTATCTTTCATTGGAATAAAGTGATCTGACTTAGTCTAACGGTCAACGATCACCCAGATCATGTTATTACCTTGCTGGCTCCTCGGTAAACCCACTATGAAATCCATGGAGATAGACTCTCATTTCCACTCAGGTATCTCGAGAGATTGAATCTTACCTTGCGGTCTTCGCTGCTCCCCTTTGACTCTCTGACATGTCAAACACCTAGCCACAAACTCAGTTGTCTCCCTTTTCATCCCAGGCCACCAGAAAGTCTTCTTCAGATCTCTATAAAGCTTGTCACCACCCGGATGCACTGAATACGGAGTACAATGAGCCTCTGTCATGATCACCTTTTTCAACTCCTCATCCTTAGGCAGACACCATCTCCAATCGAACACTCCCATCAGAATGATCAGAGAACCGAGACACTGTCCCTTTCTCTACCCCAGCCCTTTACTCCTGAATCTTAGAATCAAGAGTCTGCTTCCTGCGAATATCATCATAAAGATCCGGCTCCACTGTCAAGTCTCCCCTAAAATCCCGTTTTTGAATCACATGTATCCCCATCTTACCTACCTCATCTCTCAACCTCATCAAAGACATAACTGTGCATAGAGAATACACATGCTTCCTGCTCAACGCATCAGCAACCACGTTTGCTTTTCCTTCATGGTATATGATATCCATGTCATAATCCCCGATAAGCTCCATCCACCTTCTCTGTCTCATGTTCAGCTCCTTTTGAGTAAAGATGTACTTCAGACTCTTGTGATCAGAAAACACCTTAAAGGTCGCCCCATAAAGATAGTGCTTCTAAATCTTGAGAGCAAACACAATTGCACCCAACTCTAGATCATGCGTCGGATAGTTCTCCTCATAAGGCTTATATTGCCTAGAAGCATAGGCAATGACTTTCCCGTTCTGCATCAACACACAATCTAACTCGTTCTTTGAAGCATCTATATACACCTCAAAGTTCTCACCCCATTCAGGTAAAGCTAAGACCGGAGTTATGGTCAAACGCTCCCTTAAGGTTTGGAATGCCATCTCACAACTTTCATCCCAATGAAACCTGTTCTCTTTCCTCATCAACGCGGTCATAGGCCTGACAATCTTCGAAAAGTCTTTCGCGAACCGACGATAGTACCCTGCCAAACCCAAGAAACTTCTGATCTTAGCCACATTCTTTGGGGCTTCCCACTTAGCTACTGCCTCTATCTTGCTAGGATCAACATATACACCCTCCTTAGAAATCACGTGATCCAGAAAAGACATTTTCTCTAGCCAGAACTCACACTTAGATAACTTTGCATACAGCTGTTGTCGCGCAGAGTTTGAAACACCAACCTCAAATGCTCCTCGTGCTCCTCCTTATTCTTGGAATAGACTAAGATGTCATATATAAACATCACCATGAACTGATCTAAGAACTGACTGAAAACCCAGTTCATCAAATCCATAAACACTATCTGCGCATTAGATAACCCAAACGGCATCACCAGATACTCATAGTGACCATACCTCGATCGAAAAGCTGTCTTTGATATGTCTTCATCCCGAATCCTCACCTGATTGTACCCCGATCTCAGATCAATCTTTGAAAAGACTCCAGCCCCACTCAACTGGTCAAACAGATCATCTATCCTTGGCAAAGGATACTTGTTCTTTACTGTAACACTGTTCAGCTCCCTGTAGTCGATACACAACCTCAAGCTCCCATCTTCCTTCTTCACAAACAAAACTGGTGCTCCCCACGGCAATACACTAGGTCTAATGTATCCCTTTTCTATCAAATCAACTAACTGTTTCTTCAGCTCCCCTAACTCCTTAGGACCCATGCGGTATGAGGCCTTAGAAATCGGTCCTGTCCCTGGTTTCAACTCCACACTGAAATCTATCTTTCTCTTTAGTGGTAAACCCGGTATCTCCTCTGGAAAAACATCTGGAAACTCTCCCTTCACTGGTATCTCTTCCACCATTAGCTCTACCATACTATGATCTTTCACATGGCATAGAATCAAAGGACACCCCTTCCTCAAGTAAGACTTCAAGGTCACCGCTGCAATCACTTTGACTTTGGGTTTGACAACAAACCCACGGTAAGACACACTAACTCCCTTAGGACCTCTCAAAGAAACTTTCTTTTGGTGACAATCTATTTTAGCCTTATACTTACCCAACCAATCCGTATCAACTATTATCTCAAAACCATCCATAGGAAATTCTAACAAATCCACTGGAAGATCAACCTGCCCAACTATTATGTATACACCTTTATACAACCTCCCACAAGACACTGACTCACCCGACGGTATAAAAACTTCATCTTTTACAGACTCAAACTCTCTCAAACTCATAGACTTAGCATGACCCAACGATACAAAAGAGTGTGACGCCCCCGAATCAAACAAAATAAAAGCAGGAACATCGTTAACAAGAAAGGTACTAGTGATCACGTGTGCATCATCCTCATCAGCTTTCTTGTCCATCATAAACAGCTTGCCACTGGTCTTTTGTCCACCTCCTTGTACTGTACTATTCGAAGTAGATGGCTTGGCAGCTGACCCCTGATTGTTGTTAGCCGCCGGTTTCTGATAAGAATTACCGCCACTACGGTTGGACCCACCGTTGTTGTTACCCTACCCTCCTTGATTATTCCATGACCCAGCTGGTAGGTTGCTAGCGTAGCTCTGTGTCGGACCCTGCGAAAAGCTTCCCTGTGATGGCCTCTAAAAACCTCTTCCCCCGGCACTAGTACACTCATGCCTCTTGTGGCCCATACCGCCACAGTTGAAACACGAGATACTCCAACTGCTGCTACTACCACGACCACGCCCAAAAGAAGATCCACCACTGAAACCCGATCCCGATGAATAAGCCCTTGCCTGGTTGTGATTACCCCTCTTGTAGCTAGACTGGCCACCACCCTCACTCTCAGCCTTTCTCTTTCTGGACCCCTCTCTTTATTTTCCTTGGCCATTTCGACCAACCTCTCAGCTCGGCCTGCTCTCTCATATGTAAGGACCTCAACCGGTAACTTCTCCATGATCTGGTAAGTCAATCCCTTCTCAAACCGATGTACCAGGTTTTCCTGACTCAGCCCCATGTCCTCAGCATATCTCGATTTCTCATTAAGCTTGTCGTAATACTCCGCCAGTGTCATATCCGAGGTCATCTTGAAAGAATCAAACTCCTCCCTTAACTTACTATGAACGTGCTCCAGAACGAACTTCATCCTCATCGCTCTCTTAAACTCAACCCATGGAATAACAGACTTACCCTGCTTCAGATAAAGGTCTAGGGTACTCTCTCTCACCTTGTCCCACCACTTCCCCGCTGTATCTCTCAGGTAGATTGCAGCTTGTTCCACCTTAAAATCTTCGGAACAATGAACCACTCCCAAGATATTTTCCATCTCCCTATGCCAATTATCGATCAAAATTGGCGCACCTGTACCCATACATTCTTTTGGGTTGAAGCGGGATATCGTAGTGCTCATCTTGGCAAAGTCTAACCCGACATCGTTATCTTTCCCAAACCTCTTAAGGGCCTCGGTATGCGCATATTAATGCTCAAGCATCTTGGCAATATCGTCCACACTCATTTCCTAAGCCCTAGCATACATGGCAGACCTCTTTGGCGGCATATCTTTGAGTTATTAGAGGAGAGATAAACGTAAGCACATAGCCTACGACTCAAAGCAAATATGACCCACACATCACTTACTCGATCGAGTAACCACGTCTACTCGATCGAGTAGAGGTCACTCGATCGAGTTATCCACTTACTCGATCGAGTACCCCATCTCCAGAACCTGACCAGAACTAACATAAAAACACACTCAATCGAGTCACATACGTACTCGATCGAGTAGCCCCCACTCGATCGAGTACTCCCCTTACTCAATCGAGTCGCACAAAATAACAGCTACTGCCCAACGTTATCATATACCCACTCGATCGAGCTCAGCCCACTCGATCGAGTCCACCCTACTCGATCGAGCTACCCCTACTCGTTGTTGTCATGCTGACGTTTCTAACTACCCGCATGCCTTTAACTTTATAACTTTTCCTCAAAATAAACATACGTATACAACACAACATCTCCTATTCACATGTTACTAATATTGCCACGTCATAAATCAATTCACCACACAACATACTTCACCACAAATCACATTATCATATAAATTACCTTCACCTTTTTCTACCACATCCTCCATACAACCACACATCATTTATCTAATACATTAATAAAAACATTAGTAAACACATAGCGATCCCATGACACCTCATAATGACCGGTTCAAAGTTATAAGGCGAGTTCGTGACCTTAGGACGTCTCCCAAGTCTTTACATTAGCTCCTAACAACTCCTACCCGAGTTCATTTTAGTTTGACTCTCTAGGTTCATTAAATTCATTTGTTACAGGTTCCAAAATCGTCGCTCTGATACCACTTTGTAACACCCCCATACACCAAAGTGCCTTACCAAGACCACCCAATGCATGCGGGTGATACCATCTCGATTATCCGAGGCAATGAATATCAAATAGATCATCAAAGAACGTACTTTAAATAAATAAGTTTAAAGTGATTACATTCCAAAAACTCAAAACTGCAAAGTACGATACAATTGTTCCAAAAACCAAACCAACTACAGTAAATAAAAGTTCGACTCAATAGCGGAAGACTCCTAGTTGACTCGTGGTGACTCATACCCAGCTAATCCCTCACGCATCCAAGTAGTACCTGCTCAATAACTGCTCACCATCCCCAAATGTATCACCACAGTTTTTAAAACAATTAAACGGGGTCAGTTACTGCATACACAATATATGATAATACAACAACAATACACATACACAATTCTTCAACACCGTCAAATCACCAATTACCTGGCTTGCCTGAAGGTCTAGCCCTGCCATATTACCAGTCGCAACCAGTAATCCACTCCGCCGGGGGGGGGGGGGGGGCTGCAGCCGTTCCCACCTAAGCCCCACTCATCTTTACCGAGCGAAAACCCATGTTCCTTAATGTGCACATCCCCTCTTGTAGCGGGTTCCACAAGGGGAGAATCATGGGCGTGAAGCCACTCCCTCAAGTGACTCCACTCAGCCGAGGGCGCACCTCGCGAACCACAGACAGCAACAACAACCAATTACAGAATCAACAATACCAAATCAATTACGATATAATCAAATGCCATTAACCAACAACCAACAAACAACAACCATCTCATAATCGTGTAAACAATAACTGGCTAGGAAACCCTACCTGGAATGCAATCACCACAATAGACACAATAGCAGATCAGAAATGCTCCTCTACGAAATCACCTCCTTTCAACATATAATCATACAATCACAATCTAATACCAAATAATACTCCCAAAAACCCCCCAAATTACCCAATTAAGGTTTAAACCAAAGTTAACGAATTAACATAAAAACTGTACTAGGATCTTACCCACAATACGACGGTCTCAAAGGTGTAAAGAACTCTGCAATCCGATGACTCTAGCCCTTTGGATTTGATATTAATGTGAGAGAGGATTCAACGTAACTTGTTTTCTCTTGTGAAATGTTTAGAATAAAGTAAAAAGTAAAAAGAAACGGGTGAAAATACTTTATATACCAATCTCGCGTTGCTATTAAAACCCGGCCAAAATCTCGTAAGAACCAACGTACTCGATCGAGTAACTAAGGTACTCGATCGAGTAGCCCCTACTCGATCGAGTTACCTCTACTCGATTGAGTACCCAACATAAAGAACACTGTCCAGAATGCAAAACTCACTTACTCGACATAGTAAGCCTTACTCGATAGAGTACCCAACAACTCATAAAACCATAGTTTTACAGTAAGATTGATAAGGCCTATCACTTTGCGCCGCGTCCCATCGTATGCGCGAACACCTTGGTTAGTTGGGGTCCAATCTGACTCTTTCATGCCTAGCTGGTTAGCTGTTTTTAGTGGTATGACATTGACTGCGGTGCCATCATCGATTAGTGTTATGGGCACATTTTTTTTAAGACATGTGACAGTGATGTACTAGGCTAGATTGTGAGCGACGCCAAAAGGTGGCAAATCTTCATCTGAGAAAGTAATTGGGTTACTTAATTTGACTGAGTCCTGGAGGACTAGGTTGACCATATCATCAGTAGTAGAGTCATGTGCTACATTGAGTTTAGCCAATGCTTGCAGTAAAGCTTAGCGTTGCGGGAATGAACTAGCCACTAGTTGCCAGACTGAAAGATCGGCCTTTGTCTTTTGTAGTTGCTTCATTAGGTGGTCAGCAACTGAATCCTCATTGTTATCTATTGGAGATGCGATATTCCCATTGGTAGCTGAATTGTTTGTATGTACTGGAGTGACATTTTGATACGGGCGACCTGATCGAGTAAGATGATCTATGTCAAGATCTTTCAAGGCTTTGACTAAAGGATGTTCTTCGAGGTAAACATCTGCGTCATTGTCTGTCCAAACACCATTGACAGTGTTAAGCTCTTTCAAGCGCAGAATTTTGGCCTCTAGACTGATAATCTTCTGAACCAAATCGTCAACTAGCGTGATGACTTCTTGCATTGTAGATTCGTAGGATAGAGTAACGGCCATTTGCGTGGTTTCTTGAGTTGAGATGTTGGGCTTTCATAGGGATGACATGACATCTTCTAGTTCAGCAACTTGTCTACTCACATTCTTTGCCCATGCGGCGAAATTTGCAATAGTTGGTGGGATGGTTGAGTAGGCTTCTCCGTGGTCAACCATATTGATCTCATCTTCGACTGGAGAGATAAGGTAATCCAAGGTGGATTCCTCACCCAAGATCATCATAATTCCAAGAGAATTCTTTGTGTTGTTATGCTTATGTGCGGGAGGGATACGCAAACGTCCATCTTCGATCATGTCTTGGATAGCATGCTTCAACCTATAGCAGTTTTCTGTGTCATGTCCTTTATCTCTATGATACTCACAATAAGCGTTGTCATCCTAGAATTTAGACTTCTTTTCTGAGTCAGGTGTAGGCCCTATCGGTTGGATTCTACCATGTTTCATTAACCTTTTCAGTGCATTTGTATATGTGTCACCAATATCGGTGAACTTTCTTGGTGTATTGATTCTCTTGGATGATTCGACGAGGTTGACATTGTCAGTTTTGCTAGTGGAACCTTAGGAACGACTTGCGGCTGACGATGAACCCCAATATCCGCGCCCCACAGTTTTGGACAAGAGTCCTTTGCGAATATCGTCTTTGATCCTTGTACCTAGCATCGTTAAATATTTGAAAGATTTGATGTTTTGGTACCTCAAGTGATTTGCATAGATAGGTCTTAGATTGTCCACAAATTTCTCCACAAGACTGGCCTCATCCGGACGCTCAACAAGTTGGGTGCTAGTCTTTCTCCACGTACTTAGGAAGTCGGTGAAACCTTCTTTTTTGTTTTGGGTAAGAATCTCTAGAATGCGTATGTTAACTTAAATCTCGGCGTTATCCGTGTATTGTTTAGTGATCTCGATGACAGCATCATCCCAAGTAGTGATTTTCTTGTGGTCTAGAGAATAGAACCACTGTTTGGGAATGGTGTCGAGAGATGAAGGAAAGATCCTTAAGAACATCTCTAGCTTAATGCCTTTGATAGACATGTAATCTTTGAAAGCATGAATGTGGTTTAGAGGCTTTTCGTGCCCCTTGAACTTTGAGATGTCAGTCATATTGAAGTTGGTAGGCAGTTGTGTATTCAATGCTTCATACTTTCGGCTATTTTCCCTGTATATGTCATCCCCCTTGAGGTACATTAGTTGCTCTTCCAGGTACTGAAGATGCTTTTCTGCTTAAGTATGGATAGGTGGATACTCATTTCAGGCTTTCCGAAGGGTGGAGGATTGTCGTGCAAAGGGATGTCAGGAATAGGACCCTCTGCGGGAGGAAGTCTTGCTTCCACGGCTATAATGCGGCCTTCGATCGTTTGGAGACGAGCGTATGCAACATCTTAACTGGCTTGGAGACGGAGTAGTGCAGACAAAACATGATTATTACCATTACCCTTAGGCTGACCCTGGATGCTTGCATGACTTTTGTTTGTTCCGACCATCTTGGACTGAAGATAACAACCGACGGCGAATCAAGACATAATCGACTACATTGCACACTTACTTGAACAAAACAAAAAAATACTCGTGGAATGACTCAAAAATAAAGGACACGTGTGTGTTGTGTGGGTTTTGGAAATGTTGGTTTTGAATTGTTATCCTAGATTTTACCTTTTACATTTTGAAGAAAGGGTTTTTAAATTTTTTGTCATGGTTTTGTTTACAAAGGTGATAACATACAAGTTACGAACATAGGTATAGTCATTATAATGGCATGCTGAGTGCTTTTAGAAGGGTTTTAGTTTAAAGGGTGAGTTGTCATACCAAGCTATCGTACCCTGGTCTGTGGAGAGGTCTGTGCCAAACATGAGTCGGGTCGGTTCCTAGTCCATTCGCTCGAGTAGTGAAAGCTCTTGATACAAACATGAGTATGTATTGTGGTATGGTTGACGTCAATCGCTATCCATCTTTGGGAACAAATAGGAACTTGCATCGTCCAGACGGGACGATTGGTCAGAATGGTTGGGTTAAGCCTAGGAAGGCTGGCTAAAACGACCTAAGAAGATCGAGTAATGGAAACTGACAACTGTCTTATATAAACTATTCCCTAACCTTGTTCAAGTTTCACCCTAGGTAACACTAGACTTAGTCTAAGTGTATCATCCCCAGCGGAGTCGCCATACTGTGGACACAGCCACCTGCGCTGCACGCACCTGCGTGTTGGTTTCGAGGCGGTGTCACTTCTCCCACGGAACTCCGGCGTGAGCCAAAGCACGTCATAGGCCCTTACCGATTTGAAAGGCATTGAAACCGGTGAAAGGTTTGACAAGCCTGCAGTTGTGAAGTCGCCACCAATTTTTATTGAAAATTGGAACCGTTCGAATAGTTCGCGTCATGTCAAGACACAAAGTAGTGACATGAACACTGAGAAATTCATTGCCCTTAGCATTCTATGTCTAGAATGACTCTCATGATGCCAATGAACACGGGTGTTCACAGAGATCTTGAGTAAGGGGTGAGGGTACGTATTAGGAAGCTTTTTATTTGAACACCTAATCCCGGCCACCTCGATAGCGGCCTCTACTAATGATCAGGGAAGTTATTTATACTTGATATGATGTCAATTGTATGTATGCAATGCAACATCCACAGGTTAATCCTAGCATGTAAGATTAGACTATGTCGGTTGACAAACAATTTAACACTCAATTGGGTCGAAGTTGGAATTAGGTTCGTTACATTTGAATATGCCCAGTAAGTAAATCATACAAAAACGATATGAAATAAATACAAAGAAATAAATTACAATCGATTACAATGGATTACTTAAATTTACATCATAAATATGCTCAAAAGATATTTGAAAAGAAAAGAAAATAAAGGAAGTTAAAAAGAAATTAAAATATGAAAATATGTCGAATTAGAGAGCGATAATACGAATAATAGCTGATTAGAAGCTTAATTAGAAACCTACGTCAAAACGAGAACGATTTCAGAGGCAGAAGCCAGCCCAGAACAGGCGTCGCAACTGGTGTTTCCTCTGGAAGAGGCGCGTCACCTGTTAGTGATATAAATCCTTACATATGTTATATACAGAAAAATAAAATAAATAAAATTGGGATTTACACCCTCAGACTTACATGTTTGACGAAACGAGATTGAGTAAGTTGTCGTTTAGTGATTACTCGACTCGATGTATGAATGAAAGTGCCCTTAAGAAGGATTTAAAACAGATTGATTACATTGATTACTCGACTCGATGTTTAATGTTGGTTTATTCTTTGTTATTAGTTTTGACAATATTAATAGCATGAGTAGGTAATTTGTTTCATGTTAGGATTAGGGGATCTACGGTAGAAATGTGACGATATAGTAAATAGGTTAGATGAATTAATTGTGAGACTCTGTCCCCATAGCAATATAACTGTATTTACCGACTTAGTTGAGTGCACGCTTCTGAGTCACCCTTTTAATCTGGTTAAATTTAATCCTGGATCGGAAGATTGGACAAAATAGGCCTGCTATGAACAGTAGACTACCCTGACGAGGACGGAAGTTAAGTTAGTGGGAATCTAGGGTAGAAAGTGGACCGGAAGGACCTTTCCATATCCGTCTCGCAGTAATTTATCTAAGTTGTTTACAGTTGAGTCACTGGACTACCGTAGTGAACCGAAATCCTGACATGTCCTCTCTCTATTGATAGTTTATTCTCATTTTCTGTCTTTATTGCTCTTTCCTTGCTTCTCTTCCTTTAAATCTTTTAGTTTAGAAAACCAATTACAAACCCCCCATTTGTGACCAAATAGACGGACTCTTCGGATATCTTGCCTCCCCGAGGAGATCGACTGTCTTCCCTAGCTATATAGTTAGTTTAGTTAGTTATTTTTGATAGGTATACGACATGTACTGTCTAATTTTGGCGCGCGTTCGTTGCGGGGGGGGGGGGCGTCCGTCTCGGGAATTTTTATTCCTTGAGGCAATTCTTATTCATTTTCTTTCAGTATTGTGTATGCCCAGGTCACATAGGTTGGAGTTAGTTTCAGTTGATTCTGAGCCAGAGAGACTGTTCAGGCATAGACTCCGTCTGCAAAGAGAATCACGTAAGGAAGACTTGAGTACTTTCGAACCAGAGCTTCAGCATTTCCTATTTACCGAAAATCCGTCTTTTGAAGAAGATACTTTCAGTTCTGTAAACCAACCAGTAAAGATGCCGAATATTGCAAGTCATTCGGAGCCTAAAACATCGTCTATTCCCAAAGGTTTCAATCTCCAGACTGAGGATGGAAATACTTTTCACATCCGTCCGTCCTATATCAATCTGGTGGAGAGAAATCTCTTTAGAGGTGTGGCAGGTGAAGACCCGAGGAAGCATATGGAGGTCTTTACGGACAACTGTTCTACTATCCCCGCCATAAAGGGGGTAACTCAAGAAAAGATTAAGGAGGTGCTATTTCCTTTTTCTTTGACTGACTCAGCCAGGGAGTGGCTGACTGATTAAGACCGCACGGCCGCGGGGATCACAGACTGGGAGACCCTTGCTCTTGTTTTTTATAAGAGATATTTCCCTCCGCAGCGCACCAATCAGCTGAGGGCCAAGATCACTAGTTTCAAGCAGGCACCAGATGAAACGTTCTATGAAGCTTGGTGCCGGTTCAAGAGGTTGGTGAGGTCTCTTCCTCACCATGGTTTTGATCCGTGGTTTCTGTCCAATCAGTTCTACAATGGGCTATACGATGATCACAGAGCCATACTTGATGCATCATCCAACGGAAGATTCCAAAAGAACACTGACGATGATAAGGGATGTGCCCTTATTGAAGAGATCGCGACCCACTGTGCTGAGTATGGGAACTCGAGGGATGGTATTAGAATAGTTCATGCAGTAGATAAGCAAGTTGTGGCTCAGCTGGAAGCCATGAATGCTAGGTTTGATAAGTTGGAGCTGCATTCTGCTAGGGAGCCTCAGACGGTTCATTTGCTTACTAGAGGAGAAACCGTCACATGTGAGAGGTGTGGGAGCAACGACGGTCATACTCCTATTGACTGTCTTACAGAGAAAGAACATGTCCTTGCTTTTCAACAATACAAGCAAGGAGGGGGTTCTTATTACAATCGTCAAGGGGCAGTCCATCCCAATTTGAGGTGGACTAGTCAAAATGTGCTCAATCCTACCCCTCCACCGCAGCAGCAACAGCCATATGTCCCTCCTCATAAGGATCAACAAGGCTTTTAGAAGCCTCCTTCCTTTCCTACACCTAATCAAGGTGCATCATCCTCAGGTGGGGTGAGCGAGTTATCTGAGTTGAAGACAATGCTGCAGTCTTTGACAAAGCAATGGCAACTAAGTGACCAATAGAGAGATGCATCCATCAAGTCACTTGAAACCCAAGTTGCCCAATTAGCCGCGAACAATTCTACGAGGAAGCAGGGTCATTTATCGTCACAAGCTGATAAGAATCCATATGAGACGGTAAATTTAATTAATTTGAGGAGCGATCATTCATATGAGGGACCGGAATTGTTGAAATCAGACTCGAGGAAGGTAATTACTGCTGATGAACAGTGTTCTGTTGAAGAAAAAGAGCTGACGATAAAGAAAGTACTCGATCGACTAATTTCTGGGGGTCGATCGAGTAAAAATGCTGAAGAAAGGACTTGATCGAGTGGAATTTCTGCTCGATCGAGTGAACAGGAAAAAGAAGAGCTCGATCGAGTAAATAAAACTGCTCGATCGAGTGATTTTGTTGAAGATTCTACTCGATCGAGTGATATTTTTGCTCGATCGATTGCTGCTGACAAAGAAGACCTTGATCAAGAGCTTGCTAGTGCTTGATCGAGTGAAACATCGCTTGAAAGACCTCGTTCGAGAGGAAAGAAGTCTCTTTCGAAAGATTTAGAGCTTGATCCGGCTGATACATTGGAAGAGAGGAACAAAGGGCTCGAGATACCCATCACGGTGCCCTTCCCGAGGCGTTTGCAGAGCACTAAGGCTAATCAACAATTCGGCAAATTTGCCGAACTCCTGAGAAGCTTGCAAGTCACTGTGCCATTCGCCGAATTGCTGACACAGGTACCCTCTTACCTTAAATTTATGAAAGAAATTTTATCACGTAAGAGGCACACTAACGATCATGAGACGATAGCTTTGACCAAGGTAGGGACGGCCCTAGTTCAGAATAAGTTACCTCCCAAACAGTCAGACCCGGGTAGTTTTTCGATTCCGTGTCATATTGGTAACCACTTGATTGATAACGCGTTATGTGATCTTGGCGCTAGCGTGAGTGTCTTACCGCTGTCTCTGGCTAAGAGACTTGGTTTGACCAAGTTTAATTGCACAAATATGACTGTTCAGATGGCCGACCGTAGAATATCACGGCCACTAGGTGTCATAGAAGACATACCTGTTAAGATCGGGAGGCTGTTTATTCCCGTTGACTTCGTTGTACTTGACATCCCCGAAGATACCCATACCCCTATTATATTAGGGAGACCATTTTTATTCACTGCTCGTGCAGTGATAGACGTCGGGGGCAAGACATTGACTTTTCAGGTTGGGGACGAGGAATTGATATTCCATCAGTCTAAGTCCCGAAGGGCTCCCATGCAAGCTCAGCCTTGCAATGCCCTCTCTTTTACTGACCCTCCTATTGACACTCCAAATGAAGATTTGGAATATTGTGCTGCTATCGTGACCCCTCCGCCTCAAATTGAGAGCAAAAAGGAGGAGAGTTCGTCTGTTTTCCTTGCTGCAGGTACAGATGAAAATAATGAAGGAGCTGTCAATGGTTATTGTGCGATTAATGTCAGTCAAAGTGGGAGCGATGACGTTAAAGCTGGTGAGAAAGGAGTAAGGACGAGAAAAGTTCGCGCGTATGTGGACGTCAACTATTCTCCTCCTAATGATTCAAGTTCAAGCTCATGGAAATTGAAGAGGACGATTAATGTTGCTGAGGTGACGTCCTCCAGTCAGAAGCCCTCCGAGGGGCTATTGAATTGCTTTGAGAAGTGAGCGGCGAAATGCCACGTGTAACAAATTGTATAAACAATTTTTAATTTCTTTTGGATTTGTTTATTGCTTTTAATTAGGACAATTAGAGTTTAGGCATTTTTAGCATAGATTAGAAGACTATAGACTGTTACTTTTTATATTTGGTATTTTGGGATATTTTTGCGAGTGTTTTTATGCAGGTTTGGGGAATTATACGCAAATTCAAAGGCTTACCCGAGGAAAAGAGCTCGATCGAGTACTTTTGTACTCAATCGAGGGAAATTTGTTCGATCGAATGATTCCATACTGCTCGATCGACAAAGGCTGAAAAGGGGAGTACTCGATCGAGTAACTTTTTACTCGATCGAGTGGATGCATACAAGAAGTTCGCGATCGAGTAGTTTTAAACCACTCAATCGAGTGATTTTGGAAATGACGCGCAGGGAGTCTCCTTAACTTCCTCCCTTTTTACTCTTAATTCATTTTCTTCATCATTATTTCGACTACCCCCATTATTTGCGATAAAAAAAACCCCCAAATCCTCCATTTTTCTTGGCCATTTACCAAATCCACCACCTACATTTTGTTTATTGCTAATTAATCATCATTTGTCCTCTATTTCCCCTTTGATTCTCGTTGTTTTACACGGTCAATTAGAGGTTTTAGGGTTTCGCGGTTTTTCGATCAAAAATCGCCCAATTTGCTTGTTGATTATCGATTAATTGCTCTTTGTAGGTTCCTTATCATCAAGTAAGTAATTCCAATACTTCTTTGCATTTTAATTTCATTAATTTTGTTTTTATGAAGTAAATTAGGAATTAGGGTTCGGTTTTCATCCTGGGTCGAATTTTTTTCGACTATCATTGTGTTCTTATGCTTAATTTACCCTACTTGATGATTAATTCCCTCACCTCATTGATTTTTACATGCTTAATTTGAATTTTATGGGAAATTTGCGATTAGGGTTAATTTCAGTCGAAATTCTCGACTGTGAATTGGATTTTTCCTACTGCCATATGCCTAATTTCCCTCAATTGTTGCTTAATTTGCTGCATTTGTCATCTGCTACCCTTACCCTACCGTTGTCTATCCGTCTTATTCGAATTTGTTGAGGAAAATTTGGGAATTTTTGGGCTGATAAGTCGAATTTTTCGACTGTCTTTGGGAATTCTCTGCCGTTTAACTGCTGTTTTCTTATCGAATTCCCCTGCCCTATTTGTTTAGGATGGATTCTAGCTCTGTGCCTTCCACTAGCTCTATTGTCAGTCCATCCTTGCCTGAGACGGTGGTTCATGCTGTCACCACCGCTTCGTACTGCTAGTACCATGCCACACATTTTTTTTTTTTTTGTTAGCGCGCCGCATCTTGTTTTTGCACTGCTAGCACCTTTGCTAGCCTTTCTTCCTCGTGGCGGTCTCTGCTTTGCATCTCTGTTGCGGCTACGGCTTCTACCTTAGCCACAGTGAGCACCCCTGTGGCGGACTCACTGCGATCCTGTTTGCCTTGAGCGGGCCTAGTTCCTCGTACCGTCCTTTGGACGGTCTTCTACCTCGGGTTCTAGAGGCCGCGGTCATGGTCGTGCTACACTGCCGCGGCCGTGTTACAATTCAAGTGGACAACACCCTCGACTCCCACCCCGAGTACCGCATGGTAATTTTTGTTAATGGTGTACATTGTACTAGATTTTATAACTTAGTTGACTGTTACTTTCTCCCTACACGCTTTATTTGCCGCACGTCACTTCAGAGGCTCGGCTTCTATGAGCCAGTCTGTGAGCTTCTACGGGGCACGGGGATGACCGGACTTATTACCATGAGTGGCCACACCTTTAGGGAGTTGAGCCTTGAGTTTTTCAGCTCCTTTACCGTCTCCTCCGGGGCACACGATGCTGTCCCCACTAGTCTTTCTGTGTCCTTCCAGTTGTATAACCAGACCTTTTCTATGACACTTGAGGAGTTTGGTACCCGACTCGGCCTTTCCATTAGGGGTGACACTTCTGCCCCTAGGAAGGTCATTAGTCTGCTTTGGCGGGCTTTGGCATAGACTCCTTTTCACGATCGAAAGCTCGCCCAGGTCCACCTTCCCCCCGCCCGTTACTTCCTCAGACTGATGGGAAGTACTATTTTTGGCCGAAAGGAGCCAAACAACATCAACAACAACGAGCTGTCTATCTTAGGCGGTTACCTGAACATCGACGGCGAGGGTCCCTTTACCCTCAACATCGCTTATTTGATCGCTAAGTACTTCCGGGCTCGGGAGAGAAGCTCATGGGCACTATCGTAAATGCGGTGGTATAGCCACCTTTCTTGCCGTTCTCTCCTCACCGTCTTGCCTCCTAACTTACCTTATATAGACGGTGATAGGTATCTGAGCCTAGCTGCCATGCACTCTCAGACTTGGCTGACCACAGACTACCGGACTTGGAAGATAGACGGTTCCTTGTCCGTGGACCTACCTTGCACCACTCTACACCGTCTATCCCCTTTGCCTACTGTTGCACGGGGCGCCCGACCACCACCTTTACCCGAGTACCACCTACCGATCCGCCCACCTACAACCTTACCCGCCACTAAGAAGCGGCGTAGACTTGAGACCGGAGAGGGATCCGCACCTTCCACGGGTGGCCAGACTTCCACGACCACACCTACCCCGATCCCTACTCCTACTCCTACTCCCGCGCCTGCTGACCAGACATAGACACAGCCGGTCCTACCGGCTAATTTTGTACTTCCTCCACCCTTTGAGGCGTCCTCGGTCATGGACCAAGGGCGCCGTGACGGTTTGTTGATTGAGATTGCAGAGAGACAGGCTCGTATGGAGCGGGACATAGCTTTGAATTTGTTCCCTCTATACGAGTATCACATGAGGCGACACGTCCGATCCCAGAGGGTTGGCCACACCCTTCCTTCTACCAGTTCCCAGCTGAGGGGTATCCGGAGTCTGCTAGTGAGGAGGAGGAGGAGGACGAGGACCCGGCGGCGGCGGCGGAGAGAGCTCGAGCTGAGAAGAGGAGGAGGAGAGATCAGGAGGTAGATCCAGACTACATGGTGACGGTGGAGGACGTGCGTGACGACGAGCCTGACGAGTAGCTACTGGTCTACTTACTTTCCCAGTTTTCTGGCTGGTTTAGGGAAGTTCGTATTTTGTATGTCCCATCTCAGTCTTTTATTTTGCCTCCTTTCTTTTTATTTTTGTTTTTATTTTTCTTTTATAGGTTGTATATTCCCGTTCCCCTGTATATATTTGCTGGTGTATGCTGGAGGACAACAAGGGCGTTGTCCGTTTTGGTTTGGGGAGGGTATTGCATCCTTTTGAGTCTGCATTTGCATTTGTTTTGCATTCACGTTTATTTATTTCAGCTTGCATTGTTTATTTATTTCATTAAAAATCAAATAAAAAAATCCAAAAAAACTAGAAAAATTTCAAAAAATCAAAAATATTCACGTTTATTTTGCATATAGGTTGAGTCGGAACGGTTGATTTCCGTGATGATACTGCATTTTAACTTGTCATTTTACTTGAGCCTTGCACTTTTATTGACGGTTATTAGCTTTGTCATACGCATAGTCTACGAGTTTTTGTTCAAATATAGCTGACTGTTTAGACTTGACCTGATAAATCGACAAGCTACTTATTATTTCTGAGTTTTAGAGCATATAACTGGTGACATTCATGACCAGTTCATTAGGAATTGAGAGTAGTACTCCTTGCATAGCATGTTTATCATTTTTGCACTTTTATGACATTCGATTTCTTGTTTAAATGCACACATTCGGGTTTGTGGTTGGTGTCACATGCTAGGAGGTGCTTGCAAATTTTTGCTTTTCTTATATTTTTCGCCCATTCAGCTCCACTTAAGCCAAAACTTGCCTTTTTGACCCATCAGCTACATCCCAAACTGAGCCTGCCTAGTCAAGCTAGCTATTGAATTGCTTTGAGAAGTGAGCGGCGAAATGCCACGTGTAACAAATTGTATAAACAATTTTTAATTTCTTTTGGATTTGTTTATTGCTTTTAATTAGGACAATTAGAGTTTAGGCATTTTTAGCATAGATTAGAAGACTATAGACTGTTACTTTTTATATTTGGTATTTTGGGATATTTTTGCGAGTGTTTTTATGCAGGTTTGGGGAATTATACGCAAATTCAAAGGCTTACCCGAGGAAAAGAGCTCGATCGAGTACTTTTGTACTCAATCGAGGGAAATTTGTTCGATCGAATGATTCCATACTGCTCGATCGACAAAGGCTGAAAAGGGGAGTACTCGATCGAGTAACTTTTTACTCGATCGAGTGGATGCATACAAGAAGTTCGCGATCGAGTAGTTTTAAACCACTCAATCGAGTGATTTTGGAAATGACGCCAGGAGTCTCCTTAACTTCCTCCTTTTTACTCTTAATTCATTTTCTTCATCATTATTTCGACTACCCCCATTATTTGCGATAAAAAAAACCCCCAAATCCTCCATTTTTCTTGGCCATTTACCAAATCCACCACCTACATTTTGTTTATTGCTAATTAATCATCATTTGCCCTCTATTTCCCCTTTGATTCTCGTTGTTTTACACGGTCAATTAGAGGTTTTAGGGTTTCGCGGTTTTTCGATCAAAAATCGCCCAATTTGCTTGTTGATTATCGATTAATTGCTCTTTGTAGGTTCCTTATCATCAAGTAAGTAATTCCAATACTTCTTTGCATTTTAATTTCATTAATTTTGTTTTTATGAAGTAAATTAGGAATTAGGGTTCGGTTTTCATCCTGGGTCGAATTTTTTTCGACTATCATTGTGTTCTTATGCTTAATTTACCCTACTTGATGATTAATTCCCTCACCTCATTGATTTTTACATGCTTAATTTGAATTTTATGGGAAATTTGCGATTAGGGTTAATTTCGAGTGAAATTCTCATTGTGAATTGGATTTTTCCTCACCGCCATATGCCTAATTTCCCTCAATTGTTGCTTAATTTGCTGCATTTGTCATCTGCTACCCTTACCCTACCGTTGTCTATCCGTCTTATTCGAATTTGTTGAGGAAAATTTGGGAATTTTGGGTGATAAGTCGAATTTTTTATTGTCTTTGGGAATTCTCTGCCGTTTAACTGCTGTTTTCTTATCGAATTCCCCTGCCCTATTTGTTTAGGATGGATTCTAGCTCTGTGCCTTCCACTAGCTCTATTGTCAGTCCATCCTTGCCTGAGACGGTGGTTCATCTTTGTCACCACCGCTTTCGCACTGCTAGTCGCAGACCCACGCATTTTTTTTTTTCTTGTTAGCGCTGCCGGTACTGTTTTTGCACCTGCTAGCACTGCTGCTAGCCTTTCTTCCTCAGTGGCGGTCTCTGCTGCATCTACTGTTGCAGCTACAGCTTCTACCTTAGCCACAGTGAGCACCCCTGTGGCGGACTCACCTGCGATCCTGTTTGCCTTCGTAGCGGGCCTAGTTCCTCGTACCGTCACTGGACGGTCTTCTACCTCAGGTTCTAGAGGCCGCGGTCATGGTCGTGCTACACCTGCTGCTGGCCGTGTTACAATTCAAGTGGACAACACCCTCGACTCCCACCCTGAGTACCCGCAGGTAATTTTTGTTAATGGTGTACATTGTACTAGATTTTATAACTTAGTTGACTGTTACTTTCTCCCTACACGCTTTATTTGCCGCACGTCACTTCAGAGGCTCGGCTTCTATGAGCCAGTCTGTGAGCTTCTACGGGGCACGGGGATGACCGGACTTATTACCATGAGTGGCCACACCTTTAGGGAGTTGAGCCTTGAGTTTTTCAGCTCCTTTATCGTCTCCTCCGGGGCACACGATGCTGTCCCCACTAGTCTTTCTGTGTCCTTCCAGTTGTATAACCAGACCTTTTCTATGACACTTGAGGAGTTTGGTACCCGACTCGGCCTTTCCATTAGGGGTGACACTTCTGCCCCTAGGAAGGTCATTAGTCTGCTTTGGCGGGCTTTGGCATAGACTCCTTTTCACGATCGAAAGCTCGCCCAGGTCCACCTTCCCCCCGCCCGTTACTTCCTCAGACTGATGGGAAGTACTATTTTTGGCCGAAAGGAGCCAAACAACATCAACAACAACGAGCTGTCTATCTTAGGCGGTTACCTGAACATCGACGGCGAGGGTCCCTTTACCCTCAACATCGCTTATTTGATCGCTAAGTACTTCCAGGCTCAGGGAGAGAAGCTCATGGGCACTATCGTCTGCGGTGGTATAGCCACCTTTCTTGCCCGTTCTCTCCTCACCGTCTTGCCTCCTAACTTACCTTATATAGACGGTGATAGGTATCTGAGCCTAGCTGCCATGCACTCTCAGACTTGGCTGACCACAGACTACCGGACTTGGAAGATAGACGGTTCCTTGTCCGTGGACCTACCTTGCACCACTCTCCACCGTCTATCCCCTTTGCCTACTGTTGCACGGGGCGCCCGACCACCACCTTTACCCGAGTACCACCTACCGATCCGCCCACCTACAACCTTACCCGCCACTAAGAAGCGGCGTAGACTTGAGACCGGAGAGGGATCCGCACCTTCCATGGGTGGCAAGACTTCCACGACCACACCTACCCCGATCCCTACTCCTACTCCTACTCCCGCGCCTGCTGACCAGACATAGACACAGCCGGTCCTACCGGCTAATTTTGTACTTCCTCCACCCTTTGAGGCGTCCTCGGTCATGGACCAAGGGCGCCGTGACGGTTTGTTGATTGAGATTGCAGAGAGACAGGCTCGTATGGAGCGGGACATAGCTTTGAATTTGTTCCCTCTATACGAGTATCACATGAGGCGACACGTCCGATCCCAGAGGGTTGGCCACACCCTTCCTTCTACCGGTTCCCACCGAGGGGTATCCGGAGTCTCCGCTAGTGAGGAGGAGGAGGAGGACGAGACCCGGCGGCGCGGAGAGAGCTCGAGCGAGAAGAGGAGGAGGAGAGATCGGGAGGTAGATCCGGACTACATGGTGACGGTGGAGGACGTGCGTGACGACGAGCCCGACGAGTAGCTATCGGTCTACTTACTTTCCCGTTTTTTAAATTTGGTTTAGGGAAGTTCGTATTTTGTATGTCCCATCTCGTCTTTTATTTTGCCTCCTTTCTTTTTATTTTTGTTTTTATTTTTCTTTTATAGGTTGTATATTCCCGTTCCCCTGTATATATTTGCTGGTGTATGCTGGAGGACAACAAGGGCGTTGTCCGTTTTGGTTTGGGGAGGGTATTGCATCCTTTTGAGTCTGCATTTGCATTTGTTTTGCATTCACGTTTATTTATTTCAGCTTGCATTGTTTATTTATTTCATTAAAAATCAAATAAAAAAATCCAAAAAAACTAGAAAAATTTCAAAAAATCAAAAATATTCACGTTTATTTTGCATATAGGTTGAGTCGGAACGGTTGATTTCCGTGATGATACTGCATTTTAACTTGTCATTTTACTTGAGCCTTGCACTTTTATTGACGGTTATTAGCTTTGTCATACGCATAGTCTACGAGTTTTTGTTCAAATATAGCTGACTGTTTAGACTTGACCTGATAAATCGACAAGCTACTTATTATTTCTGAGTTTTAGAGCATATAACTGGTGACATTCATGACCAGTTCATTAGGAATTGAGAGTAGTACTCCTTGCATAGCATGTTTATCATTTTTGCACTTTTATGACATTCGATTTCTTGTTTAAATGCACACATTCGGGTTTGTGGTTGGTGTCACATGCTAGGAGGTGCTTGCAAATTTTTCCCTTTTCTTATATTTTTCGCCCATTCAGCTCCACTTAAGCCAAAACTTGCCTTTTTGACCCATCAGCTACATCCCAAACTGAGCCTGCCTAGTCAAGCTAGTTTAGTATGTCTTTTGTGGTATATTTTTCCGTCTGCAGTTTGGCCCGTATCATTTTGATTGGAGTTGGTGTAAATAAAGGAAGGGAGAATGAAAAAAAAAAGAATTGAAATTGAAAGAAAAAAAAGGAAAGACGTGAATATAAAAAAAAGAAAAAAAAAAGAAAAAAAAAAGAGGAAATCATGTTATACAGTGAAGTAACCAGAGAAGGAAAATGGACAATCATTTGAGCTGGTTTGATTTTCGAGACCGTATACGCTTATTTTCATTCTGTGACGGTCTCACTCCTCCGCTTTATTCCATATTTTTGAGGAGATAGTGTAAATGGGTGGTGAGTTGTGTGCCAAATGAGGGGCACTTGTACTTAATTTTTCAGTAGGTTGAGATTCGGACGACCTTATATGGTCCTGTTAGGAACTAGCTTGATGCTTTTACCTCCACATTACCATAACTTGTTTTGCCTTTTTCTCACCTGACCCTCACTATTCCCATATCATCTCGGCTATGACGGACATTATTGGTTGAAGTGTGTGGATTAGTACTTGAATCGTCTTTCATTTTTATTGCATACATGCTATGTAGGTCGCAGTTAGGTGAGTGACTGCTTCTCTTTCTCTCTTTTACATATAATATTCACCCTTTGCTTCATGAGAGAAGAGTGAATACGTAAGAGTCCGATTTTGTTGGTCATGCAAGGTCGATAGGTCAACTATATTTCTGAACAGCTTATAATTCGTTTGCGTATTGACTGCTTCGCTATAACTGTTAATTTTTGTTGCATTAAATTAGTTCAAGTAGACAAGTTAAGTTAGCTCTGAGTTTTCATTTCCGTTCCATTAGTTGCATTTTAGTTTACTCGAGGACGAGTAAAGGTTCGGTTTAGGGAGATTTGATACGTGCATTTTGTATAGTCTTTTTAGCCTATTTTAGCACGTATTTCTATGTACTTTCGTATTGTTTATATTGCATTTTGCCCCCGAATCGGCTACTTTGGTTTGTCTTACCCATTTTGTAGGAATGAACGTAAAAGTAGTGGAATCGTACCATTTTCATCCCCTTTTGCATGCATTTTGAGGAGACGGGATTTTCAGAGTGAGATCTTGCATTGGGATGCGTGAAGGAACGGTCTACGGAGCAGTCGGTCACGAGTTTGAGCTGGTTCGGAGGAAGAATACTCGATCGAGCTGTTTTATTGGTCGATCGAGTGGTATCTATGGCTGGAAAAGGTCGATCGAGTAGTATTTTACTCGATCAAAAAGTGTCGGAATTAGGAGTTACTCGATCGAGCTGTTTTATTGGTCGATCGAGTGGTTTCTATGGCTGGAAATGGTCGATCGAGTAGTATTTTACTCGATCAAAAAGTGCTGGAATTAGGAGTTACTCGATCGAGCAACAATTCTACTCGATCGAGTATATTACTTGGAGAAGTACTCGATCGAGCTATTTTAGACTGCTCGATGGAGTGGTTTTGTCTTTCATGGGCTTTAATTAGTCTGTGAACTTGTTTTTCGTTAGTGGACTTAGTAATTTTTCTATTTAAACGCATAATAACTAGGTCATTGGCATTCAGTTTTTATCTTATCATTCATATTTCACTGTAAACACTACGTTGCTGTCTCTCTTTCACTATAACTTTTGCTTTCGGATTTTCTCGCTCGGATTTAGTTGTTCTTTACGCCGGATTCTTGCGATTGTAATCCCTTACTCTCTTTTATTCTTAATCTTTCATTTATTCATCTTAATTACTCGTTTTGTTCCTTTAATTTTCTGCCCTAATATCTTTTATGCAATTTAATTATTGTTTCATTATGTTTAATGTTGGTTTATTCTTTGTTATTAGTTTTGACAATATTAATAGCATGAGTAGCTAATTTGTTTCATGTTAGGATTAGGGGATCTACGGTAGAAATGTGACGATATAGTAAATAGGTTAGATGAATTAATTGTGAGACTCTGTCCCCGTAGCAATATAACTGTATTTACCGACTTAGTTGAGCTCACGCTTCTGAGTCACCCTTTTAATCTGGTTAAATTTAATCCTGGATCGGAAGATTGGACTAAATAGGCCTGCTATGAACAGTAGACTACCCTGACGAGGACGGAAGTTAAGTTAGTGGGAATCTAGGGTAGAAAGTGGACCGGAAGGACCTTTCCATATCCGTCTCGCAGTAATTTGTCTAAGTTGTTTACAGTTGAGTCACTGGACTACCGTAGTGAACCGAAATCCTGACATGTCCCCTCTCTATTGATAGTTTATTCTCATTTTCTGTCTTTATTGCTCTTTCCTTGCTTCTCTTCCTTTAAATCTTTTAGTTTAGAAAACCAATTACAAACCCCCCATTTGTGACCAAATAGACGGACTCTTACAGATATCTTGCCTCCCTGAGGAGATCGACCTGACTTCCCTAGCTATATAGTTAGTTATTGTTGAAAGGTATACGACAGCTCTGTCACCTTCCGCCAACCACCCAGTGATGATTGGGCCGCATGTTTGGTATGCGGAACGATTTATGACAGTTCGTAAGTTTATCGTCAAGTGATAGCTCAAATACTTGTGTCTACCCCTTGGTCGTCATCTACGCGCCGATACGGTCGTTTTGATAGTAATTAGAGTTTATTTGGAGTCCGGGTCAAAAACCGCTTCATTTTCTAAGAAATCGTTTAAAATGCCGAGTCGGAATGTCCTAGAATATTCCGGATATTTATTCCATAAATTAATTTTATATCTTTTGGTAAAATATATCCCGAAAATCTTATTTTAAGAAATAAGGAAGTAGAGATCCACCACAATTCCCTAAAAGAAACGCTAAATTCTTTCTTCCGCAGGAGGAGACCTCTGGGGAAATGACGCAGCAGATGTTGCGCCTCTTCCTCAGCTCGTTTCTGCCTGTTTTCAGATTTTTCCGTGATTTGTTTCCAAAGTTTGAGTCATTCCATAACTCTCCATATTTTTTTAGTATAAATAGGGACCTTCGTTCCACATATTTTTCACGCGAGTGTCCGCCCTTCTCTTCTCCCTTTGCATTCTAAGACCGTTCTCCAAGCTTTCGACGCCTACGTGCTTGATCAATCGACCACGTAAGCTCATATCATTCCGAGTTCCAGTCACGTTGCATGACCGACCAATTTGACTACTACACATCAATCAACTTAATCTAAATCCTCTAACGAGGGCACTTTCTACATATATTCTAGTCGAGCAATCACTAAACGTTAACTTAGTTAATCTCGTTTCGTCAAACATGTATGTCAAAGGGTGTAAATCCCATCTTTTTTATTGTATTTTATTTTTGTACTAATTATTGTAAGATTCACGTCAAAAGTATGTTTAAAACCGACTTCTAAAACCCTATTATTAAACCGTTTTTATGGATTATTAGTAACCAGACGTCGAGAAGAAACTCAACAACAGCTACGCCTCTTCGAAGAGTCGCAGCATCTGGTGCGCCTCTTCCAGGAGCTGCCGCTGTTTCTGCTCTTCTTCTTCTTCCTCGATTTTTCTGTTGATTTCGTTCTTTTGTTTTACTTTCTTATTTTCTTTCTTTTCTTCATACATAATAAATTTTAATATACATTCTTAATAATTATCACGTTTTATTCCGACTTAAATCCCTTATAATTAATATTTGCGGGTTTTCGTCATTAAATCAAACCCGGATTTTAGAGACTCGATTCGTTCATATCAAGTTTCTGGAATTCGTCATTTGTACATGTTTTCATTGTTTATTTTCAGTTTATTACGTCTTTTCAAAATCGTTTCCGTCTTCTTAATTAAACCTAATTATTTTTAACTCGTTATAATTCGTTTTTAACCCGTTTTGATCCGTTTTAATTCGTGTTTATCGCTTTCATGACGATTTCATATGTAATTAACATGTTAAATCACCTTCACTCGAGTCAAATATCGATAATTAATCATTAAACCTTCCAACGAACATTAAAGAACTCGCAGTTCTGACTTCACAGCCAGAACTCACCTCAGGAACAGACGCAGTGAAAGCTGCGCCTCTTCCAAGGGACGCAGCAATACTGCGCCTGTTCCGGGATGAATTCTGTCTCTGAATTTCCGTTCTTGCTTTGACTTAATCCTTTAATTACGTAATTAATTGATTATTAGCCGTAATATCACCCCTAATCTGTCCATATTTTCTAACCTTATTCATTTTTCTTTGTTTTCCTCAAATCGTCCGTCTTAAGTATATATGAGATAATTAACTCCACAAATGCAAACGCTTGTCCCAAGCGCCCCCGTGTCCACAGTTTGGCGACTCCGCTGGGAATCATAAACTTACGTGTTACCCAGGGTAAAACTTGAACAAGGTTAGGGAATAGTTTATATGAGACAGTTGTCGGTTTTCATTACTCGACCTTCTTAGGTCGTTTTATTTGGCCTTCTTAGGCCCAACCCAACCCATTCGACCAATCGTCCCGTCTGGACGGTCCAAATTCTTATCTGGGCCAAAGGATAGATAGCGATTGACGTCAACCATACCATGGTACATACTCCTGTTTGTATCAAGGGCTTTCACTACTCGAGGAAATGGACTAGGAACCAACCTTACTCTTGTTTGGCACGGACCTCTCCACGGACCAGGGTTTGATTGCTTGGTATGGCAACCCACCTTTTTAAGCCAAAACCCTTTAAATGCATTCAGCATACCGTTATAATGCCCATATGTATGTTTGTATCATATACAAGATCACCTTTTGTAAACAAAACTATGACAAAATTTTGCAAGATAAAATTCTTTTCAAAATGTAAACATTTTCAAAACAGCGCAAAATAAGCCGGAACTCTGTCCAAATATCAAGTCAAACTTTGGGCTTCAAACCCATTTCAAAACCCGCGCAAAAAAAAAATCCAAAAAAACTCCAAAATCCAAAAAAAAAAATCGTTTTAAACCAAAGTATTTTCAAATGTAAATATGTAAATTTAATTGGGCTAAGTTAGAGTCAAAGTTCAAACCGACTATGGCCTAGTCAGAACTCTGTCGAGTTATAAACTCGTCTTCCTTTACATTTTGGGTCTTTTCAAATTCAAGTCATAAGGCGTCACACCATCACTTTGGACCCCCTACCCACAATTCAGTTAGGATCTAAACATTTCCACACCTCGACTCACACACTCGAGGCTAACACGTCGAGTCATTCCAAAATCCGTCTCTCGAATTCTCCTAATGACACGTTTGGGACACACATACCCAAACCCCGAGTCAAGTCTATCTTAAAACACACGTCTTAGAATCAACACTTATCATCAATCTCGTCCGTAAGGTCAACCATATAAATGTCACTCCGTCCAAGTCAATACTTAAGTCTAAGGTCAAACTCAAACACCATGAGTCCAAACAGGAGAAGTCACTCACGACATTTCGAGAAATCACAAGTCAAGAGTCTAGTTATCTCGTCTCGTCCTCATATATCTTCCTTCGTGTATCCCTTATTCGTCGCCTTAATATGCGTGATCCCATGTCAAATCAAGTTGTAATGCGCGCCATTTTCTTCTCGGTAGGAATTCTGTGATTTCCAATGAAAATGTTCAAGAACGTTTATCTGTCGACGTCAATGAACTAAGTACTGCAGTCACTAAGCTTCAGGCCACCGTCGAAGACTTGAGCGCTCGTGTCATCAATATGGAAAACAAGATAGACATGATGAAACCTTTACCATCTTCTCGTACCCCAAGGCCAGGTCATAGCTTCAACACAACTCACCCATCTAAGAAGGCCAATGAAAACAAAGGAGTCAATCTCTTGGAAACTCCACCCAGAAGGCCGGGACGAGCTCATAGGGAATTCATTGACCTCAGAACCACATATGAAGTAGCTCTACAAAGACTGGTTTTCCAGGGAAAACTTCATCCAATTGGTCCAACCCCAGACCGTGAAAAGATATTGCCTAGGTGGAAGGGCAATTCATATTGTCAGTACCATCAAGGTAGGGGACACGATACGGAGGAATGCTTTTGTCTAAAGCATATTATCCAGGATATGATCGAGGATGGCAAACTTCCTGTGCCACCTTCCGCCAAGAAATCCAAGAAGATCGACCCTCTTGGGTCTAATATCATTAAACATGACGAAGAATCATTCCTAGAATGTTCTCATCTCCTCGATCCTCGTGACGACGGAGAGATCAACGTTCTTGAAGACGGCGATATCCAAAGTGGAATGCTCATGCTTTCCATTGCCTTCAACAATAAATTTTTCAAGTTGGAAAGAGCTATTGATAGCTTAAATTCTCGACTTTCCAACATGGAGAACCAGTTTGCTGAAATGGATAAGAAGCTTGATGCCCAACCTCTCAAGATGAAAAGTATCCAGACAAACCCTCAACTTGACAGTCCTAAGGAGAAAGCAATAAGCGAGCAATATATTCCTAGTTATTCTCATCCAGGAATCAAAATCAACAAAGGCAACCTCATGAAGCCTTCGTCAAAGAAACCTAACAACCCTCCCAGGTCATTCACAAGTCTAGGCATACCTTACGCCCTAGCCTTGAAAAAATTGTCCTCTCTAGGTCTTCTTCAACCTATAGGACCTACGCCTGACCCAGAGAAGAAGTCTAAGTTCTGGGATGAGAATGCCTACTGCAAGTACCATAGAGGCAAAAAGCATGATACAGAGAAATGTTTCAAATTAAAATATGTCAATCAGGATATGATCGAAAGCGGGAAGTTGTCTCTCTCAAACTTTAGACCACAAGGCAGCTTAGGTAATCCTCATGGATATACAACTTATCAAGAAACTCTTCTTGACTGTTATCCTTCCAGTGTTCCCAATGATGAGGATGAGGTGCTCAAATGGGTGAATGCTCAAAGTCAGATGCCAAAGTCAGTTACTGGAAAAGAAAATGTTCGAGCATGGGCCGATGATTACGAGTCTAGATCTAAGATCAAATCAGAGTCCATGTCCGAGTCTTAGGCTTTCTATCCCATAATTATTCTAGTATCTTTCTTTGTATTACTACTGTTTTCTATGTCTATTGGTACTCCATCGAGTGGGACTTACTCTGTCGAGTAAGTATGTTTTTATACGAAATAGTAGGATACCTGATGAGTACTCGATCGAGTAAGGGGCACTCGATCGTGTAAGTGACTTACTCGATCGAGTAAGTGTGTTTTACGTGTTTGATTAGCTGGGTTTTGTTAATAACGCGAGATTAATATAAAAGCTTCCATCACTTTTCCTAAACACCGTTATCATCTAAAAACCTTTCAAGAAAAGATTAGGAGTTACGTTGTTCGCATCTCTCGCATTATTGGCAAATCCTAAGGGCTAGAGTCGTCGGATCGTTGTATTCTTTACGCCGTTGAGACCGTCGTATTGTGGGTAAGCTTCTAGTGTGATTTTTATATCGTTTCATTGATTTTAGTTGAAACCCTAATTGGGTAATTTGGGGGTTTTGGGGAGTATTGTTGATGTTAGATTATGATGGTATGATTATGTGTTTATAGGAGGTGATTTCATGGAAGAACGATTATGCTTAGCTGATTTCCAGGTAGGGTTTCCCTACTCAGTATTGATTATATAATGTTGTTGATGGTTAATAATTGTTGTTGGTTTATATCGTATTGGAATTAATAATTGGTGATTGTGTTGTATATTGTGATTGGCTGCGATTGTTTGTCTGTGATCTTCGGGCTGCGTCCCTGGCTGAGTGGAGTCACTTGCGGGAGTGGCTTCACGCCCTTGATTCGCCCCTTGTGGTTTCCGTCACAAGGGGGATATGCACATTAATGAACATGGGTTTATCGCTCGGATGAGATGAGCGGGGCTTGGGGGGAACGGCTGCGGTCCCCCACTGGCAGCGAGGATTACCTATTGCGATGGGTAATCTAGCAGGGCTACATACTTTAGTGTGTAGTCAGGTGTGTGGAGATGTGATGGAGTTTGGGTTAATTGAATTGATTGTGGTATTGTTTTATTGCAGCTGTTTATTTTGTGTAATCAGTACTGACCATGTTTAAATGTTTTAAAAACTGTGGTGATCCATTCGAGGGTGGTGAGCAGTTGTCTAACATGTATTCTATGGATGCGCGCGAGATTAGCTGTGAATGGAGTTGCCACGAGTCTCATAGTAGTCTTCCGCCGTGTTGTCTTTATACTTTTGTACTTCAGTTGTAGTTTGGTTTTAGAACAGTTGTACTTTACTTTACAGTTGGTTTTGTTATGTAGTCACTTAAACTTATTTATTAAAGTATGTTTCTTTATTGTCTATTTGATATACATTGCCTCGGGTAACCGAGATGGTAGCATTCTCATGCTTTAAGTGGTCCTGGTAAGGCACTTGGAGTATGGGGGTGTTACAAAGTGGTATCAGAGCGACGATTTTGGAACCTGTAACTAATGAACCCAAAGAACTTAGGGAGTCAAAATAAAATGAACCCGGGTAGGAGTTGTAGGAGCTAATGCAAAGACTTGGGAGACGTCCTAAAGTCGCGAACTCGCCCTACAACTTTAAACCGGTCACTCGGGGTGTCATGGGATCGCTATGTGTTTACTAATGTTCTATTACGTATGTTGGATGATGTGTTGTATAAAAATGTTGGAAAATGATTGTGGTGGAATGGGGAATATGGTAAATGATAAAGTGTTGTGAATAAGCATGTTGCATGATAGTTGGTTTACAATGTTGTTTGAAATTGTTGGAAAAGTATTTGAGAATGATGAATGATGTGGTGTAAAAAGGAAGTAGTTCATATATGACAATATGTGATGAATGATGATGTTGCAAGACAGATGATTTACAATGTGGCTATGCTAGTAACATGTGATTAGGGGATGTGATATGATTATGCATTATTTTGTTTGCGTAAAGTTATATAATAAGTTCATATACTTGTCTACTGTTGTATCATATGCACTTGTTAGATGAAAAATGTGGTTGAAATGGATGAATTGATTGGAAAAGATGAAGTGGCAATTGCATGAGAATAGGAATTTCGTGATTATGAATATGTTTAGGTGACGAAGTGGATTTGTAGTATTGTTGTATTAGTAACATGGAAATAGGATTTGTAATGTATGGGTATGTTTTGTGTTACGAAAAGTTATAAAGTTAAAGCATGCGGGTAGTACATGATTGATAAGTTGAATGTTATGTGAGCATGATAGATGTTATTGTTTGGCTTTTAGTAGAAAGTAACATGTGGTTAGGGATAGTGGTTTTACAAGTATCGAGTCACTTTTATTCACGTTGTTGATGTTTAAGTTGTTTGAAAGAGAAAATCAAATATTTATGTTGTCCGATTACAGCGGAGTGGTCTTTAAACTGTTATAACTTGAGATGTATATATGATTTTGATGTGATTCCAATTGGAGGTGATAGCTTGTCTTTTTACAATTATAACGATAGGTCACACGCCCAAAATGACCAAGAAACGAGTGAGATATGACCATTTTACGAAAATTGGACAGTGCTGAGAAATGCGTAAGGTACTCGATCGAGTGGCCCTTACTCGATCGAGTGCACCTCTTGTTACTCGATCGAGTAACCCTTACTTGATCGAGTAGCCCTGGTAATTTATTATACGTGCTCCTGACCTTCACCTACTCGATCGAGTAGGCTGCACTCGATCTAGTGACCCCTGTTTTGGGTCAAATGCTTATCTTTTGACTTCATTGCATATTATGTTTAATTCAAAGATGTTATTTGCTTCTTTATGCATTGTTTTACATGTGTGTCGGTCTTGATGCGTAAGTTACCCAATCTTATGATGTATTGAGTGGCACCTTATGGTGGGTATGAGTTCGGTGGGGAGGACATGAGTTATATGTGGTTGTGATGGATAGTGGAAAAAGAAAAGGAACTTTGATGAGCTGATTGAGGCATGGTGCAAGTTTTGTGAGACGTGGTGAGTGAAATAATTGCGAATTTGAGTAATGTAAAGGCAAGTGTATATGACCAATGAGTGATGTAAGTGTAAGGAACGTGAGAATGAAAAGGTTGAAAGGAAGGATGTGAATGGTAGCAACTTGGGATGTGTAAGGAATTATGGAGGGAGATGGTTAGATTGTGTTGGTTAAGAATATAGGTAATGAAAGGTCGTTGTAAAAGGATGGAGAAGAGTGGTATATAGTGAACTTAGATGGAGACATGTCGCGGCGTGGATTTGTAGATAGTAAGTGAGTTTGGGAGATTTGGTTTATTAAAAGGTAAAACTAGTGTGTGCTTTTTGGGCAATTAACGGTATGAAACGAGTTTTGGTTTGTGAGTGATAGCATGATGAGAGAAGATCCATGGTAAGAAAGATTGAGATGGTACTGATGTGAGATAATGGAATTTGAGTTTTGGAGCAACGAAAAGGTAACTGGATTACTAGAGAGTTAGGTACAAGGAGTAAGGAGATGAACTATTTATTGGTATTATTGAGTGTAAAGAGAAATGAAAGATAAAAGTAAGCTGAGAAAAATGTTGACAGGAGTTATGTGATATAGAAGTAAGGAATCGTCGAGATGTATGATACTATCATGAGAATGTGAGTTAATGGTTATATAGGAGTTTCAGGACAACATGATTGGTCATGAGTTTCGAGGAATTAAAGGAGTAAGAAGTTGGTAGAGTATCTGCATGATATGAGATTTTAGTGGAGTATTAGATGACGATACAATTAAAGACAGAATTGGGATGAATGTTCAGGTAAATTTTATTTATGGGTTTGATGTTCGTCATTTGGGATGCTAACCGAAGATGGGAAGGAAACCGTGATATTTAGGGATGAGTGTAAGAGGTTGATATATGAACGATGGTAGCGTTGAGGTGTTGTCACTTGTGGTTAAGGGTGATGATAAGCAGGAAAGATATCCATTCTAAAGAAGTTGATTTTGTGGAAACCGGATTAATATGTATGGCTGTGAGGGAGTATAAGATGTGGTTATAGAAGACGGTTATTAGTAGTTGAGTATTAACAGTATGGTTATATTTGGTAGGAGGTGATGGTTATGCGAATGAGAGAATGTGTCATGAGGGGCATACGAGTTAAGCTCGGGCGAGAGGTAACCTTTATCAAAAGGTAACTTACGTGATCAGGACTGACTAGTTGGATGTGATTACGGGTCTATCATGTGTATAAACGTTTGTGTGAGGTTCTGACATCACGATAAGTAGTATGGTGTGATAGTTATAAAGTTGTTATTTGAATGTTCTGTAATGCATGTTGGGTACGGTAACCTAATGGAATGATATTCAAAAAGTGATAGTTTGGGGTGATCTGGCATGGCTAGTTATACTTGTATGTGTATTAATGATACATGTTTCTTCTGTGAAAAGGTGTGGATCATATTCATGAGGTTCTTATCTGTTTCTTCCGTATAATATGTTGCGTTGTGACCTAGTAAAGCGGTTTTGAGTAGTTTTCTTGTCATGGAAGTTGTACTGAGTCAGTGTTTATGTGATTGTATAAGTTGCGATATCTATAGATGTGGCTGTTGTACCTCGGGTGGTGATCCGGGCAGGGTACTTCGTGTTGTGATGCGGGTATTTTCACGCTGCGGTGCGACTGTTGGTGGCGGTGTTGCGATGCCATAATCGGTTGTGGTGGAGTAGGCGGGATGATTATGATACGAGTTTTTGAAAGTACATACCAGTTATACATAGATTGTTGTTTTGTTTACTGCGGTTTCCTGCGAGTTTCGGTTTGGACAGATAGACGGTTGTTCTGTTTATTGATGTTTCTTACCAGCTTCAGTTTGGGGGTGAGGGTATAGTATAATATGGAAGAGGGTTGTATATGTTTCCGTTATTGTCATAGTATAGTGATATCCTGTTGATGGGACATAGTTGTGAGAGGTTGTTGGAGTACTTGTAATCTTCTTTTAGAGGGGGCATTGGTTGACATAGTCATGGTAAGTGATTTGTAGAACATGTGTTGTACTAATCTGGATGCTGCAGGTAATTCATAATCTTTTATTGGGACAGTGAGTATAGGGTGTTGGAAATTAGTATCATGTTAAGTTATGAGTGAGTTTTGCGGTAATGAAAGAAAAGAACTTGAGGATCTAGTGTGAGTGTGTGTAATAAGTGTGGATCGTGAATTATGTTTTTAGAGATAAGTGCTTTATATAGAGGAGTATTTCGTTTTACGGTAATGTGGAAGAATTGGAGTATTGGTTATGCTAAGGATTTTGTGGTATAGGTTAGGTGGTGTGCTGAATGAATTGAGGTATGAGAACTGTTTAAGTAAGAGAGACATGGAAATAGAAATGATGAGTGTTTAGGTTATAGGCGGTTATCTTTGACATGCGGTGGTGATGAGGATAATGAGAAGATATAGCTAAGGATCTAGTATTAGTGAGTTACGAGGACGTAACATTTATCTTAAGAGAAGTAGGATGCGACAAAGAGAGTTTGATGGTTGTGCATGTTGTAGTATAATTGGAAGTAGAGTGTTGGTGTAGCATAAAAGATGGACCTTTCTTGTGGTTGATTTTGTTAAAGGTCATGGCCGTGCTTGTAGTAGTGTGATGTCTAGGAGTGTGAGAATATTTCGATAGTGTTGACAGTTGGGTGATGATGTTTATGAGTTCGATAGTGTTGACAGTTGGATGATGATGCTATGAGTGGGAGTAAACTTCGAGGACGAAGTTCCTTTTAAGGGTGGTAGAATCTAACATTTCATTTGATGTTTATGAGTGTCTTGATATTGGATTTTCTAGCGGATAATATGTTAGTGAAACGGAGCTAGCGGCGTTGGTGGATGGTAGTTGGTAATGTATGGAGTTACTATTGAGAGAGACTACAATGTAGTTGATACGATATCGTGAGCCATGTTGTGGAGGTAGGCGTAGTTGGTGGAGTTGGTGTTAAGAGTTCATGTTTTATAGGCTGGGGTTTTGTTTTGAGTTCTTAGTTGCGTTGTTGTGTCTTGATCGAGTTAGTATGTTTGTTTTGAGTATGGGTTGAACTTCGGGTATGAAGTTCTTTTTAAGGATGGAAGACTGTTATACTACGGTTTTCTATGTCTATGGGTACTCCATGGAGTGGGACTACTCTGTCGAGTAAGTATGTTTTTATACGAAACAGTAGGATACCTGTGTTAGGTTTATTTACCTCTTATTAGACTCCTCTAATAATGAACTAATTAACTTCTTAATTATTTGTTCTGTAGAACTATTGCATGCATAACGAAATAAGAGATTAATGAGGAAAAACAATGTCCCTTACATTGTTATATGGTTCGAAATATTGGGCACAAATAAGGTCACCTTCCTTATTTGTTCTTGAGCTTAAAATGATGGATGATCCTCCAAAAATCCCAATGTAGAGATTCTCCTTTGATTGCACCCAAGACTAATCCCTTAAACTAGTATACTAATTAACTAGATTACTACACTAGTACCCTTAAAATTAATTCTAATATTGTTATTATTACTACACTAGTAACCTCATTTTGATATTAGAATTGATGAACAAATTCTTGTTTTCTAAAAACTTGTTTAAGAGAGAACTAGAGAGAATATGGAGCAATTTTGCATGTAATGTGAATGAATGAACAATAAGAGAACAAAATTCTCTTAAGAGGAGGAGGGAGGACCAGTTGGAGTATGTCCAAAAGGGCATCTTCCGTTTTCCTTTTGGTCTTCACAAGAAATAGGTTGTGTAAGACATGTAAGAGTAGGTGTGTAAGAATTATAGTGTAGATATGATTAGCTATTTTATCAAATGAAATAAAACAACCACAATCCATCACTACTCCCTCCATATTTCGGTCCATATCACATAAAATGGACTACCATTTTATTTTGTCAATTTGTCATTTGTCACACAATATGTCACATGTAGTATGTTACATGTTATTAATTAATTTAATGCATATTTATCAAATAAATATCAATTTTATAAATTAATTAAATTACATACAACAAATTGACTAGTGATACTTGATCACATAAATAAAATGGGTTATGTAATTATAATTCACAACATCTTGTAAGTATAATTAACCATTCATTCTTATCTCTATTGTTTCACAAACAATAAACAATTCTAGTAATAAAGTATTTCAATTACTAAAATAAATCTTATTTAATCCCATTACAATAAGATATAAATATTCTCTCTCAAAAATGAATTGTTCAATTTTAAGGAATTGATTAACTTGTATCGTCATACAATTAATCAATTTGTCTATTAAGGGAATTTTCCTTTAGGTGTGACCTTAAGGGATCAACTGACCACCACCGTCAAACGACAGTAATGTCAAAATCTAATTAGCCAATCATTACCGATTAATGATGATCGGTTGACTATATAAATGAATCATCCCTTATGTATTCTTAATATGAGATTTAAACATGTGATCGCACTATTGTTGAGGACACATATTCCAACAATCTCCCACTTGTCCGAGACAAGTGTGCGTCACCAATTCTCTTGTCCTATTACAATCTCCCACTCAATGCAAGGTGTCTCGCAGGTCGTACTTGCAGTTGATCATATATTGAGTGGTTTTCTCGATCTGGAGTGTAACAGTCTGACCGGAATTATCTACCATAGATACTTTCCGAGCTTGGCCATGCATTTTCAGTTCACTACTCTTCGAGTGGTCTTGAGATTTCAAATAACCCTGACAAGGGGGTGGACAATTTCTATCGCACTATTCCCTTTGTTTAGCCACAGTTCATCATAACCCAAAATATACCCATTTGACCTCAGTTACGACAGTCGTATAGCATAAATCAAAGCCAGTCAAAAAATTGTGCCAACTTGGGCGAATAGTCTTTAGTCAAAAGAATTGACTTATAAGAATACTATAGCAGCTCTTGCCACGACCAGGCTTTATGAATTACCATAACTCTATAAGCGGTCACGCTGACGAGTGTCCCATACTGATCTGCCTATGTGATCGACTAGTCATCCCATATGACTCCATGGCACTTGAACTTGCCATCAATCACATCACACTCTAGTCACTTTGAGACGTCACCTTCTATAAGTAACTAGGGGCCAATATTGTGTCAATCCAGTTCACTTTAATGGGATTCAATTTGTCTCTACAACCCATTTGGATTTAACAAAGTAACGGGTGAGTTTTAATAAAACTCAAACGATAAATGCGATTATCATATATGAATAATCAATACACTATTACTACTTCATATCTTATAATCTTTAGTGTACCTTTTACACTAGTTGAAATGCAACAAAAGCTTGGCAAGTGGATATACCATATATCCATATATTCCAATTTTATCAATTGCTATTTTCTTCTTTTCAATGTTATATCTAATAACATGAATTTATCTAAGTAGATGTCTAGTCTTCTTACTAGACTTGGGCTCTTTAACTTGAAAGATGCTCCCACTGTTATCACATAACTTGTGATAAGGTCTTTGGTAGAGGAATCTACTCTCATTCCCTACGTTGACCATTCTTATCACAATTACTTAGATTCCTTTTGTAGAATTTGCAATGCGCGAAACTAAAACACTTTTCTAGTCTCTTACTCCTAAGTAAATAAGACATCCTAGGATTTTAACAAATCCTTTTCGGTTTGGAAACTAAAGTTTATGCAACCCTTCAACTGTGAGACCCCCATACTCCAAGTGCCTTACCAGGACCAATGAGGTATAGGAACATCACCATCTCGGTTACTCGAGGCAATGAATATCATAAGACAATAACGAAACGTACTTTAAAAGTAAATATAATTTAAAGTTTACATGTTCAAAGCCAAACTGATAAATCAAATACAATTTCCAAAACCAAATGTCTACTATCCAAAACTGAAAACTAAAGACATCGTCTGACACAGCAGAAGACTCTTCTAATCCATGTGATAACTCATCCCATCTAGCCCAAAAGCGTCATATCAAACCTGCTCAACAACTGCTCACCATCCCCGAATGGATCACCACAGTTTTTAAAACAATTAAACGGGGTCAGTACTAATTACACGATATAAAACAAACATGAAACAACGGCTAAACAACTCAGTCAACACAACAATCCCCAGTCGACATCAACAATCTCCACACAACTGACTACACACTAAAGTGTGTAGCCCTGCCAGAGTACCCATCGCAACAAGTACTCCACGCCGCCAATGGGGGACCGCAGCCGTACCCACCAAATCCCCGCTCATCTCCAACGAGCGATAAAACCAAGTTCATTAATGTGCACATCCCTTCTGTGGCGGGTTCCACAGAAGGCGAATCAAGGGCGTGAAGCCACTCCCGCAAGTGACTCCACTCAGCCAGGGACGCACTCCGAAGAACACAGACAGATAAACAGTAATCACAAGACCACCTCAACAACCGTCTAAAACAATCAACAATATGAAATCACAACCGTCTGAAACAATCAACAATCACTAACTACAGCACAATCACCACAATCATGTAATTAATACCGAGTAGGGAAAACCTACCTGAAAAGGCAATTACCACAGATGGTCTAGCAGCTAATCAAAGTCGTTCTTCAATAAAATCACCTCCTATCAAACATACAATCATCATCTAATAAGCAAAATACCCCCAAAACCCCCAATTTACCCAACTAGGGTTTTAACCAAACTCAAAGAAACAACATAAAAACTATACAAGGATCTTACCCTCGACACAACGAACTCAATGTTGTAAAGAACGTGACGATCCGACAACCTTAGCCCTTGGGATTTGATAGTAACGCGATGACGGAGACAACGTAACTTCTTTTCTCTTTGAAGGGTTTTTAGAAAAGGTGAAAGTGATGAATAAAGTGACAGAAACATTTAAATATGAATCACGCGTTATTAACAAATCCCGTCAAAAACAACCCGTAAAAGTAACTTACTCGATCGAGTAAGTAACTTACTCGATCGAGTGCCACACATACTCGATTGAGTACCCACCAGACAGACTACTGTTTCGTATAAAAAACATACTTACTCGACAGAGTAAGCCCCACTCGATAGAGTACCCATAGACTCATAAAACCGTAGTATTACATCAACACATAACTTAGTTTATCATCCAAACATATGAACGAATCCTTAATTCTTCTCAAAAATCTTAAAGATGTTCTTTAAGGCTTTCACAAGACCATCTTATGAATTAACTTGTCATTGAGTTATTATGCTCCAAGCATATGTTACATCATGGAATGTGCATCTGTTGGCATACATGATCGTTCTAATGGCGGAAACATTAGCAAACGACTTCATGTGATCGACAACTTAATAGGTTCAGTGAACGACTATAACTCCATCATAGCAATTCCACTTTCAGCAACATGAATAACCTACTCAACCTTGTTGATGTTAAACCGATATGAAAGATCTTATCATCATAAGACTTTCAACTCTATGCCAATATTATCTCATATAGATTCGTTAATCTAAAATATGTCGCACCTTTTTCTAGTCTCCCAATCACTCTTGACAGAAGAGAGCATTGATAAATTATTCTCAATAAGTAATATGTCTTCAACATATAAGACATAGGAAAAATAATTCTAGCTCCCACTTAACTTCATGTATAATCATGATTCTTCAATCATGTGAATGAAACCATTCTCAATTATCACATGAACGAAAAGTATAATCCTTTGGTGCTTGCTTAAGACCATTCTAGGATCACTTAAGAAAGCTACACATAATATGTTAGGATTCTTAGATCTTCATATAAGGTTTTGTGTTTCAAACACCTCCTTCTCTAAATTCCCATTTTAGAAAAGTGAATTTTTAATATCATTTGCCATTCTTCATCAAAATGAATGTGGTGATTCCTAACATAATTTTATCTTGATCAACATCATGTCAATCTATGCATTTAAGTACTCTAAAGCTCCATTTACTTTGAAGAGACCCTCGCCTTAAAGTAAATCTACTCTTGAGTAACAATTTTCGGATTGTAATTCAATGGCTCGTGTGTAACAAGGTCATAATACCATTACTTTCACAAAGCAATATTTTAACCAATAAGACATGTACGGTAAACTCCCACTGAACTATACGCCCACTCTATCTTTATAGATTATAGTTCCATTACTTTCACAAAGTAACACATTAACTATAAGACATGTTTGTGACGATCCAATCTACTCCGACTCTATCTCTCAGAAATACATCTATCTTCTTGAGAGATAGCTTTGTGAGTCACAAACATACATATGGTGGAGTATTAGAAGTTTCTCTAGACTGACGCATTAGCTCATAAAAGACCAGCTCTATCATGGCAGCTTGATTCATGTGATATGCGAGTCTTATCCATGTCATCTGTTAAATAGACTCTCTATTTTAGGTATCTCCTCGTTGACCATCCGTTTAGAAAAATGTGTCCGTATTGTATCACAAATTCCCTAATATATGAGTTCAACAGCTCAACAAAACTTTATAATTGATCTTACATAAGTAAGTTGTTACTTTTAGTAACAATAGCATAAGGAGAATAAAATTCATAGCTTATAGACTTATAATGATCTAATCATTATAATTGTCAATTTGATCAATTTAAGTCGATAATATTACGTTTCTCTATGCAAGTAGTGTATGAAGATAAATTTTAGAACAAACGATACGATAAAACAAGTGACTTGGGTTGCAAACCAAGTCACCAATATCCAAAATACAGCCCTTGTTTAAAGGATACAATCAAATTTCCAAGTCGAACAAGGAAATTAAAATAGTTCTAAAATCTCAAAATACAACATGAAAATAAAGACAAAGCAACATAAAGCCAAGCTTCCATAGATCTAGTACCATGGTCGGCTACATCTAGCTTCCCTCAAGATCCTCTAAGCTTGCTTTTCTTTGCCTTTGTCCTTGCAAGGATGCCTTAATTACAATAAAAAGGGTAATCCTCACAACTTGTATCAACATACCAAAGTTGAGATTGAAACATAAAAGATAGGGATAGTTATTTACCTACTGGAATAACCTTTCCAGCTTTAATATCGCTAAGATATTTCGAACAATTCCTCTTCCAATGTCCAACACCACAACAATAGTGGCACTTGTCCCCGGATGGGGCACTGTACTTGGGCTTGGAGGAACTAGCTTCACCAGTCTTTGCTTTGTTCTTGTAGGGAGTTTTCTTCTTTCCCTTATTGCCACTTTTCTTGAAATTCCCTTTGCTCTTATGATTAAAATTGAGCACATCCTTGGTGGTGCTAATACTTAGCCCCATGTCCCTTTCGGCTTGCACAAGCATTTTGTGCAACTCATCATGGGAAACTTTCTTGTTTTGCATATTAAAATTCACCCTGAATTGAACATATGCCTTAACTTTGTTTAAGGAGTGAAGAATTCGATCAATGACGAGTTCCTCGGGAATCTCTACCTTTTGCAATTTTAAGGTCTCAACATGCTCCATCAACTTGAGCACATGAGGGCTAACTTTTTGGCCCTCCTTACTGTTGAGATCAAAAAATGCGGATGCCGCTTCATATTGTATGATACTCGGAGCTCGTGAAAACATGGTCACAAGTTTCGTATAGATCTCATGAGTGGTGCTAATCTTTATAGCACTTCTTTGGAGTTCGGCCTCCATTGAGAAGATCAACAGATTTTTGATCGCGGCCGACTCCTTTTGGTAAACCTCATAGGCTTGCCTAGCGGCGGTGGTAGACCTAGCATTAGGTTCGGCGGGAGAGGCCTCGGTAAGGTAACAAAGCTTGTCGTCACCCTCCGCGGCCAAGCGAAGTTGCGTGTCCCAATCGGCGAAATTGGATCCATTCTTTTCTAACTTACAACGATCCATGAAGGATCGGAGCCATAAAACATTGGTGAGAGTGTTGGAGCTAGTGGTTGCGGATGAAATTGGAGTTGCCATTGCAATTGAGAAAATGATTTCGACTACAAAATAGGAAGTGAAGGAATTAATAAACATCTATCATTTTAATAATACTTGTAAACATTTTAAACAAGTTTTAAGCATTTATATAGTGACCTCTACCCAACTATTATAAATGATCCCGATATCCAAATTCATATTAATTCGGGCACGGTGAGTCGATTCATCCCTTATTAATATAACTCGGTGGATTAACCTCTTAATCGATTCTACTTCTAGAACTCTCGGTCGATAAAATTACATTAATATTTATCTTTAGCCCGGAACACATGCGACTACGGTCACGAATACTTCCGTTGAGCTCAATCCAAATTTCGAAGTAATAACATTTTATTACCCACTTACCCAACGTAACAAGTTTAGTACTCCGGTGAGCCGAGCCTACTTCCTTATGAAATTGGGACTCATGGTTTCTACTATTTGGTAAGGCTAATTATCAATTATTATTTAGTGGGAGGTCTTGTCAATTTATTATCTATCACGTTTTAAGTGAACAAAAGCGGTGAACTACGATAATTATAATTGACACGGTCGATAACTCGATATGATATGCATGTGATATTATGGCGATTTGGCAATGCATGCAACATATTAAAAGAAATGCAAAGCAATAATAAAAATTCCTAGTATGGCTTTCCTAAAATAGAAAATCAAATAATCTATTACATATTCAGAAACCAACTCCTTTGGTCCCTTGAATCTTCAAGTGGCACGCCTCCCAAGAACACCGTCTTCGTCGGAACGCCTTTCCGAATGGCACCGTCATGAAGTAACTCCATGATTACAAATAATAATAAAAAATACAATGCTATTCCCATTATACATTTATAATATGGAAAAACTAGTTAAAATAAAAGTGATACGAGATCACATTAAATTACAACCAAATCAATAATCCCTTTCATTACGGGTATATCGATTAAAACTAAGGCCATACTAAGATAAAATTATATAATTCAAAATTATATAAAAAATATTCAACAATTGAAATATGCAGCATTATAATATGTGTCTATCATGCCAAATTATGTGCCAAATCGCCCTATTTAACTTATATCGTTTATATAATCCGGTTTTATGGAAATACGTGATAATAACTTCTGAAAATCACAAATCAATACTTAAATCACATTTAAGCTCAATTTAGTTATCCCAATATTCTTAGGACTCGAAAATTAGTCATCACACAATTTTTGACAATAATTCAACTGGATTTAATTTTATGCTCATTTTTTACCTTAAAATCATAACATTTATGAAATAAATCCAAATTAAATTACAATAATTTCAAAATTTGAATTTTAAATTTTTGAACATTCTGGAATATTTTCATGACACTCATAATGTCAAAAATCATGGTTAAAATTTTTGAATTTAATTTTGAGAAAATATAGTTGCAATTTATCGTTTTTATCTCATAAAACATCTAAAGTATCCAAAAATTAATCCAATAAATTTTACAACTTTAGATCTGATAAGTGGGATATTTATGAAACCTAAAATAATTTTCTCATGCCATGTAATTCATTTTAGCTGTTTATGCTAAAATAGTCACTATTTATGCTATTTTTAAACTAAAAATTCATACATCATACTAAATGAGATCATTTCATCTCAAAATTTACATACACTGTTTAAACCATGCATGTGACAACATATTAAAGTTTTATGGCCTGGTTCGAAACTTAACTATTTTTAACCATTTTACCTCTTTTAATCCATTTTTATCTCATAAAAATCATAAATCATGCAATATTAATCAAATTAATACGAAATTTTACACACAACTTGCAAAATATGCATGTGAGGTTATATAAAATTTTCATGGTCAGAAACTAAATTTAGCCATTTTTAGTCATTTACACTCCATTTATTCCATTTTTATCACATAAAAATCATAAATCATGAAATTTTAATCACTTTAATATAAAATTTTACATGAAATACATAAAATATTCATGTGAGGTCATATTAAAAGATCACGGCCAGTAGTGATATTTAACCATTTTTAGTGAATAAAAGTCCATTTTACTCATAGAAATGTAATAAAATCACTAAAAATCATTAAAATGAGCAATAAATTACCATAAATCATAAAAATGATCTAAAAACATTTTAGGATGAGAATATATAACATGCATCATGATTTCGTGACTTACTCTTATAAATCACAAATTTTTAGTTTTATATGTTAACAAATTAACTCGGAAAAAAATAACCGATTATGCATGCAACATCCTATGCTCTAATACCACTTGTTAGGTTTATTTACCTCTTATTAGACTCCTCTAATAATGAACTAATTAAATTCTTAATTATTTGTTCTTTGATCTAGTGCATGCATAACAAAATAAATGATTAATGAGGAAAAACAATGTCCCTTACATTGTTATATGGTTCGAAATATTGGGCACAAATAACGTCACCTTCCTTATTTGTTCTTGAGCTTAAAATAATGGATGATCCTCCAAAAATCCCAATGTAGAGATTCTCCTTTGATTGCACCCAAGACTAATCCCTTAAACTAGTATACTAATTAACTAGATTAATACACTAGTGCCCTTAAAATTAATTCTAATATGTTATTATTACTACACTAGTAAACTTATTTTGATATTAGAATTGATGAACAAATTCTTGTTTTCTAAAAACTTGTTTTAGAGAGAACTAGAGAGAATATGGAGCAATTTTGCATGTAATGTAAATGAATGAACAATAAGAGAACAAAATTCTCTTAAGAGGAGGAGGGAGGACCGGTTGGAGTATGTCCAAAAGGGCATCTTCCTTTTTCCTTTTGGTCTTCACAAGAAATAGGTTGTGTAAGACATGTAAGAGTAGGTGTGTAAGAATTGTAGTGTAGGTATGATTAGCTATTTTATCAAATAAAATAAAACAACCACAATCCATCACTACTCCCTCCATATTTCGGTCCATATCACATAAAATGGACTACCATTTTATTTTGTCAATTTGTCATTTGTCACACAATATGTCACATGTAGTATGTTACATGTTATTAATTAATTTAATGCATATTTATCAAATAAATATCAATTTTATAAATTAATTAAATTACATACAACAAATTGACTAGTGATACTTGATCACATAAATAAAATGGGTTATATAATTATAATTCACGACATCTTGTAAGTATAATTAACCATTCATTCTTATCTCTATTGTTTCACAAACAATAAACAATTTTAGTAATAAAGTATTTCAATTACTAAAATAAATCTTATTTAATCCCATTACAATAAGATATAAACATTCTCTCTCAAAAATGAATTGTTCAATTTTAAGGAATTGATTAACTTGTATCGTCATACAATTAATCAATTTGTCTATTAAGGGAATTGTCCTTTAGGTGTGACCTTAAGGGATCAGTTGACCACCACCGTCAAATGACAGTAATGTCAAGCTCTAGTTAGCCGATCATTACCGATTAATGATGATCGGTTGACTATATAAATGAATCATCCCTTATGTATTCTTAATATGAGATTTAAACATGTGATCACACTATTGTTGAGGACACATATTCCAACAACCTGATGGGTACTTGATCGAGTAAGTGTGACACTCGATCGAGTAAGGGGCACTCGATCGAGTAAGTGACTTACTTGATCGAGTAAGTATATTTTACGGGTTTGATTAGCCGGGTTTTGTTAATAACGCGAGATTAATATAAAAGCTTCCGTCACTTTTCCTAAACACCTTTATCATCTAAAACCTTTCAAGAAAATATTAGGAGTTACGTTGTTCGCATCTCTCGCGTTATTGGCAAATCCTAAGGGCTAGAGTCGTCGGATCGTTGTGTTCTTTACGCCGTTGAGACCGTCGTATTGTGGGTAAGCTTCTAGTGTGATTTTTATATCATTTCATTGATTTTAGTTGAAACCCTAATTGGGTAATTTGGGGGATTTGGGGAGTATTGTTGATGTTAGATTGTGATGGTATGATTATGTGTTTATAGGAGGTGATTTCATGGAAGAACGATTATGCTTAGCCGATTGTGACGATCTTGGTGATTGCTTTCCAGGTAGGGGTTCCCTACTCAGTATTGATTACATAATGTTGTTGATGGTTGATAATTGTTGTTGGTTTGTATCGTATTGGAATTGATAATTGGTGATTGTGTTGTATATTGTGATTGGCTGCGATTGTTTGTCTGTGATCTTCGGGGTGCGTCCCTGGCTGAGTGGAGTCACTTGCGGGAGTGGCTTCACGCCCTTGATTCGCCCCTTGTGGTTCTCGTCACAAGGGGGATGTGCACATTAATGAACACGGGTTTATCGCTCGGATGAGATGAGCGGGGCTTAGGTGGCAATGGCTGCGGTCCCCCCACTGGCGGCGATGATTACCTGTTGCGATGGGTAATCTGGCAGGGCTACACACTTTAGTGTGTAGTCAGGTGTGTGGAGATGTGATGGAGTTTGAGTTAATTGAATTGGCTGTGGTATTGTTTTATTGCAGCTGTTTGTTTTGTGTAATCAGTACTGACCCCGTTTAAATGTTTTAAAAACTGTGGTGATCCATTCGGGGGTGGTGAGTAGTTGTCTAGCAGGTATTCTATGGATGCGCACGGGATTAGCTGGGGATGGAGTTGCCACGAGTCTGATAGTAGTCTTCCGCTGTGTTGTCTTTATACTTTTGTACTTCAGTTGTAGTTTGGTTTTAGAACAGTTGTACTTTACTTTACAGTTGGTTTTGTTATGTAGTCACTTAAACTTATTTATTAAAGTATGTTTCTTTATTGTCTATTTGATATACATTGCCTCGGGTAACCGAGATGGTAGCATTCTCATGCTTTAAGTGGTCCTGGTAAGGCACTTGGAGTATGAGGTGTTACATTCTTTAGTCCATTTCCATTCCTAGTGACAACGTGGGGGCTGTCCCACGAGTCACATGTCTTTTTGAGTCTATGTTATATACATTCATTATTCATTTCAATAAAAGTACACTTTTCAATCCACAATTCAATCCTATTTCTTTCTTTACCCTTTTCCTGTGACAACAAGAATTGATTTGAGACATTTTTAAAACGAATGACAACACATGCCAGGCCAAGGTGAGTACACTTAGATGATGTTCCATTCTGAGTTGTAGAGGACCCGAAACTCCGTGTCCATTTTCTTACATATTCCATGTCTGGCAATAGAAACCTCACTATAACCCAGTTTAGGACGAGCCTATCTCAAGAGATTCTAGGACGAATCCAGACCATCTCCCTTGTTGACGATCCATGATGGAAGGCAAGCCCATTCCCCACAATAAACAATCCTGTTTACTAAAGACCAACCCGTTTCACACTAAAGGTGCTAGTCTGACCCAAATCCATGGTAACAAGCAAATCCGAGACGATACGAGCCATGATCAAAGACAAAGGCGCAATCAAGAGATACCAAGCTCAATATCCAAGGCCGCAGTTAGGTCCGTAAACCAAGACAAAAGTTTTAAAAGGAGAAGGCTCAATCAAGCAGGTCAATGTCAAATATTCAAAGTTAAAGTTATCTTCAAAAACCTCAATCAAGAATCCGAGCAAAAAGCCCAGATATATTTCAGACCAAGAATTAGAGTCTGAATCAAGAACAAGCCTGAACTCAAATACTGAGCAGAATACTGTTGAAATCTATATAGAATAAAGACATTGATGAAGATGGTTAGCTAGCACCCTCACTTAGCCTTTCACACATCACACACCCTAAGTCCTTCTCGAGACCGTTACAGGGAGATAGTTAGGAATTTTGAGAATCCTCTCAAGCTCGTCAAGTATACCCATCCTTTAGAGCCAAGACATGGGAACTTGAACCCACGTCATTTTAACCTACCCTTATGTGTCAGGCTACATCAAGCCAGGAGACTCCATTTCCAAGGCATAACCCCATAAAGCCTTAATTCCACAAAATCAAGCTCCAGAGATTTGCTCATCAAAGCCTCTTATTTCTGCGCTCCACATTCTAAATATCCAATCCCGTTTCACCTTGACCCAGACACGGAGTCTTCAAATACTTTGCTACCTAGGATGGGGGGTACCCATATCCATCCTTAGGATCCACTTCTAAGTGTGCTCACATGACAAGGAAATTTTTACAAAATTAGTTATACCTCTTTGGTCTATGATCAAAGGGAGTTATCTTAAATCGATTCTTCGAGTCACCAAAGTAATATTACCCTCCTGACCCATGCACATTAAGGCCCTGACAGCATAGCTTAGGCACACACCTGAACTACGAGCATGGTTTGATTTCACCTCTTCAGGTGGATACGTAGGCAGTTCTTTCTTAGACAAGAAGGATACAACCACAACACCCAAACAAAATTAACCAAACCTCAGAACTACGACCTGGTTTGATTTCACTTCACGTGAATACGTAGGTAGTCCTCAAGGACACAACCATCCCAACCATCAACTTTCAACCTCAATTATCGATACCCATTTTACAACCATCCATTTCCATTTCATAACCTTCCAACCACAATTTCCATTTATACCTCTTTACTGGGGGCTCCTTTTTGTCGCCCAATCTCTTTTTTACCAAATTCCAGAGTTATCTTCTCATCCTGGGGGTTTCTCTTCTATGATACCACCCTTCCTTTATTCTTCTCTTATTTTGAGTCGAGCTAGTGCTTGGTCCAGACATTGACAAAGGTCTTAGATCGATTCTCCAAGTTATCGTGCCTCAAGAGGAGTCCCTTTAACAACAAATGGTGGCGAAAGATGTCAAAGTAGACAGATGATCTGTGGCTCATGCCTTGCCTTTATATGACGTCATCATGCTTGCAATTCTTCTACCTTTGGAACTGATACGTATTGTCACCCACGCTTGGCTGGGGGTTGCGCATACTTAAGCAAAGTCTGTCAAATTCGTCCCTGTGTCGCGTCAAATCTAAGTCAACGTTGCGTCAGTCTATCGTCCTGCATCCTAGTGAGTCGATGTCGTGTCAACTCATGTATCTAAAGGCCATTGAATATGTATAATGCATTACAAATTCCACCTTTATTTCAAGTTTTAAACAATTTTATAAAGAAAGAGCATTCTAAACTTGTATGTTTCCTTCCTCATTTGAGGTCCATGTGCTAATTGCGTTTCCTCATATGATGTGTGCTATTTGCCTATTAGATTGCGTTCTTGTATGGCTACTAACCATGCAGGTGAGTGCCAGAAGCAGTGCTCGCTCCAACTGGGGGCTTCGCTCAAGTCTTCATTCTCCCCAACGCCGGTCGAGGTATTCCCTAGCAGTATTCGCAGTGATGCTCAAGGTTTCTTTCATGGTGATCTAGATATTCTAAATCGTCGATGTGTTCCCAGCGAGAGTTCATGATCACTAAATACAGTTCATGGGCTTCTCCTCTTTATCGGAATTTCGCTTGCAAATGACCCAAGTGGAATTTCACATCAGCGACGCTAAGGACGCGTCATCATAGATTTATTCTCTTCAGCGGTGCTAAGGATGCGTCGTTGTCAATTCTTTCTCTTCAGCGGTGCCAAGGGCGCGCCGTTGTCAATCAAACACCTTTATTTTCCTCAGCGATGCTAAGGACCCATCATTGTCGATCCTTTGTTTTCTCCTCAGCGGTGCCAAGGGCGCGCCGTTGTTGACTCAAAATATGATTTTTTTCCCCAGGGAGTTCGAGAGAAACAATTCCCGGAGAGTTCTGTCCTTTCAGATAACCCTTTCAGGATAAACCTTCAGATCTTTCAGAAACTTGCTTTAATCTTTCAGATAACCCTTTCAGGATAGTTCTTCATATACTCAGACAATTCTTTAGATCCTTTAGATAACCCTTTCAGGATAATCCTCCCTTCAGATAATCCTTTATTCCTTTAGGACAATCCCTTCACATGTTCAGACAACTTTCAGATAATCCTTTTCAATCCCCTTCAGTAATTTCCAGAAGTTCTTTTCAGTTAAGTCCCCTTTTAGTCCTTCATAGAGTTATCCTTCAGCCTTCCCATTAGAGGGAAATAGCCTTCAGAGTTAGCCTTCAGAAGTGTTAAGAAGTTTCTTCAGAATCCCTATAACCCCCTAATGCTTTCAGACACCAAGTTATCTTCAGACCAAAGAGTTTTGCCGAAGCGCCATCTGTCTCGTTTCACCCAGGGGTGTCTCAGGTATGGTTTCTTCTTATGGCTGGCGAGCTTCCTTACGTAGTCTAATGTACTTTAAACGACCCTCCCCGAAAGTCGACAGACTCTAAAATGTTCCCGACGACAGGTCCTTGGCTCAGACCCCTTGAGCCGCCTCGCGTCGCCATAGTCTTCAGGTTTTAATCTTCGATTGACCTGAGGGCTATACTTTAACTTTCGCCTTGTCCAAGCGTTAGTCAAAATGGGGGCTCTGTAGATACCTCATTTCTACACCTTCCGCCAGCCACCCAAGGAAGATTGGGCCGCATGTTTGGTACGAGGAATGATTTATGACAGTTCGTAAGTTTATCGTCAAGTGATAGCTCAATGTGGACATGGCCCACCTACACGCCTAGCCAATCTGTGGACGTATAGCGGTCTTTTGAAAGCCATGCTCGGCGGCGTAAAAATGCCTTCGACCGGATCATTTTAGATCGGTCGGTTTCGTCTCGGTAAGGGTCTCGAAACGATTAGAGATGTTCGGAGTCGCCACCAAGCATTTGTGGGATGCCTGGAACCCGTTCGAATTCCACTTTATACCTTGGTCAAATCGAAGCACAAAGCAGCGTTTGACATAGGTACTAAAGATAAGGAAATCGTCCCTCTTTAGCATCCTATCTCTAGAATGACTCTCGTACGCCCTGGATAAGGTCGTCCACTATCCAAAGTTTCTGAGTAAGAGGTGAAGGTACGTATTGGGAAGCCCTTTAATCAGACACCCAATTCCGCCCGCGTTTAGCGGCCTCTACTGATCGATCTTGGTTGGTTGAATGCAAAAGTTGATAAAACGGTTTAAATGCATGAATGCGCGTCCAATAATTTAAACCTAATATGTGAGAGCTTTCTAAGTCGGTTGATTTAATCCAAATATCAAGTATAAGATGTCGAGTTGGATTAATGGTTGATTTGCATGCAAGACGGAAATTAAACATCCATTTACCGTATTAGGTTTAGGGTGCATAACATGTCTTAGTAAGGCATTTTACAAATATGGTTTTGAATAATCGAATAGTCATCTGATCCGTCCTATATCCGGGTTAACCGGAGTCGGGATCGTCCTAGACTAATGCTGGAAGGGAACATGCCCTGTACCAAATGGCTATAAGAGGCACGAGCCAGCCGGAGGTGTAAGGAGCCTCCCTCTTGTTTTGAAAATGAGAAAGAAAAGGCCTGCTAGAGGCGCGGGTTAGCCAACGGTTGTATGCCGTGTTCTGACTGTTTAGAAAGCGTTATAAAACATGTTGAAAATGGGTTTTTGAACCCGGTTTGGTTTTGAAAGGGTCGTTTAGACCGCATTTGTTGATTTGAAGAACTAGACTCGAATAATCATCATTATTTGATGATATTCGGTGTCGGGTTCGGTTTGACAAACTTGACATGAATAGTTTTGAAAATGATTATGGACTAATTGTTTTAAGTCCATTTTGAATGTAATTAGTCGGTACTCGTCATCGTACCCGGGTTAAAATCCGGCATGGTATGTAGAACCAAGGATGATTTTGTGTTGGTGACTAATGTGTTTGTTTGAAAATGTAAAGAAATGAAATAAAAGGGTTTAAAATACCTTTTAAATGTCATTAACCAAATATTATCACCGAAACACGGATTTAACCGTCATGGTATGAAGAACCAAGGGTGAAAAATGCTTTATGGTTAAAACATGTGAAATGAAACAAAAGGTTTCGAAAATACTTGAAATGGTAAAAACCGATTACAAATATGAAAAACGGATTAAGGGAAATGACGAGAACAAACACGGTTGATCTCTGGTCTGAGTACCCCATTTAGGCGCGAGCCATTTGGCGACCTAAGGGGCTTCTGCCTCAGACCAAAAATCGGTTTTGGCTCGTTTATCCCATGTTTTGGTTCATAATATGCATGTTTTAGCATGTTAAAGTCATGAAACAAATGAAAACATAATAAAAGAGGATATTTACACCCTCATACTTACATGTTTGGTTATGGCGAGTGACCGACGTAAGTGTAATAACTCGTTTGATCGAAAAAAATCGGTTTAAAACCGTTTTGGTAAGTAAAGAGTGTTTTAAAAGTTTAGTGACGGTGAAGTGGTCAAAGTGGTCGGTCAAGTGGTTTAATGCACGATGACGGTACCAAACAATGCGTAAGGCTCGTGTTTACGATCGGTAGGTCGTAAATAAGCGTCGGATTGTGACTTAAGGAGTCGAGTCGAGAATTTTAAGGGAGAAAAGAGGGGGCGGACACTCGCGTAAGTCTCAAATGGGTGGCATTTGAGGGGTATTTATAGGAGAATGAGTGGTTGTGTGTGTTTTGAGCGACGTGGGCACCTGGGCTGCTCAAAGAGGCGCGAGCCACGTCGCGGCACTTCGAGTTGTGTTGTCACTATCACAACAAACGCAATCATGATTTGTTCTATCCTAGGTTTTGTAGTCACATGTTTGGTACTTGACCAACATGAATCCGGGAAACCTTAGCATAGAAGGTTTGAGATATTTTGGTTTTTGTGTTTGACTCGGCTTGACTCGTTGTTGGAGTCGGGATTTGAATTTTCGAGTCGGTTTTTGGTCCGGTGTCGGTTTTGACTCTAGTTAGTGTCATTGCGACCCCGTCGTCGTGCATTAAACACTCCAGGTATTTTTGAAATGTTTTGAAATGTTTTATTTTGAAATCGTTTTAAGTTTTCCGACGTAAAGTTGTACACAAACCGTCGATCAAACGCTGCGATCCCAAAACATGTTGTAGTCCGATAATCATCGGGTGTTTGTTGGAGTCTCGGCAGATATTGGGTATCTCTGAGCCCCCACTTTGGACCGAGGCTTGGACAGGGCGAAAGTCAAAGTAGAGTCTCCAGGTCAATCGAAGATTACAACCTGAAGACCCAAGCGACGTCGAGGCGGCTCGAAAGGATTCAGGCCAAGGACCCGCCGTCGGGAAGGGCGACTCCAAGGCGACTCGAGGGTATGAGTCATGGACCTATCGTCGGGAACATTTTAGAGTCTGTCGACTGTCCGTGCGGGTCATTTAAAGTCCGTTAGACTACATACAAAGGCTCGCCAGCCATAAGAAAGAGTCATACCTGAGGCATCTTCGGGTATGTCCTTGCATGGTTGCGGATAAAGGCTCGCCAGCTATGGTGCGTATGTGAGGAGGGCTCGCCAGCCGCGATGCGTTGTAAGGCTCGCCAGCCGAGACAAGGAAATGTACCCGAGGTATCTTTGGGATCTGTCTTTGAAAGGGTGCGGGCAAAGGCTCGCCAGCCGTGGTACGTATGTGAGGAGGGCTCGCCAGCCGCGATGCGTTGTAAGGCTCGCCAGCCGCGATGCGTTGTAAGGCTCGCCAGCCTAGACAAGGAAATGTACCTGAGGCATCTTCGGGATTTGTCCTTGGAAGGGTGCGGACAAAGGCTCGCCAGCCGTGGTGCGTATGTGAGGAGGGCTCGCCAGCCGCGATGCGTTGTAAGGCTCGCCAGCCGCGATGCGTTGTAAGGCTCGCCAGCCGAGACAAGGAAATGTACCCGAGGCATCTTCGGGATTTGTCCTTGGAAGGGTGCGGACAAAGGCTCGCCAGCCGTTGTGCGTATGTGAGGAGAGCTCGCCAGCCGCGATGCGTTGTAAGGCTCGCCGGCCCGCGATGCGTTGTAAGGCTCGCCAGCCGAGACAAGGAAATGTACCCGAGGCATCTTCGGGATTTGTCCTTGGAAGGGTGCGGACAAAGGCTCGCCAGCCGTGGTAAGGTCGGTTAATGGACCATGGGAGTAACCGCGTCGATTGGGCTTGTTTTGAGAATAGCGAACTCATGATGTCGCTGGGGAAATAGTGAGTATGGGTTCTCACTATCACTATTTTTGGAATGAGTGGGTTTCGCGAGGAAGCCCCCTGCTGGTATTTGAAGGAATAGTGAATTTGGAATTTTCACCATTCGGTTTGAATTTGCAGTGGCGGTTTTGATCGCCGTTTGTTCTAATTTTGAAGGAAAATAGCAAATTTGAGTTTGCTATAGCGTTTGAAGTGACGGTTTATGTGCCGCCGTTGACATTTGATGGAAATAGTGAATTTGGAATCTTCACCATTGATTGAAGTGACGGTTTATGTGCCGCCGTTGACATTTGAAAGAAATAGTGAATTTGGAATCTTCACTATTGATTGAAGTGACGGTTTATGTGCCGCCATTGACATGTGATGGAAATAGTGAATTTGGAATCTTCACTATTGATCGAAGTGACGGTTTATGTGCCGCCGTTGACAGTTGATGGAAATAGCGGTTTTTGAATTTTCGCTGTTATTTTGAAGTTGGAGGAAAATAGCGATTTTGAATTTTCGCTATTGTTTTTGAAGTTGGCGGTTTCGATCGCCGTTTGCTTGACGTTTTTGAAAATAGCGAATTTGAATTTTCACTATTTGGTTTTGTTTGTTTTCGAGGAAATGACGACATTCAATTTCGCTGAAAAGAAAAGGGGAGGCCTGGTTTAGGCGCGAGCCATCTGGCGTTAGAAGCCGGCTTCCCTATTTTCTGTTAAAAAGACGCGAGGTTGAGCTGCGGATGATTATTCATCTTCAACCTCAAAATCTCGCCAAAATCGCCATTAAAGGACCTTCTAGCTTGCTTTTGTCTGTGCCATTGTCAACAAATGTCATCTCAAAGTAAGTATTTCCTCTTAAATCTTTTCAAATTTGTCGATTTTAGCTTGATTGAATTAGGGCGAAATTTTGCCCCAAAAATCGAATTGGGCGTTTTTGATTGAGCCAATTTTGAGTGAAATTGATGTTTGCATTAGGTTAGAAACCTTTTTAGGAGTATAGGGGTGCTTTTAGTTTGCATTTTGGTCCCCGTTCCCGCTCCCTGTGCTCGAAAAACGTGATTGAGGCGAGAAACCGTCTCATTTCACAATGCCAAGTTTATTTGCTTGGGTAGTGGGTCCCACTAGGTTGCATTGTAGTTGGGAAAACCCGTGTTTGCCATCTAAGGACTTTCGTTGGATGTTTGTGGGCAAAATTGGATTTTTGCCTTTTGCGACGGTCTTACGTCTGACAAAATAAGCGTCTGTTTGGGCTTGAATTGAGTCAGTTTGCCTTGAAATGGACCTTATTGGTATTTTAGGTCACCTTGGGGCGTGATAAAATCACGTTTGCCTTTTTGCGGTCGTTTTTGGATTTTTGACCGGTTTGGGGCTCAAATTAGCGTATGAATTGCCTTTTTGAACCGTAGAAAAATCCCATTGTGTCGGGAATGTATTTTGGGTTGTTGGCAGACCTTGTATGGGTCTTGAAATGCCGTTTTTGTGGTTTTGATTCGTCTTTTGCTTGAAAAGAGGGGCGAGTCGTTTTTGTTTGTTTGTTGTGAAGGGTTTTTGTTTGGTTGGATTTTGGGCGGGATTGCCCTTTGTTTTTTGTATTGCAGGATGAGTTTTGGTGTTTTTGGATTTATCCATTTCATGCCATCGTAATGCCGAAATTTCGGCTGACGTTTTTTTTGTTGTTGTTTTTTTTTTTTATCGCAGGGTATCGTCTGGGACCGATGGGGTCCGTTGTTGAGTCTTTGGAGGAGGAAGTCGATCCTGGAGGGGATGTAGCGGCCGAGGAGGCTGCCGTATTCGAGGCGGTGGTGGAGGATGCTTCCGTAGAGGTGGATAGGCGGCTGATATGGCCGGGTTGTCCTTTCGTTGTGGCTCATAGACGGGGTGGGCGATGAGTGGGGTTGATGATCGGAATGGTGCATCGCATCATGGTTATCGGCCTCCTCATCATCCGAAGTCGCAAGACACTTTGTCTTCTTTTTTGTCATGGAGCGGGAGCGGAGGGTTATCGTCATGGTAACCTCCCTGCTTTATTTGTTGCTCTCTGTTTCCCTGTTGCTCTCTTTCTTTTCCGTTTGAGAGGATAGAGAGTGCTTAGTTCGGTAGGTGGCGGATAGCCCCCAGTTCGTTGTCTTAGGCCAGTGTCTCTATGATAGACGTTTGTTTTAGGCCAGTGTCTGTATGATAGACGTTTGTTTTAGGCTAGTGTCTATATGATAGACATTTGTTTTAGGCCAGTGTCTGTATGATAGACGTTTGTCGATGTATTTTGCGTAAGGCGGTTTGTATATATGTGTTTTTGGATTGTGGTTTATTTTGTGATTTTTGGCCTTTTGTGTTGTGTTTCGGAGGAGCGCTTGTCGGCTGTTGATTCTCCTTTTGCTTTGCACCAGTTCCTGCATCGTTAGTGTAGAAAAACAGGCAACATATACCACATACGCATAAACGTAAACACGTAGAAGAAATTGATTGTAAACACGTAAAGCATTTGAAAATCAAAATTAACCAAGATGACTTGAAGTTAAAATTGAAATTTTGAAACGGAATTTGAAAATTCCATGACAAAATCGCCACGTTCGGAATTCAAAAGGAATTGTTGAAAATTTGAGCAATTAACTCGTGTCGTGAACTAAATTGCATTGAAACTTTGAAAATTGACTCGAAAAAAAATAAAAAACTCAAACCGTCAGGAAAGAATTTTTTGAAAAGGATTTTTGCGAGCATATTTGGCTTTTGAGGTCAAGACCCGAATTTGTGAGCGCTTGAAATTTTGAGGAAAATTGATGTCGTGTTATCAATTTTCGATTTTGATTTTTGTTTTGCGAAATTCCGAAAAATTTTCGGAATTTCGACTGACATGGAAACGATCCATCGCGGATCGGCGCGACTAGCCCTTCCCCCCTTTAAAAAAAGAAAGAAAAATCCGTATGTTTAAAGCTGCGTCATGGAAACCGTGTCGGATTTCGTAAAACGCGAAAACAAGGAAATGTGAGTGTGAAGAAACACAAAATTTCCCGGATCATCCCGAAGAGGCGCGAGGTTCCTGGCGGGAGGTTTGAGGTGTCAGGAGAAAACACATGTTGAAAGAGACAGGTCAACAGCGGGAATCCTGGAGAAGCCTCAAAGAGGCGCGAGCGTCTTGGCGATGTAAGCCGGCTCTCCTCTTTTTCTGAAAAATGCGCTGATCATTTTGTATAAATAGAGACGTTTGCGCTTCATTGTTTCATCATCCGAAACACAAAACATCTCTATAAAACCTCTTCTTCTTCCACAAAAAAATTTCATGGATGCTTTTGAGAATGCATTGCGACAATGGTGCCGGGATTTGTCGCCTCCCGAGAAGCATCAACTCATTTGCATGGGAGTTGGTCAATTGTTGGTGCTTCGTCAAGTCAAGGTGCAACCTTCGTTTCTTGAAGCATGTTCTCGGTTTTGGGATTCGAAACATCATGTTTTCGTTTTCCCGAAAGGTGAAATTTGTCCTCTTGCCGAAGAAGTTGGAGCCATTGGTGGGTGGCCGGGTTGTGCTCCAGTGCTTCCTCCGACTCGGTTGTGCTACAAGGAGAAATTCCGTTCCATGTTGGGCTTGTCAACAAGCCAAATCAACTTTCTTCTTGCTCCACATGGTGTGGATATGTTGGCTCTTATCAACATCTTCTCAAACCGATTAGATGCTAATGTCTCGGAGGTTGCTAGGAGAAGGGCTCTTGCATTTTGCCTTGTCCATGTGTACCTCTTTGTTGATGTCTTGAAGAAGGAAAGGCTAAGATGCCATGGTAGCATAACCCTTATCCATGTGATTGAGCAAATGGAGCATGGTAGAGATCCATCATGGTTGGTGCTTGGAGAGATTATCCAAGCTTTGGACAAGGAAGGCTCTTGTGGAGAAGCTCCCTCTTTTGGATCGCCAAGGATCCTTCAAGTGTGGCTATTGGAGAGGCTAAGGTATGTAGAGCCTCCGGTTAATCCTTCTTCTTATTCCTTCCGTCACCTTACCATGAGGAAGAAATTGTACCCGGATAGTTTTGCTTCCACCAAGGCCTATTGGGCCGCAAGATTGGCGGAGGAGGGTGGTCCTCATATCCGTTGGGTGGTGCCGTGGTGGCACTTGAGGTTCTTCACGGCGTTGCCCGCTTCGGGTGCTAGTCCTCGTTCTTTGATGGTGGTGGGCTTGAAGGTTGTTTCCTTCATTTATCCCGAAAGGCTCATGAGGCAAATGGGGCGTCAACAAAAGGTGCCCGCTCAAGATACTTTTGTCCAGGAGAATATTTTCCGGAACTCCGAGCTTGTGGAGTTCTTTGAAAGGTGGTGGGCCACTCGGCCGCTTTGGGAGGCGCCAAACCCCTTTGCCATGACATGGGTGACTCCCGCTTATGTCAAGTGGTCACGTGCTCCGTCCTTGGAAGAGAGATCCAAATTTCGTAAGGACGAGGTTGTCGATATGAAGTATCGAGAGATTGGCAAGGCCAACCGTGCCTTCTTTGAGGAGTATGTTGATGGAGCTACTCCCGATGTGATGAGACCACCGAAGAGGAGGAGTTCCGGTCCCAAGAATATGGTGGGCCGTGCATTGGCTCGTCTTGGGTCGAATACGGGGTATTGTGCTAGACCGGAGGCCGTCGCCGTCTTAGATCCGTTTAGGATCCGTTCCGAGGAGGAAATCCATGCTAGGCGGGCCAACAAGAAGAACAAGGGGAAGATGTAACTCGAAGGAAAAGGCAATGGTAGAATGGAAGAGTGAAGACCACCATTACCCACTTTATTATTATGTTGTATTATTGTTGTAGGTTTTTATTATGTTGTACTAGCTAGTTATTGTGTGTTTTGTGCTAGTTTTACTATGTGAGGTGTGTTAATTGACACCTTAGCTTTGACAAGTTGTAGACTCGTCGAGCTTTATTTATTGTTGAAGTTGTAATCCTTCCCATTATTAATTAAATAAGAGGGTTGCCCGTGTCAAAAATTGTGAACGCTCGTTTCTTCCATCCATTTGGTAAAGGCAATTCGAATTGAATTGTCCTAAACAATTGCACTTGGGAAAGTGGTATTTTGTGGAAAGGGAGAAAGGCTCATTTTGTGTTTTGGTGGGGAAAGGGAATGGTTTTCCCTTTTCCTCTTTTTTTGATGGCGATGTTTTTTTTTTGATTGTGGGGATGGTTGTATCCTTATTGTGTAAGAAAGGACTGCCTACGTATTCACCTGAAGAGGTGAAATCAAACCATGATCGTAGTTCGAAATGTTTTGTGAATTTGAATTGGGTTTTGTGGTTATATCCCTCAGGCATAAGAGGGACTGCCTACGTATTCACCTGAAGAGGTGAAATCAAACCATGCTCGTAGTTCAGCGGGTTTGTTTTTTGTAGTGCAAATGGACGTTGGCTTTGACGGATCAAAGGACATTCGAAAGGGGCAAGGTGCCGCAGCTTAGACTCGATAAAACATGCAATTTCAAATCAGAACATATTGAGGAACTTGACTTGAAAAGGGTTGAGGTCGTTGCTAGTTGCAAAACTAGGCTAGGTTGTTGGTTGATAGGGCTCAAGGGTAGTATTTCTTAAGTTGGTCTAGGTTGGTCGGGTTTGTAAAGTCCTTCCCGTCTTGGTCACTTAGTCTCACTGCGCCTCCCGGAAGTATTTTCTTGACCAGGTATGGCCCGGCCCAGTTGGGTTTGAATTTTCCCCTCGGATCGACGAGTAATGTTGCTCGAACTGACTTGAGGACCAAGTCGCCCTCCTGGATGTTTCTGGGTTTAACCTTCTTGTTGAATGCCCGTTGTATACGTCGTTGGTATAGCTGGACGTTGTACAAGGCGTTGAGTCGCCGTTCGTCTAGAAGAGTGAGTTGTTCGTACCTTCGACGGGTCCATTCCGCCTCAGGGACTTGACTCTCCAGTAGGATGCGTAGAGATGGGACCTCTAACTCCACCGGTTGAACCGCCTCCATACCGTATGCTAGGTAGAAGGGTGTGGCGCCTGTCGGTGTTCGAATGGAGGTTCGGTATACCCAGAGTGCGAATGGGAGTTTGCTCGGCCAATCGCGGTAGTTGTCTTGCATTTTCTTGATAATGGTAACAAGAGTTTTGTTCGCTGCCTCCACCGCTCCATTGGTTTGGGGACGGTAGGGGGATGATCGATGTCGTTTGATCTTGTATTTGTCCAGCAAGGTTTGAGTTTCCGCCCGGAAGTGAGAGCCTTGATCGCTGATAATTTCATGGGGTACCCCATATCGGCAGATGATGTTGTTTTGAATGAACTTGGCCACTTGTTTGGCGGTCAAGACTGCATATGATTGTGCTTCCACCCATTTGGTGAAGTAGTCGATGGCGACGAGGACGAAGAAATGCCCCTTGGTGCCTACTGGGTTGACTTTTCCGATGATGTCGATGCCCCAGGTTGAGAATGGCCAGGGTGATGTCATGGTGTATAAAAGGGATGGTGGTATGTGTTGTATGTTGGCGAAGATTTAGCAATTGTGGCAATGTTTGACGCAGTTACGGCAATCGGCTTCCATGGTTGTCCAGTATTAACCTGTGGCCGCATGATTTTCCGTGTAAGCATCATTGCACTCATGTGAGGGCCACATTCTCCGCCGTGGACCTCTCCTATGACCTTCTTGGCTTTGTGATGGTCAATGCAAAGGAGGAGAATTCCTTGGGGTGTTCTTTTGTAGAGTTGATTTTGGTTTATCACGAATTGTGATGCAAGTAAACGGATGGCTCTTTGTCCTCTTTGATTAGAGTCGGGAGGGAATTCGTTTTTGGTTTTTTAATTGAGGATGGCTTGGTACCAAGGTTCATCATGGCTTTCCTCGTCGTCGATAATGGCACAAATGTGAGCTGGCTCGCTCCGTCTTTCGACACATAGGGGCATCGATGTCATGTCGTCAGGTATGTTGACGAGCGCGGCGAGTTTTGCTAGGGCATCAGCAAATTGATTCTCCTCTCGCGGCAAGTGGAAGTAGTCGACTTGGTCGAAGAACTCGGCCTCTTGATTGATTTTTGCTCGGTAGGGAGCTAAGCTGTCAGATCAGATTTTCCATGATCCGGATACCTGATTGATGATGAGTGAGGAATCGCCATGGACCCTCAATCTCTTGATGCCCAGTGTGATGGCTGCTTGTAGGCCGATGAGACATGCTTCATATTCAGCGGTATTGTTGGTAACGGCGAAGTCCAGCTTGACCGAGATCGGAACATGTTCTCTCTCTGGTGATATTAGAAGGATTCCTACCCCGAAGCCTCTCAGATTAGATGCACCATCAAAGAATAGGTCCCATGCGTCGGAGTCGGCACAAAGGATGTCTTCATCAGGAAGTGACCATGTGTCGGTCGTTGGATCCTCGTTGATGGGATTTTCTGCTAGGAAATCTGCGACTGCTCTTCCCTTGATAACCTTGAGGGGTACAAACTTGAGATCAAACTCGGACAGCATGAGCGTCCATCTAGACAGCCTTCCGTTTAGTACGGGTTTTTCGAAGATGTATTTAACCGGGTCCATCTTGGAGTAGATGTGGACCGAGTAGCTGAGCATGTAATGCCGCAGCTTCTTTGTTGACCATACTAGGGCAAGGCATGTCTTCTCCAGTTGGGTATACCTTGTCTCGTACTCAATGAACTTTTTGCTGATGTAGTAGATGGCTCGCTCTTCGTTGCCAACTGTTTGTGCTAGCATTGCTCCCATGGTTGTGTTGGTAACAGTCAGGTATAAGGATAGAGGAATCCCCGGTTGAGGTGGCATGAGGACAGGAGGTTTGGATAGGATCTCCTTTATCCTGTCGAACGCTTTCTGACACTCGTCGTCCCAATCGGTGTGATCGGAGGCACGAAGCTTCTTGCATATTGGTTCACAGATCATAGTGAGCTTGGCAATGAACCGGTGATGTCTTTGGACTGACCGAGAAATCCCCGAATCTCCTTCTCGTTCTTAGGCCGAGGCATTTGTTGTAGGGCTTTGATTTTGGTTGGATCAATCTCAATGCCCCTTTTGATAACGACATGTCCCAAGAGTTTTCCGGAGGTGACCCCGAATCCACACTTCTGAGGATTTAGTCTCATGTTATATTTCCGCAGACGAGCGAAGAATTTACGAAGGGCATTGATGTGGCCGTCCTGTTCTTTTGATTTGACGATCATGTCATCGACATATACCTCTACCTCCTTGTGCATCATATCATGTAGGAGAGTGGTAGCGGTTCTTTGATAAGTTGCTCCGGCGTTGATGAAGCCGAAAGGCATGACCGTGTAGCAATATGTACCCCACTGCGTAGTGAACGCAGTTTTGTTCATGTCTTCCTCAGCCATCTTAATCTGGTTGTATCCAGCATACCCGTCCATGAATGATAAGAGAGCATGCTCGGCGGTGTTGTCTACCAGAATGTCAACATGTGGCAAAGGGAAGTCGTCTTTTGGACTCGCCTTGTTCAGATCCCTGAAGTCGACGCAAACCCGAATTCTTCCGTCTTTCTTTGGCACAGGCACAATATTGGCCACCCAATCCGAGTATTCAGACACTTTGATGAATCCAGCCTTGAACTATTTGTCCACTTCTTCTTTGATTTTAGGGCCCACTCAGGACGCATCCGGCGTAGCTTCTGCTTCACAGGTTTAGCTCCGGGTTTAATGGGTATCCGGTGCTCTGCAATTTCTCTGTCAACCCCAGGCATATCTCTGTAAGACCAGGCGAACATGTGCTTGTATTCGTGGAGGAGGTCAATGAACTGTTTTCTTTCCGAGGGGTCCAGGGTTGTCCCTATCCTAAGTTCTTGAGGTGTATTGTCGGTTCCTACGTTAATAGGTTCGGTTTCCTCAATGATGGGGGTTCTGGTTTCCCGTTTGTCAAGTTCTCTGGCTAAGTGAGGTGGGTAGTCACTCAAGTCAAGTTCCTCATAGTCATTCAGAATTGCATTGCAGTTAAATTGAGACGAGTCATAAGCAAACTTAGCGTTCATTAAGTTGACACGAGCGAAAAGCTCGGAAAGGACAGACATCTCGTGGTCAGTCAGAGGCGACACAACAGAGGAAGTGGCCCCTAGAACAGGCTCCAGGTTGTCACCTTTCATGGGAGTGGGGGTAACCCTAGTAGACTCAGCCTCTGAATCAGCCACGACTTTGTGATAAAACAGTGGGAAGGGGACCTTGACTGGGACATCCGGAGTGTTAGGAGCTATGACAGACTCTGACTCCGACTCAGACTCTTCCTCACTTCCCTCCTTGAACATAGGGCCTTCTCCAGTTGTTATCTTGAGAATGCGGCGTTGGCGATCGATCCACTTGATGGTTTTCCTCCAGCCCTGGGTGCATTTCTCTGGGTCAGTATCGGAGATCAAGGCGGTTGGATCAAATTGGTTGTCTTTCAGGGCATGCTCGGACCTGTCTACTGGCTATGTTGTATCGTTTCGCCATCTTTGATGTGGACAAGGTGAGGGCCGAGGCAGCTGACCGTGCCAGGGCTCTGCTTCCATGTCCTTTATCTCCTGCCCCCAGCTCTTGTGGTGGTGAGGCGTTTTTGTGCTTAGTGCTTAGTCGTTGTCACTACCTAACCAAAACAATATTTATAACTTCACAAACTACTCTTAGTAAAAAGGTAAGTAAAGGTCGGATCCGAAGGGACGGGTATCGATTTAAGATTTCAATTACAAGTAGCTATGTCTTAGGGTGTCAGAAATTGGGTTGAGATGATATGTAATCTAAACTAATAAACAAGATGAATGTAAATTAATGAAAACATAGTAAAGCAATTAAAGGGGTTTGTAAACAATTGATTAAAGGCACTAGGGTGTCATGGGTTCATAAGGGAATTATGGAAATAGATCATATAAACATGTTCTCAATTAGAAGCAAGCACTTATTGTTGTGATGGGATCGAGTTAGTATATATCTTATAATCCCTAGGAAGAATTGGGTCCCGGAGCCGAGTCGATCAAGACTTTACAACACCTACGAGTCGACTTAGTCTCTTCCTATTCAAATCTATGCATGGTCTAATGAGGCTCGAGTTGGTTTATGTCTTACAAGCCTCATTGAAAAGATAAGAGATGGGTAAAACATGTGCATAGGTTGAAATCACAACAAGCAAGCAATTAATTATGAAAACATATTAAATTAAGCATAGATTAATTCCCATGATTGTTTCCCCTAATTCCCCATTAACCCTATCTAAAGGACTACTCACTCATGATCAAGTTTAGCATGCTAATAAGGTTGTCAATCATACTAACAAAGCAAAACATATTGAATAAATGATGTGATTAACAATAATTAAACAAAGGCAAAAGAGATTATACCTACTTGAGATGATCCAAATAATAAAGCAAAGAATAATAGAAGTAAACTTGATGATTGATGGAAGGTTGTCAATCCTCCAATAAACCCCAAATAATCTTCTAATTACCCAAATAAAACTAAGAACAATTGAGAGATTAATGAAATATTAAGATGTGATTAATATTAAAATGTGTATTACAACTTTGATTAAGACTAAATTAAGAGAATAATAATGATAAGATGAGATTAGATGTTCTAAGATGATAATCTAGGTAGTACAATAAGGTATTTATACTAAAATTAAGTACAAGGATTAGGGTTATTAAGGGCTTAAATGACGATTAAGACCCTAAGAGAAGCTTGACAATTTTGCTAATCCCGAGGGACATGCGCGGATCATGCTACAACTCCCAAGGGAATTCGCGCGTCCTTGCCTGAAGCACGGTTGGTCCTGTAAGAAGTTCCGCTCGGGCTGACTTGGAGACGCTCGAATCCTGGGCTCTGGGACGCTCGTCCTGAGCTCAGGACGCTCAGATCCTGGTATAAGGTTCTTCTCTTGTTCTTGGCTCCCTAACAATCCATGGGGATTGTCTTGGGGATACACGAATCTTTCATCATTGCCCATTTATCTTCATTTATTTACTTAGGTTTCTAGTGTCGGTCTTCTCTTTGATGCTTGGTCATTAGATGCGATCCATTTAGCTCCATTTTGCTCCATAAATGCAAGGCTAACAATCCTCTCCTACCAAGGATACAAAACCTCAAAGAATATGCAAAATGGGAAACTAAAGATAAGAAATGACCCTAATATATGCTAGAAAGCATGGGAACAAGGTTAATTCGGGGACTAAATGTGTTCAAATATGAGTCAGATCAAACATCCCCAAACCGAACCTTTGCTCATCCCGAGTAAAGAGGTGACTAAAACTATGACCTTTATTTAAACCAACCAACTAACATAGCCGATATGAGACAGTTAGCGGGTCTCACTCCACCCCTTCAACTCACAACAAGACACCCATGAGGTAAGATGCCTTCTTGCAAGGCAAGGTGGGGCTTGCCAAAATGGCGATACATCCAATCATTAAGCACACAAAAGCAAGTAATGAATGCATCTACAAAAGAATAGACACTTTCCTCATCTAAGTGGCGGAAATTATCTAAGGGGGAAGCAATCCAAGGGTGCACACTCCATTATAGATATGGTTTCTTCAAATTACTAAGCTTAGGAGGATACCAACAAATCACCTCCAAGTTGTGTCACGCTAGGGTACCTTTGTCCTCAATTGCTAAATGCTTTTGTCAAGAGTAGACTCCCTATGATGTTAGAAACACTGTAGGATCGCGGAATTCCCCTTCTTGCCTAGACAAGAATAAGGGTCGTCCCCTCTTTACCATGCACAAAAGTGGAATCAATGGATTAAGGGATCAATAAGATTTTGAGTTACATAATGGGAGTTTGCTTTTGATTTTGTTATTCCCCCCAATTTCTTGTGGCATTTGACATTTTTGAGAACAATTTCTTGCCATTTCTTGATGTTTGGCATTTTGATGCTTGCCAAATTTTTCAATCTTTGCATTTTGAACATTTTCAAAGTCACCCCAATTTGTAACGAGGGTGCTTTTATTTGAAGCATAGGAGTTCATATTTTTGTACTCCTCTTTTCTTTGATGCAAATTGCAAACTTCTTGTTTTTTTTTTCATTTTTGGATGCTTGAACTCAAATTGATGATTTTTGTGCCCATTTCCTTTTTATTGACAAAATATGATAGAAGTGGAAGATGGTTGAATGGTTTCAAGGGTCACCTTGGAATAAACGGTAGCCAAGGAGTCATCACATCACAAGGTACTCTTGATTAGGCCTTAGTCCATGGGTCAAAGGATACTAGCATGACACATCCTAGGGTGTTTTAGAGGTATTCTAATGAGCAAAGTCTCAAGAAGAAAAAGTATCTACAAGGGCCTTATATACACTTATCAAGCTTCCCAAATAGATGTTTTCCTAAAATGCAACTACATGCCATGATGCAACTAACATATATACAACCTAATGCAAATGCTTCTATCAACTTGTATGCCATATAAACTAAATGCAACTCCTAACAACACATTGGTTTGTACCGCATTAACCAAAATAAAGCCACATTGTCATTAACATATAAAAGGAGGAAGGAGATTTGGAAAGATCATACCATGCGGTCTTCTATTTTCTTCATGCCTCGAATGTGGCATAGTCGATCCAATGTGATAAGAGTGACAAGCAAACACAAATATATACAATATATACAACTCTATACTACAAAGGAATGAACATGTTTTTGGGTTTTGAGAAAAAATTTCAATTTTTATGAATTTTTCAAGAATTTTTCAATTTTTATCATTTTTATCATTTTTGAATGCAAGGTTAAGTTAGAATTTCCCATCCCCATACTAGTATGGGCATTGTCCTCGATGGCCAATACGATAGGAAATTATGCAATGCAATCTATATGAATATGCATGATTTCTAAACTAATATGCAAACTATATGACATATAAAACAAGTGAATGCAATCTAATCTATCCTATATGATGCATGCTTTCGATTGTTCGGAGAGCTAATATGAATTAACTCGCATCCCTTGTGAGTGAACTTCCCCAAACCAAATAAGACACTATTTCTAGTGTAAAAAGAGGGAAAGTTCATGCACAAGGAATGGATGCAATGCATGAATTCTAATTGTCATTTTGGATTTTTCAAATGGGAACAAAATATGAGACACCTCAATGGAATCGAGGTGGAAGTCCTTTAAATGGTGCTAGGATTCAAAACAAATACTCAAGATAAAGATTAAAAACTTGATATAGAGACAAAGTTAAAGGAGGTGTAGGAAACTCACAATGGAATAGGTTGAAGTCAAGTAATCAACCCCGCACTTGTGGTATCCTCCAATAAGCCTTGTCAACCCTCAATTATCGCTCATTGCGACATCATCATAACCGGCCTTATCGCCGCCATCATCATCATCACTTTCATCATCAATTTCTTCATTATCTTCTTCATCATCCACCTCCATTGACTTGGAGGATTCACCATTTTTATCTTCATCATTGGAACTTGAACCTTGCTCTTCTTCTTCTTGGCATGAACCAATACCTTCCCCATCTTCAACAACAACAACAACCTTCTTTCCATTAGCCACCCGACTATCCTTTTCGGCATCTTGAGAAGCACTAGGGAAGAATACCTCCTTATCCGCCCAACTAGGCAAAGGACATAAAGGATCAAGGAGTCCTTGCCTAGCTAGATATAGTAGGGGTGGATATTGGGCACGGTAAGCATTCACCCGGTCATCGTGAGCTTCTTTATGCATTTGTTGCATTAATTGGGTCAAATAGTCATTGCCTACCATGACATTAGAGCCACTTGGTTTAAAATCTTGGTAGGCAAAAGGATAGGGTGGAGTCACAATGGTAGAGGAGGAGGGCTAGGCAATTGGATCCCTATGTTACTTTATTATCAACTCTACTTCTTTGGAGATGGGTAATAGGTAGTTTGGTCTACAGACGGAGTTACGGCAAATCTTGGTGGGCCAGACAATGGACTTGGCTTCCTTGATGAGCCACTCATATTTTTGGTCAAGATTGTCATTCTTGACCCAATGAAATTTGTTGATCAACGTGCTCATATCAAGAAGGTTTCTCCCCTTAACCGGTGTGTAGGTGTTATCCTTGTTGAACTCCGGGTTAAAGTGTTTAGCTAACCTCGTTACCAAGCCCCCGTTTACAATGAAGGCTGCTGCAGCTTTCCCATTATCAATCTCCAGCCACCGATCAAGCAATAGTTGAAGAATGTTGTACTTTTTGGTGAACTTCCCATTGATATTCATGAAGGACTCAAGGTAGACAAAATCAAGTTCGATGAAGTGGTTGGTGCCTTTCCTAGCAATCAAGGTATTGGCCACAAACTTGTGCCAAACTCTTATGTCCGGATGGTGAACGTATAAAGCATGGCACTCCCGGAAAGAATCAAATTTACGACCGGTTATATCTTTCCAAAGGGGTGCGGCATCATACTTCAAAGGCTTTTTCTCAAAATGATCATATCGCATAAGACCAAACACCTTACCAAACTCACTCTTAGTCATTCTTCTACTCTTGTTCTCAAGACGGAACTCAACATAATTTCGAGTCTCTATCTTATATACCATCAAGGAGCTTATGAACTCCATGGTCAATGAGGGATAAGTCAATTCATCCATTTCAAAGAGGGTTATCAACCCCATGGACTCGAAAAATGCACTATGTCGCTCAAGTACACCCAATTTTCGCAAGGCATCTTGACAAATAAACTTGGTAGCCATAATAGTCTTTTTGGCAAGGGTTAAAAATGCAATCCTATGCTTATCGGTTAAGAAAGTTACCTCCGGAAAATTTAGCAATTGTTCTACAACCGGAGTAGATGTGGTAGCTTCCTCAATAAGATTGATGGTTACTTGGACTTCCTCCCTTGGTTGGGTTACTACCAAAGTCTTAGATGCAAGAAGAGCTTGTTGCCTCTTTAATAAATTTTGAGTTTTGGGTGCCTTGGTTCCGCCTTTGGTTCTTTCCATTGTATTCTACTTCTTAAATTGGTATCAACAAACCAAGATGTTGCTTGAATGTTCTTTGCTTCTTCAAACTTCAATTAATTCCTCAATTAATTTAGGATTTTTGAAATTTTGCCCAAACCCTAGAAAATTGATTCAATTTGTGAGGAAATTGATGTTTAGATGGTCTTTTGTTGATGAAGGAGTGATTTAATCTTGTTTTGATCAAGTTTTATTTGGATAATGATGAATTTTGTTGAGAAATTGATGTTTTTGAATGAGGGGATTGAGGGTTGAAGTGGGGGAAAAATTTATGTGTTTGTGTTTTTGAATGTTAGAAATGAATTGGGAAGAAGGGTGTCCCGTGTTTTTTTTAGTATCAGGCATGGGACACTCGGATTGTAGAAGGGACGCTCGGATTGTCTTACAGGACAACCTGAAATAACAAAGCAGTGCTGGGACGCACGGATTTGTTTCAGCTCGAGCGGATTTCTGCTGAGATGCTCGGATTGTGCCTGAGACGTGCAGATTTTCTTACAGCAAAATTTCAGAAGTTTGGAACTTCCCAGGACCCGCAGATTGATTTCAAGACGAGCGTCCTGATGTTGGGGACGAGCGTCCTGATGTTGGCCTGCGCAGATTTTCTTACAGGACGTCTCCCACAAAGTGAACTTTCCCAGCTCCCATGTCCTAGGGCCAGGACGTGCGGATTGAGCCTCGAGATGCTCGGATTGGCCTCAGCTCCCAAGAGCTCAGGTCTGCTCGTGGGGATTCCTCTTCCCGTGTCATTCCTTCTTCCTTTCCTTGTTAAATGTTGTGGGTTGTACTACAAAGGCTTGGTTAGCCTAGGCATTTACCATCCCCACACTTGATCAAACACTACACATTGAAACACGTTAAATTACCTCCCTCACTTGCTCTCATGTTAAAAATCTTGTAATAAAGCACAAAAATTCAAATCCAAAAATGACAAAGATGCAATAAAGGAAATAAAATGCTAGTTAAGAGGTTAGAATATTTACAAATGGTGGTTTAGGGAGGACACCACCAAACTCTCCTGCTTGTGAGAGGTATCAAGGGGGCAAAGCCAAGGTGTTGTTGATGTTGCTCAACACCTTTTAGAAGTAGTCAAAGGCTTGCTCATTTTGATGATAGAGGTCTTGTGTAGACCTTTGCATATTGTTTTCTTCATTGTTGTAGTCATCCAAGTCAATGTGATGACAAGGATCTACAAAACCTTGGTATAAGGTCATAACATTTCCAATATAAGGATTGACCAATCCTTCAAATTAATCATCCCATAGACCACAAACTTCACTAGCTTGTTCCCCAATGATGTCATGAGTTGACAAGAGCAACTCTCCTTTCTTGTTATCATGGCCATTGAGGCCTTCTTCATTACTTGTCATGATGGGTGAGCTATTCAAGCTCTCATTGTTGTTGAAAATTCCATGCTCTCCTAATAGAGCTACTTGAAGGTCATCCACTTTCTCCTTCCATATGGCTGATGTTTCTTTACCCATGGCTTGATCTTTGCATAGAGATTCTAACTTCTTCCTATCACTTTCTCGGCTATAGTGATCGACCATGAAGCATGGCTCATGTAATCGGGGGACTCTCATTGTTTTGTCAAGGTTGAAAGTAATTGTCTCATCCCCTACTTCAAGTGTGAGATCTCCATGTTTCACATCGATTATCGCTCCCGCGGTGTAGAAGAAAGGTTTTCCTAAGATGATAGTAATGTTGGAATCCTCCTCCATGTCTACAATGACAAAGTCTACCGGGATGAAGAATTTGCCAATTCTCACGGGCACATCCTCCCATACCCCTAAAGGTATATTTGCTGATCGATCCGCCATTTGAAGAGTGATGTTGGTGCATTTGAGCTCTCCCATTCCTAGCCTCTTACATACCGAGTATGGCATGACACTTACACTTGCTCCAAGGTCGCACAATGCTTTGTTGATTGTAGTGTCGCCAATGGTACATGGGATAGAAAAACTTCCCGGATCTTTGAGCTTTGGAGGGGAACTCCCTTGAAGAATAGCACTACTCACTTTGGTAAAGGCAATAGTCTCCAACTTTCGAATGGATTTCTTCTTGGTAAGAATATCCTTCATGTACTTTGCATAAGCCGGAACATGATTGATCAATTCCGTGAATGGGATTGAGACTTCTAAGTTCTTCACAATTTCCATGAACTTTCCAAGTTTCTCATCAAACTTAGGCTTAGTAGCTTGGCGACTTGGGAATGGAAGTCTAATCACAATAGGCTCTTTTTCCTTAGCCTTCTCTTCATTCTTCTTCTTTGAAAGTTCATTGGTAGTAGGATCTACCTCCTTAGAGTTCTTCACGACTCCTTGCTTGCTACTAGTATCCACAATATCTTCATCAATTGGCCTCTTCGGCGCCTCATATCTTGTACCGCTCCTCAAATGGATGGCACTAACCGTTTCATGTCTTGGGGGGTTACCTTGAGGTGGTAATTGACCCATTTGTCTTTGGGAGATAGAAGATGCTAATTGGGTCATTTGAGTCTCTAGCATTTTGGTGTGGGCAAGTATGTTGTTGATGGTGATTTCTTTAGCTTGGCTATCTTTTTGCATTTGGGTGAAGAATTCTTGTTGGTTCTTTTTCATTTGGAGGACCGCTTTTTGAACATCAAAGCTTTGGTCATTGGATTGGTTGTAGGAAGGTTGATTTTGATACCCTTGGCTTTGGTTGAAAAAGGGTCTTTGAGCTTGGTTTCTCATTGGAGGTGGAGTGTATGTTGGTTGAGGATTTTGAACATTTTGGCTTTTATATGAGAGATTTGGATGGAATTTGGTGTTCTCATTATAGTAGTTGGAATAAGGGGTACCACTCTTGTATGCTTGGAAAGCATTTACTTGTTCATTTGTTCCCCTACATTCGTTTTGATCATGTCCCAAGGTTCCACAACTTTCACATACTCCATTTAGGATTGAGGATGATGCCACCATAGCATTAACATGTTGTTTGGGTGATTTGGAAGCTTCATCAAGCTTAGCCATAGCCTTATCAAACTTCAAATTGATGGTGTCGATATGAGCACTTAGTTGAGCACCTAATTGTGTGATGAAATCTACCTCATGCTTTCCTCCTCTAGTGGCTTTTCGAGGCCTACTATGTTGGGAATTATGAACCGCCATCTCTTCGATTTTGGCCCATGTTTGATTGTCATCAACTTCGGTAAACCTCCCATTGGGTCACATATTAAGAACATTGCGTGAGCCGTCATATAAGCCGTTCCAAAATTGTTGCACAAGGAACCACTTGAAAGATTCATATATCTCTTATTAGACCCCTCTAATAACTAAGTGTTTATTAGTTTAGTCATAAACTAAAAGGAACTTATGCATGCATAACAATTTAAATAAAAGAGAATAAATTTAGTCTTTCTTACAAGGAGGGCCGAAATTTGGTTTATACTAAATTGATCTCCTCCCAAGTTAGTCTTCTTAAGAATAATCCAAATGCCCCAAAAAGAAACTTAGATCTAATTGCAAGATCTACTCCTCAAGGATTGTACCAAGGAAATCCTTCTTAATACAAATATTAATTTGGTTACTAGATATTAATATTTGTGCCCTTAAAAATACTAATATTAAGTGATTACTACTTCTAGTAAAATATGAATAATATTAGAGATTTATGTGATATTTTCTAGTGTTGTTCAAAACTAAAAACTAGAGAGATAAGTTATTCATCAAGGGAATAATCTTATAAGAATGAATTGTGTATAATAGAAGAGAAAAAAAAACTCTACCATTTCTCTAGGGTGGCCGAAATATAGGGCAAGGGAAGAGTTCCCAATGCCTTTTTATTTTTCTCTTCTCAAGATGTGTAGGCATGCAAGCCTATCATTTGTAGGTAATGATTATGCTTCCTACTAATAAAATAATTAAAGCACAATAATGCCCTATTATCCCATATACACGGCTCACATGGATAAATGGATCCATTTTAACTTTGTCAATATGTTAATTTGTAATGTGTGACAAATTGGACATGTTACTAGACATGTCATTTAAATAATGCATTTTTAACTTATTAAAAATCATTATATAAATGAAATAAATCACATACAAAATTAACTTAGTAATTCACAATTACAATAACTTAAAATGGGTCATAGAATTATAAATCACAACTACTTTTATTTATAATAAATAATTCATTCTTTAATTTAATTGTTTCATAAATAATAAATAAACCTTAAGTAATAAAACAATTTAATTACTTAGTACGAATCTCATTTAATCGAATTACAATAAGATACGTATTATTTCTCACAAAATCATTTTTTCAAATTTAAGGAATTAATTAACTTGTATCATCATACAATTAATTAATTAGTCAATTAAGAATGTTTCCCTAGAGGTATGACCTTAAGGGATCAACTGATCACCACCGTCACACGACAGTAATGTCAAACTTTAGTCAGCCAATCATTACCGATTAATGTGAATCAGTTGACAATAAATTATTACTTTCCCTTTAGTATTCTTAAAATGAGATTTAAACATGTGATCGCATTATTGTCGAGGACACATACTCCAACAATCTCCCACTTGTCTGCGACAAGTGTGCATCACCAATTCTCTTGTCCTATTACTATCTCCCACTCAATGCAAGGTGTCTTGCAGGTCGTACTTGAATTTGATCATATCAAGAGTGGTTTCCTCGATCTGGAGAATAACTGTCTGACCGGAATTATCTTCCATAGATACCTTCCGAGCATGGCCACGCATTTCCAGTTCATTGCTCCTCGAGTGGCCTTGAGATATAAGATAACCCTGACGGGGATGGACAATTCGTATTGCACTCTTCCCTTCGAATAGCCACAGCTCATCATGACCCAAAACATGCCCATTAGACCCCAATTACGAAGGTCGCAGAACATAAATCAAAGTCACTCTGAAGCTGTGCCATCTTAGGCAAACAATCATTAGTCAAAGAATTAACTCATAAGAATACCATAGTAGCCGTCGCCACGACCAGGCTATAAAAATTGCCAGAACTCTATAAGCGGTCATTAGCCCGACAGAGTGTCCCTCACATTCTGTCTATGTGATCGACTAGTCATCCCTTATGACTCTATGGCACTTGAACTTGCTATCAATCGCATCACACTCTAGTTGCTTCGAGATGTCACCTCATATAAGTAACTAGGGATGAATACTATGTTAATCCAGTTCACTTTAATGGGGTTCAATATTGTCTCAACAATCCCATTTGGATATAACAAAGTACAAAATGAGTTAACAATAACTCAAACAATAAATGTGATTATCACACATAAGTAGTCAATACCATATTACTACTCTATGTCTTATAATCATGTGTACTCATGCATGCACTTGTATAACGCAATAAAAGTTTAGCTTGTGAACATACCATGTGTCCAAGTGTTCAAACTTTGTGAATTGTGATTTCCTTCAATTTCATGTTATCCCTTATAGCATGAATTTTGCTAAGTACATGTCTAGACATAGGTTCTTAAGCTTAAAAGAAGCTCTTACTGTTATCACATAGCTTGTGATGTAGGTTTCGGTGGACAACACTATTTATAGTTTTAAAGTTCACCACCCAATCACAACGTACTTAGGTTCATTTCGTAGAATCTTGCAATGGATGACAATAAAACACACTTTTCTAGCCATTAACTTCTTAGGTCAATGAAATCAGCCTAGGATTTTCATAAATCCTAATGAGTTCGGAAACTTGAGTTTGTGTAACTTCTTAACACACAACTAAGTACCCTTCCAAACTCCAGAACAGACCCTTAGTTCTCTTTGAGAATTTATGACGGTTCCTTGAGGCTTACCAATGACTCTCATATGGGTTAACTTGTTATCGATTTATCATGCTCCAAGCATTTAATTCATCTAGGACATGTGCATAATGGCATTACATGACTATACCAATGGCGGAAGCATTGGTTATCGAATTCATGTAGACAATAGTTCTTAGGTTCAGTAAATAACCATGACTCTATCATGGTAATTCTATATTCATCGACATGAATAACCTACTTAACTGATTGATTTGTTTAAGATGAAGGATCATTATCAACATAAGATACCTATCTTAGTGCTAATCCAACATCCCATGTTTTAATAGATTCACATGATGTCCAATATCATCCAGAATTGAAAACCTAAATACTTCTTTATAAAAGACAGTATATGCTCGTCATTCCCAATGAGTAATATGTTATGTAATTCATGAAGGATGATTTCTCTCACTTAACTTCATGTCTACACATGACTGTCACCGACTCCCACTCAATTCCATATATTTCGTTTTTGACAACTCATTCAAAACATTTTATGATTTGAAATAATCATTGCTTTCTAAGTGTTAGTTAAATCCATATATGTCATTCACATATCCCTTTCAAAATACCTATTTTGGAAAGTGGTCTTAATAACTTACTTATTTCCATAATGAAGTATAGCAATGATTTTGAGTCTTTAGCATAGCTAACAATTAACTTAGCTTCCGTAGACATCGACATGTCTCTCTATGCAACTCTTAATTATGAATTTCTCGGATTGGTCTCAACAATCCCAAATATCTCCAATTGCTTGCATAGACATCATTAGGTTTCATAAGGCTCTAAAGTAAAATGTCGAATTTTAAAATCTCTAGGTATATCCCTTCAAAGATCTAAATCTTATTTTCTAAGAACATCTTCTTTTGATCTCCTCATGTAGCTTCCTTAAAAACATCTTCTTTTGGTCTCCTCGCGTAGTTTCCTTAAGAACATCTTCTTTTGGTCACCTCTATGAGAAGAGTTTGTGACTAAATTCACTCCCACTCTATCTTCAGGAAAAATGCCTTTTTTCTCCAAAGATAGCTTTTGAGCCACAAAACAACTTAATAGTGATGGGGATGGAGGAAAAACGTAATACATATTAACTTAATAGTGATATAATTGAGACATATTGAAAGGCTAATATGGACTAGGTGAGTTAAGTTTTGATAGGGTATCAAATAAGGTTGGCAACGTTCCCTTGTGTGAGTTCAACAACTCAATCATAACTTCATAATTGATCTTACATAAGTAAGTTGTGACTTTAGTCACAATGGCATGAGGAGAATCGAATTCATTGCTCATGGACATATAATGACTCAATCATTATAATTGTCTATGAGATCAATTTAAGTTGATAAAATCTTAATGTTTCTCGAAGCAAGTAGTGTATGATGACAAATTTTAGAACAAACCAGACGATAAAATAAGTGACTTGGGTTGCAAACCAAGTGACCAATATCCAAAATACAACCATTGTTTAAGGAAACAACCAAATTTCCAAGTCGAACGAGGAAATCAAAATAGTTCTAAAAATTCAATCATGAAATTAAAGACAAAACAAAATAAAGCCAAGCATCCACCAATCTAGCACCATGGGCGGCTACATCTAGCTTCCCTCAAGATCTTCTAGGCTTGCTTTTCTTTGCCCTTGTCCTTGCTAGGATGCCCTATTTACAATAAAAAGGGGTAAATATCACAACTTGTATCAAAATACCAAAGTTGAGATTGAAACATAAAAGATAGGGATAGTAATTTACCTACTGGAATAACTTTTCCAGCTTTGATATCGCCAAGGTACTTAGGACAATTTCTCTTCCAATGCCCAACACCATTACAATAGTGGCATTTGTCGCCGGACGGGGCACCCTTCTTGGGCTTAGAGGAGCTAGCTTCACAAGCCTTTCCTTTGTTCTTATAGGGAGTTAGCTTCTTTCCCATGTTGCCACCTTTCTTGAAATTCCCTTTGCTCTTATGATTAATGTTGAGCACATCCTTCGTGGTGCTAGCATTTAGCCCCTTGTCCCTCTCGGCTTGCACAAGAATTTTGTGCAATTCATCGAGGGATACTTTCAAGTTTTGCATATTAAAATTCACTCTGAATTGGACATATGCTTTAACCTTGTTCAAGGAATGAAGATTTCGATCAATGATGAGTTCCTCGGGAATCTCTACCTTTTGCATTTTCAAGGTCTAAACATACTCCATCAACTTGAGCACATGAGGGCTAACTTTTTGGCCCTCCTTAATGTTGAGATCGAAGAATGCGGATGCCGCTTCATATTGAATGATCCTCGGAGCTTGTGAAAACATGGACACAAGCTTCGTATAGATCTCATAGGCGGTGCTAATCTTTATAGCACTCCTTTGGAGTTCTGCCTCCATAGAGAAGATCAACACATTTTTGATCGCGGCCTACTCCTTTTTGGTAAGTCTCATAGGCTTGCCTAGCGGCGGGAGTAGACCTAGCAGTAGGTGCGGCGGGAGAGGCCTCGGTAAGGTAACGAATCTTATCGTCACCCTCCGCGGCCAACCGAAGTTGTGCATCCCAATCGGCAAAATTGGACCCATTATTTTCTAATTTACAACGATCCATGAAGGATCGGAGCCATGAAACATTGGTGAGAGTGTTCGAGCTAGTGGTGGCGGATGAATGAGGAGTTGCCATTGCGATTGAGAAACAAAATATGACTACAAAATTAAAAGTGAAGTAATTAATAAACATTTATTGTTTTAATAATACTTGTAAACATTTTAAACAAGTTTAAGCATTTATATAGTGACCTCTACCCAACTATTATAAATGATCTCCCGAGATCCAAATTCATATTAACTTGGGCACGGTGAGCCAATTCATCCCTTATCAATATAACTCGATGGATTAACTCTTTAATCGATTCTACTTCTAGAACTCTCGGTCGATAAAATTACTCTAATATTTATCTTTAGCCCAGAACACATGCGACTACGGTCACGAATACTTCCGTTGAGCTCAATTCAAATTTCGATGTAACAACATTTTATTACCCACTTACCCAACGTAACAAGTTTAGCACCCCGGTGAGCCGAGCCTACTTCCTTATGAAGTTGGGATTCATGGTTTCTACTATTTGGTAAGGCTAATTCTCAATTATTATTTAGTGAGAGGTCGTGTCAATTTATTATCTATCATATTTTATGTGAACTAAAGCGATGAACTACGATAATTATAATTGACATGGTTGATGACTCAATAAAAGATATGCATGTGTAGTTATGGCGATTTGGCTATGCATGCAAACATATAAAACAAATGCCAAGCAAAAACAATAAAATCCTAGTATGGCCTTGCTAAAATAGTAAATCAAATAAACTATTTACAAATTCGGAAACCAACTCCTTTGGTCCCTTGAACTTCATTTGGCACGCACTTCAAGGTAACACCGTCTTTGTCGAACCACCTTCTCGAATTACACCGTCTTCAAGGAACTCCGAAATAAATAAATTACATAGCTTTTCTACTTTATACAATATAAAATAAAAACAAAACTAAATAAAATAAAAGTGATACGAGATCACATTAATTACAACCGAATCGATATCCCCATTCATTTCGGGAAATACCAATTAAAAACTAAGGCCATACTTAGTACAAATTACATAATTCAAAATTACATAAAATAAAATATGACAATCATACTAAAAATGCAGCATTAATATATGTATAAAACATGCCAGTTTATGTGCCAAATCGCCCTATTTAAGCTAATATCGTATATATGGTCCGGTTTTATGGATTATTGTGACAATTAACCTATTAAAATCACAAAATATTACATAAATCACATCTATGTCCAAAATAATTACTCTAACCTCTTAGGACTGAAAATTTAGTCTTCACTAAACATTTGACAATAATTCAACTTGATATTATACAATTGCTCGTTAATCACTATTATTCATAATAATAAGGAAATAATTCCCAAAAAGTCATAAAAATTCGAAAAAATCAAAATCATAATTTTGAATATTCTGGAAAATTCCCAACATCCCAAAATTTTAATAAAATTTGCCCTTTAATTTATTTTAATTTATTTCACAAATAAATTGTATAAAACATAATTTTAACCCTTTAATTCCAAATTAAACACAAAATTATGCAATAAATCAAAATTAAAATTTTGTATATTCTTAACAAGTTTCTAGAACCTGGAAATAACAAATTTTAAGCCAAAGTCGAATTTTTATATTCTTGACTATTAAAGTTGCTATTTATCAATTTATATCCCATAAAAATTAATAACCATTAAAATCATACGAAAGTTAACATGCAACTTTAGATCTGATGTTCATATCATATATATAACATTGGGAAAAAAATTTCATGCCATAAAATTCAATTTAGCTATTTATGTCAAAATAGTCACTATTTATTTGATTTTTACATCTAAAAATCATAAATCATGCAAAATTTAACCATTTGATCTAAAAATATACGTACAGTGTGTAAATACTGCATGTGACAACATACTAAATTTTCATGGGCAGGAACAAAGACTAACCCTTTTTAATATAAATACCTCTATTTAACCGACTTTTAACATGTAAAAATCATAAATCATGCTATACAAAACCATTTTATATAACATTTTACATACAACTTGTAAAATATGCATGTGAGGTCATGTAAAAATTTCAAGGTCAGAATCATAGTCTAACTATTTTTAGCATTTTAATTGTCATTTTACTCAATAAAATATAATACAAATACAAATAATCTTTTTAAAGAGCAATAAATTACCATAAATTATCAAAATGACCTAAAATCAATTTAGGACCAAAAGTTTTAATATGCAAAATTTTCGTGGCATTTATCTTCATAAATCATAAATTTTAAGTTTTATATGTTAACATATTAACTCGGAAAAACAAAACCGATTATGCATCCAACAACTCTTGCTCTGATACCAATTGAAAGATTCATATATCTCTTATTAGACCCCTCTAATAACTAAGTGTTTATTAGTTTAGTCATAAACTAAAAGGAACTTATGCATGCATAACAATTTAAATAAAAGAGAATAAATTTAGTCTTTCTTACAAGGAGGGCCGAAATTTGGCTTATACTAAATTGGTCTCCTCCCAATTTAGTCTTCTTAAGAATAATCCAAATGCCCCAAAAAGAAACTTAGATCTAATTGCAAGATCTACTCGTCAAGGATTGTACCAAGGAAATCCTTCTTAATACAAATATTAATTTGGTTACTAGAAATTAATATTTGTGCCCTTAAAAATACTAAAATTAAGTGATTACTACTTTTAGTAATATATGAATAATATTAGAGATTTATGTGAGATTTTCTAGTGTTGTTCAAAACTAAAAACTAGAGAGATAAGTTATTCATCAAGTGAATAATCTTATAAGAATGAATTGTGTATAATAGAAGAGAAAAAAACTCTACCATTTCTCTAGGGTGGCAGGAATATAGAGCAAGGGAAGAGTACCCCATACCTTTTTATTTTTCTCTTCTCAAGATGTGTAGGCATCCAAGCCTATCATTTGTAGGTAATGATTATGCTTCCTACTAACAAAATAATTAAAGCACAATAATGCCCTATCATCCCATATACACGGCTCACATGGATAAAAGGATCCATTTTAACTTTGTCAATATGTTAATTTATAATGTGTGACAAATTGGACATGTTACTAGACATGTCATTTAAATAATGCATTTTTAACTTATTAAAAATCATTATATAAATGAAATAAATCACATACAAAATTAACTTAGTAATTCACAATTACAATAACTTAAAATGGGTCATAGAATTATAAATCACAAGTACTTGTATTTATAATAAGTAATTCATTCTTTAATTTAATTGTTTCATAAACAATAAATAAACCTTAAGTAATAAAACAATTTAATTACTTAGTACGAATCTCATTTAATCGAATTACAATAAGATACGTATTATTTCTCACAAAATCATTTGTTCAAATTTAAGGAATTAATTAACTTGTATCGTCATACAATTAATTAATTAGTCAATTAAGAATGTTTCCCTAGAGGTATGACCTTAAGGGATCAACCGATCACCACCGTCACACGACAGTAATGTCAAACTCTAGTCAGCCAATCATTACCGATTAATGTGGATCAGTTGACAATAAAATGTTATTTTCCCTTTAGTATTCTTAATATGAGATTTAAACATGTGATCGCATTATTGTCGAGGACACATACTCCAACACCACTCACTAAGTCCATGGTGTGGACAAGAACGAGAAGTGTCCTTAAATCTCCCCCATCCTTCATATAATGATTCCTCATCCCTTTGCTTGAACCCGGTGATTTGGGCTCTCAACATATTAGTCTTCTTCGTAGGATAGAATTTCTTGTAGAAGGCAAGTGCTAGCTTCTTCCATGAATCAATACCAAGGGTAGCCTTGTCTAGGCTCTTCAACCATTACTTTGCAGTACCGATCAAGGAAAAAGGAAACAATACCCATCGGATTTGGTCTTGAGTAACTCCAATTTGAGAAATTGCATCACAATAATCGCAAAATGTCTCCATATGTAAATGAGGATCCTCACTAAGAATCCCTCCAAATTGACTTCTCTGAACTAATTGTATGAATGCGGATTTGGCAATGAAATTACCGGTTAAATGTAGTGGTGTAGGAGTACCGTTTGGTAGGTTCTCCTCGGTTGGTACGGAATGTGATGAAAATTTAGGCATTGTGGGTTGATTTTGTAGTTGGTTTGGAATTGGATTATCCTCTCCTTCTCTTGCAAAAGGGTTGACAAACTTAATGTTATTTGGTTGAATGCCCACAATCTCTCTAATACCTACAACTCTTGAAGTACCTCTAGCATTTCTTCTATTGTTGGTCAAGGTCCTTTCAATCTCGAAATCAGTAGGTAACAAATTACCTTGTGATCTCCTAGTCATGCAAAATATCAAACAACTAGAAAACAATTAGAACAACCTTGAGGAGATTGACTTCCCCAAGGTAAAGAAAGACACAACTAAAACAATTAACGAAAATCAAATCAATTGAACACTGTCCCCGGCAACGACGCCATTTTTGGTGAGGCGTTTTTGTGCTTAGTGCTTAGTCCTTATCACTACCTAACCAAAACAATATTTATAACTTCACAAACTGCTCTTAAGAAAGAGGTAAGTAAAGGTCGGATCCCAAGGGATAGGTATTGATTTAAGATTTCAATTGCAAGTAGCTATGTCTTAGGGTGTCACAAATTGGGTTGAGATGAGATGTAATCTAAACTAATCAACAAGATGAATGTAAATTAATGAAAACAAAGTAAAGCAATTAAAGGGGTTTGTAAATAATTGAATAAAGGCACTAGGGTATCATGGGTTCATAAGGGAATCATGGAAATAGATCATACAAACATGTTCTCAATTAGAAGCAAGCACTTATTGTTGTGATGGGATCGAATTAGTGTATATCTTACAATACCTAGGAATATTTGGGTCCCGGAGTCGAGTTGGTTTATGTTACAATACCTACAAGTCGACTTAGTCTCTTCCTATTCAACTCTATGCATGGTCTAATGAGGCTCGAGTTGGTTTATGTCTTACAAGCCTCATTGAAAAGATAAGAGATGGGTAAAAAATATAAGGTTTCATAGTTTAGCATTTCATCAAACATAACATGTGCATAGGTTGAAATCACAACAAGCAAGCAATTAATTATGAAAACATATTAGATTAAGCATAGATTAATTCCCATGATTGTTTCCCCTAATTCCCATTAACCCTAGCTAAAGGACTACTCACTCTTGATCAAATTTAGCATGCTAATAAGGTTGTCAATCATACTAACAAAGCAAAACATGATGAATAAATGATGTGATTAACAATAATTAAACAAAGGCAAAAGAGATTATATCTACTTGAGATGATCCAAATAATAAAGCAAAGAATAATAGAAGTAAACTTGATGATTGATGGAAGGCTGTCAATCCTCCAATAAACCCCAAATAATCTTCTAATTACCCAAATAAAACTAAGAACAATTGAGAGATTAATGAAAGATTAAGATGTGATTAATATTGAAATGTGTATTACAACTTTGATTAAGACTAAATTAAGAGAATGATAATGATAAGATGAGATTAGATGTTCTAAGATGATAATCTAGGTAATACAATAGGGTATTTATACTAAAATTAAGTACAAGGATTAGGGTTACTAAGGGCTTACATGACGATTAAGACCCTAAGAGAAGCTTGACAGTTTTGCTAATCCCGAGGGACATGCGGGGATCATGCTGCAACTCCTAAGGGAATCCGCGCGTCCTTGCCTGAAGCACGGTTGGTCCTGTAAGAAGATCCGCTCGGGCTGGCTTGGAGACGCTCGGATCCTGGGCTCTGGGACGCTCGGATCCTAGTACAGGGTTCTTCTCTTGTTCTTGGCTCCCTAACAATCCTTGGGGAATGTCTTGGGGATGCACGGATCTTTCATCGTTGCCCATTTCTCTTCATTTATTTACTTAGGCTTCTAGTCTCGGTCTCCTCTTTGATGCTTGATCATTAGATGCGATCCATTTAGCTCTATTTTGCTCCATAAATGCAAGGCTAGCAATCCTCTTCTACCAAGGACACAAAACCTCAAAGAATATGCAAAATGGGAAACTAAAGATAAGAAATGACCTTATTATATGCTAGAAAGCATGGGAACGAGGTCGGGGACTAAATGTGCTCAAATATGAGTCACATCATGTAGTGAAGGGAGTGACTCTCCGGTTCCTTACTTGTACTTGTTGTCTTCGTAGGACTCCTTTGATAGGAAGTCTCATGATTACCGGTCGGATGGTTCCTTTGGTGGGTCTCCTTTGAGATATCCACTCAAAGACCTTTCAGATTTTCTTTCCTTATAATTTTCTTTTGTCGAATAAAATCTTAACCACTGATGTAAATTATGACGATGCGTTTTGAGTAAAAGTTGGCTCGACTTGTTTTTATTTGTTCGAGCTCTTTTTATTTCCCGCTTTCTTCATTCACATGATTTGTATTTATCAATTTCGAATTCAAACTGGGAACGGTTACACTTCCAATATTTGCAACTGTTCCGCTTCTCTCCTGCGGATGTTTGACGTGTGTTCAGTTACATATGGACCTCTCTTGCCCCCACGCGTCGTATCTCTGCAGAGTCCAGGATTTCGTTTTTTGCCCTCTAAATTGTTCCCTCCTCATCATTGTTGCACTTTTTCAAAAATCTTCTCATTGTCTCGAGATATTCGATTCTTCCCCTTCTCTACTCGTTCCTCCATTGTCCATCGTTTTGTTTTGTAGGTCAGTTTCTATGTCCCTTTACATCACTTTCTTTAATGGATCTTAGACTTGTCGGTGAGATGGGCGTATCCGGTGTTGACCGTGGGGACTCGTCTGACGTTTCTGGCTCTTTGGGTGACACACGAGCGGGTTACGCTGTCGCCTGCCTTGGTTATCCTTGTCAGTTTGCCGGCTTTCGTGGCCATGATGCAATGGGGTGTCATCATCTGAGATTAAGGATTCAAATAACGAACTTCTGGATATCGAGCCGATTGATTCGGCGGGATCCTCTATTATTGGGGGTCTGGACGTCGTTGTATCCGTTCGTCGTGTCTTGAATAAAGTCTAATATTCCCTTCCCTCCATTCCTACCCGGATTACGCCTTTGCGAGTTAGGTTCAACTTCATGCGGTTCAGGAATTGGTTTATCGACATTTTGACATTCCGCATGAGTATGATCTGAGGTTTCCAACCCAGACTGATACAGTATGTAAACCGTCTGAGGGTTATATGGCGGTTTACTTGCATCATTTAGAGCTTATCTTTGGTTCCCTCTGGACCCTTTAATCGAGTAACCGAGGAGTTTCTCTTTAGGGCGAATATGGCCCTTTGTCAAGTGAACCCTTAATCCATCTTGAATGTGGTCGCTTTTGCCTAGTACTGTCTCTTTGCTGGGTTGTCTCCCTCTCTGGAGGTCTTTAAGAGGTGCGTGACCCTTAAGAGTACGACTCCTCCCTCGACCAAATGTTGGTATACTATGATCAAGGGTCTTGATTATATCATGGTGTATCCTGCGTTGGATGGCGTGAAGGACTGGAAGTCGAGGTTCTTCTACATAAGGTGTCCTCTGAACTGGAAGCTCCTTAAGCATTTCAAGAATTGTGTACGGTTGGGTCTGGATTACGAGAAGGCCCTAGATTCTTCTTCCCGAACTGTCATTTTCGAGGAGGAGAAGCCGATGCTCTCCCTGTTTGAACAGAACCCTAATTCTAAGGTTCCTGAGTCGAAGAAGTGGCTACCTCCTGCTGATGTTTTTTTGAGTGATGACTTCCTTTGTCGGGAAGGATTGGTTCCAACCCGTCTCTCAGTTACGGGATGGCCAGAATCCAATCCTCTATTGTTCTTTGTCGCTTTTATGTTTCTTCCATCTTTTTTTTCCGACGTTTGTTCCCTTGTGTTGCAAAACCTTGCGCCTTAGAGTTTACTGATCCAAAAATGGCTAGGTCAAATGAAAATAGCATGGTTGTGCTCGAAAGTCAAGGCAATGGCCGGAGAGCAGCTCACGAAAACCAAGTCCAGGTCGTCTACTTTGGTTGGGAAATTAGCAGAGCTCGTGGTTTCTTAATCCAACTCGAAATAGATTAGTATTGTAGTTTTAATATTATTACGAGTAATTTATTATGCAGAAATAAGGTTTTGTAAATCCACAAAACACTAGTCTTCCTAATCAGCTTAGTATTAGTTTATTTTCCTAATTACAGTAAGAATAAACAAGACAAGGCTGTCGTATTAGCTTTAGAAAAGGCAATTGGAGTCGATTTAGGCATGTGTTTAGGTCGGTTTTTAGCAGCTATTAGGTTGTTTATTTACACAGTCAATAAGGTCATTGTATTGTTTTATTTTCATACATTGAGAATTAATAAAAATTGAAGTTGTTGCTTTATTGTGTTTGCAAGTTCTGTAAACATAGGATCGACGCATTTTCGTTCTGACTCTGTTATTGTTTGACGCGTTTCAAACTCTAACTCGATCGATTGCAATAGGTCTTGCGATTCAATCACCATTGTTTGAGTTATAGGGCTAGTTTAAATAAATATCCCTTTTATTTTCGTTGTTCACAAAAATCAAAAACACCTAAAAATTACCCTAGTTCTGTTCGCTTGGTTCGTTTATCTCGTTACTGCTGCTGGTTCGTTATTGCTGGCCATGTTATTGTGCTACTGTTCTACTATTATTGTCCGTCGTTACAACAAATTCACTTAAAACTACCGTAAATTGTGTTCAAGAAACCGTGCCCTAGACTACAGGTCACGTTATTATAGAGTTTGCTTCCGCTACAACGAAAGGTTGATTAACTTTCGTATCCTAAGTGGTATAAGAGCTTCGGGTTTTGATCCTTTATCGATAGGGATTTTAATGATCCTACATATATTTCTGAATAGCCTCCGCGAGTTCTTTACGAAAAATCAAGGCAGTCCAAGACGGAGGAGGATTCGAAAATTTCCGAGGGGAGTTTATTCACTTCAGTAGATCTTAAGGAGGACAACAATTATTCTCTAATTCTCGATTTACCTCCTATCTTTGACGAACATGGAGATGAGGAAACGTGTGATGCAAAGATGTTGGAACCGTGCTATACCTTCAATTCTGGTCAAGAGTTTGAAATAATTAAGCTAAGCGAGAATGCATTCGGTTCTATTGCGTTTCTAGATCAAACAGGTTGTCCTTTGGTCGAGTTTCAAACGAAAAATTGTTCAGTAGCTATTAGAGCAGTACCATGTTCTATTTGCTTGTTGGACAATGAGAAAGCGGTTGTTGCAAAAGTCCAGGACCGTGTTGTCCAGTTGCTGATGGTTGTGCGGCCCAGTTAAATTCTAAGCCCTACAAGAACACACTCGATTCTAGTGAGTTTTAAGATCTGTCCAGTTGTTATTTGATTAATTTTCAGGAACACAAGGTTGCTGGAACTTTGGAGGATTTGTCGTGTTTGCATTGTGTGTTCAACAATGAAGATCGTGAAAACATATCAAGCTTTGTGCACGAAGGGTGGAGGGGTGGAAATCACAAGCTAACATGGCACGATAGGGGTTGGAAATTCAAAAGAATAAACGAGTGGGAGCAAGGTGTCAAAGATGGCTTGAATATGTGTTCGCGTTTGTTGCTAATACTCGTTTTTTTATCCTGGTGGGTTGGAGTTGCGTGAATTGAGGACAATTCCTTTCCAAGAGGGAGAGGATGATCCAAAAATGGCTAAGGTCAAATAAAAATGATTAGGTTGTGCTCGAAAGTCAAAGGAATGGCCGGAGAGCAGCTCACGAAAACCAAGTCCAGCTCGTCTACTTTGGTTGGGAAATTAATAGATTAATATTGTAGTTTTATTATTATTAGGAGTAATTTATTATGCAGAGATAAGGTTTCGTAAAACTAAAAAACACTAGTCTTCCTAATCAGCTTAGTATTAGTTTATTTTCCAAATTACAGTAAGAATAAATAAGACAAGGCTGTCGTATTAGCTTTAGGAAAGCCAATTGGAGTCGGTTTAGGCGTGTTTTTAGGTTGGTTTTTAGAAGCTATTAGGTCATTTATTATAGAGGTCGTTGTATTGTTTTATTTTCATACATTAAGAATTAATAAATATTGAAGTTGTTGCTTTATTGTGTTTACAAGTTCTGTAAGCATAGGATCGACGCGTTTTCGTTCCGACTCTGTTATTGTTTGACGCATTTCAAACTCTAACCTGATTGATGGCAATAGGTCTTGAGATTCAACACCATTGTTTGAGTTATAGGTCTAGCTCAAACAAATATCCTTTTTATTTTCGTTGTTCACAAAAAATAAAAAACACCTAAAAATTACCCTTGTTCTGTTCGCATGGTTCATTGTCCTCGTTACTTCTGCTGGTTCATTATTGCTGGCCGTGTTATTGTGCTACTATTCTACTGTTATTGTCTGTAATTACAAAAAAATCACTTAAAACTACCCTAAATTGTGTTCAAGAAATCGTGCCCTAAACTACAGGTCATGTTATTATCGAGTTTGCTTCTGCTACCAAGAAAGGTTGATTAACTTTCGTATCATTTACCGTGTCAAAGCTAAGGTCGATTGGACTTTCACCGAATCGTGACATTACAGACCGACTTACCCCTATTACTCAAGATCTCAATAAAACTGGTCTTGACAAGATGATATGGCGTGCTGGCCTCGACAAGCAAGCAGCTTTGAACATGATTAGTTAGAGCGGGCGTCAGGCGCGTGTGACTCAATCCTGGGCTTAGGCGATACCTCAAAATTTGGGTCGTTATCATGGCGGGCCTTCTTCTGAGGCTTGACCTGTAACCCGATTTTGTCTGGTGGCCGAACCGGCTGTTGATCTTGCGCCTGAGCCTCCATCTTCTCATAGGGACATCTTGGAGAAAACATCTTCTGCGGGTAGGCGCTCTTCGTCCCTCGCTCTCGGGGTAGGGGAGTTAGTACTGGCCTTTGCTAGGGAGTTTATGTAACACCCCCTCTTATCCGGCCAAGATAATTGATTATGTCACCATATCGGTTTCCCGAGGCAGTGAATCAGAACTCCAATTAAGCAAGATTTTATATAAATAACATATTAAATGAATTACAGAAACAAATAAATGAATAATACAAAGTGATTTCTATATGATACAACTCACTAATATCTACATCGTCTATCATGTCACTATGCAAATCGACTCCAAATATCCATAGCACGGTCCATAACCCGATCATCATCATATATAAACCTATACTCCAAACTGCTCCCTATATGATCGGAAATATCATATAGATCATCATAGGCTACCCCAATTAAAGAAGGTGACAATTTACACAAAGCCACACACGTCCGTTTCAATATAACAATGACTCACGGAAAGACAAGTAAATATGAACACGCAATGCAATAATGAAACACACGAGTCACGAGTCTCCATCCACCACAACTCCACATCCATATAACCAGGTGACGACATCGCAACACTGCCACCAAACAGCCTGACTGCAACCCGTAAAACAAGTACACGGGACGCATCCCCGGTACCGAGCCCGGGCGCTAACCGGACCCATGCCAGACTTCGTGACACCACACGAGTCCCTCCGTACTTAAGTCATAAACGTGCACGTACTTCTTAGAGTTGAAACTCCAAATAGCGATGTCGGGCGTAAGATGGTCTGCCGAACCACCTTACGTCTCCTCAACAACCACACAATTCCACCAACAACCTCCAGCATCCACCAACAATCACATGTACATAATATGTCAAGTGTAATGCTTTCATATCCATAACAATTACCAAATATGCCTCTTTCTCATGTACGATGAATGTCAAGTATGCTATGTATCAATATGCACCAACAACCACAATAATACCTCAAGATTCAATCTCCTATTAACATGTTATAATGCAATCCCAACAATCCCAACAATACTCTAAGACACAATTACCCAACCACATGTTATAGTGCAAATCTAATAATCATGTAAGACTAACAACAACAAGAATGACATATGTAAACATATGAGTAAGCATCCATAATACCAAAACCGAGTAGGGAAACCCTACCTTTTAGCAAACTCCGTAAGCAACTCGTGACAACCAAGAATCCGTCTCACAAAACCATCTCATCCTACATAAATCACATAATTACCATTACAACACATCCTATACTCTTATATAATATAAAACCCCTTATTATTACCTCTTATTTACCAATAATACTAATTAAAGCACTAATTAACATTACCCTTGAAAATCCCGAAAGTTAGGTTTTGGTGAAAGAAATAGAAAAGGTGAGATCCTGACTTATAAGATCAAAAAAGGGATGAGGAAGGTGCAAGATCTTATAATCCATGCTCACACTGTAATACTCCGTATTTATAAGTCTTGGGGTACTCTATCGAGTAGGCCTTACTCTGTCGAGTAAGGGTAAGTTGCGAAATAAAATAGTTTCTGACCTGTTGGGTACTCGATCGAGTAGCTGGGGCACTCGATCGAGTAAGGGGGTACTCGATCGAGTACCTTGGGTACTCGATCGAGTGTCCGGTTTTACGGGGAGTTTTCTCGGGTTTTGTTAATTATGCGATTAAGGTATTTAAGCTTCATCGTCATTATTCTAAATCACTTTTACAAAACCTACATTCCTGTTTAAGAGAGAAAGCAAACAAGTTCATTTTCTTAATCGCATTCTTAGCAATTCCCGGAGTTCAGACGGTCAGTTCTTGTCGTTGTTCGTACCGTTGAGTTCCTTGCGCCGAGGGTAAGATCTATGTACCCTTTTTATTGTATTTCCTTCGATTTGGTTAAACCCTAATTTAGAGATTGGGGGTTTTATGTGTAGTATGTGATTTGGTAGCCTCTATGTGTTGTATGATAGGAGGAGGGTTCATAGAAGAGGCTTTTGACTCAGTAAAGAGAGACCGTCCGATTGTGTGCATACCGGGTAGGATTTCCTACTCGTATTAGTCCCATAATGGGATATTGGTTGATGTATTGTATTTGGTTGTTTGATATAATAATTGTATTGTGATTGTGGTTGTGATCGTTGTTGATGGTTCGCGAGGCGTGGCCTCTACCGAGTGGGGTCACTTGCGGGAGTGGCTTCACGCCCTAGTTTCGCTTTCTGTGGAACCCGCCACAGAAGGGATGTGCACATTAATGGACGGGGTTTATCGCTCACTATGTGGAGCGGGGATTTGGTGGGTACGGCTGCGGTCCCCCACGGTCCGGGTCTGGTCCAAAGGTGGACATCGATATTGAGATGATGGGAATTGGTTGGTTGTGTGTGTGTGTGTGATTAAGTCGTTTGTTTATCTTATCGTTGTTGTTTATATTGATTTTGTGATTAGTATCGACCCCGGTGTTGTTTTGTAAACTGCGGTGACCCATTCGGGGATGGTGAGCGAGATATAGAGCGGTATTGAGATGAGTACTCGGGATAGCCGGGATGCCACGACATGATGATAGGAGTCTTCCGCTGTAGTCTTTAGTTTATTTACATTTCAGTTAGAACAGTCAGTTTGAGAATATTGTATCGTACTTTTGGTTTGGTTTCGAGGATTGTAACTATTCGCTAAATTATTTATATTAAACGTTGTTTCTTCATTGTTGTTTGATTATCATTGCCTCGGGTAACCGAGATGGTAATGTCTTCATACCTGAGTGGTCCTGGTAAGGCACTTGGAGTATGGGGGTGTTACAAATGGTATCTGAGCGACGATCCTGAAACCTGTAACCAATGAACCTAATGAACATAGGGAGTCAATTAAAATGAACCCGGGGTAAAAGTTGTAGGAGCTAGTGCAAAGGCTTGGGAGACGTCCTAAAGTCGCAGGGGTCGCCCTACAACTTTGAACCGGTCACATGGGGGAAGTGTTTGTCGAGTCGTATGTGTGTTTGGTTAACTTGTGTAAGAATGTGATGAAATGTGTTAATTTTTGGGTGTTGAAGTAGAAAGATGAACATGTGAAAGAAAATGGTGATAGGTGGGAATTTGTTGATGAGATGATAACATGTTGGATGATTTACAATGTGGCATTTAATAACATGATGAAATGATCTCGTAGATAGTAGAAAAGATGCGTAGCATGTTTATTATGATATAATGTGGTTTATAAGTTTAGCATGTTAGCATATGACATGCGGGTAGCTTTTATGTATTAGCATGACTCGATCGAGTGGGACTGACTCGATCGGGTGGGTTTTTGACGATTTTGAGTCCAGAATCGTGTTTTTGGGTACTCGATCGAGTAACTAGGGGTACTCGATCGAGTAGGGGGTCAATCGATCGAGTAGCCTAGCTACTCGATCGAGTAGGTAAGAGATCAGAAGGTCTGTTAGGGGTCTGATGCTTGGGTACTCGATCGAGTATGTTGGGCACTCGATCGAGTAGCCCGTTACTCGATCGAGTGGGTTTGGGAACTCGATCGAGTAGGTTCTGGGTGGCGTGTTTTCGTGTTTTGAAGTTTAGTACGTGTGTTCATATCTACCCTTTCTTATATATATGTATAGTTTCAAGATGCCGCCCAAGAGGACTGCTTTGTATGCGAGAGCTGAGCTTATGACCGTGGATGACATTGTTAAGATGTTAGAGCACCAGGATGCTCTTACTGAGACCCTAAAGAAAGTGAATGAGGATAAGAATAAGGATAAGGAGAAGGAGGTTGACCATTCAAAGATCAGCCTCTACATTGCGAGGTTTAACCCGAAAGAGTACAAGGGAGTTGGGGAGCCTAATCTTCTTGATAGTTGGCCGAGAGAGATGGAGAACATATTGGACTTGGTTCTTGTCCCGATGAGATGAGAGTGGAACAGTGCGTTCTATCTAAGGGAGGCAACGAGGCAAGTGGTGGGATTCAGTGAAAGTGAGTGCTAAGGAGATATACACAAACCAAGGCTTACCTGCTATACCTTGGGAGGAGTTTCGTAGGGCTGTGAGGAAGTAGTTTGTACCGGAACATGTGAGGAGTAAGTTGAGAGAAGAGTTTGATGGTTTTAAGATGACCGCTGAGATGTCTGTGGCTGAGTACTACAGGCTGTTCAATGAGAAGTCTAGGTATCCGAGGACATGGGTTTGAGTGAGGAGAATCGGCATTGAGGTTTGAGAGAGGGTTGACCCTAAGATTATGGATAAGTTACCGTGGGAGTCCTTACCGATGTTAAGGAAGCTTATGAGAGGGCCGGGAGAGCTGAGAGGTTGGTGGAGATGGCTCGGGAGAGGTTAGGTGGTGAGAAGAGGAAGTCCGAGAGCGAGGGTGGTGGCCAATCGAATCACAAGAAAGGCAACCACAATCCGTCTAAGGGATTTTCTTCGGGTCCGGGTTCGATCTTTGGGGCTTCGATTGGGCGTGGCCGTGGAAGTGTGAGTAATAGTTGGGGAGTGACCTGCTATAGTTGTGGTGGTGTAGGCCACAAGAGACATGAGTGCACAAGTGCACCAGGATCTTTCCGGAGACTGCGCGAGCTTCGCGAGCAAATGACCGGCCGGATCATGGCCAAACCGGGAAGTCGAGTTACCAGAGTGGAGGCAACCACAACGGCGGTAATTCTTATCAGAAACCACCACCGAACAACAACAACAATCAAGGGTCGGGTGCTAAGCCGACCACCTCACCAAGATGTCCGGGGAGGTGGGCGGAAGACCGATGTGGCAAGTTATTTATGATGGAGAAGAAAAAGCGGTGAGGAAGATGCGCACGTTATCACCGGTACATTCCTTGTTAATGGTATTCCCACCTTTGTTTTGTTTGATTCGGGGGCTTCTCAGTCGTTTGTGTCTTCGAGTCATGTCAAATAGTTGGGTTTGAGAGTATATGAGTCTGTTAGTGAGCAAGTTTTCATACCTTCGGGTGAGTCTGTATCGTGTGGGAGATTGTTCAGAGATGTATCTTTGATTGTTGGGCAAGTTGATTTCTCTGTAGACTTGCTAGAGTTTCCTTTTAACGGTTTTGAGATGATAGTCGGGATGGATTGGTTAGGAAAGTATAAAGCTAAGATACACTGTCATCAAAAGAAAGTGTCTTTAAGAGGTCCTAAGGGCGTTAGTGTGTCTTATCGTGGGTTTCTAGTCAAACCCAAAGTTAAGTTGATTGCAGTTGTTACATTGAAGTCTTATCTGAGGAAGGGATGTCCTTTGATCTTGTGCCATGTGAGAGATGACCGGATAGAGAGTCCGACAGTTGATGAGATACCAGTGGTGGGAGAGTTTGCAGATGTTTTTCCAGAGGAGATTCCGGGGTTGCCACCGAAGAGGGAGATAGATTTCACTGTTGAGTTGAAGCCAGGGACGGGGCCGATCTCTAAGGCACGTGCACCGTATGGGTCCTAAGGAGATGGAGGAGCTTAGGAAGCAGTTGGATGATTTGATAGAGAAGGGATACATTAGACCAAGTGTATCGCCGTGGGGAGCACCAGTTCTTTTCGTGAAGAAGAAAGATGGGAGTTTGAGGTTGTGCATAGATTACAGGGAGCTGAACCGAGTGACGATAAAGAACAAGTATCCTTTGCCAAGGATAGATGACCTGTTTGATTAGTTGAGTGGTGCAACAGTATTTTCTAAGATTGATTTGAGGTCGGGGTACCATCAGGTGAAGATTAGAGAGGTGGACATACCAAAGACAGCTTTCACGTCGAGGTATGGCCATTATGAGTATGTGGTGATGCCGTTTGGGTTGTCTAATGCGCGGTGCAGTGTTTATGGATTTGATAAATAGAATCTTTGAGAGTTCTTGGACCAGTTTGTAGTGGTGTTTATCGATGATATCTTAGTCTACTCTAAGACTAAGGAGGAGCATGAGGAGCATCTGAGAATCGTGTTGCAGACTTTGAGGGATCATGAGTTGTATGCTAAGCTGTCCAAGTGTGAGTTCTGGTTAGAGAAAGTTGCTTTTCTGGGGCACGTGATCTCAAAAGATGGGGTAGCTGTGGATCCGGCGAAGATTGAGGCAGTGACAAAGTGGGAAGCACCAAGAATGTTCTTTGAGGTTAGGAGTTTCTTGGGTTTAGCCGGATACTACGAGACGGTTCGTGAAAGATTTCTCCAAGATAGCTAGACCGATGACAGCGTTGATGAGGAAAGAGAACAGGTTTCGTTGGGATGAGAGTTGTGAGACGGCGTTCCAAACATTAAAGGAGCGTTTGACCACAGCTCCTGTCTTAGCATTGCCTGAAGGGAGCGAGAACTTTGAGGTTTATACGGATGCCTCGAAGAATGGGCTGGGATGTGTGTTGATGCAGAATGGTAAAGTGATTGCCTATGCTTCTAGGCAATTGAAGCCTTATGAGGAGAACTACCCTACTCATGATCTGGAGTTGGGTGCAGTGGTGTTTGCTCTCAAGATTTGGAGACATTACCTTTATGGAGCAATCTTTAAGGTATTTTCTGATCACAAGAGTCTCAAGTACATCTTCACGCAGAAGGAGTTGAACATGAGACAGAGGAGGTGGATGGAGCTGATTGGCGATTATGACATGGAAATCATCTACCATGAAGGGAAGGCCAATGTTGTTGCTGATGCTTTGAGTAGGAAGAGTGTACATTCTCTGTGTGTATGCCTCTATCCTTGATGAGGCTGAGGGATGAGGTAGCGAGTTTTGGGATACATATGATGCAGAAAGGAGATGCCATGGGTGATATGACAGTACATCTTGAGTTTTATGATGATATTCGAGGTAAGCAGGCTTTGGATCCTAAGATAGTTGAGTGGAGAGCTGGAGTAGAGAAAGGGACAGTGTCCCGGTTTTCTATTCATACAGACGGTAGTTTGAGGTTTGATGGTAGGTGGTGTGTTCCTAATGATGAGGAGCTGAAAAGGACTATCATGACAGAGGCACATTGCACACCATATTCAGTTCATCCAGGTGGAGACAAGCTATACAAGGATTTGAAGAAAACGTTTTGGTGGCCTGGGATGAAGAAAGAGACAGCTGAGTTTGTGTCCCGTTTTTTGACATGCCAGAGAGTTAAAGGGGAACAGAGACGACCACAACGTAAGATTCAGTCTTTAGAGGTGCCTGAGTGGAAGTGGGAATCCATTTCCATGGACTTCATTGTGTGTTTGCCGAAGAGTCAACAAGGTAACAACATGATTTGGGTGATCGTGGATCGTCTGACCAAGTCAGCTCACTTTGTTCCAATGAAAGATACATGGACTAAGGCACAATTGGCTATGGCCTATCGAAAGAACGTGCTTAAGTTACATGGAGTCCCTAAGGACATAGTGTCTGACAGAGATGCGAGGTTTATATCGAGGTTTTGGAAGGAGTTGCAGGAATCGTTGGGAACAACTTTGAAGATGAGTACAGCATTTCATCCTGCGACAGACGGGCAGACTGAGAGAACAATCAAGACTCTTGAGGATATGTTGCGAGCTTGTGTGATGGATTTTGGTGGTAGATGGGAGCAAAGGTTGGACTTGATAGAATTCTCTTACAATAACAGTTATCACACCAGTATAGGTATGGCACCGTTTGAGGCTTTGTATGGGAGGAGATGTAGGAGTCCAATCTGTTGGGACGATAGTGCTGAGGCAGTGGTTTTAGGACCAGAGATGGTGCATGAGATGGTGGAACAGATTAAGATGATCGGGGAACGGATGAGAGCGGCTCAGATCGACAAAGAGTTATGCAAATCTACATCACGGACATAGAGTTTCAAGTTGGGGACAAGGTTCTTTTGAAAGTGTCTCCTATGCGTGGGGTTATGAGATTTGGGAAGAAAGGCAAGCTAAGTCAGAAGTTTATAGGGCCTTATGAGATCTTAGAGCGAGTTGGGGAAGTTGCTTATCGTCTGGCTTTACCAGCTGCGTTAGAGAGAGTGCATAATGTGTTTCATGCATCGCAGCTGCGGAAGTATGTGAGTGACCCGTCACATGTGTTGGAGGCAGAGAGCTTAGAGCTAGATGAGTCCTTATCATATCTTTAGGTGCCTAAGAAGATTCTAGACCGAAAGGTTAGAAAGACTAGAGGAGGTGAGACAGTTTTGCTTAAGATCCTCTGGTCTAACCACGAGACCGAGGAAGCTACATGGGAGCCAGAGGAAGCTATGAAAGAGCGTTACCCTTTCCTTTTTGATCAGGTATGTATGGTTACGGGGACGTAACCTTGTTTCTGTTAGAGGGGTAAGAGATGATCGCGAGCAGTTTTTAAGAGTTTTATACCCCTTTTATATGTTGTGTCGGTATGTTTGTCGGGATGAGTTAGGTTAGTATCATGTTTTATGTTGAATTTTGTTTGGCTTTTGAGTCGGGAATGTTATGGGAGTACCTTCGTTTAGTAGTGGTTTGAACTTCGGGGACGAAGTTCCTTTTAAGGAGGGAAGACTGTAATACTCCGTATTTATAAGTCTTGGGGTACTCTATCGAGTAGGCCTTACTCTGTCGAGTAAGGGTAAGTTGCGAAATAAAATAGTTTCTGACCTGTTGGGTACTCGATCGAGTAGCTGGGGCACTCGATCGAGTAAGGGGGTATTCGATCGAGTACCTTGGGTACTCGATCGAGTGTCCGGTTTTACGGGGAGTTTTCTCGGGTTTTGTTAATTATGCGATTAAGGTATTTAAGCTTCATCGTCATTATTCTAAATCACTTTTACAAAACCTAAATTCCTGTTTAAGAGAGAAAGCAAACAAGTTCATCTTCTTAATCACATTCTTAGCAATTCCGGAGTTCGACGGTCAGTTCTTGACGTTGTTCGTACCGTTGAGTTCCTTGCGTCGAGGGTAAGATCTATGTACCCTTTTTATTGTATTTCCTTCGATTTGGTTAAACCCTAATTTAGAGATTGGGGTTTTATGTGTAGTATGTGATTTGGTAGCCTCTATGTGTTGTATGATAGGAGGAGGGTTCATAGAAGAGGCTTTTGACTCAAAGAAGAGAGACCGTCGATTGTGTGCATAACGGGCAGGATTTCCTACTCGTATTAGTCCCATAATGGGATATTGGTTGATGTATTGTATTTGGTTGTTTGATATAATAATTGTATTGTGATAGTGGTTGTGATCGTTGTTGATGGTTCGCGAGGCGTGGCCTCTACCGAGTGGGGTCACTTGCGGGAGTGGCTTCACGCCCTAGTTTCGCTTTCTGTGGAACCCGCCACAGAAGGGATGTGCACATTAATGGACAGGGTTTATCGCTCACTATGTGGAGCGGGGATTTGATGGGTACAGTGCGGTCCCCCATCGGCAGGGTGGTCCAAAGTGGACGGTCAAGTATTGAGATGATGGGAATTGGTTGGTTGTGTGTGTGTGTGTGATTAAGTTGTTTGTTTATCTTATCGTTGTTGTTTATATTGATTGTGTGATTAGTACCGACCCCGGTGTTGTTTTGTAAACCTGCGGTGATCCATTCGGGGATGGTGAGCGAGATATTGAGCAGTATTGAGATGAGTACTGGGATAGCTGGGATGCCACGACATGATGATAGGAGTCTTCCGCTGTAGTATTTAGTTTATTTACATTTCAGTTAGAACAGTCAGTTTGAGAATATTGTATCGTACTTTTGGTTTGGTTTCGAGGATTGTAACTATTCGCTAAATTATTTATATTAAACGTTGTTTCTTCATTGTTGTTTGATTATCATTGCCTCGGGTAACCGAGATGGTAATGTCTTCATACCTGAGTGGTCCTGGTAAGGCACTTGGAGTATGGGGGTGTTATACACACACCATGGGAGAAGGCTTAGGAGAGTTCTAGAGAGAAGGGAGAGTGTTTGGAGGCTTTAGAGAGAGAGAGAGAGAGAGAGAGAGAGAGAGAGAGAGAAGGAAATGATTTAGGGTTAGGCGAATTTTAGATCCCAACATAGTTTATATCACCACTGAACAGGTCCACTCGGTCGAGTGCCCGTGCACTTGGCTGAGTGCATCTCACTCGGTCGAGTATGGCTCATACTCGGACGAGTGCCACCAACTCGGTCTACTGACTCCATACTCGGTCTAGCATAACTTATCACTTAGCTCACAAATAGCCTCTCATTAAGCCCAAGGGTCCTCTCACTATTACCAAGGTTCCTTCAGAAGTCTCAAAAGATCCGGGTATTATAATCTTCCCTTCTTAGAATGAACTTCGCCCCCGTGGTTCGCCTCACTCTTTCCTTTGGCAACCACTCATCCCAAAGCCTCGTTACCCACTTTCGCACACTCTCTCGTTATCTACGTTGTCTTTTACTCTCCTACAAGGTCCGTCAATGTTCTTACCGTCATTATTACTCTCATTATGTCAACATCATTCTCATCCCTCTCGCCATGCTCACCTCAGGCACCTTTATCTGTACACACTCTCTTATACTCATCACACACATCCCAAGGTTCTTTGTTCAACCGTTCACTTCCTCACATTCCATATTCTGTACTCTCTTTCCTTAATCTTTCAAGGTATTAATTCTACTTCCCCTAAAAGAGAACTTCGTCTCGAAGTTCAAACATCTAACTAATATCCTTACCGTCCTCAAAATTGATATCCACGAATAACCGAATTTCGGATTCACCACTCTCTTTTCTTACCTATAGAAATTCCCATCATCAAATCCCATATATCCATAAGACCGTTGGTCAAACTCTCACACTACAAACCTTTCCAAAGGGGATTATAATCCCAGGGCCAAGGCCAAGGTTCAACGTTCAAATCTCATAAGCAACTCCCAACTCACGTCATGGTTCCCGTTGGTCACTAATGGTTATATATGTATCTATATTCACGATATGACTCAAACGTTACTACGTTTATGCATGTACATCAAAAGAACAAGATTGTACAAATCTTATGAAAATAATTAAAGAATGGCAAAAAAAATATTACTCGTAATATGACTTAACCACTTTTAATACTTCCGTGCACATCATGTCACGCAAATGTCACATCAAATCCATCTGTTATACCGTTTAACATGCTTTCACATCCATGTTCACTCATCACGAACACTTCCTTTTATAAGAATTATAAAACTCCAATCATGCATTTAATCATCACCATGTGACACATAAAATGGAAAATATCATGTAATATAAACATCATTATCTTGTAATATGGGGACACCATCATCACTAGTAAGCATGCATCACACCAAGCTATTAGATAATCTTTGTTATCAAAATTAATCATGTGAATTAATACTTGTCACTTAAATTCAACACAAAGTGGTAAAACACCAAATAATGCGGACCATACGTAAACAATTCACGAGGATATCAACTATGTGGGGATACTATGCTCATCCAAACACAAGGTAACTAACACAAACCACGAAATAAGGGCATTGATGAGTCATAATTATATGCATATTTATGTCTCCCCTTAATTACTTTTGATACGGTTTCCGTGCTAATTTATATTAAATACACGCCTTTTATGTTAGAATGTTGTTACTTCCTTTATCTGATGTTTAATGCAACAATGATGCATTTGAGGAGCAAAGGAATGAAATGGGCATCGCGGAGTGGGCATGAAGGAATACACGAAGCATGGCATGGGAATCTAGAAGAATAAAGGAAGAGAAGTGAAGAAGACAACACGAATAAAAGAGCCGAGAAAGAAGAATACTCGATCAATTACAAGCGGGCTCGATCGAGGAAGTAGTGTACTCGATCGAGTGGACATAGGCTCGATCGAGTACACACTAGTTTCCAGAATTTTCTGCAATTTCCTTAAGCCGGTTATGTTTTTACTATAAATACCTAATTCGTACCCTATGTTTATTTACATCTTATTTTTACCTAGTTACACATAGCTTCTCTAAAACCTCTTTTAGAATACTCTTAGATTGGTTTACATTAGTTTTGCTTCGGATCTATTGCTCTTTAATTAAGGTACTTTGATAAATTTTCTTTAGTTGTTATTAATTCAATTTCTAATTTATATAATTGCTTTATTAGTATTCATCTTATTATGTTCTTAATTATGCTTTCTTATATCGTTATTGTTGTTATTATTATTAGTATGAGTAGCTAATTTCTTAATTTAGGGTGAAAGGGGATCTAGGTTGTTAGAAAAGGGGTTAATTAATGAATTGATTGTTAAATTGTTTTTGATTGTTGTTTAATTATTGTCTTACATCTAGTTAATTAATTACTGATCAGAATTAGTTAATTAGTCTTGCAAACTAGGATTTTTACCGACCCGATTAAGACTAGTATAGGCCACGATAATTGAATTAGACTGAGTTAATAATAGCAATCGCTTGTTAAGTTTAGATCTACAAAGACATATTACAATCGACCGATCATATGACTTTCAACAATATAAATTGCTCAATCAATGAATTGAATCTTACCCTTGGATGACTACCTAGTGTACCTGATTCCTAGACTCTTTTAATATATTTGAATTCGTTTTATTTACCTTCCAATTAGTTTAGAAATCAAACAAACAAAACCCCACAAAATTGTTACCTTTAAGATAAACTTAAATATAAACAAACTAGATTAATTAACTCGCCTCCATGTGGATTCGACCATTTCTTACTGCTAGCTACTAGTTAGTTGAGAATATGATTTATTTTGATAGGCCAACGACTGAAAATAACCTTATCAAATTTGGCGCCGTTGCCGAGGAGGCAACAATATTTCCGTTTATTTTTGTTTATTTTTGTCTTTTGTCTCAAGGAGCGTAAGTTCCTTGAGATAGTTTGATATTTTCTTGTTGTTTTCATTTATGCTCAGGTCTAACAGGACGGAGAATGTACCTTTTGATCCCGAGCCAGAGAAGACTTTTCGCTATAGACGAAAATTTCAAAGAGACGTAAGTCAGGTGGAAGACTTAAGTACACTTGACTACGAGCGGTTTACTTTTGAAGAAGATTCGTCCTTTGAAGAGGACACACTTATTTCTGAACCCGTTACTCCTAAAACGTTGAAGATGCCTGTAACACCCCCATCTACCAAGGAGCTTTAACAAGACCTTCCCTAGCAGATAAGGACGTTACCATCTCGGTTGCCCGAGGAACAGTAATAATGAAATGTCGATAAAAGAACGATTATATTAAATTACAAGTGATTAGACAACACAAAAGATACAACTCGTGACATCTATAGACTTTGTGAAATTATCTTTGCCATGACTCGTAGTAGACTCGTCCCTCCAATCACCCAGCTATGATCCAGACATCAACCTGCTAAGACCGACTGCTCACCATAGTGGATCACGGCAGACACAACATAAGAAGACAACACAATAACACCACACAAGGTCAGTAACTGAAAGAACATACAAAAGCAACATACATACACCACCTACTTCAATCACCCACACACCTCTGACTGCCCGAAGGTCCAGTCCTGCCAGATTACCAATCGCAACCGGTAATCCACGCCGCCAGTGGGGGACCGCAACCGTACCTACCTAATCCCCGCTCATCAATCCCGAGCGATAACCCATGTTCCTTAATGTGCACATCCCCTCCTGTGGTGGGTTCCACGGAGGGCGAATCAAGGACGTGAAGCCACTCCCGCAAGTTACTCCACTCAGCCGAGGGTGCACCTCACGAACCATAGAAAAACAAACAACAACGATCAACTAAACCAATCCATACTACCAACAACGATACTAAAACCATTTAGACAATACAATGGACATATTAAACAACTAACAGTACTGAGTAGAAAAACCTACCTTTAGCAAACCACAGCGATTTCCGCACACGACCATAAGACAACAAGCAACCACCATAACCACCTATAACAAACAGTATAACCATCTATTACTACTACCATAATCACAACCGAAACCAAGGAAGACGATGATGATGATAACAACATATCTATACATAGCATTCCGGCGACAAGACCGCTACCCGACTCAAGCTTCCCATCCTCAAGGTGTCTCCACTCTCAAATGCTCCAAAGAGATGAATCATGGTGAAGAAGAAAGGATATGGCGGCATCTATGTAACACCCTCATTTATTCGGGAGCCTTTAGCTAGACATTCCCAAAATAAATAGGACTGTTACCATCTCGGTTTCCCTAGTAAATAACAAAGTCCAACTCACTAAAGTACTTTAAATTAAAACTTAGCAATTACATGTTTATTACAACTTAACCAACTAAAACTTGATATAAAATAATTACAACTCGCAGCGGAAATAAATAAAGTGACTAATAATCTATGTGGTCTAGGCTTCTAGGTAGACTGGCCAAGTCCTCACGCATTCCATAGCTCCCAAGTCAGCTAGTCTTTAGTACATGTGAACTCTGCTCCCCATTATGGTTCACCACAGGTGTTCACGAATACACTGTCAACTACAAGGTTGAGTAGGAATAGCTAAACAATAACAATAAATGAATACAAGACAATATTAAATGCAAATGCAGTGCATACTCATGAACAATCCCTGGCCTGGGTAATCTCAAAAACATCCCAGAGACAAGTTCTACAGAACTAGCCTAGGGAAACCAATGCAAGCGCTCATGATATGAAATGCAAACAATATTATACTTACCATCCCAGACACGAGGTTGGGGAAACCAAATCATATAATCATCTCAGTCACGAGCTGAGGTAGTCAATAATCAAATCATCTTAAAGCAACCAACCAACAACCATATATCATCCATCACAATTCCAAACAATTCGACCAATACAAACAGATAATATCATTCAAGTAAACATTAAAGTGATTGAGTAGCTATCCTACGTTGATAGCAAATTTCCAACTGAGCAGCTCAACAAGAACCCGAATAATTAAAGCAACCGAACCCGATTACAATTTCTTCACAATCGTCACCTAATCAAAATATTATAATTCTTCCATCAATTACTATTTATTACCTCCCATAATTATTTATAAATTATATTCATTCTTCAATTAATCATTAATCATAATTATTAAAGGTTTACGATGCTTAAAAACCCGATTCAAATATAATCCGAGTCACCTGAAATAATAAATAAAAACTGGTCACCAAAAACACACAAAACACCACCCTACTATACACCGTGTAAACCGAGTTCAACCACCCCCCATAAACACCCTCCAAACCGACAACACAGGTCACCACGACCACCACCTAGCCTCGACACCACCATCCTGCAACCCACCATCCTCCACCATTACCTAACCACCAGCTGAACCACCACCAACAACCCACGCCCTAACACACGACACCAACAGCACTTCCTTCAACCCGTGTCCCAAAACAGCCCGACCCCGACAACCACACCCAACCTTACCACCTCCAGCCACCACCATTGTCACCTTTGACCCATGGTGGTTCTAGTGGTGGTACCTACCCCCTGGTACAGTCACAAACATGGCCACACTGCCCGTCTTAAAACAATCGCGATAAAACCCCTGCTCTCCCCTGTTTTCCTCCACCACCAACACTAATCGCCACCTGCCACCATACCAACACCATCACCATGACCGACCACTTCCCCCGTCACAACCCCTCTATACCCAGGTCAAGACGAGGTCGATTAAGTGTTCAATTACCCATTCCAATCCCCCACGACCAAACCCGCACAACCCTAAACCCGCCTCCTTTAACCGTCCCAAACACCACCCTATCACAGTCAACGACAGTCACTGATGGTCAGGTCAGTGTCACGGCAGTCTAGGATCGCTCTAGGTTTAAATTACGAGTCATTTGGTCGCCCCTAAGGTGATGAACGGTGGTTGTATATTTTTATGTTTACAAGCTTTAAAACGAAATAAATTAAGTTAAGACGGTTTTACCTTTTATCGTCTAATTGCTCTTCCGTCTCCAAAAGCTCCTTCATTAAATTTATGAATTATTATTCTTCAGATTTAACTTGGTATTTATAATGTAAGATTAGAGAGTATGTGAGGTCAATTAGGAAACTATTATAATTACCTTATTCTAATTATTTTAGGAATTGCCATAATTATAATTACCATTATATTATTATTATTATTATTACATATATTAGTCTTACCATAAGTAAAATTTCCTCATATTATCTTTACTAATTTATTATTGCCATAACATTATTATTATTATTATTATTATTATTATTATTATTATTATTATTATTATTATTATTATTATTATTATTATTATTATTATTATTATTATTATTATTATTATTATTATTATTATTATTATTATTATTATTATTATTATTATTATTATTATTATTATTATTATTATTATTATTATTATTATTATTATTATTATTATTATTATTATCATTATTATTATTATTGATATAATTATTATTACCTTTACATATTATTATTTCCATATTATATTATAAATTCCCGATACAAATCCCGATCACACTCATACTAGATAAACCATAAAATTCGGTACAAATAACAATGGCACACGGCCCAATGCTATTATTAGCTAAGCTCAATTCCCGACTTGGATACTTAATTTATTATTTAATTAACATCTTATTGCAATTATTATTAGAAATGCCATTAATTAATTATTAAATTACATAATTTATTCTCATAAATTATTATCAAAATATGGGGTATTACAGTCTTCCCCCCTAAAATGAACTTCGTCCCGAAGTTCGCCCACAATTACCACAACAACATTTATAAACATCCATACAACTGAATCTTCATTAAAACTTATGATCATTGCACCATAATCAATTTACTTAGTCATTATCAAATTATATCATACTTATCAAAAGATGCCTCAAATATAATTCAAAACATTTGTAGTATTACATTCCTTCCCCCTAAAAATAAACTTCGTCCTCGAAGTTCAAAATAGCAAACAACAAGAACCACCAAATCATTGTTGTAATGCCACAAAACAAGGAACACACATTGTAACATAAGACAATTATTATTTCAAACATAATATTGATTGATGATATAATAAAAGTTACTAAACGGAAATTAAATAACCACAACCTTTAAATTAATTCGGATTTATTACTTGCGCGTTTATTTCTTACTAATGACACCTAACTTGAACATGGATGCAATATGGATATAGTCTTAGGGCAATACAACTACTACAAATACAGGCAACTACAACGGCCCTTTAACAACGCTTATTCACGAAAATCATCATAAGACGTTGTAGAATGGATGGCGCGAATTTTACTAAAAAAAATTACAATGGTTATGTGTTGTTAACCGTTGTTATTGGTTTTAACAACGGGTCAAACTTTCACAACCGTTGTTAATATAAAAACTAATAACAACAGTTTACTCTGTAATACATTTTAACCGTTCTTAATAATTTGGCGCAAAATTAGTGAAAAGTAATTACAACGGTTATGTTAGAACCCGTTGTTATTAGGTTGTAACAACGGTTGTAGACTCAATAACCGTTGTTATTAAAGTTATGAAAATCTAAAGAACAACAAATTGCTTTATTCTGCTATACGCTACAAAACTTAAACACAAACTAATACTGCTACTATACACAAATATCATCCTCCATTCCACCCTGATCGTCTTTCTCTGTCTTCATCTTCGTCACTGTTGTCACCGTTTCTCTCCCTCATCGTGTTTATCAATCAGGTATATATGTTTCTTAGCTTATTAACTATTTCTTATTAAGATTTTCAAGCTATATATAGATATAGGATTGTATGTTCAATTTCATGGCCTATGAATGTTGATTATTTTTGAATTTGTGAATTTTTTGGGTTATTATCTAATTTGTTGATAATTTAGCTTAATTGATTTCCCAAATTTCGTTTATTTATTTGCCTATTATTGGATTTTCTGAATTAGTTGCCTATATATTACGAATGTAGAAAAATGACCAGCACTTGGATGATTGATGCAAATATGAGTGACCCCAACTATAACGATGGTTTAGCTGAATTTTATGAAGTCGTTTCGAACAATTTGAAAGGTTCTTCTAGTATTCCATGTCCTTGTGAAAGATGTGGTAATATTAGGTATATGGCTTTTCCGGACGTTAAAATACACCTAGAAAATTGGAAATTTAGTCGATCCTATACACGTTGAATTTTTCATTGGGAACCATTAGAGGACGAGAATAACTTTGAAAAAGATGATGTTAAGGTATACGAAAGGCTAACTGATGATCCTGAGTTTGCCGAGTTTTTTGAGTTGGAAGAGTTGGAAGCAGAGAAGTTGAATGTTGGGTCTATAGATAATGAAGAGAATGACGATGAGTCGAATGCTTTTGAAGATGTAGGTGATGACACAATTAATAGGGATGATCTTAACAACATGTATGAGAAGTTGTGTGAGTCTGAAGCACCTCTGTATCCTGGTTGTAAGTTCACAAAAATGTCGGCTGTGGTGAAGTTGTATAATATCAAGGGGGCAAATGGGGTGAGTGACACGTGTTTCACTAGTTTTTTAGCCTTGATAAAGGAGTTGCTTCCAGATGGTAATGTTCTACCTGTTAAGACATATGAGGCGAAAAAACTAATAAGAGGAGTGGGTATGAAATATGAGAAAATACATGCATGTCCAAATGATTGCATATTATATCGGAAATTATATCAAAACTTAACCAATTGCCCTAAATGTTTGGAGTGGCGTTATAAGGATAAGGAAGGGATCTCGGCTAAGGTGTTATGGTATTTTCCAGTGATACCAAGATTCATAAGGATTTATGCGAATCCCGATGATTCAAAAATGTTAACTTGGCATAAAACAGGAAGAATAAATGATGGAAAGCTAAGACACCCGGCAGATGGTATGCAATGGAAATTGTTCGACGCTAATTATCCCGAGTTCGGCAATGAACCTAGAAACTTACGTCTAGCGCTGTCCACTGATGGAATGAACCCACACGGAAACATGAGTAGCCAACATAGTACTTGGCCAGTAGTGTTGGCTATTTATAACTTACCTCCATATGTGTGCATGAAAAGAAAGTATTTGATGCTGTCGTTGTTAATTTCCGGCCCTAAACAACCTGGAAATGATATACATGTCTATTTGGAACCTCTTCTAGATGATTTGCGAATGTTGTGGGATAGTGGGATAGAAGTATTTGATGCATATAAGAACGAAACTTTCAATTTGAGAGCGATGTTATTGTGTACAATATCTGACTATTCGGCTTATGGCGACCTTTCTGGGCACACAGTTCATGGGAAAGAGGCTTGTCCATTGTGTGGGGAGGATATCGAGTCTGAATACTTGAAGTCTTCTCGTAAGTATGTGTATATGAGAAATAGGAGGTTCTTGTATCATGACCATTGTTATCGCAAGATGCAGAAAGCATTCAATGGAAGACAAGAACTTCGTCAACCTCCTAGAATTTGGAGTGGGCATGAATTTTATCAGAAAGTAAAGCATATTGAGATAGATTATAGGAAGAAGAGCGGCTCTAAATTGTCTACTCGTGGGTATAAGAAAAGATCCATATTTTTTGATAAACTTCCATATTGGCCGACTCGGGAGGTCGAGGCATTGCCTCGATTTCATGCACATTGAGAAAAATGTATGTGATAATATTATCAATACCCTTCGAATGTTCCCTGAAAACAGAGGATAACGCGCAGCCTAGGGAAGATATGAAAATGATGGGTATTAGGCTAGAGTTGGCACCACAAAAGAGAGGTAATCGTACATTTTTACCGCCAGCAGCTTATACCCTTTCACGAAATGAGAAAAAAGAGTTATGTGCATGCTTGAATGGAATTAAAGTGCCACATGGTTATTCGTCGAACATCAAAAGCCTGGTGTCCATGCAAGACCTAAAACTCACCAGGTTAAAGTCACATGATTGTCACACTTTGATGCAACAATTACTACCTGTGGCTATTCATTCCATTTTACCTGAAAAGGTAAGATATGCTATAATTAGATTCTGTCTCTTCTTCCAGTCCATATGCGAGAAAGTCATCGATCCCGATGACGCGAATTCATTGCAGGACCTCGTTGTAACCTCTCTTTGTCAGTTGGAAATGTATTTTCCACCCTCTTTCTTCACTATCATGATTCATATGACCATTCACTTGGTTAGGGAGATTTTGTACCTTGGGCCCGTGTACTTGAGATACCAGTATCCTTTCGAAAGATTGATGAAAGTCTACAAGGACTATACATCTAATCGGTATCATCCGGAAGGTTGTATTGCTGAACGCGCTATTTTAGACGAAGCTCTTTTATATTGTTATGCTCATCTCTCCCCTGAGGAGTTGATTGGCATTCCTAAGAATCGTCATAGTGACTGGATGACCGGCACGTGAAATGTTGCATTTAGCACATACGTATGTGCTAAACAACGAAGATGAGGTGCAACCTTATATTCAACAATACAAAGATGAGCTCAAATACGATCACCCAAATAAGACCGAGAAGTGGATTGCAAACGAGCATACGAAGACGTTTGCAGAGTGGTTTAGGAATATTGTCTTCGAGTGTACGAATCAAACTGGTGATGACATCTCTCCTAGGTTACTACGTCTTGGTTTAGGTCCAAATGCCAGGGTCACCTTTTACAGCAGTTTTGCCATTAATGGATATACTTTTTACACCCGCGAGCAAGATGAGTTGAGCACAATTCAAAATAGTGCTGTGAGTTCTGAATTTGAGGCAATGCACTTTGCTACTTCAAAAGATAAAAAGCCTATTTGGGGAAAATGCCTTTATTATGGTGTTATTCAAGAAATATTGGTACTAGATTACATTTATTTCACAATGCCTTTGTTTCGATTTAACTGGGTTGATAACAACATCCATTGTGTCCGAAAGGATAAGATGGGATTTACGTTAGTCAATCTGGGTGAGGTTGGCAATAATAAGGATGATCCTTTCATAATGGCATCACAAGCTAAACAAGTGTTCTATGTCACTGATCCTATGGATAAGAAGTGGTCTGTTGTACTGTCTATAAGGAGTAGTTCATCCGATAATGGTGATGATGATCAGGATGTCGTTTTTAAGGGAATTGATCACTCTACCACTGTATCTTATTTCGACGATGTTGACACTGATCATGAGGACACTGAAAGCATCTATATGCGTGATGACCATGGTGAAGGTATTTGGGTTAACGAAGAAACTATGACATCCAAGAAATGTCCCCGATCCTGAGATGGTCTATAATGTAAGTTTTAAGCTTTTATTTTTATTTTTATTTTTTAAATATATATATCTTCCTTTTAGTTTTTTTTAAATAACTATCTCCACTGAACAGATTAGTAGAAGGAACTGCATATTTAATACAAACGTAAAGCACTGATACTCTCGATGCTACTAATACAACAGTACTGAAAATCTAACAAAACCACAGGGTTACACATTACCTTTATTTAAGTTGCCTTTTCATACAGGCCCACGACACTGCTTATGATAGGAGGATACAGACACACACAGTTTGACATTCAACAAATAACACACGACGTTGCTTGGAAGTTTCAGCCACAAACACGGACACATTTTGTAGGGGTTTTATGGGTACATTGCTTGGAAAACAGCCACAACTTGGTTGTAGGCATCGACGCTTTCTGACCTGACCGACTGCTACCCATCAAATATGGTCGCATACGGCACTTGGACATAGTCCACGGTATTCTTCAGAAGCTCGGCATCCGAGTCTGTGGCTACCCAGAGGTATGGTTCGAGAGTTGATCTATTCAGAGTATTCCAGTCGTTCCTGCCATGGCCTCTGAGTTGAAACATCATGTCAAGCTTAAATGTTGATTCTACATGTGCAGGTGATGTTCCAAGCTGAATGAGTAGACTCCCTTTGAATCCCCATGGCCCCCATTGTGGCTTAACTTTGCTGACCGAGTATCCCAGCTCAATAAGCTTATTCCTCAAAGGATTAAAGCTTTTGGCAGCAAATTTTCCATTGTCTATATCTATTTGGCCTGAGGCATTTATCAGGACACAGTGATATGGACGACCAACATTTTGACTCATTTTCAGACCAGTAATTTGATGGTTTATTTGTGAGTTATGGGGAGCTAATGAGATGCCTCTTTTCTGAATTTATAGCAAGTTTGAGATGTGTTGGTGGAGTGTATGTATGTTGTTCTTTAGCTTTTGGTAGCTATAAAAAGCCAATAGAAGCAATGGTCATTGTTAAAGATTCCCAAATTTGCATGGCATGGTAAATCCTGTAGATATGCAGTATGCATGCATGCTGGTGTTTTCTTATTTTCTTGATCTTATTATTAGATGTAGATGTTGTTGTTGAAATTGCTGATTAATGTTGCAGTATATAGTGCTTCTGCTGTTACAGTATGTATTGTTACAGGTTTGGACTGTAATGGAATTACAGTAATTTAAAAAAAAAAGTGTTAAACAATAACAACGGTTATATTGACATTACCCGTTGTTAATACTTTCAACAACGGTTACATTGACATTACCCGTTGTTATTACTATCAACAACGGTTATAGTGACACTACCCGTTGTTATTATTTTCAACAACGGGTGTAGTACTTCTACCCGTTGTCATTGCTTTTTTAGACATATTTCATTTTGGCGCAAATTGGGTGAAAATATATTACAACGGGTATATTTTAACTGTTGTAATAAAGTTATGACAACGGTTGACTTTTATTGACCCGTTGTTATTAACATATCACAACGGTTTTGTTTTAAGGACCCGTTGTCAATAGTTTGTCTTAATAAAAAACTAATTTACAAACACATACAGCATACCACACAAACACACACAACATCAGTTCAACCATTGGTATCCTGAGTTTATTCTCTCTCCCCCGCTTTCTATATTCTCGTTGCCGGCCGTCGCCCAGTTTCCGACGCCCAGATTCCGTTGCCTTCCCTTATCATCCTGCTCGTTCTCTTTATCATCATCATCATCATCATCATCAGGTATGTTCACTTTTGTGTTTCGTCATTAGGGTTTTAAGATCATCTTTTTTTTTTTCATCTGTTTGTTTTTCGTCTTCTTTGTTATCTTTATCATCCCGCATCATCTACATCATTCCTCTTATTAGGGTTTGAGGATTTTAGAAGCTCAAACTGTTGTTTTAAATTTTCATTCCTCTTTAGGGTTTTAGATAATACTCTGCATGCCGTTGTTAAGTTGTTCATTTCATATTTCATTCATATTTGGGTTTTAGGATTATCAGGGGTGAAAAACGGAAAAGAAGCCAAAAGAATAATAAGCCGGGGATAATAAGCCTGGTGAGAGGGGTGCTACGAAGTGCCCTGCAACCCTTGCAGCTACAGCGGCTAAAGAGCCGCTTAAAATAAAATGGAACGCGAAGGGTTTCAACACTAGTCCAAATGTGGGGCATTTATCCACAAGACAGTTTGTGACTATCTATTTAGATGAAATTAGGAATTTAAATCCAAAATTAGCGCAGTTATACTTGGATAGTGTAAAGGAAGCCTTTGATATTGCCGAATGCTATGATAAGTATTTAATACAGAAGGCAGGGAGTGTCTTAAGGCAGTGGAAGTGTGACGTTGCTAAGTATTGGTTGTATGTGGACAAGGCAACGGGGGAGATGCGTAAGAGCCCACCGGAAAACAAGTGCCCCACCATCAGTCAGGAACAATGAGATCTTTTCAAAGCGATTCAAACTAGTGAGAAGTTTCAGGTTAAATATCCTCGCCTTTTAATGATTTACCTATCATTTTTTTAATTAATGAGTTCTCTGTAATCTTTTAATTATCTCATCTACTTGCGCTTTTATATAATTTGAAGGTCGTTAGCAAAAGAAATCGTGCTAACATTTCATGCAAGAAGGGGAAATGGTATGGTTCTCGAGGCGGTTACAGATTGTTAAATTTTTATATGTTAAATGTTTTTATATGTTATTTTTTTTTGTAGGGAACAAAAAAGCCAGCTAAGCCGGATAAGCCTAAGTCCCCAAACATGCCAACTACCTCGTCGAAACAACAACTTGATGAGGTGTTTAATTAACTTCTCCATTTTTTTTAAAAACCTCCCTTTATTTATATTTTTTCTGTATTTCTAAAAAGCATGGAAATTTTGTGTAGGGAACAAAAAAGCCGGATAAGCCGGATAAGCCTAAGTCCCCAGACATGCCAACTACCTCGTCGAAACAACAACTTGATGAGGTATTTAATTAACTTCTCCATTTTTTTAAAAACCTCCCTTTATTTATATTTTTTTTGTATTTCTAAAAAGCATGGAAATTTTGTGTAGGGGACAAAAAAGACGGATAAGCCTAAGTCCCCAGTCATACCTACTATTGCCTCATCATTGAAAGAGCAGGTTGATGAGGTATTTAGTTAAGTACTCTTTTATTTTTATTACTCCAACTAGCTAGCTAGGATATGTTACCTTTGGATTTTTATTATTTTAATTATCTACATGTATAGCCTGGTGGTAGTAGCACAAAAAGAGAGAAGCATTATTTTCCCGCACTGAAAGATGTTAGGAGTATAAACTCCACTAATTTTTATGGGAAGGAATTCATGCTAAAAGTAAGAACGGTGACGATGAAGAAACTGTATTCGGAGGCTAGTCATCGCATAGCAAACGAGCAATTGATAATTATTCCGCTCGAGGAGGATATTTTAGGGGTTGAGCGCGAAGCAATTCTGTCATGGGAGCTGCTAGCCATTTGGACTGGCCTTCTCGAGATTGATGTCCAACACTTATTTGTTTGGATGAAGTAAATTTCTTAATAAATCATTTCATATTCTAATATTCTGACTAGATAGTGTTTTAAATACCGGAATTAATACAGTAATAATCTAGGATATTGAAATTGAGAGTGATCCCCGAGAACAAGATTCCATGTGATCAATACGGATTCCGGTGCCCCTATATTTTATCTATGCATATCACGATGTTTTCGTTCGAAGATCGTGTAGATTATATTGCTCGGCAATTGGCGACAACCAAAAAGCTGGTTTTTGCCCCTTATAATGAAATCGGGTAATAAACAAATTAATATTATGTTTCCCCCTACAATTGCATTTTCATAACTAATATATGTACTTGTTAATAATGATGATGTCTCTTGATGTAGGAGTCATTGGGTGCTAGCAGCCATCACGCCGACGAAGAAGAAAGTTTTTTGGTTGGACTCTTTGCATAGACAACCAACCGAGACCTTTAAGGGCTTGATTATTAAGTAAGTTTATAATACTGATTTATTTATAATAACATTAATTTTCAATTTTTATTTATAGCAAAAAGCTCACAAAAATATGAGTTTCTGCCTCCTTTTTTGTTTTATAAAAAAAGCGCCTATGAGAAGAAAAGAGCTAACGAGGATCAACCCACGAAAGATTCTGATGATGGCCCTACTTTTATTATAATAACAGGGGTATGTGCTCAAATACAATACCTTAAGTGCAAAAATATGTCTTTAATAATAATACGTACGCAAATACAATACCTAAAGTGCAAGATTCTGATGTGGGCCTTCTCTCGTCTCTTCATTTTTTATGTAATAATAAGTCCCTCTCTAGCCGGATAGCATACAATGTGGATACTACGTTTGTCGGTTCATGTTGGAGATTATTATGCGAAGATATATCCTTATTCCAGAAAAGGTTAGTAATTTAATAATGTGTTTATTCCTTTTTTTAAATTAAAGTTGATGTTATCTTGCTTGCTGCTATACCATGATGTTGCTATGCTGAATGATGTATGTTGTTACCATAATGTCTTGTCTTTGTTTTTTCCGCAGTATGTAATCAGCGCGCCACAAGAACTTCAGTAGTACAAATGGAACCAAATAGACGAGGTAAGGGACATGTTGGGCAAATACGTCTTAGAACATAGCAATGAAGACTAAATGCATGATACCCATAGCTTAGACCAGCTTAGTAATTTTTTTGTTGAAGTTAGGGAATGATCTTTGTAGATAGAGATAGAATCTTAGTTCATGTAAAGTGATCAAATTGTAAGTATATATGATGCTGCTGTTGTGGTTGAATTGAATCTATTGAGTTCTGATGAACCCAGCTGTGATTCATCTTTGTCTTGATATATCTTCTTTTGGCGATATATGCAGGATTTTGAATGACATGAAACAAATTTTATTTTTAAAAAAATTAGGAAAATTTAATAAAAACGGTTACTAAAACAAAAACCGTTGTAAATACATTTCACAAATACCCGCGCATAATATTCAACAACAGGTTTTAAATGAAGAACCATTGTTACTAACAATTTCAACAACGGTTAATTACCTTATAGCCGCTGTTAAAAGTTGTCACAATTTTGGTGGGAAAGATACAACAACGGTTTTTTATATGATAACCGTTGTTATATTATTCCCACCAAAATTTTGACAAACTTTCCACAACGACTTACTCGCAACAACAACGGCTTTTAACCATTGTGAATAATTTCCACAACGGTTTTAGTAAATAACCTAACCGTTGTATATACCTTTTACAACGGCCGCTTTAAATACGTCCGCTTTTTATTTTTACAACGGTTTTTACCCGTTGTGAAACCCTGTATCTGTAGTAGTGTACATTTCGCATATCACTAGACATGTTTTTCTACCTTACATAAATTATTACATCAAAATATCAATGTGCAAAAGATAAGAAACAAAACTCACACATTTTTTTTAAGACTTAAGAAAACATGTTACAAATTCCAAAAATCATAAATAAATAATAACAAAACTACTTCTTGAGAACTTATACTTTTTAGAAACTATAGAAAGATAGTAACCCATGAGAAAAATAATCAAGTCAAAAACTCATAAGGTCAATTTATAATGTATTTTACAATTTATTTGGTCGAAACAGAAATTTCACATCAACTTGTCAGACACTTGGGTCAACTTGTAAAAATCACCATAAATTGTCAAGATATTTCATACAACGTGGCTTATCAATTTAGAAACATATATGAATCTTTTAAACAGTGGAGTTATAATTACACCAAATCGATAAGTAGGTTTTAAATGGCAAATTTTACAAAAACATGGCGCGAAAAACATCACTGTACAGGAATATTCTGACCAATGTCTACTAAAATATTTATTTCTCCTAAACCGTATATTATTTGAACATGAAACCATTGAAATATGAAAGCTAACTCATAAGGGTATCACACATAAAAATTTTGTATAAGGATTCTAAACAGGCAGTAAATGGCAGCCAAAACAATCAAGGGTAAAATTTTGAGAAATCAACCAAAATTACATTCTTCATAATTCCACGCAATTTCCTTAACACTTCACATATTAATCATACTCACACCTCCCACATACATGCCAACATACTTTTCCCACATTAACATGCTTATAATAATGCTTAAAAGAAATCATATCATATCCCTTCACCGTAAAAGCAAAGTTACGTACCCATAACCGCAACATCAATGAAAACAACATTTAAACAAGGCAACAAGAACTTTCAGGACAAAACAAACAATATTCATTTTAAATTACCCCACACTGTAATATCTTTCAAGGTAACCGATTCAAAACTGGAAGGGCCAAGGTACGAATTAAGGGATCCTTCTTAACCGCACTAAGAGGGGCTCCTAACAGTTTCTACCCGGGGTTCATTTTATTAGACACATCCTAACTTCATTATTGTTCATTGGTTAGGCCTGAGGATCGTATTTCTATGATACCACTTTGTAATACCCCCATTTATTCTGGAGCCTTTAGCTAGACATTCCCAAATGAATAGGACTGTTACCATCTCGGTTTCCCGAGGTAGTAAATAACAAAGTCCAACTCACCAAAGTACTTTAAATTAAAACTTAGCGATTACATGTTTATTACAACTTAACCAACTCAAACTTGATATAAAATAATTACAACTCGCAGCGGAAATAAATAAAGTGACTAATAATCTATGTGGTCTAAGCTTCTAGGTAGACTAGCCAAGTCCTCACGCATCCCATAGCTCCCAAATCAGCTAGTCTTTAGAACCTGTCAAATCTGCTCCCCATTATGGTTCACCACAGGTGTTCACGAATACACTGTCAACCACAAGGTTGAGTAGGAATAGCTAAACAACAACAATAAATGAATACAAGAAAATATTAAATGCAAATGCAATGCATGCTCATGATCAATCCTCCGGCGCTCCCATTCATCCCGCCAATCCGTGGCCGGGGTAATCTCAATAACATCCCAGAGACAAGTCCTGCAGAACCAGCCTGGGAAACCAATGCAAGTGCTCATGATATGAAATGCAAACTATATTATACTTACCATCCCAGACACGAGGCTGGGGAAACCAAATCATATAATCATCTCAGTCATGAGCTGAGGTAGTCAATAATCAAATCATCTCAAAGCAACCAACCAACAACCATATATCATCCATCACAATTCCAAACAATTCGACCAATACAAACAGATAATATCATTCAAGTAAACATTAAAGTGATTGAGTAGCTATCCTACCTTGATAGCAAATTTCCAACTGAGCAGCTCAACAAGAACCTGAATAATTAAAGCAACCGAACCCGATTATAATTTCTTCACAATCGTCACCGAATCAAAATATTATAATTCTTCCATCAATTACTATTTATTACCTCCCATAATTATTTATAAATTATACTCATTCTTCAATTAATTATTTATCATAATTATTAAAGGTTTACGATGCTTAAAAACCCGATTCAAATATAACCCAAGTCACCCGAAATAATAAATAAAAACCCTTCACTAAAAACACACAAAACACCACCCTACTATACACCGTGTAAACCGAGTTCAACCACCCCCATAAACACCCTCTAAACCGACACCACAGGTCACCACGACCACCACCCTGCCTCGACACCACCATCTTGCAACCCACCGTCCTCCACCATTCCCTAACCACCAGCTGGACCACCACCAACAACCCACAATCCCACGCCCTAACACACGACACCAACAACACTCCCTTCAACTCGTGTCCCAAAACAGCCCGACCCCGATAACCACACCCAACCTTACCACCTCCAGCCACCACCATTGTCACCTTTGACCCACGGTGGTTCCAGTGGTGGTACCTACCCCCTGGTACAGCCACAAACACGGCCACACTGCCCGTCTTAAAACAGCCGCGACAAAACCCCTTCTCTCCCCTGTTTTCCGCCACCACCAACACCAACCGCCACCTGCCACCATACCAACACCACCACCATGACCGACCACCTTCCCCTGTCACAACCCCTCTATACCCAGGTCAAAACGAGGTCGATTAAGGGTTAAATTACCCATTCCAATCCCCCACGACCAAACCCGCATAACCCTAAACCTACGTCCTTTAATCGTCCCAAACACCACCCTATCACGGTCAACGATAGTCACTGATGGTCAGGTCAGAGTCACGGCAGTGTAGGGTCGATCTAGGTTTAAATTACGAGTCCTATGGTCGCTCCTATGGTGATGAACGGTGGTTGTATATTTTATGTTTACAAGCTTTAAAACGAAATAAATTAAGACGGTTTTACCTTTTATCGTCTAATTGCTCTTTCGTCTCCAAAAGCTCCTTCTTTTAATTTATGAATTATTCTTCAGATTTAACTTGGTATTTATAGTGTAAAATTAGAGAGTATGTGAGGTCAATTAGGAAACTATTATAATTACCTTATTCTAATTATTTTAGGAATTGTCATAATTATAATTATTATTATTATTATTATTATTATTATTATTATTATTATTATTATTATTATTATTATTATTATTATTATTATTATTATTATTATTATTATTATTATTATTATTATTATTATCATCATTATTATTATTATCATTATTATTATTATTATTATTATTATTATTATTATTATTATTATTATTATTATTATTATTATTATTATTATTATTATTATTATTATTATTATTATTATTATTATTATTATTATTATTACCAATATTAGTCTTACCATAAGTAGAATTTCCTCATACTATCTTTACTAATTTATTATTGTCATAACATTATTATTATTGATATAATTATTATTATTACCTTTACATATTATTATTTCCATATTATATTATAAATTCCCGATACAAATCCCGATCACACTCATACTAGATAAACCATAAAATTTGGTCCAAATAACAATGGCACACGGCCCAATGCTAATTATTAGCTAAGCCCAATTCCCGACTTGGATACTTAATTTATTATTTAATTAACGTCTTATTGCAATTATTATTAGAAATGCCATTAATTAATTATTAAATTACATAATTTATTCTCATAAATTATTACCAAAATATGAGCTAACCTTGTGATGTTATAACTCTTTGAGTTCTGGTAACTCGATCTAGCGGAGGCTACTTGATCGAGTAGCTTAGTCACTCGATCGAGTAGATGCCACTCGATCGAGTAACGGGGGTTCAGCGAGGAAATATAAATCGTGATATCATGAAACCCAAATCATTTCATTACCTTTTCTGCTAAACCTAGATGCTGCCATATCCTTTCTTCTTCACCATGATTTATCTCTTTGGAGCATTTGAGAGTGGAGACACCTTGGGGATGGGAAGCTTGAGTAGGGTAGCGGTCTTGTTCCCGCAAGTTACTCCACTCAGCCGAGGGTGCACCTCGCGAACCATAGACAAACAAACAACAACGACCAACTAAACCAATCCATACTACCAACAACGATACCAAAACCAATTAGACAATAGAATCGACATATTAAACAACTAACGGTACTGAGTAGGAAAACCTACCTTTAGCAAACCGCAGCACTTTCCGCACACGACCATAAGACAACAAGCAACCACCATAAACACCTATAACAAACAGTATAACCATCTATTACTACTACCATAATCACAACCGAAACCAAGGAAGACGATGATGATGATAACAACATATCTATACATAGCATTCCGGCGACAAGACCGCTACCCGACTGAAGCTTCCTATCCCCTAGGTGTCTCCACTCTCAAATGCTCCAAAGAGATGAATCATGGTGAAGAAGAAAGGATATGGCGGCATCTAGGTTTAGGAGAAAAGGTAATGAAATGATTTGGGTTTAACGATATCACGATTTATATTTCCTCGCTGAACCCCCGTTACTCGATCGAGTAATCAACTTACTCGATCGAGTGGCCTCTACTCGATCGAGTGACTAAGCTACTCGATCGAGTAGTCTCCGCTAGATCGAGTTACGAGAACTCAAAGGGTTATAACATCACAAGGTTAGCTCATAAGGTTTCCGAAGGTCTAGATAGGTGTCTAAGGTCAGTCAACGACGGTCAACGGGTCTCTAAAAAGACGGGTATTACAGTCTTCCCCCCTTAAAAAGAACTTCCTTCCCGAAGTTCACTCAACCTCCCCTACGTCACAAGGTGAAAAGGAACTAAGGCAACTGACAACCATCCACCTCGACAAGGACAAACACAACCGTTCGTATATACCACCCCATTATGAACGCTCACCACCCATCAGCATCATCTACCTTAGCACACATCATACAATATGACTTTCTATCGAGTCATCAACATGCATTATACACGAAAACAAACCAACACAACCGTTACTTCCACTTACTAACCAGATTCTATCATTGCACGACTCCCTACTGATGCGATCCCGCTAAGTGTTCACAAATTGAGATGTGGTCGTTGGTCACGGTCGAATCAAAACACAATTTATAGCTTAACAAGCAACTCTACAATTAGTAAAGAGGCAAGTAAAGGTCGGATCCCAAGGGACGGGAGTTGAAATGAGATTTCTATTGTAACTAGTGGTGTCTAAGGGGTGTCACAAATTGGGTTGATGTAGAAGGTTACTAAACTAGAATAACAATGAAAATAAACAAGCAAGATGAATAAAAAGGGGTGTAAACAATTGATTGAAGGCACTAGGGTGTCATGGGATCATAGGGGAATCATGGGATATGATCATACAAACATGTTCTCAAATTATAAGCAAGCAATTATTGTTGTGATGGATTGAGTTGGGTTATATCTTACAATCCTAGGAAAGTTTGGGTCCCGGAGCCGAATCGATTAGATTGTACAACACCTACAAGTCGACTTAATCTTCCCTACTCAACAACATGCATGGTCTAATGAGACTCGAGTTGGGTTATGTCTTACAAGTCTCATTGAAAATATAGGAGATGATAGTAAATGCAAGGATTCATAGGCTTAGCATTTCATCAAATATAACATGTGCATGAGTTGAGATCAAAACAAGCAAGCAAATAAAACATGAAAGCATATTAAGTTAAGCATGAATCATTCCCCATGTTGGTTTCCCCTAATCACCCATTAACCCTAGCTAAGAGACTACTCACTCAGTATCATGTTGATCATGCTAGCAAGGTTGTCAATCATACTAACAATATGAAACATGATGAATAAATGAAAGTAATTAACAATAATTAAAAAGGGATTAAGAGATTATACCTACTAATGATTCCAATAATAAAGCAAGAATAATAGAAGTACTTGAATCTTTGGATTGAGAGGTTGTCAATCTCCCAATAATAACCCAAATAATCTTCAATTACCCAAAATAAAGGATGAACAAAAGAGAGATTAAAGAACTAAAACTTGGATTAAAACTTGATTAATACTTGATTACAATATTGAAGAGAGATTTGATTGATATTAACTACACTAATTATTGATAAGAAGAACATGCTCCTCTAATTAGCCTAATGGGGTATTTATAGTGAAAATTAGGGAGGATGCATTAGGGTTAACTAAGGGCTAAACTAGTAATTACACTTTTAAGTTGAGCAAGGAGGACCCGGTATTTTTCGAGAGAAGGGCTTCTCTTTTCGTAGCTTGAAGAAGACAATCCGTCTTTGTGAAGAAATCCGGGCGGAATAAGGTCGGGACGGACGGATTTGGGCGGTGGAACCGAGCGGATTTCGAGGAATCCAACGGATTGTTGAGGGGAATCCGAGCGGATTCGAGGCACGGGACGCTCGGATTGTGCGGGGGCGGACGGGCGGATTGTTGACAATCCGCTCGGATTGTCAGTCAGCATAGTAACTTCTTCTTTTCTCCCCTTTTCTTCATAAATTCCTTGGGGATTTCCTTGGGGACTCAAGGATCTTTCTTCAACATTTCTCTTCTACTATGATATGTATAAAGGCCTTCTAATCTTGTCTCTCCTTGATGCTTGGTCATTGAATTCGATCAATTTAGTCTCGTTTTGCCATGAAAATGCAAGATTCTTACTCCTTTCCTACCAAAGGATCAAAATCTCAAAGAATATGCAAAACAAAGAACTAAAGATAAGAAATGACCCAAATAAGCACTAAAAAGCATGGAAACAAGGCTAATTCGGGGGCTAAATATGCGCCAATTATGGTCACATCAAATATCCCCAAACCGAACCTTTGCTCGTCCCGAGTAAAGAGGTGACAAAGACTAGGACCAATACTAACCTATCCTAATAATATAGCCGATATGAGACAATTAGCGGGTCTCACTCCGCCCCTTCAACTCACAACAAGACAACCATGAGGTAGGATGCCTTCTTGCAAGGCAAGGTGGGTCTTGCCAAAATGGCGACACATCCAAACATTAAGCACACAAAAACACATAATGGATGCATCTACAAAAAGAATAGCCACTCCCTCATCAAGTGGCGGAAATTATCTACAAGGGAAGCAATTCAAGGGTACACAATCCTTCATAGATGCAATTTGTTCAAAGTACTAAGCCTAGAAGGATACCAATAAATCACCTCCAAGTTGTGTCAAGCTAGGGTACCTTTGTCCTCAATCGTTAAATGCTTTTGTCAAGAGTAGACTCCCTATGGTGTTAGAAACACTAGAGGATCGCGGAATTCCCCCTCTTGCCTAGACAAGAAGAAGGGTCGTCCCCTCTCTACCATGCACAAAAATGGATACGAATGATAAAGGGATCAATAGATATTTGAGTTTCACTTTTGGGAGTTTGCTTTTGTTTTTGTTTTTCCCCCCAATTTCTTGTGGCATTTGACATTTGAGAACACTTTCTTTGCCATTTCTTTTTGATTTTTGGCATTTCAATACTTGACAACTTTTTTGCATTTCTTTTTGAACATTTTCAAAGTCACCCCAATTAGTAACGAGGGTGCCTTGTATTTGAAGCTTAGGAGTTCTATTTTTGCTCCTCTTTTCATTTGATGCATTTTTGCAAACTTTCTTTCATTTTTCATTTCATTGAACTCAAATTGATTTTTTTTTTTTTGTGCCCATTCCCTTTTGTTGACAAAAATATGGTAGAACATGGATGAATGATGGTTGCATGGTTTCAAGGGTCACCTTGGAATAAACGGTAGCCAAGGAGTTATCACACCACAAGGTACTCTTGACTCGGCCTTAAACCATGGGTCAAAGGATACTAGCATGACACATCCTAGGGTGTTTTACAAGCATTCTAACAAGCAAAGTCTTAAGAAGAAAAAGCATCTACTAGGGCCTATATACATTTGTCAAGCTTCCCAAGTAGACGGTTTCGCAAAATTTCTCTAACATGCAACTACATGCCATGATGCAACTAGCATATAAACATCCTAATGTAAATGATTCTACCAACTAATATGACAAACAATCTAAATGCAAGTCCTAGATTCACATTGTTATACCGCATCAATCAAAATAAAGCCACATAGTCATTAACATAAAGAGGAAAAAGGAGATTGGAAAGATCATACCATGCGGTCTTCAATATCCTCATGTCTCGGATATGGCGTAGTCAATCAATGTGAACAAGGATAAAACAAACACAATATATACAAGACAATATATACAATGGAAATGAACTTGTTTTTGGGTTTTTCAATTTTTTCAATTTTTATGGGTTTTTTGAATAAGAGTTAAATGTTAGAATTCCCATCCCCACACTAATATGGGCATTGTCCTCAATGGCCAAAATGATGGAAATTATGCAAAGATGATGCATGATTTCTATGCAATCTACACTAAGCTACACTATATGATGCATGGTTTTTGTTATGACGGAGAGGATAATTTAGATTACCTCCCGTTGCGTATGCATTAACTTCCCCAAACCGAGTAAGACACTATTGCTAATGTCCAAGTATGGGTATAGTTTATGCACACACTATGCTATGCATGAAACTAATTTGTCATTTTGGATTTTACAAATGGGAACAATAGAATAAGAACACCTCAATGGTACCGAGGTGTGAGTCCTTTGATGGGGCTAGGACTATTCCAACAATGATCAAAATTAAATAAAATACAAAGAGATATAGACAAACCATGGGAGTGTAGGAGTCTCCAAGGCTTGCTAGTCTTCCATCATGCTATCATCATCATCACTTCCCTCATGAGAAGTGGTCACATTGCCACTTTCCTTGTCATTTGCTTCTTCACTTTCTTCCTCATCTTGCTCATCATCATCTTCACCATTTCTTTCTCCATCTTCACTTGCTTCTTCCTCAATATTATCATCAACTTCTTCATCATTTCCAACAACCTCATTGTCTCCCACCACGTCCCTAGATGTGCACCGGAAATAAGACTTCTCTATCCGCCCAACTAGGCAAAGGACAAGATGGATCAAGGAGTCCTTGCCTAGCTAGATGTAGGAGGGGTGGATATTGAGCCAAATACGCATTTTTCCGATCTTCATGGGCTTGCTTGTGCATTGCTTGCAAGAGAAGAGTCACATAGTCTTTCCCAATTTCAATTCCTTCCGGCTTGAACTCTTCATACTCAAAGGGGTAAGGTGGTATGACAATGGAAGAGGAGGGGGTTTCAAGATCACCCTTTTGTTGTTGAATGATATACTCGGCTTCTTCGGAAAGGGGAAGTAGATAATTGGTCCGGTGGACGCTTAGGCGACAAATCTTCGAGAGCAAGGTGAACGATCTAGCTTCACTAGTTAACCATCCATATTTAGTGTCAAGGGGGTTATGGGCAACCCACTTGAACTTGTGAATCATAATATGCATATCAATAAGATGGCCACCTTCCTTTGCTTTGTACTTCTTATCCTTATTGAAATTAGGATCAAAGTGCTTAGCTAGGACCGTGACTAGGCCGCCATTGACAATAACGGTCGTGCCCTTCTTCCCACTATCAACATTGAGCCATCTATCAACCAATAGCCTCAAAGAATTGTAAGGCTTGGTGTGAATTCTTCCGATATTCAAAGCCGATTCAAGGAGAATAAAATCGAGTCTTGTGAAATGATTGGTGTCTTTCCTAGCAATTATGGTATTTCCCACAACCTTGTGCCATACTCTTATGCCCGGATGATGGACCAAAAGAGCACGACATGCATGAAAATCCTCAAATTTCTTCCAGGAGATTGCCTCCCAAAGAGGCTCGGGGTCATACTTTCCATAATGCTTAAGATAACTCGATTCATCACTAAGACCCAAAATTTCACCTAATTCCGTAAAGGTAATGCGTCTACTAACATTAGCTAGACGAAACTCGAGATTTTCTCTATTCTCAACTTTGGTGACTTTCAAAGAACTTAAAAATTCCAAGACAAGGGAGGGTTATGTCAATTCCTTTGTTTCAAACAATTTCTTCAACCCCATGGCTTTGAAAAAGGCTTTTGTTTGTTCAAGAACACCCAATTTTTCCAAGGCATCTTTACATATGAATTTGGTGGATTGAATAGATTTCATAGCAAACTTGACAAAGGTATTTCTATGGGTATCGGAAATAAAAGTTACCTCCGGATAATGCAAAAGTTGATTAATTACCGGAGTAGAAGATGTTGATGGTCCCATAGAAGGTTGTTGTTGTTGTTTCACTTCCAAGTTTGGTGTTGCCACCACCATAGCCAAAGCTTTCTTTGTTTGAAGAGCCTTTTGCCTTTGTGAGAGTGCCTTAGCCTTTGGTGCCTTTGTTGCCTTTGTTGCTCCCTTAGTCCTTGCCATTGATGAGCTTAACCAAGAAAAGAGTGAAAAATCTTCAATTTTTAGTATGCCCAAATCGATTTGAAGGTGAAAGGCTTTGCCTTTATGAAAACAAAAATCGACTCAAAGGTTGAAGATTTTGTTCTTGGTTTTGATTTTTGTTGAAGAAGGAGTGATTAATTTGTTGTTGGAAGGATGGTTTGATTTGATTTTGGTGAATGTTGTTGAGGGTTTTTGTTTTTATGGTGGAGAGGATGAGGGTTTTGATGTTGTGGGTAGTGTTTATGAATGAATGAATGAAGGTGGGAGGGGTTTTAAAGAGGCCGAAACTTTCAAAACTGCAGGGGCAATCCGTGCGGATTAGGCACAATCCGTGCGGATTCTGCTTCTTCTACCTTTGCAAAAACTCGCCTAAAGACGGGCGGATTTGGTACAATCCGCCGGATTTCTTTGAACACGGACGGGCGGATTTGCTCAAGGACGGACGGATTTGGCCCGAGAGAAATTTGCTTGTTTTCCTCAGTTTGCAAAGACGGGCGTCTTTCTCACAAGACGGACGGATTCTTCAGGACGGACGGATTTTCGTAAATCCGCTCGGATTCTTTAACGATCAAGAAAATTTCAAAATTGAGCTCGATTCAAGACGGGCGTCTTTTTGCGCAGGACGCTCGGATTGCATAAGACGGGCGGATTCTTGGGAATCCGCTTGGATTCTTCCCCTATGTACACGGATTGGTTCCACCCGTGCACGCGCATTCCCTTTATCATTCTTCCATTCTTTCTTTCAAGTCTTGTGTTCTTCATTGTGGGGGCACTACTAAGGCATGGATAGCCTAGGCAATTGCCATCCCCACACTAAGGTAAAGCACTACACATCAATTGAAATTGTTAGTCCCTCCCTCACTTCTCTCTTACATGACAATTATTTTGATCAAAGTAAATAAAAATCCAAAGATGACAAAAATGCAATACAAGAATTGAAATGTAAGTTAGGGAGTTAGAAATATTTACAAGTGGTGGTTTAGGAAGGACTCCACCAAACTCTCATTCTTGATGAGATGTCAAGGGGGCATGTTCAAGGTGTTGTTGATGTTGCTCAACACCTTGAAGAAGTAATCAAAAGCTTGTTCATTATTATGGTAGAGGTCCTCAATAGACCGTGGCCCTTGTTGTTGATCATGATCGATGGCATGTCCAATGTAGGGATTAAAAATCCCTTCAAATTCGTCGTCCCAAAGACCACAAACTTCATTGAGTTGATCATTGAAAATCTCTTGCTTAGATGGAGACAACTCTCCCAATTTCTTCTCTTGGCCAATGAGGCCATCCTCTTCTTCCTTGGTTGATTTTGATGAGCTTTGCAAGCTCTCCTTGTTACTATTCACTTGCTCTTTGAATGGAGCATCTTCAATTTTCTTCCTCCATTGGAGTTCCGATTTCTTCCTTTCATCTTTTCGGCTATAATGATCAATCATGAAACATGGCTCATGCAAACGAGGAGCTCTCATGGTCTTGTCAAGATTAAAAGTTATGCTTTCATCTCCCACTTCTAGAGTGAGCTCTCCATGTTTCACATCAATCACCGCACCGGCGGTGTGTAGGAAAGGTCTTCCTAGGATGATTGGAATGTTGGAATCTTCCTCCATATCAACAATGACAAAGTCCACCGGGATGAAAAACTTCCCAATTCGCACGGGGACATCTTCCCATATCCCTAACGGTGTCTTCGTCGATCTATCGGCCATTTGGAGTGTGATGTTGGTGCATTTAAGCTCTCCCATCCCCAACCTTTTACTTACCGAGTATGGCATGACACTCACACTAGCCCCTAGATCACATAAGGCTTTGTTGATCGTCGTGTCGCCAATGGTACACGGTATTGAGAAGCTTCCCGGATCCTTTAACTTTGGAGGTGAACTCCCTTGAAGTATTGCACTACTCACCTTAGTGAAGGCGATAGTCTCAAGTTTCCGGATTGACTTCTTCTTTGTGAGGATATCTTTCATGTACTTCGCATAGGCCGGAACGTGATTGATTAATTCCGTGAAAGGAATTGAGACTTCTAAATTCTTCACAATTTCCATGAACTTTCCAAGTTGATCATCAAATTTGGGCTTGGCTTGACGACTTGGAAAAGGAAGTCTAATCACAATGGGCTCCTTCTCTTTGGCCTTGTCTTCATTTTTCTTTGAACTTTCTTCTTTTTATGATTCTCCATCTTTGGAGTTTTGCACAATTTCTTCCTTTTCACTAGCTTCCACAACCTCATCCTCAACTTGCTTCTTTGGTGCTTCATACCTTGTACCACTTCTCAAGTGAATGGCACTAACCGTTTCATGTCTAGGGGGATTACTTTGAGGTGGTAATTGCCCCTTTGTCTTTGAGAGCTAGAAGATGCTAATTGAGTCAATTGTGTTTCCAACATCTTGGTGTGAGCTAGAATGTTGTTGATGGTGGTTTCTTTTGCTTGGCTATCTTTTTGCATTTGGGTGAAAAATTCTTGTTGATTCTTTTGCATTTGGAGGACCGCTTTTTGGACATCAAAACCTTGGTCATTTTGGTGATTGTATGGATTTTGATTTTGGTAACCTTGGTTTTGATTGTAAAAGGGTCTTTGATTTTGGTTTCTCATGGGTGGTGGAGTGTATGTTGTTTGAGGGTTTTGAACATTTTGGCTTTTGTATGAGAGATTTGGATGGAACTTGGTGTTTTCATTGTAAAAATTTGAATAAGGGGTACCACTTTTATATGCTTGGGAAGCATTCACTTGTTCGGTTGTTCCCCTACACTCACTTGGGTCATGACCCAAAGTTCCACAATTCTCACATATCCCACTTGGGATTGATGAGGATGCCGTCATGGCATTGACATGATGCTTCGATGATTTTGAGTTTTCCTCAAGTCTAGCCATAGCTTGTTCAAACTTCAAGTTGATTGTATCGATATGGGAGCTTAGTTGGGCACCTAATTGAATAACGGCGTCCACTTCATACTTTCCTCCTCTAGTAGCCTTGCGAGGCCTACTATATTGTGAATTGTGGATTGCCATCTCTTCAATTTTGCTCCAAGTTTGGTTGTCATCAACCTCGGTGAACATCCCATTCTATCCCATATTGAGAATGTTCCTAGAATATTCATATAAACCATTCCAAAATTGTTGCACCAAAAACCATTCGCTAAGTCCATGGTGAGGACATGAGCGACAAATTCCAATGAACCGCTCCCAAGCTTCATACAAAGACTCTTCATCCCTTTGCTTAAAACACGTAATTTGAGCTCTTAGCATGTTGGTCTTTTCCGGTGGGTAGAATTTTTTGTAGAAAGCTAGAGCCAACTTCTTCCAAGAATCTATTCCAAGGGTGGCCTTATCAAGGCCCTTCAACCATTGCTTTGCGGTGCCGATTAAGGAAAAAGGAAATAAGACCCATCTAATTTGGTCTTGAGTCACGCCCGTTTGAGAGATAGCATCACAATAATCGCAAAAGGTTTCCATATGAGAATGAGGATCCTCACTAGGCATCCCCCCAAATTGGCTCCTCTCAACTAGTTGGATGAAGGCGGACTTGGCAATAAAATTTCCGGTGAGATGTTGCGGTGTAGGAGTACCATTTGGTAGATTCTCCTCGGTGGGTACGGAGTGTGACGAGAATTTTGGCATTGTAGGTGGATTTTGTGGGGTATTGTGTAATGGGTTTTCTTCTCCTTCTATTGCGAAAGGATTGACAAACTCACTAGTGGGTTGAACAACTTCACCAACACCTCTCAAATTCCTCCTAACAAGTCTCCTATTGTTCGTCAAGGTTCTTTCGATTTCACGGTCAAAAGGTAACAAATCACTTTGTAACCTTCTAGACATGCAAAATATCAAACAACTCAAAAACAATTAGAACAAACCTTGAGGAGTTTTACTTCCTCAAGGTGAAGAAAGACACAACTAATAACAATAAAAAGAAATCTAAATCAAAAAAACACCGTCCCCGGCAACGGCGCCATTTTTGATGCGATCCCGCTAAGTGTTCACAAATTGAGATGTGGTCGTTGGTCACGGTCGAATCAAAACACAATTTATAGCTTAACAAGCAACTCTACAATTAGTAAAGAGGCAAGTAAAGGTCGGATCCCAAGGGACGGGAGTTGAAATGAGATTTCTATTGTAACTAGTGGTGTCTAAGGGGTGTCACAAATTGGGTTGATGTAGAAGGTTACTAAACTAGAATAACAATGAAAATAAACAAGCAAGATGAATAAAAAGGGGTGTAAACAATTGATTGAAGGCACTAGGGTGTCATGGGATCATAGGGGAATCATGGGATATGATAATACAAACATGTTCTCAAATTATAAGCAAGCAATTATTGTTGTGATGGATTGAGTTGGGTTATATCTTACAATCCTAGGAAAGTTTGGGTCCCGGAGCCGAATCGATTAGATTGTACAACACCTACAAGTCGACTTAATCTTCCCTACTCAACAACATGCATGGTCTAATGAGACTCGAGTTGGGTTATGTCTTACAAGTCTCATTGAAAAGATAGGAGATGATAGTAAATGCAAGGATTCATAGGCTTAGCATTTCATCAAATATAACATGTGCATGAGTTGAGATCAAAACAAGCAAGCAAATAAAACATGAAAGCATATTAATTTAAGCATGAATCATTCCCCATGTTGGTTTCCCCTAATCACCCATTAACCCTAGCTAAGAGACTACTCACTCATTATCATGTTGATCATGCTAGCAAGGTTGTCAATCATACTAACAATATGAAACATGATGAATAAATGAAAGTAATTAACAATAATTAAAAAGGGATTAAGAGATTATACCTACTAATGATTCCAATAATAAAGCAAGAATAATAGAAGTACTTGAATGCTAGATTGAGAGGTTGTCAATCTCCCAATAATAACCCAAATAATCTTCAATTACCCAAAATAAAGGATGAACAAAAGAGAGATTAAAGAACTAAAACTTGGATTAAAACTTGATTAATACTTGATTACAATATTTAAGAGAGATTTGATTGATATTAACTACACTAATTATTGATAAGAAGAACATGCTCCTCTAATTAGCCTAATGGGGTATTTATAGTGAAAATTAGGGAGGATGCATTAGGGTTAACTAAGGGCTAAACTAGTAATTACACTTTTAAGTTGAGCAAGGAGGACTGGTATTTTCCGAGAGAAGGGCTTCTCTTTTCGTAGCTTGAAGAAGACAATCCGTGCTGTGAAGAAATCCGGGCGGAATAAGGTCGGGACGGACGGATTTGGGCGGTGGAATCCGAGCGGATTCTGAGGAATTCGGACAGATTGTTGAGGGGGAATCCGAGCGGATTCAGGCACGGGACGCTCGGATTGTGCAGGGGCTGGACGGGCGGATTGTTGACAATCCGCTCGGATTGTCGTCACAAAGATAGTAACTTCTTCTTTTCTTCCCTTTTCTTCATAAATTCCTTGGGGATTTCCTTGGGGACTCAAGGATCTTTCCTCAACATTGCTCTTCTACTATGATATGTATAAAGGCCTTCTAATCTTGTCTCTCCTTGATGCTTGGTCATTGAATTCGATCAATTTAGTCTCGTTTTGCCATGAAAATGCAAGATTCTTACTCCTTTCCTACCAAGGGATCAAAATCTCAAAGAATATGCAAAACAAAGAACTAAAGATAAGAAATGACTCAAATAAGCACTAAAAAGCATGGAAACAAGGCTAATTCGGGGGCTAAATATGCGCCAATTATGGTCACATCACCTACCTCATACATTAACTACCTGATACAACTATTCCGTTTACTCATCCAACACTTAATCATCAACAACAATTAATTACTAGTCACCAAAATGTAGTAAATCATCCAGCACTTATACAAGAAGCAAGTTAACGGTCATCTTAAATTAATTCCACGACATTAGTATTACTTCTTTAAATCATTTATATTACTCAACAATGTAACGATTCAATTACTTAACAACTTGCTTAACAAAACGGCTAATCAACTTGGAAATGAAATACAACAGTACAATGAATTCCTACAATTACCAACAATTACTCAAAACAACTACTCAAAATGTAATAAGGTTGTCATAATTTGTCATTTCCTCACGCGACATTACTCTTCCCCTTTTAAAAAGGAACTTCGTCCCCGAAGTTCACCTTCAAGACGAACTATACACATTACACGAGACGATAATTTCAGTCAATACTAACATTATGAAATAATTGTATTATACGTTGAGACTAACAACGTTTATGGTACTTCATTGACATTACATAAATAGAATGTTTTCATATTGAAAGCCATATTAAATGTAGAGAACACAATTACTTAAGTGAAATGTTCCATCACCCAACTATTATACATGAACACCGAGAAACTCCTTAAGTGACATTACGCAAACATGTGTACTCGACACGACAAATTGTTAATTCAAGACCGCAACAAGAAACTATAACCACCATTTAACATTGTACTTCAAGCAATTCAATTAAGCGTCCAAAAGGGCGAAAATAATGAAACCATACTTATAATGTATAAACCGTATTTGAAACATGATGACATGATTACCAACAATGACAATGGAGCTTACTATCAACAAAGTATATATATGCATAATGACCATAACAATTTATAATGAAACCTACGATAAACAGAGGCACTCGATCGAGCTAAGGAGCAACTCAATCGAGTTGACGCTAATCGATCGAGTTCGACAGCTACTCGATCGAGTATGTCGAATCCAGTAAGCACTTCCAATCTACATACACTGTTACTCGACCGAGTGAGGGGCACTCGATCGAGTAACCACAGGTCAAGTTACTCTAACAACATGTTGTCAAATCCAAGGAAACATAACTATTGCCGGAGTTTCATCTCCGACATCATCCACCTGCATAGCGAGTTTCAAAATCCAACAAAATACGACCTTATAGCCAAGTACAAAACGAAGTATATCCAAAGTATCAACAAAACAAGCAACTACCAACTAAGAATCCATGAAAACGGATATATAACAACAAGAAACAACATCACTCTAAACCCGGCTCCTCTATCTCCTCATCTCTACCTCCTCCTCCGGATGTGCCTGCTCCAGCTGTACGCTCGCCTGTGGTAGCTCCAGTCCCCAAGTCTGATCCGACTCGCCATGGTGCCAAGCAACCGAAAGGGTAACTCCTAGGCTCTCCCCATGTAGCCCTATCTACACAAAAGGAGTGGAAGACTCCACTATCATCCCCGACACCCCTCCACCACACCGGTTGAGTCGCGTTGGTCCCGATGCCCTGCACATACGCCATCTCGTGAAGGTTCCGGAGCGTCAACGTGGCGGATACCCTCTCGATGAGCTCACTCACCTGCATCGCGGGACTGAAGGAAGATGGGTAACTCGGGTACTGGTACTGTGGAGGCATGGGTTGCTCTGACTGAGTTTCTGCAACCCTTTCTCTCACCCGTCTAGGACCCCTCCCCACTCTAGGCTGCTGATCCTCAGGTCTAGTCTGATCCCCCTTGGTCGACACTGGCATCACCTCCAAAATACCATCATCAATGAGGTAGGTTTGCCGGGCAGGGGTCTCCTCATCGTCATCGGAGTCCGATACAACCACCGCCGCCGTTAGAGGCTCAGTCATAGGAAGATGCTCGGGGTCAGGCAGTCTCATCCAACTCATACCCCATACTCTCCAGGCTAACCCACCACCCTCCAAAGTCCTCAACCATTTTTGGTCGATGAAGTAGTCTCAGCCCAAAGTAGGCACAGTTAAGACCATAGGTGTAAGGGCCGAAGAGGCCTCAAAGGTAGTCAACCGCTCAGCTAACCGTGTGGAAGTGGCACCACAAATCAAGTACCGGGATGAAGAGATGCCCATCAAAGCCAAGCTAGCACAAACTATAGCCGGGGCACTAAAGGAGACTCTCGGGGCTCGGGTGGGGTTGAGATAGGCGACCAACAACATAATCTCATGTGAGTTCAGCTTACTCACATCCTTCCTATCGTACAACAGACAGGTCAAAGCTCGAAGGAAGATCTTCAAAGTGACATGTTGAACATCATTAATCAACATGTTACTCGAAGTAGGAGCGGCCTTAACAGTGAAATAGGGCATATAAATACTAGCCCCACACTCAGTTGAGATGTCTCTAAGAGATCCCTTCTCAGGTCGAGCAAGTCCCAGGTGAGAAGCAAACTGGTCCATAGACAAAAGAAAACGGGTGTTCATAAGACGAAACTGCACGTTTTTAGCCGCTGCATCATACAAAAAGAAGCTCATAAACTCCAGAGTCAAGAAGGGGGTAAGAGTGCTTCCTAAGTCGGTACAACCCCGCCAAACCCAATATCTCAAATATATGCCTCACATCTGTCTTTATTTTCAAGTCCTCAAGGATTGTAGTGTCTATACATCGTGTAGGTTTCATCCGGCGCTTCTGCAACTCAATAAAAGCATCTCTTTGCTCAAAGTTAGCAAAGATAACGGTAGGGTACTCGGGAACGGGTGGAATAGTGGGTCCCTGACTCCCCTCCCCCACCTCGGGTTCAGAGGGCCATGCTCTCTTATTCTGCCGGGTCGCAGCTGCGGCTCTTGGCATCTGTTTCAACATATATTTAGGCACACAAAACGGACACTTACTTGAATAAAATGAACTTTTAAAAGCATACTCATTAGTAAAGAGACAACAATTTAAATTAGTTTTCACAAAACGACCAACAATTTCCCAAAACATGTTACTCCCATATCTCATAAAACACGGTCTTATGACTTTCAAAACACGAAATTTCAACAATAATCAGAAATTTCGGGTATTAACCCCCTCAAAATAGCTTCACAAAAAGGTAATTATCATAGAAATTTGGGGCGAATTTCAGTTTTGGGCACTTTTAAGACGGAATTTTAAGACAAAGTTTTGGGTAAAATTAGTCAAAATCACCACCATACATGATACTAACAACATACTTTACTCTATTTTCCCTTCTTTATACTCAAAAGACAAACAAAAATTTAATTTGTAACCCAAACTCTAGAAATTTCGGTCCATATGTACTCCCTAATTAGTTTGATTTTGCAACTTCTAGCATCAATAATCAACAAACTAAAGCAATTTTACCAAAATACAACAACTATAAACAAAAATCTATGAGTATAAATCGAATTTTTCAAAAAACTAACACTGTTATATGTTTCTAGTTGATTAAAACATAGAGAAAGAGTAGCATTCTCACCTTGAATGATTTGCAATTGGGTAGAATGGATTAACAAGGAGAAAACAAGAGGATTAGGCACAATCTCCACCAAGAACTTTAAGAGAATGAGTATTTTTAGAGATTTAGGGTTTGCCCAAAAAGAAATAGAAGAACGAATGAATTAGGGAAAGCATAGGAATCCCGCTATAATACGGGTACTGTAGCACTTACTCGATCGAGTAACTCGGGTACTCGATCGAGTGGCCTCTCCTCGATCGAGTTGGAGCTACTCGATCGAGTTTTTGCTGGCAGTCCCAACGTTTTCGATCTAATAACCCTATAACTAGATCGAGTAAGGTCTACTCGGTCGTGTAGGCACTCGTACTCGGTCGAATAAGGTTAGGAACAAGGTCAAAAGTTACGAGTTCGGTTAACGGTTCCTGCAAAATAACTCGCGCCGAGTCCAAGGTACATTTGGAACTCGTCACTGATTATTTCATCCAATTACGATCCATCAATACTAACTCAAATGCAACATAACTATCTTATCCGAACATTACTCATATTACTCCATCCTATATCAAACATTATACAAAACGATTCATTATGACTTGCTTCAATTCACATGAATGTACAATAGCACATTATTCTACGTTCACTTAAGCATATGCAAATTCAATCGTTCAACATGTGATTGCACTATACTAAGCATCCATTTAGCAATATAGTTACCACTTACTACTCATGTTTGCTCAAAGTTTTAATATATCGCAACAGTTCTATAACAAGATATCTCACATAACTATGCCGATTCACATGAGCACGCAACAACATTCATCCATTAAATTCCACTACATTACATGTCAATTTACACTAACTAGAACCCATATAAAGATTCACAGCTCATTATCACCATCACATTATCAAATTCTCGTATGCAACTCGTAGCACATTCACCATCTCTATTACATCCACACACACACACACACACGCATACACACACACACACACACACACACACACACACACACACACACACACACACACACACACACACATACACACACACACACACACACACACACACTTCCAACCCTTCATAACCCTTCACGATTCATCATTACTATTTGCACGCACTAGGCATTACTATAGACTCCATCACAGCTATATCTAATCTATATATCATACACAACTATCCACACAATTCCCGACTCAATATCCCATACAAGGTAGCTGGCTTAAGCATATTGGGGCCATAATTTTGAAATGGGGGCACCTTCTCACCCAAAATCAAGCAACTTCCGGGGCTCCCAACATATATACACCGGGTTCATTTTAGTAGACTCGCTACGTTCATTAGGCTCATTAGTTACAGGTTCCAAAATCGTCGCTCTAATACCACTTTGTAACACCCTCATTTACCAAGAAGCCTTAACATGACCTTCCCTAGCAGATAAAGACGTTACCATCTCGGTTTCCTGAGGAACAATAATAATCAAATGTCGATAAAAGAACGATTATATTAAATTAAAAGTGATTAGACAACACAAAAGATATAACTCGTGACATCTATCGACTATGTGAAATTATCTTTGCCATGACTCATGGTAGACTCGTCCCTCCAAACACCCAGCTATGATCCAGATATCAACCTAATAAGACCGACTGCTCACCATAGTGGATCACGGCAGACACAACACAAGAAGACAATACAACAACACCACACAAGGTCAGTAACTGAAGGAATATACAAAAGCAGACACAGCAAGACACAGCAAGACACAGCAACAAACATACACCACCTCCTCCAATCACCCACACACCTCTGAATGCCCGAAGGTCCAGTCCTACCAGATTACCAATCGCAACCGGTAATCCACGCCGCCAGTGGGGGACCACATCCGTACCCATCTAATCCCCGCTCATCAATCCCGAGCGATAACCCATGTTCCTTAATGTGTACATCCCCTCCTGTGGCGGGTCCTACAGAGGGTGAATCAAGGGCGTTAAGCCACTCCCGCAAGTGACTCCACTCAGCCGAGGGCGCACCTCGCGAACCACAGACAAATAAACAACAACAACCAACTACAACCAATCCATACTACCAACAACGATACCAAAACCAATTAGACAATACAATCGACATACTAAACAACCAACAATACTGAGTAGCAAAACCTCCCTCTAGCAAACCACAGCGATTTCCACACACGACCATAAGACAACAAGCAACCACCATAACCACCTATAAAAAACAGTATAACCATCTATTACTACTACCATAATCACAACCGAAACCAAGGAAGACGACGACGACGACGATGATGATGATGATGATGATGATGATGATGATGATGATGACATACCTATACATAGCATTCCGGTGAAAAGACCGTTATCCGACTCAAGCTTCCCATCCCCAAGACATCTCCAGTCTCAAATGCTCCAAAGAGATGAATCATGGTGAAGAAGAAAGGATATGACGGCATCTAAGTTTAGGAGAAAAGGTAATGAAATGATTTGGGTTTCACGATATCACGATTTATATTTCCTCGCTAAACCCCCGTTACTCGATCGAGTAAGCAACTTACTCGGTCGAGTGGCCTCTTCTCGATCGAGTGACTAAGCTACTCGATCGAGTAGCCTCCGCTAGATCGAGTTACCAGAACTGAAACGGTTATAACATCACAAGGTGATACTGTCGTTTTGTACCAAAAATAAATACCTAAGTTACTACTAACAGAAGTCAGCGGTAAGTAGGGTCGATCTCCACAGGGAGGCTAAGTTGCTATCTATCTGTTTAATTCGGTCTGTCAGGGTGTCACAGAAATGGGGGTTTGATTTGATTTAACTAACTAGAGACTAAGCGAGGGAAATGAATAAGAAAAATTAACAATAGGAGAAGGGTAGTATGCTAAGAGTCGGTCCACCGTGGCAGCTATCAGATCTTATACTATCGAGAATACTAAGGCGATTAGACTATTGATAAGAAGAGCTATGGTCGTCACCTTTCGGTCCTTAAACCGCCCTAGAGCGTAAAATGACTTAACTTTCGCCCCTCACCGCAATACCCTATTGTAATTAAGCAAGCCTTCCCTTCCAATCTTTCGATCTAGGTCGGGGTTAACTAGATTTATGGTCTTCTGCATGCATTCATTCGACCGGATAACAATTAAATTGCCTAATACAATTCTTATCGCAGGGCTAATCTATTTAATACAATTAAAGCATTGCTACCACGGCTTCCCTAATCCTAACATACTACGGGAATTAGCTAGACATAGAATTAATAAGAGCAATAAATAAAGAGGGAGAGGGAATAATAACCATTAAATAAAAAGAGAGAAAGGAAGAAAGAATTACTGAATTAAAGAGATCCGGAAATGAACAGGAATAAAAGTAACAGTGTATAGAGAAAAGGGGAAGAGCAACGTGATCCTTGGATGATTACAAATGACATCCTAACTCCTATTTATAAGAAAATAGGATTATAATTAAACCTAATGACGGAAAATAACTAAAAAGCCCAGCCCGTCAGCAAAATCCACTCGATCGAGTAACTAAATCACTCGATCGAGCAAAGGCATAAAAGGAACTGGTCGATCGAAAGGAAAAATAGTCGATCGAGTACTTATTCATCCTAAAACCACTCGATCGAGAAGAAGTGGCTCTCGATCGAGCAAATGGGCTCTCGATCGAATAGAAATAGTTCTCGATCGAGCACTTCTCAGCGCGTAAATTCCGCTTCGCGCACTGAACTTCAAACGGCTGCCATTTCTTCGTTACTTGGTCAAACAGGGTGATTCCGGTGGCATTGGAAAGCTAAAAGGACAAAATTTCATCTCCAATTGGAATCACCTGAATATCTGTTGTAGAAATCGAGATATGGCTCTTACAAGCAGGAACTAGCAAATTGAAGCACTCTCTTGGCTCGCCTAACTTCCTTACTCCAATGCGCATCTCAAAATAACTTCATTACCGCTCCAAATTCAACTCATCTCCTAAATGCATGCGTAAGGACATGTTTTAGGCTTGTTTTCACTCCTTTCGGGTTCATTCCTGCAAATAAGACAAAATAACCCAAAGTAGCATATTCGGGGCATTTCGTAGCATAAAACCACGGTAAAAGCATAGAGATGCGTGCATAAAATAGGCTAAAAAGACTATATAAAATGCACGTATCAAATCTCCCCAAACCAAACCTTTACTCGTCCCCGAGTAAACTAAAATGCAACTAAAGGAACGGAAAAAGATAACTCAGAGCTAGCTACAAATGCCCACTTAATCCAATTTAATGCAAGCAAACTAACACTTATAGCTAAACAGTCAAATGCAGACGAGTTATAAGATGTTTATAAATAAAGCTGAACCGTCGACCTTGCAAAACCTTTAATAATGGACTCTCACGGATCACTCTTTCTCTCATGAAGCAAAGGGTGAACATATATATGTAAGAGAGAAAGGAAAATAGTCGCTCACCTAGACTACGACCCACATAAACATGCATGCAACTAATATGATAGACAATTCTAGCTACCGTACACACATTCCAACCAAACAAGGTCCTGTCACAGCCGAGGGCTTACAAAAATATGGTAAAGTGAGGCAATGGGTAAGAAAAGGCAAAACATTTATGAGAATGTGGAGGTATAGGTGATCAAGCTAGTACCTAAACAAACCATATGACAACATCCATTCTTACTCAATTATGAATTAAGCACATGCCCTTCATTTGGCACAAAACTCACCAAACCGAACTGAAAATACTCCTCAAATGATATAAATAAAGCATAGGAGCATTTACCGTCAACAACCAAACAACATCTTTTTTCAAATTTTTCCTTTCTTTTTCTATTTTTTTTCGGTTTCTTCTTTTCTTCTTCAACTTTTTTTTTTCAACTTTCTTTTTTTTTCTTCTTTTTTTTTTCTTTTTCACGTTTTTTTTTTCAACTCTTTTTTTTTTCTTCTATTTTCCTCCTTTTCTTCATAAATACCAACTCCAAAACAATAGATATAAGCCAAACTTGATACCATAGACAATATACCGCAAAAACAATCTAAACTAGCTTGACCAGGCAGGCTAAATTTGGAATGTAGTTAAGGGTCAACAGGCAAATTTGGCTAATGTGGAGTTAAATGGGTAAAAATGAAAGAAAGGGAAATTGTAGGCACCTCCCTGCATGTGACACCAACCACTAACCCGAATGTATGTAGGCAAAAAGCAATTGAATTTCATATACGTGCAAATTGATGATACATGTTATGCAAGGAGTAACTACTCACAATCCTACATGAAACTGGTCACAATTGACACCAGTTTATACGGCTCTAAATCTTAGAATTTATAAGTAGGTTGCCAAAATTTCAGGTCAAGTCTATATGTTCAGCTAAATTTAACATTAACTCGTAGATTATGCAAAAGACAAAGCTAAAAGATAACAGTTCATGCAAGGCTTAAGCAAAAAGACAATTATAGTGCAATTTCATCACTGAAATCCACCGTTCCGACTCAACCTATATGCTAAATTAAACGTGAAATTTTTTGAATTTTTAACAATTTTTCAATTTTTAGGGAATTTTTTGAATTTTAACGGAAATAAACAACAATGCCAACATAAATTAAATATGATAACAGAAATGCAATAAAAACAAGATGCAGACACAGATATGGATGCATAACCTCCCCAAACCAAACTGTACAATGCCCCCATTGTACCAAAACATGGAAAGGAAATGCAAACTAAAGGAAGAAAAGAGTAAATACGGAAAAACTCACAAAATGCGCGAATAAGGGGACCTCCCCAAACCGACCCTGAACATGGGAGGTTGCTAAGGGCCCGGAAAACCATCTCAGGAAGCTAATTAAAGTCAAATACACTCGATATCCGTCCAACAGTGGTCGATCGAGTGAGTGGGCATCCAAAAACTGCTCGATCGAATGGTGCTGTGGTCGATCGAGTGGTTTTCTTTCTGCAGGTGGTCGATCGAGTGGATTAATTACTCGATCGAATGAATCCCTCAGCAAAGGTGCTCGATCGAGTAGAAAAACTACTCGATCGAGCAATTCTCATTGTATTTCCTGCAAAAACGCAATGTAAACAGCCCATAAACTAACTAGACAAGTAAACTGAGATAGTCTATGGTAATAAAACCATTTATTACAACTTAAAGTAAATAAAAATGCAGAAATAAATCGTCGGGTTGCCTCCCGGGTAGCGCTAGCTTCAGTCAGGTCCCAGCTCAACCTTCTTTTCTTCGAGCCACTCAAACTAATCACAATCAAAACAACTCAAAGCGCGCAGCAACCTGTCAAATAGCTGCGCATGTGCTACACAACAGCATAAGTAGCACCAAAGTGGAATCAAGAAATAGGAAATGAAATTAAACAACCGTTTGAGTCTAACAAATTTCCTATGTGAGCTCCTAAATTTATCCACATAATAAAGGAGCGCGGGAGCAATTGTCAATATATAAGGGTCCCGATTCAGATTAGCAAACTTGAAATGATAAGGACGGTGAAAATTCGTTAAATTATGCGTCCACATATGAGAGGGTGTAGCATTAAAAGAAGGAGCACAAATTAAACGAGGCAATATCTTTGTTAAAACAAACAATAATGAAATTATCGCTTACTACCTCGGGTTGGTCGCTCTCAACGACGGAATTAATTATCGACAAAGGAATGGATTACCTCATCCGTGCTAGGAGCAATTACCGTCTCAACTGCTTCTTCATCAACCTCCTCGGTGGAATCCACCCCGTAAATCGCAGCTTCAAGTGTATCCGACTTACCGTGAATAAGGGAGGTTCACCGTAACCTTCATCATCGTCAAACTCGTCATCCAATATGAACCCAAGTGACGAATTAAAGCTCCCAATGGCCAATTCAGTCGATCGAGCAGAATAATCACTCGATCGACCACTTTCCTCCCGATCTCACTCGATCGAGTAACAAAATCACTCGATCGAGAACTATCCTCCTGCATGTCACTCGATCGAGAAGAGATATTACTCGATCGAGGACTTTCTTTCCTGACTGTCTGATATCCTCGCATACACTCGGAAATACGATAGAAATTCTTCATCCGAAATATAGAAATCATTTTCAAAGATCGGCAACGTGGGTTCTTCGTGGGAAAAACCGCTCTTGGTCAAGTACACCTCTTCTGGTTTCCGATCATTCAACCCACCGTTAACCGAGCAATTTTGCATCGCAGCTCGGTGACTTGAGCATCCATATATCTATCATATTCTAGAATTAAGGATTTCAGCTCCGCGATTTCTTTTTTCAGTGTATCACGAGGATCTTGTTGCGGTGGCCATTGATGGGGTGGATGAGGCGGCACAACTACATACCTGCATTGTGCTCAAGAAGACCACATCCCCAAGATTTCTTCCTTTCCCAACTAGCAGGTTTCTCAGCTTGGGCTTCAAACTGAGCAATTAGTCGGGAGACAGATGTCATCTTGGCAAGAGGGATCGAAGGTACTCAAGCCTTCCCTTCGATAATCTCCCTCAGTAGCCTGTCTAATAAACCTGTAGGCCTATCAAAACAAAGACTAAAGAAAAAGATAAGAAACAGACCTCAAGGTACTTAGTCTTCCCTTGAGGCGAAAGGGCAAACAAAATAAAAAAGGATAAAAAGCGTCGCCTCACCCAACAACGGCGCCAAAATTTGATCTTGTCGTTTTGTACCAAAAATAAATACCTAAGTTACTACTAACAGAAGTCAGCGGTAAGTAGGGTCGATCTCCACAGGGAGGCTAAGTTGCTATCTATCTGTTTAATTCGGTCTGTCAGGGTGTCACAGAAATGGGGGTTTGATTTGATTTAACTAACTAGAGACTAAGCGAGGGAAATGAATAAGAAAAATTAACAATAGGAGAAGGGTAGTATGCTAAGAGTCGGTCCACCGTGGCAGCTATCAGATCTTATACTATCGGGAATACTAAGGCGATTAGACTATTGATAAGAAGAGCTATGGTCGTCACCTTTCGGTCCTTAAACCGCCCTAGAGCGTAAACAGCTTAACTTTCGCCCTCACTGCAATACCCTATTGTAATTAAGCAAGCCTTCCCTTCCAATCTTTCGATCTAGGTCGGGGTTAACTAGATTTATGGTCTCCTGCATGCATTCATTCGACCGGATAACAATTAAATTGCCTAATACAATTCTTATCGCAGGGCTAATCTATTTAATACAATTAAAACATGCTACCACGGCTTCCCTAATCCTAACATACTACGGGGAATTTAGCTAGACATAGAATTAATAAGAGCAATAAATAAAGAGGGAGAGGGAATAATAACCATTAAATAAAAAGAGAGAAAGGAAGAAAGAATTACTGAATTAAAGAGATCCGGAAATGAACAGGAATAAAAGTAACAGTGTATAGAGAAAAGGGGAAGAGCAACGTGATCCTTGGATGATTACAAATGACATCCTAACTCCTATTTATAAGAAAATAGGAGTATAATTAAACCTAATGACGGAAAATAACTAAAAGCCCACCGTCAAAGCAAAATCCACTCGATCGAGTAACTAAATCACTCGATCGAGCAAAGGCATAAATGGAACTGGTCGATCGAAAGGAAAAATAGTCGATCGAGTACTTATTCATCCTAAAACCACTCGATCGAGAAGAAGTGGCTCTCGATCGAGCAAATGGGCTCTCGATCGAATAGAAATAGTTCTCGATCGAGCACTTCTCAGCGCGTAATTCCTGCTTCGCGCACTGAACTTCAAACGGCTGCCATTTCTTCGTTACTTGGTCAAACAGGGTGATTCCGGTGTCATTGGAAAGCTAAAAGGACAAACTTTCATCTCCAATTGGAATCACCTGAATATATGTTGTAGAACTCGAGATATGGCTCTTACAAGCAGGAACTAGCAAATTGAAGCACTCTCTTGGCTCGCCTAACTTCCTTACTCCAATGCGCATCTCAAAATAGCTTCATTACCGCTCCAAATTCAACTCATCTCCTAAATTCATGCGTAAGGACATGTTTTAGGCTTGTTTTCACTCCTTTCGGGTTCATTCCTGCAAATAAGACAAAATAACCCAAAGTAGCATATTCGGGGCATTTCGTAGCATAAAACCACGGTAAAAGCATAGAGATGCGTGCATAAAATAGGCTAAAAAGACTATATAAAATGCACGTATCACAAGGTTAGCTCATAAGGTTTCCGAAGGTCTAGATAGGTGTCTAAAGTCAGTCAACGACGGTCAACGGGTCTCTAAAAGGACGGGTATTACAATGCCGACCTTGACAAGTCATTCCGAACCCACCATTGACTCTATTCCTAAAGGCTTTAAGCTCCCTACCACTGATAAAGGGAACTTTGAGATTAAACCGTCTTATATAAGCCTGGTGGAGCGAAATCTATTTGGAGGAAAAGCTGGAGAGGACCCCGCCAAACACGTGGAGAAATTTGTTACATATTGTTGTTATATTCCTTTGACAGCTGGGGTGACTCAAGATCAAGTCAAACAGACTCTTTTTCCTTTCTCTTTGAGAGATGATGCAGCAGAATGGCTACGTGAGTTGGATATGGAGACCGACGCAATCACTAACTGGACTTCACTAGCTTTTGCATTCTACAAGAGGTATTTTCCACCGCATAAGACTAATGCTCTTAGAAGCCAGATCCCGAGTTTTAAACAAGGTCCTACCGAAGACCTTAATGAAGCATGGGTTCATTTCAAAAGAATAGTTCGATCCGTCCCTCATCATGGCTTCCAGATTTGGTTTCTTTGCAACCAGTTTTACAACGGGTTGTATGACGATCACAGAGCTTTGCTTAATTCCGTAGCCAATGGGAGATTCCAAGATAATACTAATGACGGTAATGCTTGGAAGTTGATTGATTAGATAGCTACTCACACTGCGGAGTATGGTAACCCCAGAGGTAGCAAGAGAGGAAGTGGTTCAGACAATGTTATTGCGGCACAGCTGGAGGCCTTAACTACTCAAATAGCTGAATTGAAGACATCTCAGTCTTTAGGTAATAAGCAAGAAACGGTTCATATGATTAATCAAGAAGTGTCATGTGAGAGATGTGGGATAGATGTCCACACTGTGGCCAAGTGTATGAGTACCATTGAACAGGTACATGCGTTCCAGTCTTTCAAGCAAGGTACTCCCTATTCTAACTTCTTCTCTGAAAGGAGTCAGAATGTATTTGCTCAAGCCCCGCAGCATAATGCCTATATCATTCCTCCAAATCGTGGAAATCAACCACAAGAAAACTTTGTTCGACAAATCAAGGAGTTTTTCAATAGATGCAACCTCCTCCTCAAGCTCCAAGTAATGAGATGGGAGAGATGAAGGCTCTATTGCAACAAAGTTTGATGATTCAACAAATGCAAATGGCTCATATTTCCGAACTAATAGCTCACAACAAGATGTTGGATACTCAAGCTGCTCAAATGGCGGCTAATAATCCTTCAAAATAGTTCGGCAATCTTCCTCCTCAAGGTAAACAAGCACATAAATAAGTTAATGCTATTTCTTTGAGGAGCGGTACCACTTATCAAAGTCCGGATGTTCCCATTGTTGAAGATAAGGTTCCTTACATGCATCCTAAGGGATTGGGTAATCTCGAGTTGAGTGACGATGAGAAATAATTTAGCAAAGATCAAACAAGGGACAAGAAGAAAAGCGGAAAAATGATGAACAGCTTGGTTCCTCGATCGAGTAAGCACGGGCTCGATCGAGTACCACAAGTGCTCGATCGAGTACAATACGGGCTCGATCGAGGCACCCCCCAGAGTATGAGTTTTCGAGAGTTTCAGCTACGGCATTGGAAGAAAATAGGATCCTCAATCGAGTGACTACTGGACTCGATCGAATACACCCTATAACTAACGACGGTGCTTCTAAACCAACTACCAAAGCAAAAGAAGCCGAGCCAATTAAAATTCAACTACCTTTTCCACACCGATTACAGAAATCTAAGCTTCAACAACAGTTCGGGAGGTTCATGGAGATAGTGAATAATCTTCAAGTGAGTGTGCCATTTACTGAATTGGTCACTCAAGTTCAGGTGTATGCTAAATTTTTGAAAAAAATCTTATCAAAGAAGCGGTATTTTGATGAAGTTGAGACGGTAGCATTCACTCAAGAGTGTGCAGCCGCACTACAAGTTTACTGGCCACCAAAGCTAAAGGATCCAGGGAGTTTTTCTATTCCTTATCATATTGGTAGTATAGCTATTGATAAGCCCATTGCGATTTGGGAGCTAGTGTTAGTGTCATGCCATATTCAATTTGCAAAAAGTTAAATATGGGTCAACTACATATCACTAATATGACCTTGCAAATGGCTGATAGATCTTTGAAGAAGCCTATGGGTATCTTAGAGGATGTGCCAGTTAGAGTAGGGAAATATTTCATTCCACTTGACTTTATCGTTATGGATATGGCTGAGGACTCTCAAGTACCCATCATTCTTGGTAGACCATTCCTTCACACTGCGGGAGTAGTCATAGATGTTAGGGATGGTAGTCTGACACTAAGAGTTAGGGATGACACTATTAAATTTGTTCTTGATAATGCTTTAAAGCGTCCCCATTCAGTAGCTCCTTGTTATATGCTTCATGTCGTTGATCCAGCTATTCATGATTCCTTTGCTTTATGTTTGGAGAGGAATCAGTCCAACGTCCCTGCTGTTGCGTCACGACCATGGAGCAAGGAGGTAGATGAAATAAAGAAGTTGATATATGGACATGAGCCTCATCATGAGCTAGTTTATAGTTTTGATGACAATGTTGATATGGAAGCTGAATTGGATGCCTTGGAGGCCAAGATTTTCAAAGAGGAGCCCATCAAAGTTTTTGATAAAGCTTCTATGACAGATGAAGTGCCCATCTCCTTCCTCATGGTGATGACTTGCAGAACAATGAGCATACTTGCTCGTATTTTATATTAGATTTTGAGTTTGATGAGCCAGAACTTTATTCATTGCTTATTTTCTTTGCTTGGACTATTTATTGGTGCTTGATGTGACTCATATTTGTGCACATTTAGTCCCCGAACTAGCCTAGTTCCTATGCTTTCTAGTGCTTATTAGGTTCGTTTCTTATCTTTAGTTTCTTACTTTGCATATTCTTTGAGGTTTTGTGTCCTTGATAGGAGAGGATTGCTAGCCTTGCACTTATGGAGCAAAGTGGAGCTAAATGAAGTGCATCTAATGATTAAGCATCAAAGAGGAAGACCAATAATAAAGACCTAAGTGAATAAACCAAGTAGAATGGGCAATGATGAAGACCCGCACGACCCCTCAACGATCCCCACGGATCCTTACGCAGTCAAAAGAAGAAGAAGGAAAACTGATCAAGGATCCGGGTGACCTGAGCTCAGGACGAGTGTCCCAAGACACAATCCGGGCGTCCCGTGGTCAAGTCGAGTGGATCGCTGGGAAGCACGAGCATACTTCAAGGACAAGTCGGGCGGCTCCTTATGGGACTTGCAAGGCACTAATCTTCTTCATAGGGACTTAATCATCATTTAAGCCCTTAGTTACCCTAATTTTTCTACTTAGTATAAATACCCCATTGTTTTAGGGGATTAAGAACCAAGTTTTACCAATTTTTAATCAAGTTAATTTACCAATTAGTTTAGTTGATCTTCCTAATCAAGTTGTAGTTACTCAATTCAATATTAATCAAGTCTTAATTCCTCTTTAATCATTCAAGTGTCCTTAAATTTAGTTAGGTAATTTAAAGATTGTTTGGGGTTTATTGAAGAATTGACAACTCTTCATCATTCATCAAGTGTTCTTCTATTATTCTTTGCTTATTATTTGGATCATCCTTAAGTTGGTATAATCTCTTTTACCCTTTGCTTAATTAATTATTGGTTTACTCATTCACCATGTTTAACGTTGTTAATATGATTGAAACCCCTATTAGCATGTTGACCATGACCATGAGTGAGTAGTCTTCTAGCTAGGGTTAATGGGGGATTAGGGGAACTAAAACATGGGGGTAGATCTATACTTAATCTAATGTGTTTTCATAAGATTGCTTGCTTGTTGTAGTTTCAACTTATGCACATGTTATGCTTGATTAATTGCTTGATTGACAACCTTGAATGAATCTCTTATCCATTCAACAAGACTTGTAAGATATAAACTAACTCAAGGCTTGTTAGACCATGCATATAGTTGAATAGGAAGAAACTAAGTCGACTTATAGATGTTGTACAGTCTTGACGGACTCGGCTCCGGGACCTAAATCTTCCTAGGAATTGTAAGTTATAAACTAACTCGATTCCACTACAACAATAATTTGCTTGTAACTATGTAAACATGTTTGTATGATCGCCACCATGAATCCCCTATGAACCCATGATACCCATTACCCTAGTGCCTTAATAAATTGTTTACAAGCCCCATTTTCTTATTTGCTTGTTTTGCTTTCATTTCTTTACTTTTCATTGGTAAGTAGTTTAGATTGCAAACCTCAAACTCAACCCAAATTGTGACACCCTAAAGACATAGCTCTCTACAATCGATAACTTGAGTCAATACCTGTCCTTTGGGATCCGACCTTTACTTGCCACTCCACTAAGAGTAGTTAGTTTAGTCTATAAATATTGTTTTGATCGGCTAGCTTAGACGACAAAGTTTCAAACCGCATCAGTGCTACTTATGTCTTTGTGTAGCACATGCGCTACTTTTTGATTTACTATTACGTGCTTTAAGTTGTATTGATTGTGCCTTGGATGGGCGTTTGTTTTAAATGCAGGGAATTTACTCGTCAGGATGTGTACTCGATCGAGTGGTGATGGGCTCGATCGAGTATCTTTTGTTTTGGGTCAAGAAACGTAGCCAGATGATGATAGGAATTGCGCGGTTGATCTTTTCTCCCCTAATTTTGTAGCTGGTTTGGGGGAACTCCTACGCTCTTACCCGGTATTCTCTTCCCTTGTATCTACTTTTATTGTATTATCTCTATTTTTTTCCCATTCCTTTTGTTAGATGTGTCCTTTAGGTTGCTAAAAATTTTTGTGTGATTGCTATGCTGTAGGCGTCACAATGGGGACACGATGACATTTAGGTTTGGGGGAGGAGTCCTTAATTATGTTGTGTGATTTACTTATTGTTATGTGCATTTATATCAAAAATACCATAAAAATTAAAAAATTTCAAAATCCAAAAACATGTTTTTCCTTTGTTTTAGGTCGAGTCTTGGTGAATTAAAATAACAATGATGTTAAATTGCATTGTTTTTGCATTTGAATCCCAAATAGTTGTCCAATTACTTCGTTTTAACCTGTTATTCATGAAAATAATGCTCATAACCCGAGTCTTAACCGTATTGACATGCCTTATACTAATTAGATTTGACATAATTATGTTGGTAAACTACTTAAATTCTGAGGTTTATAGAGCTTCCAAGGACATGAACATCAATAAACAGGTCTAATTGTTATTTAGGCTTGAGTGTGGTTTCTCCTTGTTGAATATGTAATATCAAACTGCATAAGTGTTAGGTTCTTTAACCCTCTTATAAGACTTTTCTAATATAAATCTAAGTTAATAATTAAATTAGATGATGAGAATCTAGTGCATGCAAACAAAATCAAGAATAGAGAGAGAAAACAATGTTTTCCTTACATTGAAATAAATGGAAAAATGGGCACAAGGAAGGACTCCTTCCAACCTTGTTCTTGAGCTATGAATATAAAGATGATCCTCCATGTTCCAAATTAGAAACTTTCCTTTTAATTGAACCCAAGATTTTACCCAAATATTTCTAGTAATATTAACTAGATATTATAAGAAATTAATCCCTTAATATTATTTTATTACTACTTTAGTAATTAGATAATAGTAATATGGTTGTGTGTGTAATTTAGAGAGATGCTTGCATTTGGAATAGAATTAAGAAAAGTGAGCAACAAAATTTCTCTTTAAAGGCTCCCAAAAGCGGCACCCTATGCCCACTAGTGGGCAAATACTTTTTCTTATTTTATTTTGCAGCAAACATAGGTATGATTGCATTAGGGTAGGTTATTGTCATAAGCATGCAACTAGTGTGATGATTACATGCAAGTTGATTATAAAACAAATTGCAAAATAAAAATGTTGTCCAACAACACATGTATTTCGGCCAACATGGGTATAAAATGGACCATTTTGATTTTGTAATGCTTATCACACAAATACAAGAATCATATGCTTATTTATCTTATATAAATAAGTATTAGTTTGATCATATAACAATTATATAATATAAACTAATAATTAATATACACTTAACTCTTAAGTGATAATTATGTCATTATATCAAAATATAATGAGTCCTATAATGTCCAATTAAATTAATTTACAGCCCTTTGTAAATATAATCAACAAATAACCTCTACCTCTAAAATACAAAACCTCGATTAATTTAAAGAATTAAATTAAATCTTATTTAATCACATTATAATAAGATAAAATTTCATTAGTCAATCATCGCATAATTGAATTATAAACTTATGTTGACTCGAGTTTTAAACTCGACTTCAACAAACTCACACAACTATATATATATATATATATATATATATATATATATATATATATATATATATATATATATATATATATATATGAGAGAGAGAGAGAGAGAGAGAGAGATAGGTTCACATAAGTCCTTAAAACAAGTTAAGTCCCATTTCCCATCATTGGATTAATCTTAATGAAGGGTGGAGATTAAAAGGGGAAAAGGACACTATTTAATTATGGAAAAGTCAATCAAACGTGTGATTTTAGGTAATTAATGTAGTTTTAGGTTCCCAATACTGACAAACAAGACTCATACTTACATTCTTTCTCACGTTTTTCATTCTCACTCATTCTTAATCATTCATCTTCTTCTTCCTTTTACATGCCTTCTTCTTTTTCTTCTGCATTCTTTTTTTTTAAGACCTTAATATTGCTTGAAACAAAATAATAAAGCAAAGAAAATAATTGGGAAAATCGAAAACCACTGTTAAGTATTCATCTTCTTCGTTGTGACACATAAAGCGTCTTTGGGTTTTTATCGAATATATTGAACAATATTGACAGTGAACATGGACAATATGCGAATTGTAGAAGTCAACAATGGTAAGTCCATTCTTTTTCTTTATTGTTGTTGTTTGTATTTTTTTTTGTTCTGTTTATGTAAGTGAGATCTTGAAATTTTAGTGGAAGATGAGTAATTTGATGTGAAATCACATACATATTGAGGAATGGAGTATTATTATTTATATTACGGCATAGATAAAGTTATGGGTAATTTTTTTGGTTAAAGTGACATAACTAATAAAGTGAAGTTACACTAAGAGTGTAGAAGTTACAAATTTTTTTGTTGTGTGACAATTGTCGTTAAAGTGAAGCAGTTTTGGTGTTGAAATCACAAAAGATTAGGGTTGAAGGTAAACAAAGCGATTATTTTTTTTTTGAATTTTTTTTCCTAATTGATCATTTGTTGAAGTTACAATGTTATAGCAATGAAATTACAGTTACAGCTTATTGGAGTTACGTTGTATGTTGTAATTAATATGTTTTATTTGTTGGCGCCAGGTTACCAAATATTACATTGGAGTTACTTTTAATGTGTGCTAAAGTTACGCAATTAGAGGTTAAAGGGACACTGTAAATGTTGCAGAGAAAGTTGATATTGTTAACAGAATGAGCTTATTTGTGGCTGTTTTAATGAATTTGCAATATTAAGGCATTGAAAATATAGTAAAATTTACATTGAAAACTATCATCTATAACTGATGAAGTAAAGTTACAATGTTATGTCATTGAAGTAACACTTATATGTGATTGAAATTACAGTGATAGGGGATTAATTTTTATTTGATTGGAGTTACATAAAACTCGAACTTTGTATTACAAGGTTTAAGGAGAGGATGAATTTTGTAGTATAGTAGAAAGTCAGTTAACACCATATGTTCGACAGGAGTTCAATGATGTACAGGTGTACGCACTTAATTATGGGTTTAACGTGCCTAAACACATGACGAAGAGGTATCGTTACAGAATGATTATGTCCAAACTTCTGGTATATATGTAACCGTGACGAAACTACCTACTCAAAAAAGGTGAGGAAAACCGAGGGTGTAGAGGTATGTACAAGCAGATAAGAGGGGGAGGGGGGGGGGTGTCAAATTGACGTAGATAAGTAATGGAGGAAAACTAAGGTAAGGTGGAATCGCCTTCAGATGAGGTCGAAGAACAAAAAGAAGAGAAAGACGGCCCAGAGTTGATGGTTAAATTAGGTTTATTTTGATTATTTCGGCTTCTGGAATTGGTAGTTTAAATTATGTCTTTTGTGTTATTGGTTTAAGAACGATAATTAAGTTTCAACTCTCATGATTTAAATTTTTTTTATGTGGCGACAACTTTGTTGAAATTTTTATATGCTACTGCAAATTGGTTGAAAAACAGTTGCTAATGTAAGCCTACTATGATCAACAGATGAAGTTACACATACTGATAACTGGTGTTACATATAACAACAAATTCCTTTTATTAAAATGTGACTCTCCTAACAGTAATTCCTGAGGTTACAGCGTGTACGACTGAAGTCTCATACAATGTGATATATAGTTACATAGAAATTAATGTAACTTCAACAATTAGTAATGTAACTGCAGTTCGTAAGGTGTGTAATTGTCATTCAATTTGACTGCGCTTTTGTTGAAATGCATATGGGAAATGTAGGTCTCATAACAGTAGTTAACGTTGTTGAGAAATGTCACTCTCCTAACAGTGATTCCTGAAGTTACACCATATATGACAGAAGTTTTACACAATGTGTTATGAAGTTACACACAAGTTTATGTAATTGCAACCATTAATACTGTAACTATAATGCGTAAGCTGTGTAACTGCAATTCAATTTGACTGCAACTTTGTTAAATGCAGTTGGCAAAATGGTCTCATAACAGGAATTAATGGAGTTACACTAGTTTAGCATTGAAGTTACACAATTATGTCTTTGATGTTACACTAGTTTAGCATTGAAGTTACACAAGAGGGGTACACACTATAAGCTTAAAGTTACAAAATTTAAAAATTGAAGTTACACATTATATATCTAAAGATGCACTCTTTACCAATTGAAATTACACATTATGCAATAAAGATACACACTTTAAAAATTGAAGTTACACATTATAAACTTAAAGTTACATTCTTTAAAACTTGGAATTACAACAAAATTAAAAAAAAGATATCAATATGGTTCCTTCCTTCTCTACCCTGCCTTACCTACATCAACCCATTTTCTTGTATACGTGCCAAATTACAATTAAAATCCCAAATGAGCAACCCTTCGACTTCTCACGCATCTCGTCCCAACCTTTACTTCTCTTGTCGCCATTAACCACAAGCGACGATTTCACTAGCGTGCTTCTTAGCAATCGAAACAAGTTAAGCGTTAATTTGAGCTTTTAGATTGGGAAGAATAACTTTGAAGTGTCGTACTAAAAATCTGCAGAAAACTATTAAAACTAATAATTAACGTCCAAATCAAACGTTAAGTGAAACTTTAAAAAAGGTGAGTGAAACTATAAAAGCGAAAATTCATTCCCGGGTAAATTGAAAGCAGTTTCATAAAAGGTTCCGTAAATCTTCATTCGGACTCCGATTAAAGCGAAACAAAATCTTAAATTTATTATTTTTCGAGCCCGTCGCAGTGGTACTATTTTTGTGTACCATTAAGTTTTCGAAATTTTCAGCACTGGTAGTTAATATTTTCGTATATTAGTATCCAAATATTTTGTCAAATAATTAGCCATTTTAGCGAATATAAATCTAAAAAAGAGAACATAAGATACTAGGAAGCTTCCTTTGACCCTTTACAATGATGAAATTCAACTTAATTGCAATTTATACGAAAATAGAGATTGAAAAAAAAAAGAACCCAAATTTCAATTAGAGAAACCACATGAATCTAGTTAAATACAAAACAAATGAATATTCAAGTAGATGAATCAAAAATTAGTAAAATCGAAAATATAATAGGAAAAACGGATTAAAACACCCAAAAATATAGAGAAAGAGAATTAAGAACTTACATTAAACTAGCACACAAAAACTTGCCGAAGAAAAATCGGTAAAAATTTAAGTTGATTATATAGATGAATGAAGGTTGAATACGATTTGTAGAATGCGAAAAGCAAAAGAGAGAATGCAAAATATTTGAATATGGATTTTTTATTAAAAGTGTGAGTAGATGAGAGAGCAAGTTGTTGGAGAGGGATTAATTATACTGCATAGGAAAATGAGGTATGAGAGAGAAGAGTTTTTACACTGATACACATGATTAGTTGATGAGAAGTGTGTTTTTTTCTTTTAATCTTAACCCTTCATTTTATTAGACCTAATGGTGTGTATAATAGGACTTAGGAACTTAACTTAAAAGAAGGGACTTATATATATATATATATATATATATATATACATATATATATATATATGTATATACATATATATATATATGTATATACATATATATATATATGTATATACATATATATATATATGTATATACATATATATATATATATATATATAGATATATATATATATATTATAGAGAAGGGATCAACTAAGTCCACCATATGTATTTGAGTCCATAAGTCCTTCTAAGGGCCCTTGGATGAAGACAATGGAAGGCTAGGATTTGATGTCAATATGTGGCTACAAATTAATCCCTCCACCTTTTCTCTAATTAACTCATCAATTCAATTAACCTACCTCATTAATCATTCATCATCTCATTATCACAAATCCTCCTGCTCTCTCTACATCTCACTTCTTCTTCCTCTCTAAAAACCCAAAAAAATCAAAACTCAAAAAAATACAAACCCAAATAAATCATTCATTCATTTCTTCTTCATTCACCACCACCCACCACTACCCCACCGCCACCCACACCCACCGCTGCCGCCGATAACTTTTATAAATTCGTTTTTTTTTCCAGATTTTGCGTCTCATTATTTCCGTCACTTTTTTTTTATTTTTTTTTTCAGATTTTGTGTTAAATTTGTCGTTTGGGGTCGGTTTATTTTATTTGTTAATTTTTGTTGTTATTTATTCTTTTCAAATCTCTTCTTGTTATACGTTTTTTTTTTAAGATTTCGGGTTTTAAATCTCGTTTTTTTGTGAGATACTTTTTTTTTCATCTAAGATCTACTAAAATATTTTTCATAAAATTTGTTGTTTTATACTTAGCTATATAAAAATTCTTATAATTTGTTGATTTTAATCTTATATTTCACATTTTTATATAAAAATGATATAAAATGATTAAAGTTACACAGTTATGGGCAAAAGTTATACTGTTATGGATTAAAGTTATACAAAAATGGACTAAAGTTATACAAAAATTGCCTAAAGTTATACAAATATGGACTAAAGTTATACAAATAAGGACTAAAGTTATACAAAAATTGACTAAAGTTATACAAATATGGACTAAAGTTATACAAATAAGGACTAAAGTTATACAAAAATGGACTAAAGTTATACAAAAATGGACTAAAGTTATACAAATATCTACATTGGGAATGTGTTGAACTTCTACTCAATGAATGTATAACTCTAGTAACGATATGAATAACTTCTACTCAACGAATGTATAACTCCAGTAGAAATTTGTGTAATTTCAATGAAAGTATAACTTTTTTTTCTCAATTCTCTTTGTTGACAAATGAAAAAAATATAAGTATAACAACAAAAAATAACAAATAAAAACCAAAACTATAAATTTGAATTTATATAAATACTGTTTATATAAATTTAGTCCATATTTGTATAACTTTTACTCCATATTTGTATAACTTTAGTCAATTTTTGTATAACTTTAGTCCATTTTTGTATAACTTTAGTCCTTATTTGTATAACTTTAGTCAATTTTTGTATAACTTTAGTCCTTATTTATATAACTTTAGTCCATATTTGTATAACTTTAGGTAATTTTTGTATAACTTTAGTCCATTTTTGTATAACTCTAGTCCTTATTTGTATAACTTTAGTCCTTGTTTGTATAAATTTAGTCAATTTTTGTATAACTTTAGTCCTTCATATGTATAACTTTAGTCCAAAATTGTGTAACGTTACTACAAAATCGCATAACTTTAGTCCAAAATCGTATAACTTTAGTCCAAAATCGTATAACGTTAGTCCAATATATAACCGAAATCCTAAAAACCACCAATACTAACTTTAAACCAACAATACTAGATCTGAAAAAAAAGTCATTATCTAAATATCAAAATGTAATATAAGACATATTTGAAATAAAAAAATATAAAATAAGTAAATAACAACATAATAAGTAAATAACAACACACAACAAAATAGTATAAATTGTATAACTTTAATGTTTGAAGGGTATAATTTTAGTCGTAAAGAGTGTAACTTTAATATTTGAAGAATATAACTTTAGTCGTAAATAGTATAACTTTAATGTTTTAAGGGTATAACTTTAGTCGTAAATAGTATAACTTTAATGTTTTAAGTGTATAACTTTAGTCATAAATAGTGTAACTTTTAAAAAAATCAAATAAATATGAAAAATTAAAATCAATAAATCTAAAACCAATAGATATGAAAAAATAAAAACAAATCTAAAAATATAAAAATTAGATCTAAAAGAAATTTGAAAATCGAAATCATCACCCCTTCACGAAACAAAAAAAAAAAATCACCAACACCAACATACAAAACAAAAAAAACTCACCAACCGGCCAAATGATGTGTAACTTCAGCACAAATGTGTGTAACATTAATAGACAAAGTGTGCAACTTTAATCCAAACTAAATGAAAAAAAAAAACCCGAAAAAAACAAGATCTAACAAAAATTAATTAAATAACAACATACCACGTAAAAAAATTTAACTTAATATCAATAAACAAAGAAAGAATGGATTGAAAAACAAAAAACCGATAAAAAAACAAACAAAACCAACATAAAAAAAAGGAGATCAGGTAGATGGTGGTGGAAAATAAAACAAAAACAATGAAAAACAAAAACACAAACTAATGAAAATCAAAACAAATAGAGAAAGAAAAACAAAAACAAAACAAAAACAAAGACAAAAGGACGGTGGTGTGGTGGTGGCTGGGGCTGACGACGACATAGTGGTGTGGTGAGATGGTGGTGGCGTCGTTGTGGTGGGATATGTGGCGGCTGTTCTAGGGCGAAGAAAGGGAGGTTGGAATGAAGGAGTTGGGACAGTGGGGTAGTGGCCCGGTGTTGGAGGGCGGGAGCATGTGGCGGTTGGTGAGAGGAGGCGAGAAGGTGGCGGTTGGTGAGAGGAGGCGAGATGGTGAGTGGTGGTTGTCGACGGAGGTTAGTCGTGGTGGTTGTGGTTCGGTGTTATGGGCAGATCTGAAAACAATAAAATAGGACAAGGTGGTGCGGTTGTCCTTGGTCGGGTGGTGTAGTCGATTTTGTGGTTGTCGTTGGTGCGGTTCGATCTGGACGAGGAAGGCTGGTGGAGGTTGTGGCTGGTGGTGGGCATAGGTGGTGGGCTGGTGGTCACCGAGAAGGAGGACGGCTGGTGGAGGATTTGTGTAGGATTTGTGTTTATTTTTCGGTTTTTGGTGGAGGATTTGTGTTTATTTTTTGGTTTTTGGTTTTTGTTTTGGTTTTTTTTAGTTTGTTTTTATTTGGGTTTTTTGTTTTGAGAGAATGAGAGGAAAATGAGAGAGAAAGAGGGATGCGAGAAGTGTGAGAGAATGAATAATGAGTGAGTGAGTTGGGAGAAGTAGAATGAGGAAGGAGTAATACAGATTAGGAAGGAGTTATACATGATTAGTGACGGAGATTAGGGAGGGAGATTTGTGGCCCTCCATCAAGATTAGTGACGGAAATTAGGGAGGGAGATTTGTAGTCCGTACAAGATTTGGCAAGCTTGTAATATATAATTGGCGACTTTATCATACAAATCGGCAACATATCTTTTATGGTATTTTTATTTTTAGTTAAGGAGAAATCGAATTACCTGACCGGGAAGGAGACGAAGGGAGGCGAAATCAATCACTACAGTGGTTAAATTAGAAGGAGAAGAAGGACGATGGTGCGAGAGAGCGGCGGAGGCGATGTCCCTGGCGGAGGAGTGGTCACCGGAGTGGAGGAGGTGAAGGCGGTTAGGGTTTCACTAGGGAATAGGGAAAATGAAATTGAATTGAGGGGATTGATGTTTGGCAGTGAACTAAAAATAAATGCGTAACTTAGTATTAACTTTTATTTCTTTTGTTATTAAAGTCGGTTGTGATTAAAAACCGACACAAAAACATATAATGGCGGTTTTTTAACCCAAAAAATTGTAACTTAGCATTAACTTTTAGCGTCATTTTTAACGTCGGTTGTTAATATAACCGCCACAATTGATTTATAGTGGCGTTTTTTATTTGTAACCGCCGTAAAAAGTTTCAACTATTACGTCAGTTCTTACTTAAACCGCCACAATAGACCTCCTACATACATAAAAATTGGGTTCCCGCCAATTTTTTGGGGTTTTTGCGGCGTTTCTATTCGAACCGCCACGATAAAGGCGTCACGATAGGGGTTTTTTCTACTAGTGTTATAAGGACTTACAGACTCATAAGATGTAAGGGACTTATGAGAACCCTTCTCTCTCTCTCTCTCACTCACTCACTCTCTCTCTCTCTCTCTCTCTCTCTCTCTCTCTCTCTCTCTCTCTATATATATATATATATATATATATATATATATATATATATATATATATATATATATATATATATATATATATATATAAGGGACTGGTCAACTTGTTTCAAATACATTTGATCAGTTAATAATTTGGGTTCCATCCTATAGATAGGACCTCAAGGGATTAACTGATCACCACCGTCAAACGACAGTAACGTCAAACTCTAGTCAGCCAATCGTTGCCGATAAATGTTGATCAGTTGATTATATAATGTATCATCCCATATATATACTTATTATGAGATTTAAATATGTGATCGCACTACTGTTGATGACACATACTCCAACAATCTCCCACTTGTCCGAGACAAGTGTGCGTCACCAATTCTCTTGTCCTATTACAATTCCCACTCAATTCAAGGTGTCTTGCAGGTCGTACTTGCATGTGATCATATCTAGAGTGGTTTCCTCGATCTGGAGAGTAACTGTTTGACCGGAATTATCTACCGTAGATACCTTCCGAGCGTGGCCACGCATTTCCAGTTTACTACTCCTCGAGTGGCTCTGAGATTTAGATAACCCTGACAAGGGTGTGGACAATTCCTATCGCACTGTTCCCTTTGTTCAGCCACAGTTCATGATGACCCAAAAGATGCCCATTGCACTCCATATTCGGGAGTCGTAGAGCAAAAATCAAAGCCAATCGGCGAATAGTCTTTAGTCAAAGAATCGACTAAAAAAGAATACTATAGTAGGTCTCGCCACGACCAGGCTATATGAATTTCTAGAACTCTATAAGCAGTTACTGCCTGACAGAGTGTCCCATACAGTCTGCCTATGTGATCGACTAGTCATCTCTCATGAACCTATGACACTTGAACATGCCATCAACCGACTCACACTCTAGTCACTAGGAGACGTCACCTCATATAAGTGACTAGGTGCCAATACTATGTTAATCTAGTACACTTTAATAGGGTTCAACGTTGTCCTTACAGCCTATTTGGATATAACAAAGTAATAAAAGAGTTTAAAATAAAACTCAAACGATAAATGCGATTATCATATATGAATAATCAATATAATATTATTCCTTCATATCGCATAATCCAAGGTGGATAAAATCCATGAAACTACATGGTGGTTTCATCAGAACTGCAAAAACAAAACTTGGTTGGAGAGTATACAATATAACCATCATCCCAACTTCATAAATTGCAATTTCCTTCTTTCGATGTATTCTTAATATCATGAAATTTCAAAGCACTTATTTAGATTTGATGCTAGGTTTGAGCTCTTTAACTTGAAAGATGCTCCCACTGTTATCATATAACTTTTGATAAGATCCATGGTGAAAGGATTTACTCTTAGTTCCTTTACAAACCATCTTATCCTTATCACAAAGTACTCAGAATCTATTTGTAGAATTCACAATGACTGACTTTTCAAGATTGTCTTTGCTATTCGCACTTCTGACAATTGACAACAAGATCAGCCTAAGAAACTCGAGCTTTTGTAACCCTTCACACAAAAGTCCATGTTTCTATCAAACATAAGTACGAATCCTTATTCCTTCTCAAGAACTCAAGGATGTATCCATGATATAGGATTCTTTTGCACCACTTTTCCCTCTATTTTCATGCTTTCCGACTCCATTTGAGTCGATTTTATACGTTCTTGCTTGCAATTCATGCCCCAATTCCCGTGCCTATGATATTGTACCTCCCTTGCAGGAATTGAGGCGGGAATGGGAGAATTGAAGCCAAAAGACGAGTTCATTGACCCAAGCATGGAAGAAGGAGGAAAAGAAGCTGAGAAGCACTCCCAGCCAGTAGGCCGGTAGCCGGTCAGTCGGCTGGGAGCACCAAGTGTATACAATTCAGCTGAATTAGGTGAATTTACAGAAGACTCCCAGCCGGTCCCTTGACCGGCGGCCGGTTACCCGGCTGGGAGAGCACGAAGTGAAGAAATGGAGCCTAACTTACAGGAACTTCCCAACCGGTCCCTTGACCGGCAGCCGGTTGACCGGCTGGGAAGACACATGGAGTTTGGAAGTCAACTGAAGAATGGAGAAGTCAAGGAGCACCCAGTCGGTCTGGGACCGGCGGCCGGTCAACCGGCCATGGCTACCTGATGATGCAAAATTAATTCAACTTTCCAGAAGACTCCCAGCCGGTCATGGGACTGGCAGCCGGTTGACCGGCCGGGAACACTACTCCGCATTCCAAAGGCCTAATTTTAATTCTACCCTAATTAAGAGTGCAACCTATAAATACCACTCCCCTAATCAATTGTACACACAACCCTAGATCTGAAAACTTTCCCTAATTTATGTAATCTTTTCTTAATCAAAGCATTAATCTTTTCATAATTATTATTAATCATTTAGTAAAATTAACTTAGTATTAGTTATTATTAATTGTTTACATTTGATTTTTGGGATTGTATTGGGAGATATTGAAGGATTTACTTCATTTATTCAATCAAAGCAATCATCTTTACTCTTGTTGGTACATCTCTTCTCTTATTTACTTGCTTAATCAATTGTTTACATTTTAACTTGTCTTTTATAATTGTTGGAATCCTTACCATGTCATCTCTTTTTGTTATTTGTTCTTTTCCATTTGTTTGTTTGAACAATTTGAACATGAGTGAGTAGTAATCTTTCTAGGGTTTAGGGAGAGTCTAAATGGGATTATTGGGCATCATAGTTTGATTAATTTTGAGTCTTTGGTGAAGTGTTTATCTTTCATAATCATGCAAATAAGGTGTTTGATGAATTGTGTGAGTGAGAGCTTGTGTCTTTTGTCATAGTTGCTTAATTCCTCCATTGAATGAGAGTTTGTGGTGGTCTTGTTGCATGTTTTAGAAAAGTGTGTTGCAAATGAGAGTTAGTAATAACCTTTAGGATAATCAAGAAATTGATTTTTTCATCCAAGGATAAACCCTCATCATAGACAACTTGAATCATCTTGTTTGCCCTTAAACCATTTAGATGAACCCGAAAGCCCTAGCCTTTAATCAATCGTATACATCTCTTCTCAATCGTTTGTTTAGTTACTTCAAATAGTTTAAATTAACTCCTTTCCTTTCATTTTTGACTACACTAGACTCCTATTTAGACTAAGTAGAAACCCCTCCATCCTTGTGGCTTGACCCCAATTTACGCACTAAATTGGGTTAAAATATTGTTGGTGATAAGAGACTTGACCCTACCATAAAATCTTACTCATCAAATGGCGTCGTTGCCGGAGATGGCGTTAGGTTATATTTAGTTTATTAACAGTCTTAGCTTTAGTCTTATCTCACTTGTTAGTTTGTTTTAGTAGTTGTGTGTTTCATTGTATAGTGTGTGATTTCTTGCCCTCCCCTAGTGTGTAAAGACACTAGGAGACTAACGGTTTATTGAGTGCATGCCTAGAAGGAACCACCAAACTCTACTCTTCAATTCCGACCCCGAGAGGCTTTTTAGAACCTTGAGGACAAGGACCCTTGATAGAGTTCGGAACCTTCCACAAGCAAACATTGATCAACCAAACTCACACACCCCACAAAACATTGATACCACAACCACACTTCAACCAAACATCACAATTGAGACTCTACTCGAAAACCCTTTTCATAACTTCCCTATTCCATATAACCCACCTCAAACACCACACCCTCATATATCAAATCTACCACCACAAATGGCTCTACGAGATCACAACCGGCCTAACCATAATGATTCATGTAACCCTATTAATTTTGGCACCTTGGCCCCAAACAACTTTGAGATGCATCTCGCCCAAGTCGGGTTGATTGAGATCGATTTGTTCGGGGTGCATATTGAAGAAGACGCTCATGCTCACCTCCGAAAGTTCAAGAGGAAGGTTTCAATGATGAAGAAGAATCGGGTATCCGAGGACACCATAAGGATGATGTTGTTTCCGTTTTCATCGACGGGTATGGAGGACCGGTGGTTAAACATTCACCCTCCGGATACATTCACGACATGGGACGCCTTGGCTAAGGCATCCATGGCCAAATACTACCCGTCATCCAAGACCGCCATGCTCCGTAATGAGATTCATACTTTTCAACAAGAAGACAGGGAGTCCTTGGGTGAAGCTTGGGATCGATATCAAGACCTAATAGCAAGTTGTCCCCATCATGGAATCCCGGAATGGTACATCACCCAAACATTCTTTCAAACATTGCTACCTAGGACTAAGGAGATGGTAAATGCCTCCGAAGGGGGAGGATTTGATCATTTAAATGATGAAGAAGGCACGACATTAATCAAGAAAATGGTAGACTCGGAAGCAAATTATGGGTCAAGAGGAAACATGCTAAGAAGGAATGGCAAGTTCCCTAAGGAGAACCCCTCCAACTCCGAGACAAATGCTAAGCTCGACTTACTCACAAAACAACTCACATGGGCCACCCATGGAGGAAGTGGTTCAAGCTTCAAGTTGTGAGCTTTGTGGAGGGAGCGGTCATACCTTTGATTTGTGTGCCAATAACTATAACGGTGGCTATGAAGAGAATGTTCAAGATGTTAATGCTTTCCAAAGCTATAACAACAATACAAGACCACCAAGACCACCCTACAACAATCCCAATGTCTACAATCCAAACACTAACTTCTACCACCCCGGTTTAAGGAACCACCCCAATTTTAGCTACAAAAGTGCCAATGTTCAAAACCCACAACACCTTCAACCACAAGCCCCAAATAATCCACCCAGTTTTTCTCAACCAAGGGGAGGATTCTCCAACCAAAGAAGTAACCCCGGAAATCAAAACCAATGGCCAACCAACAATCAAAACCAAAACTATGGGAACCAACCACAAGGGTACTAAGATTTTGGTGGAAATAAAAGCAACCAAGGGTTTTACCTAGGGAATCATGTGAACCAATCTAATCAAGGATTTGGGCAAGGGTATGTTCAAGAGTTTCAAGAACAAGGCCAAGGATCAAACTTCAACAACAATGGTCCTAGAGGTAACTTTCAAGGGGGACAAAACAACAACCAAGGTTCCAACACTCGGTATGACAATGGGTTCCCTTTACCCATATCCAACCAACCTTATCAAGAACCCCAAGGTGATCTCTCCCAAAATGAGCTTTAAAGATGATAAAGAACATGCAACTTCAACATAGTCAAGAAATGGCTAATTTTGCTAAGGCAACCCAACAAGAGCAAACAAATTTGAGGGCTACCTTACTTAAAGACATGAGAGAAATGGAATCAAGGATGACCTCTCATGCTATGGCTAACCCTCAAAGGCTGCCCGGTTGTCTATTAGCCCAAGGACAAAGTTCCAAGGACGCCTCAAATAGCCACCATGCTCATGCGGTAGTGTTAAGGAGCGGTGTAGAGCTTGAGGACCCCTACAAAGACCTTGAGGTGGATGTTGATGAAGATCCCAAGGGGAATGGGTTGGAAATGAATGGTGAAGAGGGAAGCTCACCCATGGTACCGTTGGCTAAAGTTAGTGAAGACAAGAAGGAGAAGAAAGCTTGTGAAGATTCGTCAAGAAGGGGAGTTTAAGTGGATAAGGATGGTGATGGATATGTGGAAGACCTCCCTTATGAGGAAGAAGCTATTGAAGAAGTACCTTTGCAACACACTAAGAAGGTAACAAAGAATTCGGTTCCTCCAAAGGTATCTTCCAATTCTCAACTTGTATCTAAAATTCCTTACCCTTCAAGAGCCATTAAGAGTAGGGAAAACCTTAAGTATGCCAAGTTTTATGATATTCTTAAGAAACTTGAGGTTACCCTACCCTTTACGGAAGTGATTATGAACATGCCAACTTACTCAAAGTTTTTAAAAGACATTTTGAATAAGAAAAGAGTCTTGGGTGACCAAGAGATAGTGGCTATGGAAGAGGCATGTAGTGCTCATATCCTTAACAAAATGCCCACTAAATTTGGTGACCCGGGAAGCTTTTCAATCCCATGTGTAGTTGGTGGTGTTCCTATATCACGAGCTCTTTGTGACTTGGGAACAAGTGTGAGTGTCATTCCTTTAAAAGTTGCAAAGAGGATTGGAATTCAAAACATTGCTCCTACTACCATGACTCTCCAATTGGCGGATAGGTCCGTCAAGCGCCCTATGGGGGTTCTTGAAGACGTACCCGTCAAGGTTGGAAAGCTTTTAATCCCCGCTGATTTTGTTGTCCTTGATATTCCGGAGGATAGCCATACCCCTATCATCCTAGGTAGGCCATTTTTGGCTACCGGAGGAGTACTTATTGATGTGAAGAATGGGCGGCTAACCTTCCAAATTGAGGGCAACAATGTCGAATTTAACCTCCCTCATTTAATGAAAGGACCAAGAGTAGAAAGGTTGAGCACTATTGAGGTGATTGATGAGGTAGTACTTGAAGTAGCCCGAGAAGAAGTGGAAACGGAAGAGGTTTTTCAAATCTCTTTACATGATGAAGCTATGAAGGAAGATCATGAAGTTGATGAAGAGCTTTTGAAGAAAGTGGAGGGTTTTCTCCCTCCAAAGGTACAACTCAAACCCTTACCTCCCTCACTTAAGTACGCTTTCCTTGATGAGGGGGAGGCTTACCCGGTGATCATAAATGCTAACCTAAGTGAGTCACAAGAAAAGAAACTTTTGCAAACCTTGAGAACTCATAGAGGCTCACTTGGGTATAGCATAGATGACATCAAGGGCTTAAGCCCGAGTTTGTGCATGCATAGAATTGTTTTGGAAGAGGGGAGTCAACCCAAGGTAGATGGTCTTTGGAGGATAAACCCTAAAATGGCCGAGGTAGTTAAAAATGAAGTTTTGAAATTACTCGAGGCCGGGATTATCTATCCAATCACGGATAGTAAATGGGTTAGTCCGGTTCACGTGGTACCAAAGAAGGGAGGGGTACAAATGATTGAGCAAGAAGATGGGACCACCCTACCTACTAGACCGGTGACGGGATGGCGAATGTGTATTGACTATAGGAAACTTAATGCCGCCACCCTTAAAGACCATTTCCCAATTCCTTTATAGACCAAATGCTTGAGAGACTTGCGGGACATGCATATTATTGCGTCCTAGATGGTTACTCCGGGTTCATCTAAATTCCCATTCACCCGGAGGACCAAGAAAAAACTACTTTCACTTGTCCCATAAGAGTCTATCCTTATCGTAGGATGCCATTCGGACTTGGCAATGCGCCCGACACCTTTCAAAGGTGCATGATGGCAATCTTTTCGGACTTTCTAGAGAAAAGCATGGAAGTTTTCATGGACGACTTTAGTGTCCATGGGGACTCGTTTGATCATGGTCTTGACAATTTGACTAATGTGTTGAAGAGATGTGAGGAGCACAACCTCGTCCTAAATTGGGAAAAATGCCATTTTATGGTAAAGGGAGGGGTTGTTCTCGGCCACATTGTCTCTGGAAGGGGTATTGAGGTTGATGGTGCTAAAGTTGCCATTATAGAAAACTTGTCACCTCCTTCCAATGTGAAGGGAGTGAGAAGTTTTCTAGGCCACGCCGGATTCTATAGGCGTTTCATTAAAGATTTTTCAAAGATAGCAAAGCCATTGACCTCATTACTCCTCAAAGACACCCCTTTTGTATTTGACGAACTTTGTCTTGAAGCTTTTCATAGGTTGAAGAGAGCATTGGTCACGACCCCAATAATCCGGGACCCGGATTGGAGCCTTCCTTTCGAGATCTTGTGCGATGCTTTGGACTTCGCGGTTGGTGCGGTCTTTGGGCAAATGTTAGATGGGAAGCATCATGTGATATATTATACAAGTAAGACCCTTGACCAAACACAATGCGGATATTCTACAACAGAGAAGGAAATGTTAGCAATTGTTCATGCCGTTGAAAAGTTTCGGCAATACCTAGTTGGATCTAAGGTGGTGGTTTAATCCCACCACACCGTCTTGAGACAATTGATGGTGAAGAAGGATGCTAAACCCCTACTTTTGAGATGGGTACTACTCCTTCAAGAATTCGATCTAGAGATTAAGGACAAGCCGGGATCCGTAAACCTTGTTGCGGATCATCTATCGAGGTTAACTAAAGAATCCCGAGGGGATGAAGACGATGGGGTCCCTATTGATGAATGGTTACCCGACGATTCTATCCTTGCTATCATCCACTCCACCCCTTGGTATGCGGATATAGCCAATTTCTTGAGTTCTAGCTTTATCCCCAAAGAATTTGATAACCAACCTAGGAAGAAGTTGAGATATGAATCAAAGAGATATGTGTGGGAGGACCCTTACCTCTATAGAAGATGCAATGATGGGATTTACCGGAGATGTGTCTCTCAAGAAGAAGGTCGTGCGATCTTTCAAGCTTGCCATTCTACCACTTATGGAGGGCACTTGTCCACATCTAAAACCCAAGCTCGGGTTCTTCATTGTGGCTTCTATTGGCCCTCCTTGTTCAAAGATGCATATGCTATGGTGCACTCTTGTGACTCATGCCAACGAAGAGGTAAAATTGGGAGAAGAGATGAGATGCCATTGAATAACATTTTAGAAGTTGAGCTTTTCGATGTGTGGGGTGTGGATTTCATGGGACCATTCCCATCTTCATTCGGCAACCGATATATATTAGTTGCGGTGGACTATGTGTCCAAGTGGATCGAAGCAATCGCCACCCCTACCAATGACTCAAAGGTCGTCTCCAAGCTCTTCAAAGACTACATTTTCCCCCACTTTGGAGTACCCCGGGTCGTTATAAGTGATGGTGGGTCACATTTCATCAACCGCACCATCTATACACTCCTCAAGAAGTACGGTGTCCGGCATATAGCTCTTCCATACCACCCCCAAACCAATGGGTAAGTGGAAGTTTCCAATATACAAATCAAAGCTATATTGGAGCGGGTTGTGAACAAGTCTAGGAAGGATTAGAGTGCTAAGCTCAATAATGTGTTGTGGGCTCTAAGAACCGCATACAAGACCCCAATCAGCACTACTCCTTACCGGTTAGTCTATGGTAAGTCTTGTCACCTACCTCTCGAGTTGGAACATAAAGCAAGATGGGCCCTCAAAGAGCTCAACTGTGATTTAGATGCCGCGGGAAACAAGAGGTTTCTTCAACTCAATGAACTTGACGAGTTGAGGATGGATGCTTATGAAAGTGCAAGACTTTACAAAGAAAGGACCAAGAAATGGCATGACTCGAAGATTACAAGAAAGGAGATCGTTGTGGGTGACAAGGTGCTACTTTTCAACTCCCGTTTTCAACTATTTCCCAGAAAGTTGAGGTCTCGATGGTCGGGACCATTTGAGGTAGTCACCGTGTTTCCCTACGGTTCCTTTGAGTTGAAGAATGACAAGGGAGAGTAATTCAAAGTGAATGGTCATCGATTTAAGTACTTCTATGAAGGTCTACCCATTAAGACCCGTAATGAAGTTGATTTGGAAGATCCCCCATCCTTGGGGGATGAGTAATCTCGAAATTGAACAAGCTTTGGTTTAGTGGAGTTCCACAAGAACCACCTTTTGTATATAGCATGCATTTAGGTAGTCTATGAGAATTTTGTTTGGATCGATGATACTTGACATTTTGATTGACGACGGTCGTCATCTTGAAGGAATTGGGATTTTGGATGAAGAACAAGTGTATAACCATCAATTAGCTTCTTTCCGACATGATGCGTCGGCTTTGAAAAAGGAAAACACGCAAACCGAGGCTAATTGCTGATGGAATGTGAGCAAGGGGAATAACTTAGAAAACGAGCTTGAATGCACTCCCAGCGGGGTGACCGGCTGGGAAGCCCCTGGAACATTTGAAAAAAAATTGAAGTTTTTAAGGGAGGGTGTACTCCCAGCCGGGTTACCGGCCACCGGTCTTCTGACCGGCTGGGAAGTTTCTGATTGTTAGAAGGAAATTCGAGAAAAAAGAAGGATGGTGTGTCCCAGCCGGTAGGCCGGCAGCCGGCTGGGAATGCATGTATACGTGAGTTGATGAGAAAGGGGAAGGAAATGAAGTCCCAGCCGGCAGGCCGGCAGCCGGCCCACCGAGTGGGAGTAAGCATATTGAGAAATTCGTAATGAAATGAAGGAAAAGAAGCCCCAGCCGGTAGGCCGTCAGCGGGCCCACCGACTGGGAATGCAAATATAGAGGAATTGAAGTGTGGGTGTTCTCCCAGCCGGGCGACTGGCTGGGAGTTTCCTGTAAGTTTTACAAAATTTTTGAAAATGCTTTTATCTCCCAGCCGGATGATCGCGAATTAAACGCAAAAACACTCCCAATTCCCTTCATATTTTCGACACTTCTTCTCCCTCCTTCCTTCCTCCCTCTAACCCTAACCCCTCTCCCTTAAAATCACCACCACCACTTCCCACCACCTTCAAACACCACTCCAACACCACCAAATCATCACAACCTCGTTCCCCTTGTTTAACCCTCTCTCAATCACAGAAAAATGGCTCCAAAAAAGAGAGTGAGGAAAGGAGATTTGGCACTTCAACAAGCCGAGATGGTGGCGGTGGCTAATGACATGAGCTCCGATCCGGATTTCCCGGACCTCCAATTTGTCTCCGTCACAATGAAAGGTAAATTCATTCTATTTAAACAACGTCCTCTTACCCCGACCCGGTTTATTGATAGACAATCTATGAGGGAATTAGGACTAGATCAAGTTACCTTAGAATTGTTTGAGGGCATAGGAATGAAGTATATGTACGGGATTCATGAGAAAACATATGCCCGTCTTACTTGGGAATTCTTGAGCTCCCTTAGGATATACAAGCATCACCAAACCCAAAACGTCGCGTTCTTGCATTTCCGTTTCATGAACAAGGACCACTCTTTGACCCTACCGACCTTTGCCTCTCATTTCGGGCTTGACATGAGCCCTCCTCACAAGGCCCCCGAGACCTTTGATATTGGGGCCTTATGTAAGGCCATAACTGGATTAGATGATAACATCCGCCTCAAAAGAGCCGCTAATACCGTCCATAATGCGGCTATTCGGGTTTGGCACCGGTATATGGGTTGGACCGTTTTTGGCCGGGAGGAAAACCATAACTTCCGTATGGAGGAGATGGAAATACTCGGCTCCTATCTTTGTTCCAACCCCACAACCTTCAAAATAGACATTGCCCATCATATGGACTTCAACCTCCATAGGCTTAGCAATTCTCCGGGCCAAAGGACCTCTATTGTGGTGGGTGGACTCATCACCCACCTAGCCAAACGATTGAACCACAGATTGAATTTAAATGGGATACGGTACGTTGTGGGGGACACAATGCTCTTCAAGAACTACATCCACCATAACCTTAATTGGTTAAAAACCAACCCGAATGATGGGCAAAACTATTGGCAAATCCGGGTGGACGGTGTTGATAGGAACTCTATTCCCCTTCCTAATCCCGAGAAAATGAAGGTGGTGCCCAATTCACCACATTATTTGCTAGAAATTGAAGATCTCGAGGACCCCTCCGTTCCCCAACAACAAAATCCCAACCTTCTCTACACCCGTGAACGACCAATCATCCCCGCAAGGCCTTCCTTGCGGTATGCCATGCCTTCTTTCCCTTTTGTTGCCGAATCCTTTCAACAAGGGGAAGCTTCTTCAAGTCATCAACCGCAAAAACCTCCTCCTCTCCACAATTACCTCGTCTCCTTCATGGAAGAGATGAGGATTAGCATAGCCTCCGCCGTTAGTGTGCGCCTCGGTCTCCAACAACGCATGGACCGGATCTACTACGACCACTCTCTTGGTCAATTCCCGGTTTATGACGACTTCATGAGGCGTCAATACAAGCACCCCTCCTAATTGCACCCCTCTTACTATTTATTCCCGGATGGCGGACATCCGGAGGACGGGTCGCGCATCCTCTATGGTGACATCAACTTGCGGCCCCACCTTCCAATCAAGGGGAGGGACATGACACCCGGTGGTTTGGGAGTGCCCCTTCCGTCTTTGGGGAAGGAGCTACTAGCGGGGCCGGAGGAAACCAAGGGCCCTTTATCGACATCACGGGGGAGTTTGACTCGGATGCCCCTTTGAACACGGACGACTTCATTCGTGAGTCCGAGTTCGGAGAAGGTAATGATGATGGTGATGATAATGGCGATGGTGATGGTGACGGCGATGAGACCGATTTCGAGTAGAGCCTAGTAATGAGGGCTCTATTCTCTCCCTTTCAATCCAAAAGTCAAGTATGATCCCTCCCTTAATCCAAATTCTCTCATTCATATGTAATTTTTCGCATGCATTTAGCTTTGAAACTCACATAGTTGCATTCATCTAGGATTGCATTAGCTTTCAAATTTGTAATATATTGTCACATTTAGACATTGCATTCATATCGTATAGCTTGCATTGAAATTTCAATATTGCATATAGATTAGATCATGCATTGCATACTTATTTAAAAACCACTAAAAATTTGAAAAAAATCAAAAATCCAAAACATGTATTCATTTCCGAATTTCCTCCACACATTCATTTCCATTGGAAATATGTAAATAAATAAGTGTGGGGAGGAAATTCCACCATTCTAAAAATACAAAAAAACATGTTATTTATTTTCGAATATTCAAAAATCCAAAAACATGTTCTTTTTAGTTCTCTTCTTGCCCTCCCATGTCTATAAATAAGTGTGGGGAGGGCCTAAAAAACCCAAAAACATGTCCTTTTTCATTTTCAAAAACAAAATACCAAAAATATGTTATTTTCTTTTCAAAAATTGAAAAATACAAAAATATGTTCCTTTCTTTTCCCTATTCTCTCCCTATACTTTGTTCCATTAAGGACAATGTAAATTTCAAAAAATCCATAAAAATGGAAAAATTTCAGAAAAATTACAAAAACATTTGCATTATATATATATGTCTTATCTAACCTTTGGCATAGCGCATTGAACATTTGAGGCAAAAAGGAGCTAGAAGACCGCTTGGTATAATCCTTCCTATCTCGTACTCCTTTTTACTATTCTTCCTTTTTGGTATCTTGGATATTTTGAAGGAGAATGGGAATTTTGTTGTCTTGGGTGTCTCCTTGGGAGACCATGTGGATTGTTGGTGTTGATGCGTGCTGCTAGGATTAGATATTGGTTGCATGTTTATTTTCACGTTCTTTTGATTCCCACTTGCATTTTGTCACATGTGCATATTTGTTGTGGGTAGACTTAGTTGCACTTAATTTGTAAATGTTTTGCATAAACATGGTCGAGGAAGGGAACCAAGTACCCCCATGATGAGCTATGTGTCTAATTGTGCCTTTCCCCTCCCCGTGGCTCGCACCCGTGACCTCTTAGTTAGCCGAAGGAGGTGGGCTTGGCTAATGAGTTTAGACAGATCTTGTGAGACCTAGGAACGTATAATAGACCTAAGGCTCGACTTAGCTACTCAAAGGTAAAGGTAGAGCCTCCTAGGGTGGGTACATTCATACCCCGCCCTCATCTAGGTTTGAGAATAGGCCTCCTCGCGAGGCGTGTCACATCAAGACGCATAGGTGTGTCATTTCCTCCTTAGACCGTGAATTTGCATTACAGTTTTGTGCACATGATAGGAAACAAAAATCCGTTTGTATGAACCTCACATAGCCAAATAACCTTGTTTTGTCCCTTCCTTTATCTCCCTTTTTGATTCGCCCCTTTGAGCTTTAGCCTTTCCATTTGGCAAACCCACTAAAATAGCTACATTCTGTAACCACCCTTCCTTGATCAAGAATTGGTCGGTTTTGTAGTTGTGTTATAGGAGGTGATTTGGGTCATAATGGTGGATAGTGTACATATCCACTTGGGTCGGAATTTGGTATGTATTTGGCATTGTATATAAATAAGAGGTTTTGAAAAAAGAAATGAAAAGCAAAATAGAAAAGTGAAAAAGTTATGAAAAAATCCAAAAAATGAGTTACTTGTGTTGTATATATGTTGTCAAGAAAAGAAAGAGGCAAGCAACACCCCTCCTCATCATTAAACGGGGTAGAAAAAGTCGTTGCTAAATAAAAGGGCAAATTGATGTTTTTCCAAAATGAGTCGGGTTTACACATTTTTTTGCATGGCTTGGGAAACCGAGCCTTTGTTAGGGTGTAGACGTTACCATTTGTTGAAATAAGAGGAGTACTATTGAGTTTTTCCAATTTGAGTTGGGTTTATGCAATTTTTGCATAGTTTTGGTGATCCATGCTATGTTAGGGCATAGACGTGTCTCATGTGTTGCAATAAGAAATGTGAAATGATGTGTGGACTATTCTTGATTTAAAATCCACATATCCAAATGGTGCTTGCACCAATCCCGTTTCGTCCTACTCCCTAGCCCCGTTACAACCCTTGTTTCATATTGTGTGCATTGTACCATTGTTTGTATTTCAATGGACATAGGACGGTCTTACACATTAGATTGCGGGCACGTTTTCGCTAGTCGAGTTAGGAGAGTGATTTTGGTTACTTTTTGTCACAAAAATCGCCTTGTTCTTTCATCGAACGACGAGTGAAAACTGTGAGGATGTCGTTGGCCTAGGCCCCCTTAGTCGTAGGTCTTTTGGTTGAATCTCGTGTCGTTTTTGTAATTCTCGGCGGACTTGCCTATCTCCCATTACCCCGCTCTTGAATGTGTTTCTTGAGTATTGGTTACACTAGGGTTGCTTGAGCCATGCTTAGGGGGTTGGCACCTCCGTTTGATTTTCTGAGACGGTACTCCCGACCAAGACCGTGTTTTGTTGCCCGAAAATCCAGCCACTTAGATGAGGAAAGTGTGGACCATTTTGTTAGATGCATTCTATTGCTTGATTACGTGCTTTCATGATGGATGTATCGCGATTTTTTAGCAAGACCCAACTTGCCTTGCAATAGGGCACTTTTCCCTCATAAGTGTCAGATTGTGAGTTGAAGGGGCATTGAGTGCGCTAATACTCGATCGGCTTAGGTAGTAGCTTGGTTGAGTGATGCTTATATTGTGCATCCACTCTCCATATTTATCTTAGTAGTGCCTTGTACATTGATTGAGGACTTACTCCGGGACGAGTAATGTTCAAGTGTGGGGAGGTTTGATATAGGATTCTTTTTCACCACTTTTCCCTCTATTTTCATGCTTTCCGACTTCATTTGAGTCGGTTTTATACGTTCTTGCTTGCAATTCATGCCCCAATTCCCGTGCCTATGATATTGTACCTCCTTGCAGGAATTGAGGCGGGAATGGGAGAATTGAAGCCAAAAGACGAGTTCATTGACCCAAGCATGGAAGAAGGAGGAAAAGAAGCTGAGAAGCACTCCCAGCCGGTAGGCCGGCAGCCGGTCAGCCGGCTGGGAGCACCAAGTGTATACAATTCAGCTGAATTAGGTGAAGTTACAGAAGACTCCCAGCCGGTCCCTTGACCGGCGGCCGGTTACCCGGCTGGGAGAGCACGAAGTGAAGAAATGGAGCCTAACTTACAGGAACTTACCAACCGGTCCTTTGACCGGCAGCCGGTTGACCGGCTGGGAAGACAAATGGAGTTTGGAAGTGAACTGAAGAATGGAGAAGTCAAGGAGCTTCCAGCCGGTCTGGGACCGGCGCCGGTCTGGGACCGGCGGCCAGTCAACCGACCATGGCTACCTGATGATGCAAAATTAATTCAACTATCCAGATGACTCCCAGCCGGTCATGGGACCGGCAGCCGGTTGACCGGCCGAGAACACTACTCCGCATTCCAAAGGCTCATTTGTAATTCTACCCTAATTAAGAGTGCAACCTATAAATACCTCTCCCCTAATGAATTGTACGCACAACCCTAGATCTGAAAACTTTCCCTAATTTATGTAATCTTTCCTTAATCAAAGCATTAATCTTTCCATAATTATTATTAATCATTTAGTAAAATTAGCTTAGTATTAGTTATTATCAATTGTTTACATTTGGTTTTTGGGATTGTATTGGGAGATATTGATGGATTTCCTTCATTTATTCAATCAAAGCAATCATCTTTACTCTTGTTGGTACATCTTTTCTCTTATTTACTTGCTTAATCAATTGTTTACATTTTAACTTGTCTTTTATAATTGTTGGAATCCTTACCATGTCATCTCTTTTTGTTATTTGTTCTTTTCCATTTGTTTGTTTGAACAATTTGAAAATGAGTGAGTAGTAATCTTTCTAGGGTTTAGGGGGAGTCTAAATGGGATTATTGGGCATGATAGTTTGATTAATTTTGAGTCTTTGATGAAGTGTTTATCTTTCTTAATCATGCACACAAGGTGTTTGATGAATTGTGTGAGTGAGAGCTTGTGCCTTTTGTCAAAGTTGCTTAATTCCTCCATTGAATGAGAGTTTGTGGTAGTCTTGTTGCATGTTTTAGAAAAGTGTGTTGCTTAATGAGAGTTAGTAATCACCTTTAGGATAATCAAGAGATTGATTTTTAATCCTAGGATAAACCCTCATCATAGACTCCTTGAATCATCTTGTTTGCCCTTAAACCATTTAGATGAACCTGAAAGCCCTAGCCTTTAATCAATCGTATACATCTCTTCTCAATAGTTTGTTTAGTTACTTCTAGTATTTAAAATTAACTCCTTTCCTTTCATTTTGACTAGACTAGACTCCTATTTAAACTAAGTAGAAACCCCTCCATCCTTGTGGTTCGACCCCGATTTACGCACTAAATTAGGTTAAAATATTGTTGGTGATAAGAGACTTGACTCTACCATAAAATCTTACTCATCAATCCAGCGGCTATCCATTGACATTCACATGGATTGACTTGTCATGTTTAAAGCATACAATTTATCAGTGCTTGCGGATGACTAAGCACATTAGGTAGATCCAATGGTGGAAACATTGGGAATCTATTTCATGCGTTCAATAATTTCAGTTCAGTGGGTAACCGTGATTGGTTAAAAGTAATCCCACAACCCATTGGAAAAATCCCTCTTGGATTTATCCATGCTGAAATGACGAAGAATCTTATCAATATAAGACTTTTGACTTAGTGCCAATATCCCTTTAGATCTATCTCTATAGATCCGGATATTAAATATGCGATGTGCCTCACCTAAATCTCTCATCTGGAAATGATTTCCCAACCACTCCTTTACGGAGGTAAACATCGGTACATCATTCCCAATGACAAATATATGAAGACAATTTTGCTCCCACTAACCTCCATGTATAAACATGGTTCTTCGACAATTCGAGTGAAACCAATCTCTATTATCACATGATTTGAAAATAAGTTCCCACTAAAGTTCCCACTAAAGTTCATATATAATTATGGTTCTTTGATAATTCAAATGCAACCATTCTCTATTATCACATGACTGGGAAAATGATTTTTACAATCTCTTAAATCTCTGCTTAAAACCACATATGGATCCCTTAAGCTTACTTAGCATGTTAGGACTCTCAGATTTAAACCTAAGATTAGTGTGGCATACACATCCTTTTCTAAATACCTATATAGAAAAGTGGTTTAATATCGCTTACCATGTTTCATCAAAATGAAATGCGGCAATCACTAACATGATTTAGTTGGATTAACATCACCATGTTTATCTACGCTATTCTATACTTGGAGGCTTTACTTCAAAGAGACCAATATCTTAAAGTATTTAGCTTTGCGTGTAGAATCTACCACGGATTGTAAAACCAAGACTTCTTTTGCAACAATTCCGATTTGGATCACTAGCAACAATTCAGTCGATAGATCATAGTTCTATTACTTTCTAAAAGCAACTCTATTTATAACATGTGGATGACTTTTAGAACATTTTCTCGTGTCAATATTCTACAAAATAAGTTTGTAGCGATTTTCTCCCACTCTATCTTTTTAGAAATACACCTACTTTCCAAGAAGATAGCTTTATGAGCTACAAACAATTTTGTTCTTTTGAATGCGAAAGAGCGTTAGGCACATGTTATCCTTGAGTTATCTATTAAGATATGTTACCATTCTCGAGACTAATCCCTTCCTATCTTGTATGGAGTCTCATTTATGATTTAGATTGCACGTTTTCGCTTCAAACAACTCATGCTAGAATTGGATTTCAAATCCCCAAATATGAGTTCAATAACTCATTTTAACTCTTAATCGATTGATCTTATATTACATAAGAAATGTCATGGTGCTATGAATCTTTTAATTGGGAATCAAATTCATAACTTAGGTCTTTACCACATTGAACAAATCACCAACTTTAAATGTGATCGATTGAGTTGAGTCGATTCATTTTATGTTATAGATATTAATAGAGAAAGAGGAAAGATGTCTTAAAACTTAAAATGCCATAAACCGAAATGACTTGGGTTGAAAGCCAAGTCATTCAAAACAAAATACAATATTTGTTCGGAGATGCAAAATAAAAGAAATTTCTACGTCTAACATGGAAACAAAATATGTTTTCTAGACAATGTCATAACATAACTACTATTATGATGACATATAAAAAATAAAACGCCAAGCCAAGTCCATAGGTCTCCATCTATGCGGCGGCTACTCTAGCTTCCCTTGAAGATCCTCCTCATGCTTGCTTAGCTTTTCCACTCTCCTCATGCCCTAAATTCAATAAGAAAGGTGAGAAACAAAACTAGTATCCCAATACAAAGTTGAGTTGGAAAATTAATTTCAATAACATAAACTTTTGTAAGAAATATTACCTAATAGAGTCACACGTCCAACTTTGATGTCTCCCAAATATTTGGGACAATTGCGCTTCCAATGGCCTATGCCATTACAATAATGGCACTTATCATCGGATGTGGCTCCCTTTTTGGGTTTGGGAGAGCTATTCTCAATAGCTTTCCCCTTACCTTTGTAGGGAGTGGGCTTCTTACCATTGTTAGCACTTTTCTTAAACTTTCCCTTACTCTTTGAATTGATGTTGAGCACATCCTTGCTAGTGCTTGCATTAAGCCCCATGTCTCTTTTGGCTTGCACAAGCATTTTGTGTAACTCATGGAGATCGGTTTTCAAGTTTCGCATGTTATAGTTTACCCTAAACTGAACATAGCCCTTGATTCGGCTTAAGGAATGGAGCACTCGGTCAATCACGATTTGCTCGGGGATCTCTACCCCTTGCAACTTAAGGGTCTCAACATACTCAATCATTTTGAGCACATGAGGACTCACCTTTTGTCCTTCTTTGATATTGAGGTCAAAGAATTGAGAAGCCGCTTCATATTGAATAATCCTAGGAGCTTGTGAAAACATGCTCACAAGTCTAGTGTAGATTTCATAGGTGGTGCTCATCTTAATGGCACTCCTTTGAAGATCGGGTTTCATGGAGAAAATCAAGACATTCTTGACCGTGGCGGATTCTTTTTGGTAGGTCTCATAGGCCTCCCTAACCGCGTTTTTTGACCTAGCATTAGGAGTAGCGGGAGGAGCCGCGGTAAGGTATTGAAGCTTGTCATCACCTTTCGCGGCTAAGCGAAGTTGCGCATCCCAATCGGTGAAATTTGAACCATTCTTTTCGAGTTTGAAACGGTCCATAAAGGATCGAAACCATGAAAAGGTAGTGAGAGGTGGTGCGGACGAGCTAGAAGTTGCCATTGCGATAAATCAAATTGACTACAAAATATGAGATAAAGGAAAAATTAACATTTATCGTAAATAAGACTTGTAAACATTTTAGTCAAGTTTAGAATTTATATAACGACCTCCACCCAATTATATAAACGATTCCAAGACCCAAATTCATATTAACTCGGTTGTGAGCCTACGGGCCCTCTCCATACTTACTAATATAATTTGGTATGTTAACTCATTTAACCGATTCTACATTTAGAACTCTCGGTCGATGAAATTACATTAAGTTCATCTTTAGCCCTGACCTATTGAGACAACGGTCCCTCTAATACTTCCGTTGAGATCAACCAAATTTCTAAATGTAATAACATTTTATTACCCCACTTACCCAACGTAAAAAGAAAGCACCCCGGTATAGTAAAATACCGTATTGTACGCCTAATGAAATTTGGATTCATGAGTTCCTACTATTTGGTAAGGCTAAGTCTCAATTTTGTAAAATGTGAGAGGTCTTGTCAATTTATTATCTATCTCTTTTAAGTGAACTAAATTAGTGATCTATCGATAATTATATTTGACAAGGTCGATGATTCGATATAAAAATGCATGAAATGTTATGGCGATTTGGCATGCATGCAAACATATAAAATAGAACATGTAAAGAAAAATAATTTCCAAGTATAGCCTTTCCTAAAATAGAAAAACTAATTATCTATTACAAATTCAGAAACAACCTCCTTTGGTCCCTTGAACTTCATGTGCGGCTCCGCCCAAGGAAAACACCGTCTTGATCGGAACTCCTTTCCGAATGGCTCCGTCTTTAGGAAACTCCGGAATTACAAAATAATAATAAAATACATAGCTATTCCTATTATACATTTGTAATAAAAATAAAAATAAATCTATTAATTACAAAACGGTGATGCGAAATCACATTAAAATTACAACCAAATCGATATTCCCTTACATTACGGGTAATACCTATTAAAAAACTAAGGCCATATTAAGACAAATTACATCATTCAAAAATTACATAAATTTAAATGACATTCATCCCTAAAATATGCAACAAAAAATATGTATTCAAACATGCAAAATGAATGTGCCAAATCGCCTTAGTAGATTATATCGTATGTAGCTCGGTTTTTAAGGAAATACGTGATATTTAACTTATTAAAAATCATTGATTAATACTTAAATCAAATTTAAGGCCAAGTTAATTATCCTAACTACTTTAGAACTCAAAAATTAGTCTTCACTAAAAATTTGACAATAATCCAACTTGGTAATACATTGTTGCTCATATTTAACCCTATTTATCATAACATTTATGAAATAATTCCAAATTTAATTACAATAATCTAAAAGTTTGAAATTTAAATTTTGAACATTCTGTAATATTACCATGACCTTCATAATGTCAAAAATATGGGTTAAAAATTTCGAATTTATTTAGAGAAAATATAGTTGCGATTTATCGGTTTTATCAAATAAAATACCTAAAGTATACGAAAATTAATCTAATCAATTTTACAACTTCACATCTGATATGTAGGATATAAATGCAATCTAAAATAATTTTCTTATGCCATGAAATTCGTTTTAGCTATTTTTAGCTTATATAATCTTGATTTATTCCATTTTAACCATTAAAATCATAAATCATGCAAAATTAATCACATTTTTACATAAAATAAGTAAAATATGCATATTAAAATTTCATGGTCATATTCAAAGTTTAATTATTTTTAGTTAATAAACCACCATTTTACTCATTAAAATGTTATTATTATACTAAAAATCATAAAAATGAGTAATAAACTTCCATAAACCATCTAAAATGACCTAAAACATTTTAGGACCAGAATGTATACATACATCAAAAATTTCATGTATATCTCATACTTACGCAAATTTTCCGGTTTTTATTTTAGTCATCTTAATAACTCGTAAAAAACCATAAAACGATTTGCATGCAACAACCAAGGCTCTGATACCAATTGTTAGGTTCTTTAACCCTCTTATTATACTCTTCTAATATAGATCTAAGTTAATAATTAAATTAGATGATGAGAATCTAGTGCATGCAAACAGAATCAAGAATAAAGAGAGAAAACAATGTTTTCCTTACATTGAAATAAATGGAAAAATGGGCACAAGGAAGGACTCCTTCCAACCTTGTTCTTGAGCTATGAATATAAGGATGATCCTCCTAGTTCCAAATTAGAAACTCTCCTTTTGATTGCACCCAAGATTTCACCCAAATATTTCTAGCAATATTAACTAGATATTACAAGAAATTAATCCCTTAATATTATTTTATTACTACTTTAGTAATTAGATAATAGTAATATGGTTGTGTGTGTAATTTAGAGAGATGCTTGCATTTGGAATAGAATTAAGAAAAGTGAGCAACAAAATTGCTCTTTAAAGGCTCCCAAAACCGGCACCCTATGCCGACTAGTGGGCAAATACTTTTTCTTATTTTATTTGGCATGCAAACATAGGTATGATTGCATTAGGGTAAGTTATTGTCATAAGCATGCAACTAGTGTGATGATTACATGCAATTTGATTATACAACAAAATGCAAAATAAAAATGTTGTCCAACAACACATGTATTTCGGCCAACATGGGTATAAAATGGCCCATTTTGATTTTGTAATGTTTATCACACAAATACAAGAATCATATGCTTATTTATCTTATATAAATAAGTATTGGTTTGATCATATAACAATTATATAATATAAACTAATAATTAATATACACTTAACTCTTAAGTGATAATTATGTCATTATATCAAAATATAATGAGTCCTATAATGTCCAATTAAATTAATTTACAACCCTTTGTAAATATAATCAACAAATAACCTCTACCTCTAAAATACAAAACCTCGATTAATTTAACGAATTAAATTAAATCTTATTTAATCACATTATAATAAGATAAAATTTCATTAGTGAATCATCACATAATTAAATAATAAACTTGTGTTGACTCGAGTTTTAAACTCGACTTCAACAAACTCACACAACTAAATATATATATATATATATATATATGTATATATATATATATATATATGTATATATATATATATGTATATATATATATATGTATATATATATATATATATATATATATATATATATATATATATATATATATATATATATATATATATATATATATATATATATATATATATATATATTAAATATAAGGGACTGATCAACTTGTATCAAATACATTTGATCAGTTAATAATTTGGGTTCCATCTTATAGGTGTGACCTCAAGGGATCAACTAATCACCACCGTCAAACGACAGTAACGTCAAACTCTAGTCAGCCAATCGTTACCGATAAATGTTGATCAGTTGACTATATAATGTATCATCCCTTATGTACTCTTATTATTAGATTTAAATATGTGATCCACTACTGTTGAGGACACATATTCCAACAATATGTGTGACATTGATTTCTTGATACATTTATTGCTTTCATTTGACTATGTACATGTGGGTAGGCGGTTCTTACCGTTCAAATAAGCCTTACATTACATTTTTTTTAGCCCGTTTGAACCCTTATAGACAACTTTAAATTACATCCTATGAGCTACAATCTCAGAATTTGCCTACCTTATTGGGACAGTCGCAGTTGCTTATTTATCATGTCTATTTTGCTATTATGGTTGGGTTGGGACTTATTGTTGTCATGTGGGTATAGCAAAGTACTTTTTAGCAATTGTGTTGTAACCTTGTGTTGAAAAAAGAAAAATATGAAGCAAAAGAAAAAAAAAAAGAAGAAAGGGAAAAAAAATCGAGAAAAAAAAGAGAATTGGAAAAAAGAAAAGAAATCGATTGCTTCGTTTTGGTTTTGTCAAGGATCGAAAGGATGTTTACTAGAGTCTAATGCATATTTGGAGAGTACTTCGTAAGCTCTCATGTGTTGTAAAGTTGAGATGATTTCTCTAGTTGGGTTATATTCATGCTTACTTTTATCTAGAATTGGTTTTGGTTTAGCGCTGCGACTACCGTCTTAGCTCCACATATCCATAACGTGCTTTGGCACAAACTATTTCTATCCCTTTAACCCATTTGCCACCTTTATTGTCCTTGATACATGTACTTTTATCTACTTATTGGATGCATACTAGTTTGGGAAATCTCTATCACATTAGATTGCATGCATGTTTCATAAGTTGAGTGAGTGTTTCTACTTCTTTCTATCTTCACATATAACTCGCCTTTACATACTTATGAGTGCATGAGTGAATCCGCGAGAATCCGACTAATTTGTCTTGCAAGATCGAAAGGTATTTGGCATTTGTCTATAGTATGATGACATGAGACTTGAGCTACGTTTTTTATTACCCGTACCTTTGAAGTTGTTTTATTGGTACACTTTGGCCATTGCTTTGTTATAGTTATGGATAGCTCGGGATTTGTATGCATTAAACATTTGCTCTGAGTTATTTGTTTGCCAATTGTATGATTGCCTTATGTAAGGTGTGATGCTTTGCTTGAGGACAAGCAAAGAGATGGTTTGGGGAGTTTGATGAGTCATAATTATATGCATATTTATGCCTCCCCTTAATTATTTTGATACGGTTTCCGTGCTAATTTATATTAAATACATGCCTTTTATGTTAGAATGTTGTGACTTCCGCTATCTTATGTTTAATGCAGGAATGATGCATTTGAGGAGCAAAGGAATGAAATGGGCATCGCGGAGTGGGCATGAAGGAATACACAAAGCATGGCACGGGAATCTAGAAGAATAAAGGAAGAGAAGTGGAGAAGACAACACGAAGAAAAGAGCTGAGAAAGAAGAATACTCGATCAATTACAAGCAGGCTCGATCGAGGAAGTAGTGTACTCGATCGAGTGCACATAGGCTCGATCGAGTACACACTAGTTTCCAGAATTTTCCGCAATTTCCTTAAGTCGGTTATGTTTTACTATAAATACCTAATTCGTACCCTATATTTATTTACGTATTATTTTTACCTAGTTACGCATAGCTTCTCTAAAACCTCTGAATACTCTTAGATTAGTTTACATTAGTTTTGATTCGGATCTATTGCTCTTTAATTAAGGTACTTTATTAATTTTTCTTTAGTTGTTATTAATTCAAGTTCTAATTTATATAATTTCTTTATTAGTATTCATCTTATCATTTTCTTAATTACGCTTTCTTATATCGTTATTGTTGTTATATTATTATTAGTATGAGTAGCTAATTTCTTAATTTAGGGTGAAAGGGGATCTAGGTTGTTAGAAAAGAGGTTAATTAATGAATTTATTGTTAAATTGCTTTTGATTGTTGTTCAATTGTTGTCTTACATCTAGTTAATTAATTACTGATCAGAATTAGTTAATTAGTCTTGAAAACTAGGATTTTCACCGACAGGGTTAAGACTAGTATAGGCCACGATAATTGAATTAGACCGAGTTAATAATAGCAATCACATGTTAAGTTTAGATCTAAAGAGACATATTAGAATCGACCTATCATATGACTTTCAACAATATAAATTGCTCAATCAATGTATTAAATCTTACCCTTGGATGACTACCTAGTGAACCCGATCCCTAGACTCTTTTAATATATTTGAATTCGTTTTGTTTACCTTGCAATTAGTTTAGAAATCAAACAAACAAAACCCCACAAAATTGTTACCTTTAAGACGAACTTAAATATAAACAAGCTAGATTAATTAACTCGCCTCCCTATGGATTCTACCCTTTCTTACTGCTAGCTACTAGTTCGTTGAGAATATGATTTATTTTGATAGGCCAACGACTGAAAATAACCTTATCAGGCATCTACCCAATACTTGGTATAGTATTAGCAACATACGAGTCAAAGACCGAGCACTCGGTCGAGTGTAAGAGCCCACTCGGCCGAGCATGTGGCACTCGGTCGAGTGCAGGGGCACTCGGCTGAGTGTCATCAGATCAGAGAACAACGGTTCCAAAACCGCTTCAAATACTTGCTTATTCTATCGTTCTAGCATAAATAATCCCAATGGTAGTAAACACATGCACCATCCAACAATCAAGTTTGAAAGCAATATCTTGGCCTTAAGGCCATAATTACAACATAAATTAAAATATCCAATTTTACACAACCGAATCAAATTACTGCACATTATTCGACTCACTAAACATCACAAGAACTAACGATGGGACTTTCCCTTCCCGCGAAACAAGCCTATCCAACGGCCTAGAGTCTCGTCGCAACCACTCTCCCCCCTCTTCTACGGCTTCCTCCTCCTCTTCACTGTCATCATCCTCATCATCATTATCGTCCTCTTCATCATTACCCCGCTCCATGCCCTTCATCGCCGTCCTGGACTTACCCGCTCCGCTTTCGCCACCTTAGGAAACGTTACCAAAGAAACCGGTTCCACTAGCATAATGAGGTCCCGCCCATGGACCAAGAAAGTGTCCATAACAATGGGGAATCGTAGTACACCAATCCGACGGTGTAATATTTCGTAATTTGGTGACATGGTCAGTAGTCAGTCAGAGGTGGAATTGTGTTTTACACATAATACCTGAGCTTTTTATATTTTATAAATGATATTTATAAATGTTGATTTCATTGTGAGACAGAATAAAATAATAAAATAATAAAATAATGGATGAGTCGGGATGGGAGATAGGCCGTGTATAGTAGTCGTGTAAGGGTAGTAATGGTTTAATAATAATATAATAATAATAATAATAATAATAATAATAATAATAATAATAATAATAATAATAAAAATAATAATAATAATAATAATAATAATAATAATAATAATAATAATAATAATAATAATAATAATAATAATAATAATAATAATAATAATAATAATAATAATAATAATAATAATATATAATATATAATATAATTGGTAGTTTCCTAATTTCTTTCTATATGACCTATCTTACTACTTGTGAGATCCCTGAAAAAATTGTATTTTTTTGAAATAAATTAATAATGGGTAGAAGTCGCCAGTAGGTTTTATAAAAAACATACAAAAACAATTTTAACGGAAAAGAACCCTTTTGATCCCTGGTATGGGAACTGATCCGTCACTCCAGTCTAAACCAAAGATTGTGGATTATGGGGTAAAGGTACGATCAAGGAAAGTGTTAGGCATCCGGACCGCCCATCAAACTGACGACCTCTACTATTTATTTATTGTAATACCCGTCATTTGGAGGGGTATTCTGATCTTGGGCTACTCAATCGAGTAGTTAATGGACTCGCTCGAGTAGAGCCAACTCGATCGAGTGCCTGACCAACTCGATCGAGTGTCACTGTTACAGGCACATTTCAAGATTTAAATTGTTTGAATGCTCATATTTTTGGATGTTTCTATATTACTGATGGTTGTTGGTGGGTAGTAACATGTTGTAGCTTCACGGTTGGTCATGTTGTAGCTTGTGGTTGAGTTATGAGTGAAATTTTGTGCGATATAGGTACGTCGGGGCAATAAGACATATTGTTGCGGGAACTTGGCATATAAGTGATGTTGTTTAAGTTTATATTTGCATATATATCTCTATGTTTTGCGAGTAATGGTTAAGTAATCTCAAGAGAGTGTTGTTTCTGTCAAGGGTCGGATATGGATTTTGATCACTTCACGCAGTTTTAACGGTATTTGTGTTACCTTGTAATCTTCATGCGGGCACCATCTGTCGTGGTTTAATCGAATACTATGTTTATAATATTCTCACTTGTTCAGTATGGTTGTATAATATATAATTATTGGGTTGCTGCTAGTTTGTCACAATGTATAAAACCGTGATGTCGTCCGTAATTTCAGTGGTTTATATTTGTATGAGTTGTAATCACGTAATGTCCGTTAGTAAGTAATGATCATGTAAATCAATGTTGTTTTGGTGGCTTATGCGTAATGTTAAGTAGTGTCGTTTGTGTCGGTCTGAGGGACAGATAAGTGGTTTGATGGTGAACTTCGGGGACGAAGTTCCTTTTAAGAGGGGAAGAGTAATGTCGCAAAAGAAAAATGATGTAATTATAACAATGTTACGGTATTTTGTGGTATTTTAAAGTATGTGAATAATTGCTTCAATAGTTTCATATATGTGTTTTGGTAGCTCCATAGTGGTTGTAGTACATTTGAGTAAGGATTTATAATAATTGTTAAATGATATATCATGTTGTATACTTTATTTCAGTAATATTCGCTATGATGACTTGGGACTTCAATAATTTTAGCGGAATGGTGTGGTAAGGTCAGGATAATCGAGTATAATGAAACGTGTATTGTGGTGAACTTGTGACAAATCTGTTGGGTTGTGTGTTTTGTAAGTGGCAATTGTTGACCGGTGATGAATGAGAGTATGGTCTCGTAGTTGTGTCGATGCATGTCTGAGTAATTCAATGTAGCAGTATAAGTGATAGTTGAGTTGAGCGTGTCGGTGCATGTTATGCGTTCAGTAATTCAAAAAGGGAAGTTAGTAGCTCGTTGAGGTCTGAGTGTGTGACGTATGTTAGGTGGTTGACGATGATGATGTTTGATAGATATACGTAGTTGGATAATATTTCTAAACGGTTTTGTTGACCTGTGTCGGGTAGACGGTGGTGTCGACCTTTGTTTCTGGTCGTGTGGTTCAAGGGAGGATGAGTCGAACTTCGGGGACGAAGTTATTTTTAAGGAGAGAAGACTGTAATACCCGTCCTTTTAGGGACCCGTTGACTGACGTCGACCGACCTTAGTGACATGTATTAGTCTTTAAGGAAACCTTACGAGCGATGACTTGAGACGTAGACAGCTTTGGGTGTGTGGTACTCGATCTAGTCGAGGTCACTCGATCGAGTAGCCTTGAGGCTCGATCGGTTAGGGGCCACTCGATCGAGTAAGTTAGTTACTCGATCGAGTAGCGTCTTTACAGCGAGGATTTATATATCGTGTTTTAAGAAACCGCAAATCATTTCCGCCTCCTTCCTCCAAACCTAGATGTCGTCTCTTCTCTTTCCCTTCACCTTAACCTCTTCCATTGGAGCCTTTGAGGATGCTTGTGCCTTGAGGATAGGTTGCTTGAGTCGGGTAGCGATCTTGACGTCAATATGCTATGCGTAGGTATGTCATCATCGTCATCTCTGTCGTTGTTGTTTCTTGTAGTGTTGTGGTGGTAGTAATAGGTGTTTGTACTGTTTGTGTAGGGGTAGTGCTTGATTGGTTGATGTCATGTGATTGAACGAGGAATCGCTGCGGTTGGCTAAAGGTATGTTCGCCTACTGAGTTTCTGTCGGTTGTCTAGTGTGTCGTTTGTTATGTTGATTGTGGCGTCAGTATGATTGGATTGATTGAGGTATTAGTTGGTGTGATTATTGTATAGCTGTCTGTGGTCTTCGGAGCGCGTCCCTGGCTGAGTGGAGTCACTTGCGGGAGTGGCTTCACGCCCTTGATTTTCCCTCTGTGGAACCCGCCACAGGAGGGGATGTGCACATTAATGGTCATGGGTTTATCGCTCGGTATGATGAGCGGGAATTTGGTGGGTACGGATGCGGTCCCCCACTGGCAAGGCTGGTCCAGTGGACAGTCGGTGACGGTGATTGGTTGGAGTAGTTGTGGCTGGTGTGTGTGCTTGGTTGCGTCTGTAGTATGTTGGCTGTGGATGTTGTGTCTTACTTCAGTTACTGACCTTGTGTGGTTTGTCTTCTTGTTGTTTCTGTCGTGTCTGCCGTGATCCCTTATGGTGAGCAGTCGGTCTTACAGGTGACGTCTTTGAAGTTAGCTGAAGTCTTGGCAAGGATGGGTTTTTCACAAGTTACGTTAAAGATAGTTCACATAAGGATGTTGAGTTGTACCTTTTGTATCAGTAGTTTTGGTTTATTCACTTGTAATAAATTATAAATGTTCTTTTATCGACTTTTGATGATTGCTTTCCTCGGGCAACCGAGATGGTAACGCCTTTATATGCTAGGAAAGGTCTTGTTAAGGCTCCTTGGTATATGGGGGTGTTACATTTATAATATTATATATTTGACGAAATTAAAGACAAAGAAAAGAAAGTTAGAAACAAACTTTATACAATTATTTACAAGGACAATTTACGAGGTTAGTTTATATACAATTATACAGATTATATGAAAAAAATAGATAAAATAAATAAAAGAACAAAATAAAGAGTAAAGAAAACTTATTTGATCTGGTACCCTAAGGCCTATTTGTATTTTGACTATGAATGAATTTCGACTTTGTCATAAATTAATGGCTCCTATGCGTTTATATAGAACTGGGACGATTTATTGTAAGGTTTGATTTTGAATCTGGGATAGTATATTTGAGACGATGTATGGGAGTATAGAATTTCTTGGACCGGTATCATGATATTGTGTCGTATTGGTGTGTCTTTTGCTCTCGCTAATATCGTTCCTCATGAAGAATTAGCACGGTATATATTTCAAAAAATCAAATGTGTGTACAACACTTCATATATGCTAATTACATCACAAAATCAAACTCATAGTTAAAATGTATCATGAAATTTGCTGCAACCACAATCTCTCTCGTGGTTGAAGAATGCTTGCATTTAACCTCTGGAAACGATGTTTCACATCTGCAGTAACCTTCTGAATTATGAATCCTGGTCTCTTAACCAGTCCATTTATCCTTGCTTCATTCCCGACAATCCAAATGGAGTATAATAGAGCCACATAACAAGCTCCACTACAACAAAATGGCACTTGCGCCACGAGTTATGTCACGGGAATTCATATTTCGTGGCATAAATTTGCTTGGCCACGGGAAAATAAATTCCTTTGCTTCAAAATTAATTGGTAAAAAAAGCTATGTCACGGGAAAAATATATCCGTGACAAATAATTTTTTTTAGTCACGAATTAAGCCACGGCCGTGGCTAATAAATGTGTTTAGTCATGAATTAGGTCACGACCGTGGCTAATAATTCTTTTTAGCCACGCTGTCGTGGCTAATTATGATTTCTTTCCACGGGTAAATTACCCTGTGACTAATTATTGTTCATAGCCACGCACTAAATTCTTACCGTGGCTAATAGCTTTTCTATCATAACATATAATAGTATAAAATTATTCGAATTGGTTAACTTGTTATTACTGTTTTATTTGTCAGACTAACATTTCAATTGTCGAATTAAAATCTTAGTATCATAGTGCAATTTTTTATTTGAATGTCACACATGTATTTATCAGTTGTTTAATATCATTGTGTTTTTAAGATTAAAAGTTTACGTGCCACATGGTAACCCAAGGGTTTCTTACTTTATATTCTCCATTTTTTTTCAAAAAATTTGGACGGATTAAAATCCAAGCATAGAGTTGAGATGTGATAATATTTTTTTTTTCAAATAATTGTCTCGTAATAAGACTTGTAGATAAACATTCATTTATATATGTTCAATACTATTTAGATAAATTCAGTCCGAAAAGACAAGGCCTAAATAGACCTCGCAAAAGCAACCCGACCCGAAAAGCTGACCGAGACCCGAAATTGACCCGAACGTGACCCGAAACCTGAATTGCCTAACCCGGTCGAGCATGACTCGAGCTTTCTCGACCTGAAATTGACCCGACCCAAAAATGACCCGATCCGAAATAACTCATGACTAAACCCGAAAATGACCCAACAAAACATAACTCTAATTGAACCGAAAAGACTTAAAATGATTTTTTCTCGCTTATTCATTGACCCGAAAATGACCATGACCAGACCCGAAATAACCCAAACCGGTTGATCCAAAATAAACCCGAACAACAAACCCGAATTGACTCGACCTAACCTGAAGTCAATGAGAAAGCCGAACTGACCCGACCTGAACTAGTCTGACCTGACCCTGACCCCGACCTCGACCTGAATGACCCGTTTGCCAGGTCGAGGCCTAACAAAAAAAAAGTTTTAATATTATGAAAGTGATGATTCACTAAAAGTTCACCTGACACATGGGTTGATCGTCTGGGTCGGGTTAGTTCAGATTGGGTTATTACGGATGAGGTCTGATCTTGTCATTTCAGGTTAAGTATTTTAAAGTTTGTCGTCGTTGTCAAGTTATTATTGTGAATAAGGGTCCACGAGAAATTTTTAAAAAAAGTTAACTCGAAAATTTTATGATGTTAAAGGTAAATATCGTAACAATGTTTACTCACAAACGTGGACGGACAATTTTCGTCTATATTGTGGACGGGGTAAAATGTTGTTATTCTTAGAAAACTATTTTGGTAATATTGTTATAGAAAAAAATGGTTACATTTTATTATAAATGAGTCACAATTACTCCATTTTAACCTTAAGACAAAAATGACCTACTCAAAAGAGCGCATTAGTAAAAGGCTAATAACATTAACTTACCGCCCAATTCTTATATACCACGATTTTCGAGAGACTACCACGTTTAATATTTTGCAAAAAACAAAAAGTACCAAATTGAACTAAAAACACCAAAGAAACGCACTACTCTCAAACCCTTCATCTCTGACTTCCGTTGGCTGCAACCTTCGCGTACTGTCCATAAGTTGAATCAAGGGGACACTAGTAAGTCCTCTTATTTCTCTATTCAGTTAAAATTAATTTTTAATTATGAATTGTGTATTGTTTTTTGTGAATTGTGTTTTTTGAATTAGGGATTATGATTCCGTATGGCTTATTCTGAACTGCTAATTGGGAATTGGAATTTGGGGATTGGGGATTGCAAATTATGGATATTAAATTATTTAGTTAGTTTACTTCTATTTGGCTGTTACGTTACATTACTATGGCACAAAGGGTGATAATCACTTCCGTCATACTTTAGTCTGCGTATGAGTATAAATTGTGTTTAACTCATAAATTATTATCAAATGTGTACGGCACATTGTTGTGAATGTTGAGCTTGCAATAGTGCAAAATAATGACTTACAATGATGAAAATACAAAAAAATTCTAGAGCAGAATTCTTCCTTAATCATATCTCTTGTTATACTCCCCCTTTCCAATCATTTGTTTACTTTTGATTAAAATACCCCTCCGTCTCAATCTTTTCTGGACAATACTTATTTAAATTTTTTGTCAATGGCCAAGACGTGTTACTTCAACCATATTTTTACCAACATTCTAAACTGGATTAGATTGAATTGAAATTAGCTACCTTTAAGCTTGTTCATTCAATAACACCACTTAATACCATTTCGAGTATAATTGGCCTGCATATTATACTCACTCCAAAATGAATTTGGACATCCATTTTATGCTGGTCATGTTTCCTAAGTTGATTTTTTACATTTTTTTTTAGTAAAATGGATTTTTATTTTATTTTCATATATCTTAGTTACTGGTCTCTACATTTATGGATACTACGGATGTTTTCAAGAGAAGATTAGAATGGATGGGATGCAATGATAGGACTAGTGAGTTGTATATAAATGGAGTTAAAGAGTTCCTTGATTTCGCGTTCGCTAATTCACCTTCAGCTAGTGATACTAATGATGAGGAACCTACCGTCCCTTGTCCTTGTTATACATGCAATAACAAACGCCATAAGAAAAGAGAAAATATATTTGATGATCTAATGCTAAATGGCATAGTTCGTGGATATATTCGTTGGGTTTATCATGGTGAATATAAAACTCCACTCAAACGATGTAGAGGTGAACTAGAAGAGAGTAATAATGATAGTATCTTTGCTATGATTCGTGAATCTCGTGAACCTATATCAATGATTGGTGAAATAGACGAGGGTGCTGAATTTACAAATGACGCTTCTTTTGAAGAAGAGACTTATAAAAAAGATGTGAATGAAGCAAAAATTATTGAAAAATTGATTAATGATGCGCAACAACCTCCATATCCGGGGTGTGAAGATCATTCAAAGTTGTCATTTATTTTAAAATTGTTCCAAACTAAATGTATGGATGGCATGACAAATAAAGCTTTTTCTAGTATGCTTCAAATGTTCAAGAATGTATTGCCTAAGGGAGCTGATATTCCTTCCTCATATTATGAAGCGCGAAAAATGATTACTGATTTGGGATTTGATTATGAAAAAATAGAAGCATGTGAAAATGATTGTATGCTATTTTGGAAGGAGAATATATATCTTGAAAAGTGTAGCGTATGTAATAGAAAGCGTGATAAAAATTCTCCAAAGGTACTACGATATTTTCCAATAACTCCTAGATTACAAAGGCTATTCATGTCAACTAAAACCTCTGAAGATATGAGATGGCATTCGAAATGTAAAACTGATGATGGAGTTCTTAGACATCCTAGTGATAGCGAAGCATGGAAGCATTTTGATAAGTTGTATCCTTCATTTGCCAAAGACCCTAGAAATGTAAGACTAGGCTTAGCAAGTGATGGGTTTAACGTTTTCGGCGGCCTTAGAAGTGACTACAGTATATGGCCAGTCGTAGTTGTTATATATAACCTCCCGCCATGGATGTGCATGAAACAACCTTATTCAATTCTCTCTTTGTTAATCCCCGGGAAGAGTGGCCCGGGCAATAATATTGATGTATACTTACAACCTTTAGTTGAAGAATTAAAGCAACTATGGGATGTCGGATCAATAACTTTTGATGGTTCTACTAATGAGTATTTCAATATGCATGCTGCACTTATGTGGACTATCAATGACTTTCCTGCATACGCAAACTTGTCTGGATGGTCTACGAAAGGTTATAAGGCATGTCCTTGTTGTATGAATGACACAAACTCGACGCGATTGCCTAATTGTTCAAAAATATGTTACATGGATCATCGTTGTTTTCTATCTAATGATCATAAATGGAGGGATAGTAAAACTTTTAATGGCAAACCCGAGAGAAGAGACCCTCCAGCACCACTATCAGGTCATGAAATTCTATCTTATCTTCATGATTTCAAAGACATGAAATTTGGAAAAATCATTACTCACCCAAAGAGAGATGATAATTGGAAAAAGAAGAGCATATTTTTTGACTTGCCATCTTTGGAGTAGCTTATTGCTTCGCCATAATCTGGATGTTATGCATATTGAAAAAAATGTGTGTGACAATATTCTTGGCACGTTACTTGACATTGAAGGAAAAACCAAAGATAGCATAAAAGCAAGACATGATTTGAAATCCTTGAAGATTATGAAACATCTAGCTCCTAAACTTCTAAATGGGAAATGGCATATCCCACCAGCGCCTTATATGTTATCTAAAAGTCAGAAGGATAAGGTGTTTGAATTTTTGGAAGGCTTAAAAGTTCCAGATGGGTATTCTTCTAACATCTCCAAATGCATAAATTTAGACAAACGTAAGATTTGGGGGCTCAAATCTCATGATTGTCATGTAATTTTGGAGCAATTGTTGCCGTTTGCTATCCGTGGAGTGTCACAACCTAAAGTATATGAGGTGGTTGCTAAAATTAGCATATTTTTTAAGGAGTTATGTTCAAGAACATTAAACCTAGAGGTCTTAGATCGCATTCAAGATAATATCATTCTTACATTGTGTGAGATGGAAAAAATATTTCTTCCTTCTTTTTTTGATATTATGGTGCATCTATGTGTCCACCTTCCCGCGGAAGCAAAAATCGCTGGACCTGTGCAATATCGCTGGATGTATCCAGTAGAGAGGTACTAAATTTATCTTAATATACTAAATTTATCTTAATATAATAACTAGCTATAGACTAACATGCTTCCTAATATTGTATAGGCTTCTACGCAAGTTTAAGTGCTACGTACGTAATAGGAATAGACCAGAGGGTTCGATTGCAGAAGGATATATTATTGAGGAATGCATGAATTTTTGTTCGAAGTACCTGAGTGAAATTGAGACAAAATTTAACCAAAATGAAAGAAATGCAGACAAGGAAACTGATGATTATAAGGGTTTAGCAATATTCAAACCTTTAGGCTCGCTGATCGGTCCGTTTTGTATTCACAAATAAATAGATGTGGTCGTTGGTCACGGTCGAATCAAAACACAATTTATAGCTTAACAAGCAACTCTACAATTAGTAAAGAGGCAAGTAAAGGTCGGATCCAAAGGGACGGGAGTTGAAATGAGATTTCTATTGTAACTAGTGGTGTCTAAGGGGTGTCACAAATTGGGTTGATGTAGAAGGTTACTAAACTAGAATAACAATGAAAATAAACAAGCAAGATGAATTAAAGGGGTGTAAACAATTGATTAAAGACACTAGGGTGTCATGGGATCATAGGGGAATCATGGGATATGATCATACAAAAATGTTCTCAAATTATAAGCAAGCAATTATTGTTGTGATGGATTGAGTTGGGTTATATCTTACAATCCTAGGAAAGTTTGGGTCCCGGAGCCGAATCGATTAGATTGTACAACACCTACAAGTCGACTTAATCTTCCCTACTCAACAACATGCATGGTCTAATGAGACTCGAGTTGGGTTATGTCTTACAAGTCTCATTGAAAAGATAGGAGATGATAGTAAATGCAAGGATTCATAGGCTTAGCATTTCATCAAATATAACATGTGCATGAGTTGAGATCAAAACAAGCAAGCAAATAAGATATGAAAGCATATTAATTTAAGCATGAATCATTCCCCATGTTGGTTTCCCCTAATCACCCATTAACCCTAGCTAAGAGACTACTCACTCATTATCATGTTGATCATGCTAGTGATGTGAACATTATTTGCGCACATTTAGTCCCCTAATTGAGCCTATTTTGCATACTATTATAACATTCTATGGCCATTTTATCCGTCAAAACCTTCCTATTTGCTTTTCTATCGAATTTCATATGTTTTGTAGAAAAGGAGATAATAAGGCGGAAATTCCCGTCTTTCGTGCATATTTGGAAGCTTATTGATGATATTAGATGGACTAGTATGAAGAGGAGGCAAGAATGATGACCAATGATGTAGGAATAAAGAGTATATAGAAGGGTCATAAGGTTTAAAGCAAGGAGGAAAAGCAAGGAAGCCATTCATGAAGAAAATTGCTCGGAACGCAAACCAAAGGTTGCTCCTTTGGCTCTGAAAATATGCTAGATGGAACGGCGTCGAAAAAACAAGCGATCTAGGCTTTTGAATCACTCCAATAGGAGTCCGGATAAGAAAATGACGTCCGTTTTACAATCCGAGCTCAAACAAAGAAGCTGTACGGGGAATCCGCGCGTCCCGAGAAGAAGACGCTCGTCTTCCCTAATCTGCCCGGATTGTCCCCAATCCGCCCGTCTTCTGGCTGGGAAAAACAAGAAATTTCGCTGGAAGAAAATCCGCCCGGATTCCCTACAATCCGCCCGGATTCCCCTGCCACAATCCGCCCGGATTCCCCTACCTAAATCCGCCCGGATTCTCCATAATCCGCTCGGATTCCATCGTTAGAATCCGCCCGTCCCGACCTTAATCCGCCCGGATTCCAGCCCAGCGGTTTTTGTGTTCTTCAAGCTCCGTGAAAGACTCCCTTCCTCCGAAAAATACCGGCTCCTCCTTGCTCTAAACTCAAAAGTGTAATTACTAGTTTAGCCCTTAGTTAACCCTAATGCATCCACCTAATTTCCACTATAAATACCCCATTTGTAATAATCAAATCATCAAGTTTTAGGGGGGCTCTCTTAGCTAGAAAAATCCTTCCTTAGATTAGATTAGGAGTAGATTAGAATAGATTACTCTTTAATCTTTCCACAAATTACACATTAATCTTTCCATAATTATTGTTCAAGTTTATTATTCAAGTTTATTATTGGGTAATTGAAGATTATTGGGTTATTATTGGGAGATTGACAACCTTCCATCAATCAATCAAGTTTCTTCTATTATTCTTGCTTTATTATTTGGATCATCTTAAGTTGGTATAATTCCTTTACTCTTTAATCTTTATTGTTCATTTCTTTATTCTATTATCATGTTTATACTTGTTGTGATGATTGACACCATTAATGACATGTTACCCATGATAATGAGTGAGTAGTTTCTTTAGCTAGGATTAATGGGTAATTAGGGAAACCAACATGGGATTGATTCATGCTTAATCTAATATGTTCACATGATTAAATTGCTTGCTTGTTGTGATGTCAACTTTATGCACATGTTATGTTTGATGAAATGCCAAGCCTATGAATCCTTGCATTTTTACCATCTCTTATCTACTCAACTTGACTTGTAAGATATAACCCAACTCGAGTCTTGTTAGACCATGCATAGAAGTTGAATAGGAGGAAAGTAAGTCGACTTGTAGGTGTTGTACAATCTAATCGATTCGGCTCCGGGACCCAACTCTTCCTATGAACCGTAAGACATAAACCAACTCGGTTCCTCCACAACATTAATTGCTTGCAACTTTGTAAACATGTTTGTATGATCAAAACCATGAATCCCCTATGACCCCATGATATCCTAGCACTTTTAATCATTTGTTTACACCTTTCCTTTTATTGCTTGTTTTACCTTATTGTTTGCATTAGTATAGACACAACTACAAACCCAAACCAATTGTGACACTAGCATAAATTGAGATAGATAGACTTAGAACCCAAAGCACACCGTCCCATGGATCGACCTCGACTTACCGCTAACTAGTTGTATGTTGAGTATTATAAATGTGTTTGATTGGATGAGTGACGACATCGTCCGGATCAAAATGGCGCCGTCTTAGGGGACGGTGCTATGTGATTAAGTTCTTACTTGTTTGTCTTTTTTGATTTTGCTCTCACCTTGAGGAACTTGTTCCTCAAAGATCGTTTTTACCGTTTTCTTGTACTTTCCATGTTTGTAGTTGTATCTTTATCTTGGCTATGATGATGACTCAAGACTTGACATATGGAGTATGTGGTGGATCTTTTGAGTATGATTATGGGTATGGGGAGTTTGAGGAGCAAGTCAACACAAACCTACCTTACACCTCATACAATGAAAATCCTAACCACTACCCCAACTTTTCTTACCAAAGCCCCCACATCCAACATCCACAACAACCACCCACTCAAAACCCACTTTACAATCAATGCCAAATGTCATCCTACAATGAACACCCATACCACCAAATTCCCATGTACCCACAACAAGAGAATGAGCATCTTGACATGCAAAGTGTGGTTCTCCAAATGTTAAGGGACCAACAAAATCTCTTCATGCAAATGCTAGAAGAGAGCCAAGCTAGGGACAATGTTCTCAAAAACATTGTTACTAATGGTGAGAAGTTGGCAAATCAAATTGCCCAAATGGAAGCCACCCAAATGCTAAATGAAGAAGAAGGGGAAGATAATGAAGGTGAAGAAGAATTTGGATGGCATTATGAAGCTACTCTTGTGAATCCCCCACCACCTCCTAAATTCATAAGTATTGAACACCCCATATTCCAACTTGTACCCAACTTTACAAACATTCATGATAGATGTGAATATGAAGATGTTACTTTTGAGAAAGGGGAGTGCTTGATTGATTATGGACCAAGAGTGGATGATGAATTGAAGCATGATGAAGTTGGAGAGGAGAGCAATGGTGAATATGAATTAGAGGCCAATTATGAGACAAGCACTTTGTCTAAATTGCCTCATGTATCTAGCTCCCACACTAGCCTTGCTTCTCCAATTTGGGACACTTATGATGATGATGAGGAAGACCTCCCACCACAATTTCCCTCTATGACCCATGTAGAGGAAGTGTGTTCCCTTGACACTTATGGGAGTGGGGGTAAAACTTTGAAAGAAGAGGTTGATGAATTTGAACTTGCAATCTTTGGGGAATTGAGAGGTGAAGAGGAAAACTATGATGTTGGCATCTTTGATCATAGTTTGGAAGAAATTGAAGCTCTTTTCTTTGGAAATGGTTCAAGTTCTAAGAAGGGTCAAGAAGAAAGTGAAGACAATGAAAGCATGAATGACCTCAATGGTGAGAAGTTGACTCCTCCACATCTTATTCTTCAACTATCCCCTCATCAAAGAAATGAGAACTCTCCTTCTACTATTGAAGGATTGATGAATCAATGCTCTATCATCATAGAATTTAAAAGAGATGGTAAAGAGTGGAAGCCTCCGGATGAATATGGGCAATACTTCATACCTTGTATTGACAAGAATCATGGGCTTGTTGGTTTGAAGCATTGTAAGAAGACAAGTGCCAAGGGCAAAACAAATGGGAGAGTGTTTGGCAAGTTCTATTCCAAGACAAGATGGGTAAACTACGTTTTGACATCACCAATCTCCTATTTATGCTTACATGAAGCCCATTCAAAAGCCTTTGACCGGTTGTTGAGAGCATTAAGCAACATGGACAACATCAATAATCATGGCAACAAGGAAGGAGTTTGGTGGAGTCCTCCCTCAAACCACCATTTGTAAGATATCCTTTCCTTTCACTTTGCATTACATTTCCACTTGCATTTAGTTATTTACATATACATTTAGCTTGCATTTGTATTATATTTCATATTGCATTTGCATTAGTTAGTTCATTTAGATTAGTTTGCATTGTATATATCTCACTTGATTCATGTAGATAGTTGCATATAGATTAGAATTCATGCATAGTTACTAATGGCCAAACCTATTCATTTCTACACTAGAGATAGTGTTTAAATCGGTTTGGGGAGGTTTGATCATAAGTGACCATAGTTTACTAGAAATCATGCATCATATAGTATAGTTTAGATTGCATTCATTTGTTATATATGTAATATAGAATTGCACTTAGTTAGAGCATGCATTCATTCATATCATATCATTGCATTTGTACTTTATTTCCATAAAATCAAAAGACCAAAAACATGTATTTCCTTTTTTCCTACTCCTACATGTACATTGAGGACAATGTCCAAAATAAAGTGGGGGATGGGAATTTATATTCCAAAAATGCATAAAAATTGAAAAATTTCGAAAAATCACAAAAATATGTCTTTTAATTTCATAAAAACAAAAACCATAAAATTTGAAAAATTGAAAAATCCAAAAACAAGTTCATTTCCTTTTTAGTGTAGTCTTGTACATATTGTTTTGTATATATTGTGTTTGTCCATCCTTTTTCACATTGATCGACTACGCCACATCCGAGACATGAGGATATTGAAGACCGCATGGTATGATCTTTCCAATCTCCTTTTTCCTCTTTATGTTAATGACTACGTGGCTTTATTTTGATTGATGCGGTAAAAACAATGTGAACTTAGGACTTGCATTTAGTTTATATGGCATATTAGTTGGTAGAATCATTTGCATTAGGATGTATATATGTTAGTTGCATCATGGCATGTAGTTTGCATGTTAGAAAAAATTTTGCGAAACCGTCTACTTGGGAAGCTTGACTAGTGTATATAGGCCCTAGTAGATGCTTTTTATTCTTAAGACTTTGCTTGTTAGAATACTTGTAAAACACCCTAGGATGTGTCATGCTAGTATCCTTTGACCCATGGATTAAGGCCTAGTCAAGAGTACCTTGTGGTGTGATAACTCCTTGGCTACCGTTTATTCCAAGGTGACCCTTGAAACCATGCATACAACCATCATCCATGTTCTACCACATTTTTGTCATCAAAGGGAATGGGCACAAAAAGAAATCAATTTGATTCAATGAAATGAAAAGTGAAAGAAAGTTTGCAAAATGCATCAAAAGAAAAGAGGAGCAAAAATAGACTCCTAAAGCTTCAAAAATAAGGCACCCTCCCTACATATGGGGTGACTTTGAAAATGTTCAAAAGAAATGCAAAGAAAAGTTGAAAGTTGTCAAGTGTTGAAAAGCCAAAAATCAAAAGAAATGGCAAAGAAAGTGTTCTCAAATGTCAAATGCCACAAGAAATTGGGGGGAAAAACAACAATGAAAGCAAACTCCCAAAATGAAACTCAAATATCTATTGATCCCTTTATCCATCGTATCCATTTTTGTTCATGGTAGAGAGGGGACGACCCTTCTTCTTGCCTAGGCAAGAGGGGGAATTCCGCGATCCTCCAGTGTTTCTAACACCATAGAGAGTCTATTCTTGACAAAAGCATTTAACGATTGAGGACAAAGGTACCCTAGCTTGACACAACTTGGAGGTGATTTATTGGTATCCTTCTAGGCTTAGTAGTTTGAAGAAATTGCATCTATGAAGGAGTGTATACCCTTGAATTGCTTCCCTTGTAGATAATTTCCGCCACTTAGATGAGGAAAGTGGCTATTCTTTTGTAGATGCATCCATTACTTGATTTTGTGTGCTTAATGATTGGATGTGTCGCCATTTTGGCAAGACCCACCTTGCCTTGCAAGAAGGCATCCTACCTCATCGTTGTCTTGTTGTGAGTTGAAGGGGCGGAGTGAGACCCGCTAATTGTCTCATATCGGTTATGTTATTAGGTTAGTTTAAATAAAGGTCTAGTTTTAGTCACCTCTTTACTCGGGACGAGTAAAGGTTCGGTTTGGGGATATTTGATGTGAACATTATTTGCGCACATTTAGTCCCCTAATTGAGCCTATTTTGCATACTATTATAACATTCTATGGCCATTTTATCCGTCAAAACCTTCCTATTTGCTTTTCTATCGAATTTCATATGTTTTGTAGAAAAGGAGATAATAAGGCGGAAATTCCCGTCTTTCGTGCATATTTGGAAGCTTATTGATGATATTAGATGGACTAGTATGAAGAGGAGGCAAGAATGATGACCAATGATGTAGGAATAAAGAGTATATAGAAGGGTCATAAGGTTTAAAGCAAGGAGGAAAAGCAAGGAAGCCATTCATGAAGAAAATTGCTCGGAACGCAAACCAAGGGTTGCTCCTTTGGCTCTGAAAATATGCTAGATGGAACGGCGTCGAAAAAACAAGCGATCTAGGCTTTTGAATCACTCCAATAGGAGTCCGGATAAGAAAATGACGTCCGTTTTACAATCCGAGCTCAAACAAAGAAGCTGTACAGGAATCCGCGCGTCCCGAGAAGAAGACGCTCGTCTTCCCTAATCTGCCCGGATTGTCCCCAATCCGCCCGTCTTCTGGCTGGGAAAAACAAGAAATTTCGCTGGAAGAGAATCCGCCCGGATTCCCTACAATCCGCCCGGATTCCCCTGCCACAATCCGCCCGGATTCCCCTACCTAAATCCGCCCGGATTCTCCATAATCCGCTCGGATTCCATCGTTAGAATCCGCCCGTCCCGACCTTAATCCGCCCGGATTCCAGCCCAGCGGTTTTCGTGTTCTTCAAGCTCCGTGAAAGACTCCCTTCCTCCGAAAAATACCGGCTCCTCCTTGCTCTAAACTCAAAAGTGTAATTACTAGTTTAGCCCTTAGTTAACCCTAATGCATCCACCTAATTTCCACTATAAATACCCCATTTGTAATAATCAAATCATCAAGTTTTAGGGGGGCTCTCTTAGCTAGAAAAATCCTTCCTTAGATTAGATTAGGAGTAGATTAGAATAGATTACTCTTTAATCTTTCCACAAATTACACATTAATCTTTCCATAATTATTGTTCAAGTTTATTATTCAAGTTTATTATTGGGTAATTGAAGATTATTGGGTTATTATTGGGAGATTGACAACCTTCCATCAATCAATGAAGTTTCTTCTATTATTCTTGCTTTATTATTTGGATCATCTTAAGTTGGTATAATTCCTTTACTCTTTAATCTTTATTGTTCATTTCTTTATTCTATTATCATGTTTATACTTGTTGTGATGATTGACACCATTAATGACATGTTTCCCATGATAATGAGTGAGTAGTTTCTTTAGCTAGGATTAATGGGTAATTAGGGGAAACCAACATGGGATTGATTCATGCTTAATCTAATATGTTCACATGATTAAATTGCTTGCTTGTTGTGATGTCAACTTTATGCACATGTTATGTTTCATGAAATGCCAAGCCTATGAATCCTTGCATTTTTACCATCTCTTATCTACTCAACTTGACTTGTAAGATATAACCCAACTCGAGTCTTGTTAGACCATGCATAGAAGTTGAATAGGAGGAAAGTAAGTCGACTTGTAGGTGTTGTACAATCTAATCGATTCGGCTCCGGGACCCAACTCTTCCTATGAACCGTAAGACATAAACCAACTCGGTTCCTCCACAACATTAATTGCTTGCAACTTTGTAAACATGTTTGTATGATCAAAACCATGAATCCCCTATGACCCCATGATATCCTAGCACTTTTAATCATTTGTTTACACCTTTCCTTTTATTGCTTGTTTTACCTTATTGTTTGCATTAGTATAGACACAACTACAAACCCAAAACAATTGTGACACTAGCATAAATTGAGATAGATAGACTTAGAACCCAAAGCACACCGTCCCATGGATCGACCTCGACTTACCGCTAACTAGTTGTATGTTGAGTATTATAAATGTGTTTGATTGGATGAGTGACGACATCGTCCGGATCAGCTAGCAAGGTTGTCAATCATACCAACAATATGAAACATGATGAATAAATGAAAGTAATTAACAATAATTAAAAAGGCATTAAGAGATTATACCTACTAATGATTCCAATAATAAAGCAAGAATAATAGAAGTACTTGAATGCTAGATTGAGAGGTTGTCAATCTCCCAATAATAACCCAAATAATCTTCAATTACCCAAAATAAAGGATGAACAAAAGAGAGATTAAAGAACCAAAACTTGGATTAAAACTTGATTAATACTTGATTACAATATTGAAGAGAGATTTGATTGATATTAACTACACTAATTATTGATAAGAAGAACATGCTCCTCTAATTAGACTAATGGGGTATTTATAGTGAAAATTAGGGAGGATGCATTAGGGTTAACTAAGGGCTAAACTAGTAATTACACTTTTAAGTAGAGCAAGGAGAAGCCGGTATTTTTGGAGAGAAGGGCTTCTCTTTTCGTAGCTTGAAGAAGACAACCCAGTTGTGAAGGAATCGGGCGGATTAGGGTCGGACGGCCGGATTTGGTCGATGGAATCCGAGCGGATTCTAGGGAATCCGGGCGGATTGTTGAGGGGGAATCCGAGCGGATTCAGGATGGGGACGCTCGGATTGTGGATAGGCGGGACGGGCGGATTGCTGACAATCCGCTCGGATTGTCGATCAGTCGTGATACTTCTTCTTTTTCTTCCCTTTTCTTCATAAATTCCTTGGGGATTTCCTTGGGGACTCAAGGATCCTTTCTCAACATTGCTCTTCTACTATGATATGTACAAAGGCCTTCTAATCGTGTCTCTCCTTGATGCTTGGTCATTGAATTTGATCAATTTAGTCTTGATTTGCCATGAAAATGCAAGATTCTTACTCCTTTCCTACCAAGGGATCAAAATCTCAAAGAATATGCAAAACAAAGAACTAAAGATAAGAAATGACCCAAATAAGCACTAAAAAGCATGGAAACAAGGGTAATTCGGGGGCTAAATATGCGCCAATTATGGTCACATCAAATATCCCCAAACCGAACCTTTGCTCGTCCCGAGTAAAGAGGTGACAAAGACTAGGACCAATACTAACCTATCCTAATAATATAGCCGATATGAGACAATTAGCGGGCTCACTCCGCCCCTTCAACTCACAACAAGACAACCATGAGGTAGGATGTCTTCTTGCAAGGCAAGGTGGGTCTTGCCAAAATGGCGACACATCCAAACATTAGGCACACAAAAACACATAATGGATGCATCTACAAAAAGAATAGCCACTCCCTCATCGAGTGGCGGAAATTATCTACAAGGGAAGCAATTCAAGGGTACACAATCCTTCATAGATGCAATTTGTTCAAACTACTAAGCCTAGAAGGATACCAATAAATCACCTCCAAAATGTGTCAAGCTAGGGTACCTTTGTCCTCAATCGTTAAATGCTTTTGTCAAGAGTAGACTCCTTATGGCGTTAGAAACACTGGAGGATCGCGGAATTCCCCCTCTTGCCTAGACAAGAAGAAGGGTCGTCCCCTCTCTACCATGCACAAAAATGGATATGATGGATAAAGGGATCAATAGATATTTAAGTTTCACTTTGGGAGTTTGCTTTTGTTTTTGTTTTCCCCCCAATTTCTTGTGGCTTTTGACATTTGAGAACACTTTCTTGCCATTTCTTTTTGATTTTTGGCATTTCAATACTTGACAACTTTTTGCATTTCTTTTTGAACATTTTCAAAGTCACCCCAATTAGTAACGAGGGTGCCTTGTATTTGAAGCTTAGGAGTTCTATTTTTTTGCTCCTCTTTTCTTTTGATGCATTTTTGCAAACTTTCTTTCACTTTTCATTTCATTGAACTCAAATTGATTTCTTTTTGTGCCCATTCCCTTTGATGACAAAAATGTGGTAGAACATGGATGATGGATGAATGCATGGTTTCAAGGGTCACCTTGGAATAAACGGTAGCCAAGGAGTTATCACACCACAAGGTACTCTTGACTAGGCCTTAATCCATGGGTCAACGGATACTAGCATGACACATCCTAGGGTGTTTTACAAGTATTCTAACAAGCAAAGTCTTAAGAACAAAAGGCATCTACTAGGGCCTATATACACTTGTCAAGCTTCCCAAATAGACGGTTTCGCAAAATTTTTCTAACCATGCAAACTACATGCCATGATGCAACTAACATATATACATCCTAATGCAAATGACTCTACCAACTAATATGCCAAATAAACTAAATGCAATCCTAATTTCACATTATTTTTACCGCATCAATCAAAATAAAGCCACATAGTCATTAACATAAAGAGGAAAAAGGAGATTGGAAAGATCATACCATGCGGTCTTCAATATCCTCATGTCTCGGATGTGGCGTAGTCAATCAATGTGAAAAAGGATAAAACAAACACAATATATACAAGACAATATATATGGGTTTTTGAATAAGAGTTAAATGTTAGAATTCCCATCCCCACACTAATATGGGCATTGTCCTCAATGGCCAAAATGATGGAAATTATGCAAAGATGATGCATGATTTCTATACTAAATGCAATTCTATACTAAGCTACATTACATGATGCATGGTTTTTGTTATGACGGAGAGGATAATTTAGATTACCTCCCGTTGTGTATGCATTAACTTCCCCAAACCGAGTGAGACACTATTGCTAATGTCCAAGGATGGTATGGTTCATGCACACACTATGCTATGCATGAAACTAGTTTGTCATTTTGGATTTTACAAATGGGAACAATAAGAACACCTCAATGGTACCGAGGTGTGAGTCCTTTGATGTTGCTAGGACTAAACCAACAATGATCAAAATGAAATAGAATACAAAGAGATATAGACAAACCATGGGAGTGTAGGAGTCTCCAAGGCTTGCTAGTCTTCCATCATGCTATCATCATCACCACTTCCCTCATGAGAAGTGGTCACATTGCCACTTTCCTTGTCACTTTCTTCCTCATCTTGCTCATCATCATCTTCACCACTTCTTTCTCCTTCCATTGCTTCTTCCTCAATATTATCATCAACTTCTTCATCATTTCCAACAACCTCATTATCTCCCACCACGTCCCTAGATGCACCCGGAAATAAGACTTCTCTATCCACCCAACTAGGCAAAGGACAAGATGGATCAAGGAGTCCTTGCCTAGCTAGATGTAGGAGGGGTGGATATTGAGCCAAATACGCATTTTTCCGATCTTCATGGGCTTGCTTGTGCATTTCTTGCATAAGAAGAGTCACAAAGTCTTTCCCAATTTCAATTCCTTCCGGCTTGAACTCTTCATACTCAAAGGGGTAAGGTGGTATGATAATGGAAGAGGAGGGGGTTTCAAGATCACCCTTTTGTTGTTGAATGATATACTCGGCTTCTTCGGAAAGGGGAAGTAGATAATTGGTCCGGTGGACACTTAGGCGACAAATCTTCGAGGGCAAGGTGAACGATCTAGCTTCACTAGTTAGCCATCCATATTTAGTGTCAAGGGGGTTATGGGCAACCCACTTGAACTTGTGAATCATAATGTGCATATCAATAAGATGGCCACCTTCCTTTGCTTTGTACTTCTTATCCTTATTGAAATTAGGATCAAAGTGCTTAGCTAGGACCGTGACTAGCCCGCCATTGACAATAACGGTCGTGCCCTTCTTCCCATTATCAACATTAAGCCATCTATCAACCAATAGCCTCAAAGAATTGTAAGGCTTGGTGTGAATTCTTCCGATATTCAAAGCCGATTCAAGGAGAATAAAATCGAATCTTGTGAAATGATTGGTGTCTTTCCTAGCAATTATGGTATTTCCCACAACCTTGTGCCATACTCTTATGCCCGGATGATGGACCAAAAGAGCACGACATGCATGAAAATCCTCAAATTTCTTCCCGGAGATTGCCTCCCAAAGAGGTTCGGGGTCATACTTTCCATAACTCTTGAAATAACTTTCCTCATCACTAAGACCCAAAATTTCACCCAATTCCTTAAAGGTAATGCGTCTACTAACATTAGCTAGACAAAACTCGATATTTTCCCTATTCTCAACTTTGGTGACTTTCAAATAACTTAAAAATTCCAAGACAAGGGGGGGGTATGTCAATTCCTTTGTTTCAAACAATTTCTCCAACCCCATGGCTTTGAAAAAGGCTTTTGTTTGTTCAAGAACACCCAATTTTTCCAAGGCATCTTTACATATGAATTTGGTGGATTGGATAGATTTCATAGCAAACTTGACAAAGGTATTTCTATGGGTATCGGAAATAAAAGTTACCTCCGGATAATGCAAAAGTTGATTAATTACCGGAGTAGAGGATGTTGATGGTCCCATAGAAGGTTGTTGTTGTTGTTGTACTTCCAAGTTTGGTGTTGCCACCACCATAGCCAAAGCTTTCTTTGTTTGAAGAGCCTTTTGCCTTTGTGAGAGTGCCTTAGCCTTTGGTGCCTTGGTTGCCTTTGTTGCACCCTTAGTCCTTGCCATTGATGAGCTTAACCAAGAAAAGAATGAAAAATCTTCAATATGTAGGATGCCCAAATCGATTTGAAGGTGAAAGGCTTTGCCTTTATGAAAACAAAAATCGACTCAAAGGTTGAAGATTTTGTTCTTGGTTTTGATTTTTGTTGAAGATGGGGTGATTAATTTGTTGTTGGAAGGGTGGTTTGATTTGTTTTTGTTGAATGTTGTTGAGGGTTTTTGTTTTTATGATGGAGAGGATGAGGGTTTTGATGTTGTGGGTAGTGTTTATGAATGAATGAGTGAATGAATGAAGGTGGGAGGGGTTATAAAGGGGCCGAAATTTTCGAAACTGCAGGGGCAATCCGTGCGGATTATGTACAATCCGTGCGGATTCTGCTTCTTCAATCTTTGCGAAAGCTCGCCTAAAGACGGGCGGATTTGGTACAATCCGCTCGGCTTTGCTGAACACGGGACGGGCGGATTTCTTCAAAGACGGACGGATTTCAGTCCAGAGATTTTTGCTTGTTTTCCTCGGCTGCAAAGACGGGCGTCTTTTTTACAAGACGGACGGATTCTTCAAGACGGGCGGATTTTTTGGAATCCGCTCGGATTCTTTAACAGTCAGGAAAATTTCAAAATTCAGCTCAGTTCAGGACGGGCGTCTTTTGTGAAGGACGCTCGGATTGCATAAGACGGGCAGATTTTTGGGAATCCGCTCGGATTCTGGTCCTTTGTACCCGGATTCATTTCATTCGTGCACAATGCATTTCCCTTTACCATTCTTCCATTCTTCTTCAAGGCTTGTGTTCTTCATTGTGGGGGCATTACTAAGTCATGGATAGCCTAGGTAATTCCCATCCCCACACTAAGGTAAAGCACTTCACATCAATCGAAGTTGTTAGTCCCTCCCTCACTTCTCTCTTACATGACAATTATTTTGATCAAAGTAAATAAAAAAATCCAAAAATGACAAAAATGCAATACAAGAATTGAAATGTAAGTTAGGGAGTTAGAAATATTTACAAGTGGTGGTTTAGGGAGGACTCCACCAAACTCTCATTCTCGATGAGATGTCAAGGGGGCATGTTCAAGGTGTTGTTGATGTTGCTCAACACCTTGAAAAAGTAATCAAAAGCTTGTTCATTATTATGGTAGAGGTCCTCAATAGACCGTGGCCCTTGTTGTTGATCATGATCGATGGCATGCCCAATGTAGGGATTAAAAATCCCTTCAAACTCGTCGTCCCAAAGACCACAAACTTCATTGAGTTAATCATTGAAAATCTATTGCTTAGATGGAGACAACTCTCCCAATTTCTTCTCTTGGCCAATGAGGCCATCCTCTTCTTCCTTGGTTGATTTTGATGAGCCTTGCAAGCTCTCCTTGTCACAATTCACTTGCTCTTTGAATGGAGCATCTTCAATTTTCTTCCTCCATTGGAGTTCCGATCTCTTCCTTTCATCTTTTCGGCTATAATGATCAATCATGAAACATGGCTCATGCAAACGAGGAGCTCTCATGGTCTTGTCAAGATTAAAAGTTATGCTTTCATCTCCCACTTCTAGAGTGAGCTCTCCATGTTTCACATCAATCACCGCACCGGCGGTGTGTAGGAAAGGTCTTCCTAGGATGATTGGAATGTTGGAATCTTCCTCCATATCAACAATGACAAAGTCCACCGGGATGAAAAACTTCCCAATTCGCACGGGGACATCTTCCCATATCCCTAATGGTGTCTTCGTCGATCTATCGGCCATTTGAAGTGTGATGTTGGTGCATTTAAGCTCTCCCATTCCCAACCTTTTACTTACCGAGTACGGCATGACACTCACACTAGCCCCTAGATCACATAAGGCTTTGTTGATCGTCGTGTCGCCAATGGTACACGGTATTGAGAAGCTTCCCGGATCCTTTAACTTTGGAGGTGAACTCCCTTGAAGTATTGCACTACTCACCTTAGTGAAGGCGATAGTCTCAAGTTTCCGGATCGACTTCTTCTTTGTGAGGATATCTTTCATGTACTTTGCATAGGCCGGAACGTGGTTGATTAATTCCGTGAAAGGAATTGAGACTTCTAAATTCTTCACAATTTCCATGAACTTTCCAAGTTGATCATCAAATTTGGGCTTGGCTTGACGACTTGGAAAAGGAAGTCTAATCACAATGGGCTTTTTCTCTTTGGCCTTGTCTTCATTTTTCTTTGAACTTTCTTCTTTTGATGATTCTCCATCTTTGGAGTTTTGCACAATTTCTTCCTTTTCACTAGCTTCCACAACTTCATCCTCAACTTGCTTCTTCGGTGCTTCATACCTTGTACTACTTCTCAAGTGAATGGCACTAACCGTTTCATGTCTAGGAGGATTACTTTGAGGTGGTAATTGCCCCTTTTGTCTTTGTGAGCTTGAAGATGCTAGTTGAGTCAATTGTGTTTCCAACATCTTGGTGTGAGCTAGAATGTTGTTGATGGTGGTTTCTTTTGCTTGGCTATCTTTTTGCATTTGGGTGAAAAATTCTTGTTGATTCTTTTGCATTTGGAGGACCGCTTTTTGGACATCAAAGCCTTGGTCATTTTGGTGATTGTATGGATTTTGATTTTGGTAACCTTGGTTTTGATTGTAAAAGGGTCTTTGATTTTGGTTTCTCATGGGTGGTGGAGTGTATGTTGTTTGAGGGTTTTGAACATTTTGGCTTTTGTATGAGAGATTTGGATGGAACTTGGTGTTTTCATTGTAAAAATTTGAATAAGGGGTACCACTTTTGTAAGCTTGGAAAGCATTAACTTGTTCGGTTGTTCCCCTACACTCACTTGGGTCATGACCCAAAGTTCCACAATTCTCACATATCCCACTTGGGATTGATGAGGATGCCGTCATGGCATTGACATGATGCTTCGATGATTTTGAGTTTTCCTCAAGTCTAGCCATAGCTTGTTCAAACTTCAAGTTGATTGTGTCAATGTGAGCACTAAGTTGAGCACCCAATTGAGTAACGGAGTCCACTTCATGCTTTCCTCCTCTAGTAGCCTTGCGAGGTCTACTATATTGTGAATTATGGACCGCCATTTCCTCAATCTTGTTCCATGTTTGATTGTCATCAACTTCGGTGAACATTCCATTTGATCCCATATTGAGAATGTTCTTAGAATCTTCATATAAACCATTCCAAAATTATTGCACTAAAAACCATTCGCTAAGTCCATGGTGAGGACATGAGCGACAAATACCTTTGAACCGCTCCCAAGCTTCATACAAAGACTCTTCATCCCTTTGCTTAAAACCCGTAATTTGAGCTCTTAGCATGTTGGTCTTTTACGGTGGGTAGAATTTTTGTAGAAAGCTAGAGCCAACTTCTTCCAAGAATCTATTCCAAGGGTGGCCTTATCAAGGCCCTTCAACCATTGCTTTGCGGTGCCGATTAAGGAAAAAGGAAATAAGACCCATCTTATTTGGTCTTGAGTCACGCCCGTTTGAGAGATAGCATCACAATAATCGCAAAAGGTTTCCATATGAGAATGAGGGTCCTCACTAGGCATTCCCCCGAATTGGCTCCTCTCAACTAGTTGGATGAAGGCGGACTTGGCAATAAAATTTCCGGTGAGATGTTGCGGTGTAGGAGTACCATTTGGTAGGTTCTCCTCGGTGGGTACGGAGTGTGACGAGAATTTTGGCATTGTAGGTGGATTTTGTAGGGTATTGTGTAATGGGTTTTCTTCTCCTTCTATTGCGAAAGGATTGACAAACTCACTAGTGGGTTGAACAACTTCACCAACACCTCTCAAATTCCTCCTAACAAGTCTCCTATTGTTCGTCAAGGTTCTTTCGATTTCACGGTCAAAAGGTAACAAATCACTTTGTAACCTTCTAGACATGCAAAATATCAAACAACTCAAAAACAATTAGAACAAACCTTGAAGATTTTTATTTCCTCAAGGCGAAGAAAGACACAACTAATAACAAAAAGGAAATCTAAATCAAACAAACACCGTCCCCGACAACGGCGCCATTTTTGATCGGTCCGTTTTGTATTCACAAATAAATAGATGTGGTCGTTGGTCACGGTCGAATCAAAACACAATTTATAGCTTAACAAGCAACTCTACAATTAGTAAAGAGGCAAGTAAAGGTCGGATCCCAAGGGACGGGAGTTGAAATGAGATTTCTATTGTAACTAGTGGTGTCTAAGGGGTGTCACAAATTGGGTTGATGTAGAAGGTTACTAAACTAGAATAACAATGAAAATAAACAAGCAAGATGAATTAAAGGGGTGTAAACAATTGATTAAAGGCACTAGGGTGTCATGGGATCATAGGGGAATCATGGGATATGATCATACAAACATGTTCTCAAATTATAAGCAAGCAATTATTGTTGTGATGGATTGAGTTGGGTTATATCTTACAATCCTAGGAAAGTTTGGGTCCCGGAGCCGAATCGATTAGATTGTACAACACCTACAAGTCGACTTAATCTTCCCTACTCAACAACATGCATGGTCTAATGAGACTCGAGTTGGGTTATGTCTTACAAGTCTCATTGAAAAGATAGGAGATGATAGTAAATGCAAGGATTCATAGGCTTAGCATTTCATCAAATATAACATGTGCATGAGTTGAGATCAAAACAAGCAAGCAAATAAGATATGAAAGCATATTAATTTAAGCATGAATCATTCCCCATGTTGGTTTCCCCTAATCACCCATTAACCCTAGCTAAGAGACTACTCACTCATTATCATGTTGATCATGCTAGTAAGGTTGTCAATCATACCAACAATATGAAACATGATGAATAAATGAAAGTAATTAACAATAATTAAAAAGGGATTAAGAGATTATACCTACTAATGATTCCAATAATAAAGCAAGAATAATAGAAGTACTTGAATGCTAGATTGAGAGGTTGTCAATCTCCCAATAATAACCCAAATAATCTTCAATTACCCAAAATAAAGGATGAACAAAAGAGAGATTAAAGAACCAAAACTTGGATTAAAACTTGATTAATACTTGATTACAATATTGAAGAGAGATTTGATTGATATTAACTACACTAATTATTGATAAGAAGAACATGCTCCTCTAATTAGACTAATGGGGTATTTATAGTGAAAATTAGGGAGGATGCATTAGGGTTAACTAAGGGCTAAACTAGTAATTACACTTTTAAGTAGAGCAAGGAGAAGCCGGTATTTTTGGAGAGAAGGGCTTCTCTTTTCGTAGCTTGAAGAAGAAGACAACCCGCTTGTGAAGGAATCCGGAGGCGGATTAGGGTCGGGACGGCCGGATTTGGTCGATGGAATCCGAGCGGATTCTCGGGGAATCGGGCGGATTGTTGAGGGGAATCCGAGCGGATTCAGTGAGACGCTCGGATTGTGGATAGGCGGGACGGGCGGATTGCTGACAATCCGCTCGGATTGTCAGTCAGCGTGATACTTCTTCTTTTTCTTCCCTTTTCTTCATAAATTCCTTGGGGATTTCCTTGGGGACTCAAGGATCCTTTCTCAACATTGCTCTTCTACTATGATATGTACAAAGGCCTTCTAATCTTGTCTCTCCTTGATGCTTGGTCATTGAATTTGATCAATTTAGTCTTGATTTGCCATGAAAATGCAAGATTCTTACTCCTTTCCTACCAAGGGATCAAAATCTCAAAGAATATGCAAAACAAAGAACTAAAGATAAGAAATGACCCAAATAAGCACTAAAAAGCATGGAAACAAGGGTAATTCGGGGGCTAAATATGCGCCAATTATGGTCACATCACTCGCCTTTAGGAAAAGCAAAAACACGGTCGCTTACTGATATTGAAGTAACACAAGCTCATGAATATGTGCTTAGGAATTGTGAGGAAGCTGAAACATATATAAGGTATTATGTGGTCGTTTAATAAGTTTAGCTCATTTTAGAATTATAACAACTATCTAAATTCTTATCTTTAATCTTCATTGTTTAACTAGTGAATACACAGAAGGCTTGTTAGACGATTGTCTATCAAAATGGTTCCAAGATCGGGTATGTTTTTTAAAAAAAAATTGGAATTAACAGTATTAGTTTAATTATTTTTTCTTTAAACAGCTAAACGGTATGTTTTTAATAAATAAACGATTTATTGTAACTAGATCTCACGCTTATCCGAGGAAGAAGATGGTCAAGTGCTTCAAGATTTAAAAACTTTGTCGTTTGGTCCTTTCAAAGGTGTTCAGTATTTCAACGGTTTTTTAGCAAATGGTTTTAGATTTCATACAAGAGATGTTGAAACAAAGAGGAGAAATCAAAATAGTGGAGTAATGGTAAAGGGGGTTGGACATGATTATTATGGAGTTCTGACAGATATAATTTGTCTACAATATTTGGATGGAAAGCGTGTTGTATTGTTTCGCTGTGATTGGTGGGATGTTCATAGTCCAGGTAGAGGTTTCAAGGTTGACAAATTTGGTTTTGTTAGCGTTAATGCTAAAAAGAGGTTAAATACAACGGAGCCTTTCGTGCTTATGTCCCAAGCCGAACAAGTTTTTTACGTTAAAGATGGGATTGACCCAAATTGGCTTATGGTTATCAAGACTCATCCGCGACACCACTATGATATTCTAGAAAAAGAGCAGTGTGAAAATGATGGGGGCGCTTGGCAACAAAGTCATCCAGGATCTTCACATGATGAGTTTTTAGCTACACTAAGTGTTGATTATATTGATGCAACATCAGAACTTATAAGAGATGACATGGAAGATACCATTGTTGATTCAACGAACCAAAATCAACCTAAGGAATTAAATGACATAGAAGCTGAAAATGATAGCATTGATGAAAGCTCTGATGACGATGAAGATTTTAGTGATATTGATCGTGATGAAGAGGTCGACGAAGATATTGATATAGCTTGATATTTATATGCTTAATTTGAGATATTTGTGTTGAGTTTGCACTGTAGTTATTAAACATGGACATGTACTGGTTTGCGTGTTTAGTTAATTAGAGGAGGATGAACACCAATACAATACTGATGATGAGTATATCCAAAGGGACAAAGGTATTTAATTTAACTTGCTTTTATAAGATACGGATTACGGGTTTGGTGTACTGGTTTGCGTGTTCGTTCTGTTTCTTTGTGCATATATTCTGTATTTAATTAACTACACATTTTTGATTTTGCTGGTATATACGTTCGTTGCAATTGAATTTTCCTTTATTAAAAATTTCTGTATATACTTTATATTTATCGGGCCTTAGCAGTAAACTTAGATGTCTAATGAATTATTTCTTATACACTATTTGGTACATATAGATACAGAACAAACACCACAAGAAGAACAAGGTGCAGGGGGGTCAGATGAAGATGACATGGATGAAGATGCGATTTGGGATAAGGAAGTTGAAGGTCAATTAAGTGGACCAAAAGAAATCATTCATATGGACGATGAACTAATTACTTCTGGTATTTGCGAAAAATTTTCATTCAGATGACTATGTTAGCCTAACATATATGTAAAGTAGGAGATAAAATGAATTGTGTAGAATCTTGTTATTTCGAATAGCATGACCTTTTGTTTTTTTACCGGAAATAATCATCTTATATAGGCAAGGTAAAAAAAAACAAGAGGACCCGTATATTGTAGAAAACTTACCGCGTTAGCTCCCGGGGAAAAGATTTTCGTAGAGTTTGATGACGATGGGAATCCAGTTGGTAAGTATGCGACAACGTTTGCTTACTTCCTCGGCGATCAAATCGGGAATCGAATGTATGTCCCGTGCAAGTCAATGGCTGGGAAGATTTCAAAACAGAGACACTTGATCATTTATGGAGATGCATTTTGGTAATACTGTTTAAATTAATCGTGTTTATTACTCGTGTTTATTACTGCTAAAATATTCTTTTTTTCATAAAATTTTGTATTTTGATATATTTTAGGAGAAATGTGACTTTGTGATCTGAGTTAAGAAGAGAAGCTATAATGAAGCATGCGAGGGGCTTGTTTAGGGGCAGTAGGTATAAGTTGAAGCAAAAATATATAGTTGAACCAAAACTTACTACAAAGGACGAGCAATTGAAAAATAAGCCCAAAGACATGCTAAAAGCAGATTGGAAATACTTGGTAGAGTTTTGGCGAAGTCCTAAATTTCAGGTACTATTGTACTCGTATATAAATTTTTTGCGGTTTTTTAACTGATAAATTTCATGTACTCGTATATATTTTCATCTTATAAGCAGGTTAGACAATTCAATTAAAGATGATCATTAAACTTATTTTATATACTTCTAATAGATTATATATGTTACTAAATCATCAGGTTAATGTGTTTCAATTTGTTCTTTTTTCTTAGGAAAAAAGTAACAAAGCTAAGGAGAGTAGGTCATTTCAAAAAATGCCTCACTATACTGGGTCCAAAAGTCATGCTCGCGTTAGAGAAGATATTGTAAGTTTGTATTTAAGATACAAATGGTGTTATTAGTATAACTGAATGTACACGTGATTTATCTTTGTGCAATTAGTGTTTTGTTTTCTTACATTTTAACGAAAAGAACTATGATTGATTTGTTTGATTGTAATTGCAGAAACAAAGCAAAGGAACTTGTTCTCGAGTTGACGTACTGCTAGAAACTCGTAAACGGAAATCGAGTAATACTCCGGTCAATGCTGCTAATTTAGATTATAACACGACAAAAATTGTAAGGATTTGAATTTATTGTGATATTTTATTTATTTTATTTTTTCGAAATGCTCACTATTATATATGTGAATTATTTTCAATGAAATTTATATAGGAAGAGGTAAACAAACAGAAGAAAGCAAGAGAAGAAGGACTTCATAATAAGACGGACGACGAAATTCTCATGGAAGTCCTTGGCCCAGATAAACATGGATACTTGCGTTGTTATGGACGAGGTAAAAATATTACACAATACTTTGGAGTAAAGCCTTCACGCATAGATCTTGTCAAGGAAGTTGTAGAAGTTAGAAGAACAACTCAAGATGTAATGGAACAAGCTAAGAATGAAATACAAAAGGCAAGACAAGAAGTAGAAGATATTCGAAAAAGAAGTGACGACCAAGAAAGAAGCTGAGGCAAAGGTGGACGAAAAGATAGCAGCTAATAATGAAATGTGGCAGAAGAAACTCGAGAATTTGTTAAAGTCATATGGGATCGGACCATCTCACTAAGGTTAGTTCCATGTTTTCTTTATCGAGTTAAAAAAATACACTCTACCTTTAAATGATATTCATATTCATATTGGATAATTCGCAATTTATTTCTAATGACACTTGTATAATAATTTTTTCCTTCTTTGTTGTTATTAGGTGTTCAAGTTGGTTTTCTCTAAGTTTGGGAGTACAAATATGGAGCAAACAAGTCTACATCCGAAAAATAAACCACTACATTTATAATTTTTAGTAGCATTAGGTGCACAACCTTGGATTTTTTTTCTTTTTTCGGACATGTATTTCACATTACTTATGTTTTTAGCGCTTGTTTAGCTTTTATAAAAGACAAGGATGCTACATTTTATGTAATCGACGACAATAAGATCTTATTTTATTTTTATGAGCATATATGTTATAAAACATTCATTAATGTGTTACCCACATAAACTATAAAATTTGCCACGATAATCTTTGTGACTATTAATTTTCAGAGATGGGAGTACTTTCGCCACGTTACTGTTTCGCGGCTAATAATATTTAGCCACGGGAATTTTATTATTAAGCCACGATAATATTTGTGGCCAATAATGTTTAGCCACGGGAGTCTTTTTTGCCACGTTACTGTTTCGTGGCTAGTATCTTTTAACCACGGGAATTTTATTTTTCAGCCACAATAAAATTTGTGGCTGTTAATATTTAGCCACGGGAGTTTCTCTTTTGCCACGTTATTATTTCGTGGCCAGTAGTATTTAGCCACGGAATTTTTTTAATTTAGCCACAATATTACCTTGTGACTAAGTCAATTTTAGCCACGGGAAACTTGTTTAGCCACGCTATTTTAGCCACGGGGAATACCGTGGCAAAATTTTTAATTTAAGCCACGTTCTAGTTTTTCCCGTGGCTAAAATTCTGCCACGGCCACTTGGGTCACGGCTGATTTCCCGTGGCAAAGTTGTATAGTCACGGGAATTTACCACTTGCGCCACGTATTTAAACATGACGCAAGTGCTTATTTGTTGTAGTGCTCCCACAAACCTCTTTTGCATCTTTGTAATACCCCTACATTTGGAGAACCAGCTGACCATTTCATTTATATCAATAAAAATTTGCAGTTTCTGTTGAAATAACACAAAACATTGTCTAGTATACTGACAGTCAGAAAACAAGTGGTTATGATCTTCAAGAGCATTAGCACAAATATCACAACTCCCATCAACAGTGATACCCATCCTAACCAAACGATCTTTAGTGAGTAATCTTTGGTGCATGATTGCCCAACAGATATAAGATGATTTAGGAATATTCAGAGTATTCCAACATAAAAACCTCCATCTCACCTTTGGCTGGCTGTCACAAACCCAGGAGTAGCCTGCTTTCACTATATAATCAGCTGGAGTATTTAGCCAATTGTTATTGGTGTATGCTTGCTTAAATTTTTCCATTATGTGTGTGATCTTCTTCCAAGTCCAACAACAGTCTGAAGGAGTACTGTAATCAGACCAATCACAGTATTTCATATAAACATGTGAGACCCATCTAACTCATAGATGATCCTTTTTTTTAGCAAGCCACCAAGTATACTTACCCAAAAGAGCAATGTTCCAATTCTTAGCATGTTTGAGTCCTAACCCACCTTCCTCTTTGCTTAGACAACAAGTGTCCCAACTTATATTTGGTGCCTTCTTATACCCCTCTCCTCCACTCTATAAAAAATTTCTACACACATAATTGATCTTATTGATGATACCATTTGGAATCAGAAAGATAGTTGCCCAGTATGAGTGTAATGTAGAGCGCACTGTCTGAACCAGGACTAGTCTGCCAGCATAGGACAGATGTCTGGACCCCCACCCTCTGCTCCTTCCAAAAATTCTATCAGTCAATTTCATACCTTCAACTTTAGACAGTTTCTTAGCAGAGATTGGCACTCCCAAAAATTTGAAAGGAAGTTGCCTTTTGTGAAAACCAGATACTTGCTCAATATTAGCAATAACAGTTGAGGCCATACCATTAAAATAGATCTAAGACTTTGCTTTGTTCAAGGTCAGACTAGAAGCATTTGAAAATGTAGAGAAACTCTCAGCAACCACATAATAGAGGTCTCAGTACCCTTACAAAAAGGAAGTAAATCAACTGCAAAAAGTAAATGATTCAATCTCATATGTCCACATAGGGGGTGAAATCTGAACCCCTCTTGTTGAGCAACCACCCCTAAGATCCTGGAGAGATATTCAATGCACAAGGTAAAAAGGAGAGGAGAAAGAGGATCTCTGGTCGTGTTCCCTCGTGGGGTTTAGTTTTCAGTACTTGTCGTTAGGAGCACCTAGACCAAAACACACTTTATAACTTCACCAACAACTCTACAATTAGTAAAGAGGCAAGTAAAGGTCGGATCCCAAGGGACGGGAATTGAGATGAGATTTCTATTGCAACTAGTGGTGTCTAAGGGTGTCACAATTGGGGTTTGAAGTAGAAGATCACTTAAACTAAATAGCAATGAAAGTAAAAAAGCAAGATAGATTAAAAGGGATGTAAACAATTGATAAAAGGCACTAGGGTGTCATGGGGTCATAGGGGATTCATGGGAATTGATCATACAAACATATTCTCAAGTTATAAGCAAGCAATTATTGTTGTGATGGATCGAGTTGGTTTATGTCTTACAATCCTAGGAAAGTTTGGGTCCCGGAGCCGAATCGATTAGATTGTACAACACCTACAAGTCGACTTAATCATCCCTACTCAACAATATGCATGGTCTAATGAGACTGGAGTTGGTTTATGTCTTACAAGTCTCATTGAAAAGATAGGTGATGGGTAAAAAATGCAAGGATTCATAGGCTCACATTTCATCAAACATAACATGTGCATAAGTTGAGATCACAACAAGCAAGCAAATAAACTATGAAAGCATATTAATTTAAGCATGAATCATTCCCCATGTTGGTCTCCCCTAATTACCCATTAACCCTAGCTAAGGAAACTACTCACTCATTATCATGTTGAACATGCCAGCAAGGTTATCAATCATACCAACAAAGTAAAATATGATGAATAAATGAAAGTGATTAACAATAATTAAAAAGGGATTAAGAGAATTATACCTACTAATGATTCCAATAATAAAGCAAAGAATAAAAGAAGTACTTGATGCTTGATTGGAAGGTTGTCAATCTCCCAATAATAACCCAAATAATCTTTAATTACCCAAAATAAAGGATGAACAAGAGAGAGATTAAGGAAATAAAACTTATATTAAAACTTGATTAAATGTTGATTACAAGATTAAAGAGAGATTTGATTGATATTAACTACACTAAAGATTGCTAAGAAAAACATGCTCTTCTAATTAGACTAATGGGGTATTTATAGTGGGGATTAGGTACATAAATTAGGGTTTACTAAGGGCTTAAATGACGATTAAGTCCTTGAGGAATCGCCGGTCTCTAGGGAGACTCCGGTCTCTTTTTTGCCGGTCTTAGAAAAAGATGTGCATCCTTCCTTGAAGCTTGTAGAAGACGAAATGGAACTGTCTGGGAATCCGGGCGTCTTTAGCACGGGACAGGCGGATTTGGGCATTCCTGGACGGGCGTCCAGAGGGGGAAGACGGGCGTCTTCTGGAGATTCTGCCCGGGCGTCCAGCTGAGGAAGACGCTCGGATTGTAGGCCTTGGACGGGCGTCTTCAGGTCAATCCACACGGATTTCCTTATTCTTTTCTTCCTTTTTCTTCATAAAATCCTTGAGGATTTCTTCGGGGATGCAAGGATCTTTTCTCATCATTGCCCATCTACTATTGTATGTACAAAGGCCTTCTAATCTTGTCTCTCCTTGATGCTTGGTCATTGAATTCAATCAATTTAGCCTCATTTTGCCATGAAAATGCAAGGTTTGCACTCCTTTCCTACCAAGGACACAAAACCTCAAAGAATATGCAAAACAAAGAACTAAAGACAATAAATGACCCAAATATGCACTAAAAAGAATGAGAACAAGGCTAATTCGGGGACTAAATATGCTCTAATTATGGTCACATCATATATCCCCAAACCGAACCTTTGCTCATCCCGAGTAAAGAGGTGACAAAGACTAGGACCATTATTTAAACTAACCTAATAACATAGCCGATATGAGATAATTAGCGGGTCTCACTCCGCCCCTTCAACTCACAACAAGACAACCATGAGCTAGGATGCCTTCTTGCAAGGCAAGGTGGGTCTTGCCAAAATGGTGACACATCCAAACATTAAGCACACGAAATCAAGTAATGGATGCATCTTACAAAAGAATAGCCACTTTCCTCATCTAAGTGGCGGAAATTATCTACAAGGGAAGTAATTCAAGGGTACACACTCCTTCATAGATGCAATTTCTTCAAACTACTAAGCCTAGAAGGATACCAATAAATCACCTCCAAGTTGTGTCAAGCTAGGGTACCTTTGTCCTCAATCGTTAAATGCTTTTGTCAAGAGTAGACTCCCTATGGTGTTAGAAACGCTGGAGGATCGCGGAATTCCTCCTCTTGCCTAGACAAGAAGAAGGGTCGTCCCCTCTCTACCATGCACAAAAATGGATACGATGGATAAAGGGATCGATAGAATTTGAGTTTCACTTTGGGAGTTTGCTTTTGTTTTTCCCCCCAATTTCTTGTGGCATATAACATTTGAGAACACTTTCTTGCCATTTCTTTTTGATTTTTGGCATTTCAATACTTGACAACTTTTCAACTTTTTGCATTTCTTTTTGAACATTTTCAAAGTCACCCCATATGTAGTGAGGGTGCCTTATATTTGAAGCATAGGAGTTCTATTTTTGCTCCTCTTTTCATTTGATGCATTTTGCAAACTTTCTTTCAGTTTTCATTTCATTGAACTCAAATTGATTTCTTTTTGTGCCCATTCCCTTTGATGACAAAAATGTGGTAGAACATGGATGATGGATGGATGCTTGGTTTCAAGGGTCACCTTGGAATAAACGGTAGCCAAGGAGTTATCACACCACAAGGTACTCTTGACTAGGCCTTAATCCATGGGTCAAAGGATACTAACATGACACATCCTAGGGTGTTTTACAAGTATTCTAACAAGCAAAGTCTTAAGAAGAAATAGCATCTACTAGGGCCTATATACACTTGACAAGCTTCCCAAGTAGACGGTTTCACGAAATTTTTCTAACATGCAACTACATGCCATGATGCAACTAGCATATAAACATCCTAATGCAAATGATTCTACCAACTAATATGATATATAAACTAAATGCAAGTCCTAAGTTCACATTGTTATGCCGCATCAATCAAAATAAAGCCACATAGTCATTAACATAAAGAGGAAAAAGGAGATTGGAAAGATCATACCATGCGGTCTTCATGATCCTCATGTCTCGGATGTGGCGTAGTCAATCAATGTGAACAAGGATGAACAAACACAATATATACAACAATATATACATGACTACACTACAAAGGAAATGAACTTGTTTTTGGTTTTTCAAATTTTTCAAATTTTTATGGTTTTTCGAAATTTTTTGATTTTTTTGGATTTTTGAATAAAAGCTAAGTTAGAATTCCCCATCCCCACACTAATATGGGCATTGTCCTCAATGGCTAAAATGATGGGAAATCATGCAAGCATGATGCATGAATTCTACACTAAATGCAAGCTATACTATACTACACTATATGATGCATGGGTTTTTGTTTATGACGGAGAGCGTAATTTAAATTACCTCCCGTTGCGTATGCATGTACTTCCCCAAACCGAGATAGACATTATTTCTAATGTCCTAAAGTTGGGGGTAGTTCATGCACACAAGATGCAATGCATGAAACTAAATTTGTCATTTTGGATTTTCAAAAGTGGGAACAATGAAATAAGAACACCTCAATGGGGCCGAGGTGTTAGTCCTCTATGTTGCTAGGACTCTCCAACCATAATCAAGATAAAATAAATAAAACAAAGAAAGAAGTAGACAAACCTCAAGAGGGTAGGAGCCTCCAAAGCTTGCTAGTCTTCCACCATATCATCATTGTCATCATCTTCCTCAATAAAAGTGGAATCATCACCACTTCCTTCTTCACTTCGTTGCTCACTTCCTTCATCATCTTCTTCTTCTTCTTCTTCATTAGCCTCTTCATCAATTCTTTCATCAACAACCTCATCACCGACAACCTCATCGTCACCCGGTATCTCACCCCTAGATGCACTTGGAAAGAAGACTTCCTTATCCGCCCAACTAGGCAAAGGACATGAAGGATCAAGTAATCCTTGCCTAGCTAAATGAAGGAGGGGTGGATATTTGGCTAAGTATGCATCTTCCCGATCCTTATAAGCTTGTTTGTGCATCTCTTGCATAAGTAGAGTCATGCAGTCATTACTTGCTTTAACACCTTCGGGTTTGAACTCTTGATACTTGAATGGATAGGGTGGTGTAACAATGGAGGAGGAGGGCATTTCAATTTCACCCCTTTGTTGACGGATGATGTATTCGGCTTCTTTTGAGAGGGGAAGAAGGTAGTTGGTCTGATGGACACTCAAACGGCATATCTTGGAGGGCAAAGTAAAAGATCTAGCATCATTGGTGAGCCACCCATATTTAGTGTCAAAAGGGTTATGAGTGACCCACTTTTACTTGTTAATCATGGCATCCATGTCAATGAGATGACCCCCTTTTTTCGCCACATACTTGCTATCCTTGTTGAAATTCGGATCAAAGTACTTAGCCAAAAGAGTGACTAGACCTCCATTTACAATAAAAGTGGTGCCTTGCTTTCCACAATCAACATTGAGCCATCTTTCCACCAAAAGCCTTCGAGAATTGTAAGGCTTGGTGAATTCCCTTCCAATATTTAAGGCCGACTCAAGTAGAACACAATCGAGCTTGGTAAAGTGGTTAGTGTCTTTTCTTGCAATGATAGTATTCCCGATGACCTTGTGCCACACTCTAATGCCCGGATGGTGGACTAATAGAGCGCGACTAGCATGATAGTTCTCAAATTTCCTCCCGGAAATCGCCTCCCAAAGAGGAGCGGGGTCATACTTTTCGGGATTCTTGTAATAACTAGGTGAATCACTAAGACCCAATACTTTACCCAATTCATCAAAGGTGATGCGCCTACTCACATTGGCAAGGCGGAACTCGATGTTTTCTCTAGTCTCTACCTTAATCACTTTCAAAGAACTCAAGAATTCCAAGGTAAGGGAGGGGTATGTCAATTCTCTTGTAGCAAACTATTTTCCCAACCCCATGGCTTCAAAGAAGGCTTTTGTTTGTTCAAGGACACCCAATTTGTTCAAGGCATCTTCACATATGAATTTGGTGGGTAGAAAGGATTTTCTAGCATACTTGGCAAATGTATCCCTATGAGAGTTAGAAATGAAAATTACCTCCGGATAGTTTGATAATTGAGCAATTTCTGGAGTTGTTGATGTTGTTGCTTCCAAGGGAGGAATTTGTTGTTGTTGAACTTCCAAGTTTCAACTAGCTACCACCATAGCCAATGAGGCTTTCTTTGCTTGAAGACATTTTTGTCTTGTTGAGAGTGCCTTTGCATTAGGTGCCTTTGTTGATCCTTTTGTCCTTGCCATTGATGAAAATACCAAGAAAAGAGTGAAAATCTTCAATTTCCAAGTATACCCAAATCGATTTTAAGATGAAAGGCTTTGCCTTTGTGATTTCAAAAATCGACTCAAAGGTTGAAGATTTTGGTGCTTGGTTTGATTTTTGTTGGAAGAGGAGTGATTATTTGTTGTTAAAAGGAAGTTTGGATTTGATTTTGTTGAATTTGGTTGAGGAAATCTTATTTTAGTGATGGAGAGGATGAGGGTTTTGAGTTTTTGGGGTTTATGGGTAGTGTTTTGAATGAATGAATGAAGAAATGAATGTGGGATGGGGTATTTAAAATACCCGAAAATTTCAAAACTGCAGGGGAAGACGGGCGTCTTTCCTTCGGACGCCTTCAGATTGACCTATTTTGGGTTCGGGATTCTCGCCTAAAGACGGGCGTCTTTCAAAGAAAGACGCTCGGATTCTTTGATTGCGGGACGGCGTCTTCTCGCGAAGACGGGCGGATTCTCGCATGTGAGCTTTCTTGTTTTACACTAGCAAAAAGACGGGCGTCTTTCCTTCCAAGACGGGCGGATTTCTGAAGACGAGCGTCTTCTCTACCAGGACGCTCGGATTCTTCGACAGTCCCAAAATTTCAAATTCTCAGTTAAAATGGACGGGCGGATTCTGGCAAAGACGGGCGTCTTTCCTGAAGACGAGCGGATTCCCATGAAGAGGCTCGGATTCTCCCTGTTTTACCCGGATTCAGTTCCATCTGTGCACTTGCATATCCCTTATCATTTTTCACTCTTCAAATCCCGTGTTCTTCATTGTAGGGGCACTACTAAGGCATGAATAGCCTAGGCAATTGCTATCCTCACACTAAGCTAAAGCACTACACATCAATTAAATCATTAGTCTCTCCCTCACTTCTCTCAAAAATGATAATTACCTTGATCAAAGCATAAAAATCCAAAAATGACAAAAATAAATGCAATGTAAGAATTAAAATGCGAGTTAGGGAGTTAGAAATATTTACAAATGGTGGTTTAGGAAGGACTCCACCAAACTCTCATCCTTAGTGAGATGTCATGGGGGGCATGTCCAAGGTGTTGTTGATGTTGCTCAACACCTTGAAGAAGTAGTCAAAAGCTTGTTCATTATCATGATAAAGATCTTCAATAGACCTTTGCCCTTGTTGTCCTTCATGTCGGTCTTTATCGATAGCATTACCAATATAGGGATTGAAAATCCCTTCGAACTCATCGTCCCAAAGACCACAAACTTCATCTACTTGATCACTAAAGATCTCTTGAGTTGATAGAGACAACTCTCCCACTTTCTTGTCTTGGCCAATGAGGCCATCCTCTTCGTTGCTTGACTTTGGTGAGCTTTTCAAGCTCTCTTTGTTACAATTCACTTGCTCTTTGAATGGAGCATCTTAAATTTTCTTCTTCCATTGGAATTCCGACTTCTTCCTATCATCCTTCCGGCTATAATGATCAATCATAAAACATGGTTCATGCAAACGGGGAGCTCTCATGGTCTTGTCAAGATTGAAAGTTATGCTCTCATCTCCCACTTCTAGAGTGAGCTCTCCATGCTTCACATCAATCACCACACCCGCGGTGTGTAAGAAACGTCTTCCTAGAATGATTGGAATGTTGGAGTCTTCTTCCATGTCAACAATGACAAAGTCCACCGGGATGAAAAATTTCCCAACTCTTACGGGAACATCTTCCCATATCCCTAATGGTGTCTTCGTCCATCTATCGGTCATTTGGAGTGTGATATTAGTGCATTTAAGCTCTCCCATCCCTAACCTTTTACTCACCGAGTACGGCATAACACTAACACTAGTCCCTAGATCACATAAGGCTTTGTTGATCGTGGTGTCGCCAATGGTACACGGTATTAAGAAGCTTCCCGGATCTTTGAGTTTTGGAGGTGAACTCCCTTGAAGGATTGCACTACTCACCTTATTGAAGGCGATAGTCTCAAGCTTCCGGATTGACTTCTTCTTTGTGAGGATGTCTTTCATGTATTTTGCATTGGCCGGCACGTGATTGATTAATTCCGTGAAAGGAATCGAGACTTCCAAATTTTTCACAATTTCCATAAATTTTCCAAGTTGGTCATCAAATTTGGGCTTGGCTTGGCGACTTGGAAAAGGAAGTCTAATCACAATGGGCTCCTTCTCCTTGACCTTGTCTTCATTTTTCTTTGAAATTTCTTCTTTTGATGGTTCTCCATCTTTGGAGTTTTGCACAATTTCTTCTTTGTCACTAGCTTCCACAACTTCATCCTCAACTTGCTTCTTCGGTGCTTCATACCTTGTACCACTCCTCAAGTGAATGGCACTAACCGTTTCATGTCTTGGGGGATTACTTTGAGGTGGTAATTGCCCCTTTTGTCTTTGTGAGCTTGAAGATGCTAGTTGAGTCAATTGGGTTTCCAACATTTTGGTGTGATCTAGAATGTTGTTGATGGTGATTTCTTTTGCTTGACTATCCTTTTGCATTTGAGTGAAAAACTCTTGTTGATTCTTTTGCATTTGGAGGACCGCTTTTTGAACATCAAAACCTTGGTCATTTTGTTGATTGTATGGAGTTTGATTTTGGTAACCTTGGTTTTGGTTGTAAAAGGGTCTTTGATTTTGGTTTCTCAAGGGAGGTGGGGTGTATGTTGGTTGAGGGTTTTGAACATTTTGGCTTTTGTATGAGAGATTTGGGTGAAATTTGGTGTTTTCATTGTAATAGTTTGAATAAGGGGTGCCACTCTTGTATGCTTGGAAAGCATTCACTTGTTCATTTGTTCCCCTACATTCACTTTGGTCATGTTCCAAAGTTCCACAATTCTCACATATCCCACTTGGGATTGATGAAGATGAAGTCATGGCATTAACATGATGCTTTGGTGATTTTGAGGCTTCTTCAAGTCTAGCCATAGCTTTTTCAAACTTCAAATTGATGGTATCAATGTGAGCACTAAGTTGAGCACCCAATTGAGTAATGGAGTCCACTTCATGCTTTCCTCCTCTAGTAGCCTTGCGAGGTCTACTATATTGTGAGTTATGGACCGCCATTTCCTCAATTTTGTTCCATGTTTGATTGTCATCAACTTCGGTGAACATTCCATTTGATCCCATGTTGAGAATGTTCCTTGAATCTTCATAAAGACCGTTCCAAAATTGTTGTACCAAGAACCACTCGCTAAGTCCATGGTGAGGACATGACCGACAAATTCCCTTGAATCTCTCCCAAGCTTCGTACAAGGATTCTTCATCTCTTTGCTTAAAACCCGTAATTTGAGCTCTTAGCATGTTAGTCTTTTCCGGTGGATAGAGCTTTTTGTAGAAAGCTAGAGCCAACTTCTTCCAAGAATCAATTCCGAGAGTAGCCTTATCAAGGCCTTTCAACCATTGTTTTGCGGTGCCAATTAGAGAAAAAGGAAATAAGACCCATCGAATTTGGTCTTGAGTTACACCGGTTTGAGAAATCGCATCACAATAGTCACAAAAAGTCTCCATATGATAATGAGGGTCTTCACTAGGCATCCCCCCAAATTGGCTTCTTTCGACTAATTGGATAAATGCGGATTTGGCAATAAAATTTCCGGTTAAGTGTTGTGGTGTGGGAGTCCATTGGGTAGGTTCTCCTTGGTGGGTACGGAATGTGATGAAAACTTAGGCATTGTGGGTCGATTTTGTGTTGGATTTTGTGTTGGGTTCTCCTCACCTTCTCTTGCAAAAGGGTTGATGAACTCAATAGTATTTGGTTGAATATCTACAACCTCACCAATACCTCTCAAAGTTCTCCTAGCAAGTCTTCTATTGGTTGTCAAAGTCCTTTCAATTTCGTGATCAAAGGGTAACAAGTCACCTTGTGATCTTCTAGACATGCAAAATATCAAACAACTCGAAAATAATTAGAACAAACCTTGAGGAGTTTTACTTCCCCAAGGCAAAGAAAGACACAACTAATAACAATACAAGAAAATCTAAATCATGTTAACACCGTCCCCGGCAACGGTGCCATTTTTGGTCGTGTTCCCTCGTGGGGTTTAGTTTTCAGTACTTGTCGTTAGGAGCACCTAGACCAAAACATAAATTATAACTTCACCAACAACTCTACAATTAGTAAAGAGGCAAGTAAAGGTCGGATCCCAAGGGACGGGAATTGAGATGAGATTTCTATTGCAACTAGTGGTGTCTAAGGGTGTCACAATTGGGGTTTGAAGTAGAAGATCACTTAAACTAAATAGCAATGAATGTAAACAAGCAAGATAGATTATAAGGGATGTAAACAATTGATAAAAGGCACTAGGGTGTCATGGGGTCATAGGGGATTCATGGGAATTGATCATACAAACATATTCTCAAGTTATAAGCAAGCAATTATTATTGTGATGGATCGAGTTGGTTTATGTCTTACAATCCTAGGAAAGTTTGGGTCCCGGAGCCGAATCGATTAGATTCTACAACACCTACAAGTCGACTTAATCTTCCCTACTCAACAATATGCATGGTCTAATGAGACTCGAGTTGGTTTATGTCTTACAAGTCTCAGTAAAAAGATAGGTGATGGGTAAAAAATGCAAGGATTCATAGGCTCACATTTCATCAAACATAACATGTGCATAAGTTGATATCACAACAAGCAAGCAAATAAACTATGAAAGCATATTAATTTAAGCATGAATCATTCCCCATGTTGGTTTCCCCTAATTACCCATTAACCCTAGCTAAGGAAACTACTCACTCATTATCATGTTGAACATGCTAGCAAGGTTGTCAATCATACCAACAAAGTAAAACATGATGAATAAATGAAAGTGATTAACAATAATTAAAAAGATATTAAGAGAATTATACCTACTAATGATTCCAATAATAAAGCAAAGAATAAAAGAAGTACTTGATGCTTGATTGGAAGGTTGTCAATCTCCCAATAATAACCCAAATAATCTTCAATTACCCAAAATAAAGGATGAACAAGAGAGAGATTAAGAAAATAAAACTTGTATTAAAACTTCATTAAATGTTGATTACAAGATTAAAGAGAGATTTGATTGATATTAACTATACTAAAGATTGCTTAGAAGAACATGCTTTTCTAATTAGACTAATGGGGTATTTATAGTGGGGATTAGGTAAATAAATTAGGGTTTACTAAGAGCTTAAATGACGATTAAGTCCTTGAGGAATCGCCGGTCTCTAGGGAGACTCCGGTCTGTTTTTCGCCGGTCTTAGAAAAAGATGTGCATCCTTCCTTGAAGCTTGTAGAAGACGAAATGGAACTGTCTGGGAATCCGGGCGTCTTTAGCACGGGACGGGCGGATTTGGGCGTTCCTGGACGGGCGTCCAGAGGGGGAAGACGGGCGTCTTCTGGAGATTCTGCCCGGGCGTCCAGCTGAGGAAGACGCTCAGATTGTAGGCCTTGGACGAGCGTCTTCAGGTCAATCCGTACGGATTGTCAGGCAGTTTCTTTCCTTCTTCTTTTCTTCCTTTTTCTTCATAAAATCCTTTTGGATTTCCTCGGGGATGCAAGGATCTTTTCTCATCATTGCCCATCTAATATAGTATGTACAAAGGCCTTCTAATCTTGTCTCTCCTTGATGCTTGGTCATTGAATTCAATCAATTTAGCCTCATTTTGCCATGAAAATGCAAGGTTTGCACTCCTTTCCTACCAAGGACACAAAACCTCAAAGAATATGCAAAACAAAGAACTAAAGACAATAAATGACCCAAATATGCACTAAAAAGCATGGAAACAAGGCTAATTCGGGGACTAAATATGCTCTAATTATGGTCACATCAATCTCCTTGCCCGAAACCTCTTTTTCCAGGAAAGAAACCAAAATTGCTTCCATTTACAGCCAAAGAGTATGTAGGTGAGGTCACACAAGCCATTACCAGATCAATAAACTTCATTGGGAACTTTAAAGCCTTAAGCATTTGCTCTAGGAAAGACCATTCTCTAGAATCATAAGCCTTCCTCAGGTCAATTTTGATCATGCATCTGGGGGAAGCTGATTTCCTATTATAAAGCCTCGCGCTAAGTCTTGGCATATCAGAACATTTTCTACTATATTCCTTCACTTCACAAAACCCCTTGACTCTCATTGACAATATCAGGCAGTACTCTATTAAGTCTGCTACAAAGCACTTTAGCAATGCTCTTATAGACAATATTACAACAAGTAATGGGACGGAATTCCAAGACAGACATAGGATTATCAACTTTAGGAATGAGAGTGAGAGTTGTAGTGTTGATTTGCTTCAGAAGCTTACCAGTCCTGAAGAAGTCTTAAATTGCAGCAATAGTATCAGCTCCAACTACTTCCCATGAGTCCTTATAGAAATGACTTGTGAAACCATCAGGTCTAGGATATTTCATAGCAGGGATAGAAAAGATGTTGGCTTTAATCTCTTCTGCAGTTACAGGAGCCAAAAGAATATTACTATGTTCCTCATTGACAACAGTTATAGTTCTAACAGTGAGAAAATGGACATGAGTAGTATTATGAGTAGTCCCAAGAAGCTCCTTATAATAGTTCAAGAAGGCTGCCTCAATATCTTGAGAAGTGGTATATAAAATATCATCAGTACCTCTGATACACATCACCCTATTGTGAATCTGTCTTGCTCTAATCTGACTATGGAAAAATCTTGAATTCACATCACCAAATTTTATCTAATCAATCTTTCCTTTTTTTTTACTGAGAAAGCTATGGAGAGCTTTACAAAGATGTCTGTAAGTATCATCTGCCTCAGTCTCAGCTGCCAAAATGATATGGTCAGTAGGGCAGTCATGCATCTGAACTTGCAAGTCATCCAAAATAGCCTTTGCAACACCCACAGCTTTCTCCATGTCTGAAAAATTGTTCTTATTCAATTCTCTCAAAGGTTTCTTCAGAGATCTAAGCTTTGTGACCAGCTGAAACATTAAAGTTCCAGTCAGAGGTTGACTCCAGATATTTTGCACCACAGTCTTAAAAGCTGGATCCAAACTCCACATTTTATAGTACCTGAACTGAGGTTTCCTTTGATCCCTGATCTTTCTTCTATAACACACACATGGATTATGGTAAAAAAGACCATCGGGAAGAAAATGGGCATAAGCATTAGGATATAGAGACATCCACTCATCATTAACAAGGAATCTATTTATCCTAGAAACCCCCCCTAAAAGTAGGGTCTTGCTTATTGTTCCATGTGAAAAAAGCACCTTGACCTTTAATATCAATCAGACCACAATATTGCACACACTCCCTAAACTCAACAATGTCATTCCAAGTGACATCTCTCCCAATCCTTTCATTAAAGTGTAAAACATTGTTGAAATCCTCAGATACCCCCATGGCCCAGGGTACAGATCATGAATCTCCTTCAACTGAGTCCAGAGTTCAGACCTTTGACTGTCATCATTGAACCCATAAACCATAGAGAACAAAAAATAATCACCAGAAGAAATCTCAACTACTTGAGCAGTGATGATTTGAGCAGCACTATGAAGAGTTGTAAGAGTAAACACATTAGGGTTCCAAATTATCCACACTCTTCCCCCTTCATGATAAGCATTATTATTAACTCCTTGCCAATTAGGACCAATATTATTTAAAACAGTATGGAAGTCTTGGACCTTAATTTTTGTTTCAACTAAACCATAGAGACCAATATTATTCTGAAAAATGTATTTTTTAACATCCATTTGTTTATTGATCCCATTTATTCCCCTAACATTCCAGCTACCAATATTATCCATTCATTAATATCCCAGGTGGTTCCTCTAGTCCCCCTACCATTGAAGTACCTCCTGACTTATCAGTTAGAGCTTCAGCATAAGATTTTGATTGTGATAAGTGGTTCCTTACTAACTGATATTCCTGCCTGGTAACTTGTTGTAAGACTGATACAAAAGGTATAACTGAGGAATCATGATGCACTGGACCCCCAAAAGGCACCTTTGCTGCCAGCCGAGGAGAATGATTAACACCAGCAGGCTGCACAATAAGAGGGCCTGAAGGTTTTGGCCTCCATACCTTCTGCACTGGCTTAGGAATAGGCACAACCACTTTCTGTTTCTTACACATTTCCTTAGTGTGCCCTATGCCCTTACATGCTCCACAAACAGTTGGTTTCCACTCAAATTTCACCAAACAAGTAACTTCCTTACCTTTTTCATCCAAGAAAGTCAGCTTATCATGGAATTCCTGTCCAACTTACACCTCCACAAGTATCCTATCATAACCAAGTCGTGTCTTATCCTCAGCGGCTCCATCCCTTTTAATGAATTTCCCAATAATTAAACCTGTCAACTTTCCAAGACTAGATTTCCTCCAGAATTTAAGAGGCAAGCCAGAGAGTCGAAGCCAGACAGGGACAAATTTGATACGTTCCTTCAATAAACTACAAGACTCAGTCCATGGTTTGACAACTAAAGGTTTGTTATCATACATGGGAAAGCCCTGTTGTAACTCAAGATTCTGACAATCCTTCGTAGGGAACCTAACTCAAAAGCCACCATTGGGTAGAAAAGAGATCTTATCAAACTTGTATACTCCCCATAGCTTCGCAACAAAACCAGATAACAATTCCCTGGGAGGATTACCGCCAAGGACATAACAAACCACAACAGTATCCCAAAACTTAATCTTCTAGATTTTCCTGTGTGAGCTGTAACAACGTCGTAGAAGTAGAAGACACAGAAGTCGAACCCTTAGAAGGAGAGGGACGCTTACCTGTCACTTCCGTCCAACCTAAGTCGTCATCCTCTTGCTCTGAGGTAACACTCACTGGTTCCACAACAATTTGCGAGAGATTGATTTTAGGAATACCCACAACTTCACTCATAGCCTTTATCTTCCTCGCATCCCCCGATTGAGGACGATCAGTATCTTGAGACGATTCCGCAGAATCCATATCTAAATTAAGATCAGAGCAATGAGAATAAGAAAGCCCGAGTTTAGCCCTAGATCGAATCGTATTTTTTTATTTTTAATTTGGAGTTTTTTGACCATTTTTCTTGCCATTGTGCAATCAAAACCCTAGAGAGAAGGCAGAGAAACCTCTCTCTAAAATCCCCATAGTTTTTAGCCTTTGAAATCTTTGTCTTTTAGATTCCTATTGATTCTCGGCAAGCTCTAACAATTTATCATGCTCCGTAACTCTAACTTCGGATAACTCTTGGAACCGTGTTGGTTTTATGCCAACAATCATGTTAAAGTGGGCTAAGTGGAAATATATGGGCTAAGGGTGGTTTTAGGCCATTTACATGATTTCTCGGGGAATAGGCGTAAAAAAGTCGTTAATTATAACATTGCCAATTTTCATTTAATCATTAAATTTGAGCCTCGTCATCGGGTACCCATAAGGCTAGTAGACAATTTTGAGATGTCTACAAAAACCCCTACTTTAACCGAGTCTGAGTAAGACGAAGGTCAAAGTAGTCCGGTCGGGACAGATAAAGGATAAGAAATGTACCCGGGCCTCTTATATTACTTGTGTGCAGTAGCTGGATCTAGATATTGTCAATCATAAAACTTTGTTTCATAACCTGACTTGAAACTGGCATAGCAAAACTTTTTTTTGCCGGTCCGGAATCTGGATCTGGTATAACGAAACTTTATTTCGTTAATCTAGAAACAATTGGTGTAGCGAAACTTTGTTTCACTAGCTGGAATCTGGAAACTGGTATAGCTAAACTTTGTTAGCTGGTCTGGAAACTGGTATAGGTAAACTTTGTTTATTTAGTCTCGAATCCGGTTAAGTAAAACTTTGTTTCCCTTAAGAATTAACCTGCAAAATCTGATTTCACAAGCTCGAATACGTGTTATGGCCCACCGACCGAGAAATTCAAAATTTTATTTTGAAAAAGGGATTAGAATGTAAAATCTGATATTACAAACTAAGACTTGCAAAATTTTATTTCGCAAAAAGGCGAGCTCAAAATATTTTATTTTAAGAACTCAAACGCATGTCAGGGCTTGCCGACCAATTGATTTGAAAATTGCAAAATTTTATTTCGCTAAAAGGCAAGTTCAGAAAATTTTATTTTAATAACTCAAAATGCATGTCAGGGCCTGCCGACCAAGTTTAATTTCAAAGTTTTTTTTTCTGAAAAAAAGCTATATTTGAAATCTTAAATTTTATTTCACGAAACTGGCTAGAGAATTGCAAAATTTTATTTCGCAAAAAGTTTAGAGTGAAATTTTTCACAATCATTGACTTTAAAATTCGCAAAATTTTATTTTACGAGAAAAATGAGACTTTATGAGAAGCCCCACTTTGGATGAATCTGGAAGATGAATCAGAAAGTATTTGACTGAAGCAGTTAGTGACAAGTATATGACACCTAAAATGCAGATGCATGTCTTAGATATGAAGCATGTATGATAAATGCAAATGTTGTTTTCGAAAACATTTGAATTGAGATTTTTTTAAGAAGATTAAAAAAGATGGGGTCTGGCCCAAATATGATCCAAGTAGAAAAATTTGGACACTGCTACTCTGAAAGTAACTCCTAACAAATTCTCTAGTATGGAGAATAATTGTACCATTTTTATTTGACTTGTAAGTTTGAGTTATATTTATATGAGTGTTGCCCTCTTTAAAGTAACAAGCTCTACTAATTAACCAAAACTAATACCATAGAAATAAAATACTTTCATGATCGTATAAGTTTAGTGTACATCTCCCGAATTCTTAGATGCTAAACAAGGGTGATAAATGGATTGGAGTAGAAGAGGTTCTATGATGTTAGAAGACACCAGAGATCTGTGATCCTCTCTCACTCACCTAAATGAATGAAAAGATTGTCCCAAGAGGAATAGAGACAATTTAACTGTGGATTGACTCGTTTGAGAAAGGGAAAATGACTATGGAATTTGAATTGTAAATTTACGAGAAATGAAATATGACTACTCTGCAATTTCATTGCAAATTGGACTGAAAATTTTTGTGTTCTGAATTTTTGAGACTGGATTTGTATCTATTTGAGATCATATATTTTTGTCTTTGACTTTTTGAGACTTTTGTGACTGACTTCGGATCCTAGATCATATTTTTTGTCTTTGACTTTTTGAGACTTCTGTCACTATTGTTAATTGCAACTTTGACTGGAATTTTCCTTGAGTTGTGACAGTCTTCGGCGTGAGTATTTTTGAGCTTGTATTGGTACTTGTATTCACATCTTAAGTTAATTCTAAGGGACTAGTGGCCACCACTCTTGTTTTAACAACATGGAGTGCGCGCTTCCGTGTCTTATTTGGTAAGTTTGGGCATGGGTGTACTAGGAATCTGGTTTAATATTTTTGAGCTAATTTTCTAGCATCAACGGGAATGGAAGACAATATTTGGACAATTGATCGGCCATATGAAATATAGGAAATTTGATAAATGATCAATCATATGAATTTGTGCTCAACTAGTAGTCATATTGAATATGGAAATTTTGACGAATCAGGTAGAAAGCTGGAGTCTCCAAACCTAGAGGTCACCTAAAGACGCCACGAATAAGGAATTTTTCACACCACAGTAGATGGAAAAGATGGTAAAATGCACGCCCTTGTTTAGGCTGATTCTAAGAGGCCGATTGATCTACACTAAAGAGATACGCCCTAAAGTATTTCACGTCTATTTTACTAGTTAAGGGTAAAACGTAGAACACCTGACTGATAAAAATGACATATGCTTTTATTTTTTATTTTTTATGCAACTCAAAAAGGACTAGGATGATCCTAACTTAATTAGACACTGTAAGCTACATGTTATTTGGTAATGTCAACAACAGAGTTATGAGACTGATTGTAAGAGTGATTTATCTTGTTTTATTGTCATTTTTATGATGATTCTCTTCTTTTTTTAGACCGGTTGACATGACTTTAAAATAAAAAATCTGGGAGAGATTTTTAGAAATTGATGGAAAGACTCGATGTGTGATGATTAATATACGGTTTCGACATGGACCACAAATGAGTTAAAAAAAAATAAAAGATGAAAAATTTTCAAGGAAAAAAAAAGTAAGACCCCTTTTATAAGAAAAAAAAACAAGATAATTTAAAAATATTATATGTACATGATCAATATTAATGCAAATGATGCATGATCCTATTGTGTAGTAAGGCCTGTAGAAACCTATAATAGTTAACTGTTGATTCATTTTTTTTTTTTTTTGTGCAAATTATACTTACAATTATCAATGATATACATGCAAAGGTCGCCTAATTGTGATGTGGATGAATGTTGGACTATGCAATTATTAGAAGATGCATGTTATGATTGTACGTATATACAAAGAGTGACTCATAGGTGAGAAACTACATGCAAAAATTTGTGACTAACATAAACTGGATTTTAATTATTCATGTAAGGCTTATGCGTTATTGTTTGGGCCAAATTCTGTATATTGAGCCAGTAGGGGATTAGGCCTATTAGAACTTGTATGAAGAGTTGGGCCAAGAAAACTAATGGCCACGAGGAGCCCACGCGCTAAAGATAGTCAGGGAGATCTTAGGGAGATTTTAGGGAGATCAGGGAGAATAGAGTCCTTGACAGCAAATTATGGAAAGAAGCCTAGTAAGATCCGAATATAGGTTTTCTTGCCGTGCAAGGGAACTAGACTTTGTTAGGGTTTTTGCCCTATAAATAGTCAAGGAGAAGGAGGAGAAAGATCATTGAAGAATCGAGATACCAACATAACACATTGTGCTAGCTAGATTATCGTGCCATCTCCTTTGTACTTGTTCTCATATTAAAAGCTAGTGCAATCATTGGAAGGGTATTGTCCCTTCCCGCGGTCGTTTCCCACATTGGGTTTTCCGAGTCACCAAATCTCCTGTGTCAATCCTTATCTACGTCTTTATTTCCTATACTCGGCATTCACATTAACAAAATAATTCACACACAACGCATAAGACCACTTGGACCCAACTTAACCTAATTCGGTAGAAAAATACCAAAACAGTTTGGTGCCCACCGTGGGGCATTGTGGTCGTCATCGTTAGTTACTCAAATATAGAATGGACAAACAAACACCACCAGCCAGGTCAGGAAGTAGTCAGCCGCTGATACCATCGAATCCCATCCAGAATCCAGCATCAACGACTCAAACTTAGGCACCCGGACACACATCAAGACCACACCCGTTGCAAAAGTCACCCTACCTCCCAGAACTCATGTCGTAGCGACACATTCCAAATCAGATAAGGGACCTGGAAGCTTGAATCTCACCCCACTGCCAAGTCTAACACGGACCTTACTTAGTGGCATGGAAAATTTGCAGAAAGCAATGGAAAGCATGCGGGAAGATCAAAGGAAAGCGGAAACTCAAGCAAAAAGGAGGAACATGGAGCTCTGGGCACAGATAGACATCCTGAAGCAGCAATCAAGCACACCAGTAAGCACGGAGGGTGGGGACCAGACCCCAGTAGTGGACCTCATACAGGGGGCATCGGGCAGCAGGAATCAACCACGGCAGATTCCAGCCGAGTTAGTAACCAGATTAGATCTGACAGCAGTGTCGACAGGAGAGAGGATAGTTGTAATACCCCTAATATTTTAAACCTATTTTAATAATTTATTTAAAACTCAATAAAATAAAAATAAGTAAATAAATAAATAAAAATTGGGAAATTGGAAACTTAAAACACAGGCCATCCATTGAAGCGGTGCCTTTTGTTTTTTTCTTTACCCAGAAGTATTCCTTTTAAACTTTTCCCTAATTGTGGCCTTCAAGAACCCTTTAGTCTTCTCTTACTTATGGATGTCTTGATTCATCCTTTTATGGATCTTACACAATTTCATCTCTAGAAAAGTTAGTCTTGTCTATCATCACCATTATTTTATGAGAATAGAACTTTGATTGTCGTATTGCTCTCTTGGTTTTCCGCAAGTTGGTATGATGTTTTGTACTCATACGAATTATCAATTTTAACTATCCACCTCTTAATTTGTGAGTTGTGTGGGTCGATTTCAGAGCAACTTGCAAGTAGATATTGGATGGGGCTCGTGAATTAAGGTAACACAATTCTGTCAATCCTATTATTATATTGTTGTTCAGGATTGCTTGATTATATGTTATTTCTTTGTATTCATCGATTTTGATAATCAAGATGATTATTTGAAATAGCCGTAGCCGTGATTGTTGATTTTATTGGTAGCTATAATATTTTATTTTCTATACAAATAGTATTTTAACAGTGAGATTGCTAGTTATTAATTTTCATATTGTTAAGCTAAATGTTGGGAATATGGATTAATGATAAGCACATAATTAATGATGAGTGCATGAGAATTGGGTAGTTTGTATGAAGACGGCTCGAGAGTTGGCCGATTTGTTGTATGGTTCAAAGTGAAGTTGGTAGATTTTTGGTGTTAGTCATGGATTACGTCAAAGCTAACCAAATTTAATGTTTATAGCTTACTGCAATTCATCTAAGTTCTATAGGAGTATTGAATATGTGGAGCATAAAGCTTAGTATATATGTTGGGATCATGTTATGAAAGAACGGGCTCTGAGGTTGGTTGAGGGACATTAGCCAACAAGAATTTCACGAGGATAAATTGTACATGATATACTTAGTGATAGATTTAGAAGATGGTCCTGTTAGGTTACACGAGAATTGTTCTTTGGGTCTGAGGTTGAGAATGGATCATTTCGTATTGAATTTATTTTTACGTATTGTATTTAAATTGTTGCGTTCTTTGATAGCAATTCATGAGTGAGGTGAGTACCTGGGAGTTTATGTGGTGGAATTTGTTTTCCTATAAGATGATAATTATCGTTATTAGTATAATACCGGTAGTGATAATTATACTTTGTCATTTTTCCTGAGATGGGTTTAGTTTGTTTGCGGGTATGTGGAGATGAAATTAGAGTTCAGAGAGTGTTGGTTTTGTAAGGCAAAAAGAAAATTGTAGGCTTAAGGAGGTAGGCTTTTGAGGACTCATTGTACAATGAATCTTAAGGATGACTTATTAATGTCAATTATCTATGAGATTGAGATGGATCAGAATTAGTGCGTGCACAAGTGTAACCTTTTCTTGATATTTTGTCAAAGTGATAAGGCCATATTTCCAACGATTATTATCTTGACATTGTGTCTTATAACAAGTTCTCTTAATGTTCTCATATTATGTCATTATTGTCAACATTGACTCGTGGGTGAGGGGAGTTATTTAACCCGAAGTTTGAGTAGTTCTCAAAAAGGATATTTGACAATATGAATATTGATATTAAGATTGGTATTGAGATATGGGGCCTTTCTACCATTTTGTTTTGAGGTCCATGTGTGACCATGGTATTACTATGGAGACGAGTTTTATGATTAAGACCTATATTGAGATTTAAATATTGTTATGCGGCCTTAGAGTTAGTACACTTGAACGTCACTTGAACTCAGTCCTTGTCCTGGGCTTAGGGGCGATGATACGGTACTTGATTCTCTTATGTGTATTAGTTAAATTAGCAGTAGTCATTTTTGTTTTGGTTATATTGTGCTTGTCATAATGTGATGATGACTATTTAAAGTGTTGATTAAGGATTAATAAAAGGATAACCATAATACTATAGACGCGGAGTTTATAGAAGATAGAAGTCTGCTAACGGTCTAATTTTCACTGCGAAGGTAAGGGACTTCACCCTTTGGCTAATAGATATATTAAATTGTGAACCTCAATCCTATATTTATTCTACAATATCATCCAAAGTAAGCTAAGTAAGTTCTCGAGTTATAATATTTTGAAATAGTTATTCGTTTGATGTAATGTGGCAACTCAACTATGTTCCGTAATTTTACAACTTTATTTAGCGTATCCGCTAAATTCAAAGTCATAAGACTAATAGATTATAGATTGGCTCATAACCCGCAGTGGCGAGCCGGATATTTAATTGCCGATGATTATAGTTTCGCTCATAACCCGCAGCGGCGAACCGAGCATTTAAAATGCCGAGGATTATAGTTGGCTCATGTTTTGTCCATATTTTGCGCAAGCCTGTAAATATGACCAAGGTAGAATAGTATGGGAGTTAACTAGTATTATCCTATTTCGATATTATCGTGATCATGCCTAGGCAGGATTGATTATAATATAAGTGGAAACGAGTGTAAATGTAATAAACGATATAAGAAAACATGACACAATGATTTATACGTGGAAAACCCTTGAATGGGAAAAAAACCATGGGCACCAAGCCAGGAGAAGATTTCACTATGTAATTGGGAGAATATAAGAGTGATAATGATAATGCTTGTAATGTAATCTCTAAGTATTGTTTAGCTCGTAGTATGATTCTTGTGTAGGATGTGTTGTGTATGTTAGAATATGCCTTGTTTTGCCAAATGATCTTCAAATGCTCCTTATATAGGCAGGCTGAATGGCTGCCAAATCTTTGTACTTAATGCTGAATATTCCTCCTTAATTGTTGTCTTTATTGCGCATTAATGTCTATTAATGTTCCCTCTTTATGACAGAATCTTCACCATTAATATGCTCTTAATTACCATATTAATGTGGTAATAATCTTATATATAATTATCCGACTTGGTCAAATGTTGACCTTACACTTGACCGTTGTCCTCTCCGGCCTGGTGCCTGTCTCCTTACACCCTGATAGCCTGACGTCCTGATACCCTGATGGCTTGACGTCCTGACACCCTGATTGTCAGGCCAGGGTTGAACTTGATCCTGAAGATGACGTGGGATTCTAGGCTCATCAGCTGGTGCCAAACTTGGACTACCCTGACGGACCTGCCCTGATCGTCAGGCCAGGGTAGAATTCTATCCTGTCAGTAGTGCGAAATTCCAGGCCCAACAATTGCCCCTTATCTCCTTATTATCGTTGGGTCAGGACAGAAATAAGGAGATAACCTTCTCTTGCACAGTTCATCATTAAGAAAACGTCTAGTTGCAGTAAATCTCAATCTTTACCGTCTATAAATAATTTCTTCACTTCATGCTTTACTATCCATCAAAACTTGATCAATTCCTCTAAATTTCTCTCAATCTTTCTTCCATCTTTATCTTCAACCTTCGTCTATTTTCCTTGTAATTACCAGAAAATCTAACCATGGTTGTAAAAAGATAATCAACCAGTGTTGCTGTTGCTCTTGGCACACCTTTCGTCCCAAACTCTGAAAATATGCCTGAATTTTCTGGAAATCAACCCATCGCATTTAGAGATGTATCCGTTGCTCTAGCTGTTTGATAAGGTCACTATCTTCGCTGATCCTGATGTATGGATTCCTGAAAATTCTCCCATCCTTCTTTGTAGTTGACGATTAGCCGTCTAATAGTTATTATCCCTCTAAAAGGGTAACTTCTTTCTTGGCAATTCCTCTTATTGAGAGGTCCTAGCTATTCTGCTGCGGGGTGGAATGCTTTCTTCGTTGTTCGAAGGTTGGAGGCCTCTCAAGGTTCCTAAGCATGTTAAGGCTTCTGGTAGTAGGGCAGGGTAGAAGTGGTCTTGGGACTGAGGCTGATAAGCTGATTTATGTAATTGATGCCCCTGTCATTACTGCTCGCTATATTAAACATGTTACCCTGTACGTATGATTCAATCATGTAGCCTGCGTATAATTGGCTTGGCTTGTTTTTGCCCCATCATATGAATCGGTAAAGTTTGCTTTTTTATCAAGTGTATTCGCGGAGTGTGTGAGTCAATGTTCATTGCTGCGACAATGCAGGGTAAGACAAGGATTATATTGGAAAAGTATCCTGAGCTGATGAAGGCTAGTATGTTTCTTGAGAAAGAGGAATTATGCTGCTCGGTCAGGCGAGGAATAATTTCTGATCGGTGTTAGTATCTAGCCCTGACAAGAGGAATGTCATTCCCAGCAATAATGTCAAATAATGGTATTTTATCCAACCAAGGAGAATGTCCTTGGTGGAATCATTAATCATATTGTACATTGGCCCGGAGGAATGTCCTTGTAAAGACAATTTTATATTTTATTGGTCCTAGTCAGGGAGATTATCCCTGATAGGATAGATATACATTTTGCTACCTTTGCTCCAGAGGGTAAGGGTTTTGTTAATGATATAAAGATCGTCTTTCAGGCTTGCTTTGTTTAATCCCGTCATTCTTTTCAAACCTGTTAACCTGTTTTCTTTAAACCTGTTAACTTGTCTTCTTTAGACCTGTGAACTTTGTTTTTCTAATTCCGAGGACCTGTCAAAATCTTTACTTTGTTAACCTGTAAGACATTTTTGAACTTGTCCTGTCATTTGAGCTATCGTGAGTAATTCAACCATGTATGGTTTTTGCCATAGTGGTTGAAGGGGTGGGAAAACCGGCCTATCAGGAGGGCTTATGTCCCCTGCCTAGCTGGAGGGCTTGGTATTCGGCCTCTCAGGAGGGCATTTAGACTAAGTGGTTGGGAGAGAACACCATTGCACGTGTCTTGCTGCGTCCAGCCGGTTGTAATCCGTGGCAGTAAACCTAGTCAGGTCAGGCAATTATTTCATGCCTGATTGGTCCTGACATTTACTGTATCTGGTAGTGGTTACGAACTCGTCAGGCACAGTCAAGTGCAAAGTTTTGTTTCAAAAATATATAGTAGGGTAGCCCTCAATCCTGAATATTTATGCATATAGACATTTATCATGTATAATTGTTCAGGATTCAAGTAAAACAAATTTGGTTAGAACATCCAGCATGTAAAACGCAAACAAGTAGGCAAGAAAAGAATGCACATTGTCACGTAACATGTTCAATAAAGGCACGACATAGCACACATTCAGATAAATAAGTTTGGAATTTTTACCTAGAACATGCGGGGCAGATATTGCCACAAGTATGATTGTGCTTTTAGGTGGATGACATTCCAAGATATTGGAATCATGTCTCCTTGTAGTGTTTGTGGCATGTAAGGTTCTTCAATCTGCTGGGTTTAGGCTGATATTTGTTTCAAAGATATTCAAACCATATCTACATGGATTTTAAGCAGGGATGGCTTCTTCATAACCATAAACCAATGAATAACGAGTTTGGCCAGGTTGGCAATTTTTTTTTTTTTTTTTTTTTTACGACCACCTTTTCGTTTAATTCAGCTTGACCATTTGCTTTAGGGTAGCCATGCCCCGGTCCACAAATGGCTAGGGTGTAAAGATTGGATGCAATAACTTAGACGGTTGATGAATAGTCGGAGCATGTTTATGGCAGGCTTCACATTTCATGTTGTAGTCCGGGCTGTCAGCCCTCAGGGTTGGCCAATAATAACCAGTCTTGAAAACTTTGCTTTGCTTCATGTGGTATGAGAAATCTCAAGTATGGTCCGACCTGAAATCTTTTAAACAAATTATCATTGATGATAAAATAGGTAGAAGCTCTAATTCTAAATGATCTAGCGGATGCCCGGCACGAGGTAGTATATCTCGCAGAACCAATCATGATAAGGCTTAATCTATGAATCATTGTCGTATTGACATGTGGTTCACCTATTTAGGCTTGCGATGGCAGGTTCAAATAAATGCAGAATAGGTACCTTGTTTAAAAATTGCAGGGGTGAAGTTTGAATCAAGGCTGGCCAAAGCATCAGCCTAGATATTCAGGTCTCTAGGTATTTGTTCAATATCAAATGAATGAAACTTAGCCCAAAGTTTTTAACGTATTCTAAACATAAAATTTATTTTGAATCCTTTGCTGCATAAATTTCTTTTATTTGATTTGCAATTAAAAGTGGATCAGTTTTTACCTTTAGGTTTCGAACACCGAGGTCTAGACATACCTTTAATCCTACTATTAGAGCTTCATATTCTGCTTCATTGTTCGTAGCTTTGAACTCACAGCTTATAGCCTGAGCTATCACGTCTCCCTGTGGTGATTTAAGTACTAACCCTAACCTTGTTCCCCTGGCATTGGATGCCCCATCTATGAACAAGGTCCATTCTTGGTCTGGGGTTTTATTTTCTAATTGGTTGACCTCTTTTTTTAGGTCAGGTTCCAGGTTAGGGCTGAAATCAGTCACAGAGTCTGCTAAGGCTTGTGATTTGATCCTTGTTCTGGGTTCAAAGGTAATATCATAGGTACTAAGCTGGGCTGACCATTTGGCCACCCTGCCTGTCGGTTTAGACTTATGCAGGATAGATTTTATGGGTAGGTTAGTCTTAACTAATATAGGGTGACACTCAAAATAAGGATGCAGCTTAGTACAGGACATAATTAAAGCTAAAACATATCTTTCAAGTAATACATACCTCATTTCAGCATCTAGTGGACTTTTACTTACATTGTAGACAAGATGTTGCTGACCTTCCTGTACTCTAACTAGGCACTGACAGTAGTGTCAACGAGAAAGAGATAAATCGGCAGGGGTTTTCCTTTGCCTGGCTTGGCCAGTAAAAATGGAGACGATGATAAATATAGCTTCTAATCCTTGAATAATGTTGCCTCGTATTCAGGAGTTTTTTTACTTCCTCGTAGATGTTTATATTTCTTTCAGGGGTAGATTTGTGTTGTTTCTGCCGCACAGACTTCAAAGATGTATCAATATTGAGCCTATAGGTGATAACATCAGCATATACTCCAATTTTATCAAAATGAGATCAAGCAAAGCCATATATATATGTATATATTTATCTCTTTTTTTTTAGAAACTTACTAATTCAGGCCTGACAGAATTAGGGGAGTGAGATCTTATTAGGACATGCATGTCAGGGTACTCATACCTGATCTATTTCCATGCAGGATGATGCTACACAAGTGCCCCTAACTGGGTGCTGTAATTTCTAGGTGAGAAACTTACCCGACTCGGAAGGCTTTAAGGTTTCAAAATAACGATCCGGGGGCTAATTTTTGTTGTGTCGAGAATCCGGCTGTCGATTTGGATATCCTTGACTGGTTTTGGTAATTGGAACTCCAGTATTGCTTTAATCTGTTCTTGACTGACTGTTATGTCTCCTTTGGTCATCATGTAACTCATAAACTTACCACATATCACATAAAGTTGCATTTTGCAGGACCGAAATATCTTACAAGGATATCACAAGTAGCTTATAAATGATACACATGAATTATAAAGCATAACCATGTTAACTAGCAGGCTAGGATAGATTATGTGTCCAAAGGTTCATGTTGTATAATGTGTGTAACATGTTAATATTAAAAATTCTATTGATCATAGGTTCTAACATCGTGCTAGACATGCTTGATATATAATAAGGAAAAGTTAATGAGTAATCATGTAAGGATTCATAACAATAATATGATAATAGATCTAAGCATATCAGGATCGATGAGTCAGGTTAGGTTGATTCATTTTTCAAGAAGTCAATCAGGTCAGGGTTGGTCAATTTATTTTTCCATGATCAGTCAGGTTAGGTTAGGCTTGACTAACCCTGGCATATCTGGACAGCCCAAAAACTATCAATGTAACATGATCACTTAAAAAGTATTTGATTCGTATCTACCTTGCAATATGTGGTATGATGACATATTTATTTAAACGTTATGCAAAGAATAACAACTTACCATTGCATGAGTACTTGAATACCTTTATGATTTTTGCGCTATGGCGGTAGAAGGACTGGCCTGACCTGACCAAATCTTACAAATAATCAGGCTAGCATTCCCTTCTGTGAAAGGACTGACCTGTCCTGACCAGATCTTAAGAATAATCAGGTTTTGGCATAACTGTTCAGGGTTGAACTGAATGTTCAGGCTTGAAATGATGATCAGGCCTGCACTGATAGTATTCATAACTGACTTGGAAGCCTGTTTCGGTCGGGACTAAGTTTTCCAGCCAGGCTCGAATTCTTTGAAGTTTAAGGTTACATTTCCTAAAAACATCAAATTATTATAATTAGGAAAATTCACCGTAGAATAAAAGGAAGTACCAAAATTTTAAGATATATTTCTTATACTTTGCAAAACATGTATTAGGTATAGGAAAAACTTATCTTTGAATTTCTTTGGTGACAAATATGCCCTAGAATTCTCCTTAGGCAACACCGGAGGTTGTAACACTTATGATCGTTGGAAGGACTTTTGACTGGTTTTAGTAATTTTTCCCTCGGGTCTAGCATTTCTTCGTTCCAAACGAGGGTTATAAAAAACCATTTTACCAATTTTTCTCAAGGCTCTCAAACTTGTGACAAGGAAAAAACTTGTGAACATTTTTGTAGGATTAATAAACTAGTTGCCCCACGGTGGGCGCCAATTGTTTTGTCCATATTTTGCGCAAGGCTGTAAATATGACCAAGGTAGAATAGTATGGGGGTTAACTAGTATTATCCTGTTTCGATATTATCGTGATCATGCCTAGGCAGGATTGATTATAATATAAGTGGAAACGAATGAAATGTAATAAACGATATAAGAAAACATGACACAATGATTTATACGTGGAAAACCCTTGAATAGGAAAAAACCACGGGCACCAAGCCAAGAGAGGATTTCACTATGTAATTGGGAGAATATAAGAGTGATAATGATGATGCTTGTAATGTAATCTCTAAGTATTGTTTAGCTCGTAGTATGATTCTTGTGTAGGATGTGTTGTGTATGTTAGAATATGCCTTGTCTTGCCAAATGATCTTCAAATGCTCCTTATATAGGCAGGCTGAATGGCTGCCAAAGTACTTAATGCTGAATATTCTTCCTTAATTATTGTCTTTATTGCGCATTAATGCCTACTAATGCTCCCTCTTTATGACAGACTCTTCACCATTAATATGCTCTTAATTACCATATTAATGTGGTAATAATCTTATATATAATTATCTGACTTGGTTAAATGTTAACCTTACACTTGACCGTTGTCCTCTCCGGCTTGGTGCCTGTCTCCTGACACCCTGATAGCCTGACGTCCTGATACCCTGATGGCTTGACGTCCTGACACCCTGATTGTCAGGCCAGGGTTGAACTTGATCCTGAAGATGACGTGGGAGTCTAGGCTCATCAGCTGGTGCCAAACTTGGACTACCCTGACGGACCTGCCCTGATCGTCAGGCCAGGGTAGAATTCTATCCTGTCAGTAGTGCGAAATTCCAGGCCCAACAGCTCATAACCCGCAGTGCCGAGCCGGGAAATACAAAAATGCCTTTAGAGGATTATAGTTTTGCTCATAACCCGCAGTGGTGAGCCGGGCATACAAAAATGCCTATGGTAATCGTATGAGGTAGAGTGAATCCTACCTCAGCCATAGATACTCTTGTTAGGCGCTGACATGACATAGAGGTGTGCACATAAACTTTATAGCCAATTGTTTCTTGTTATCCTCTTAGTCTCAAGAAAGGAGGTAAAGTTTCTTGTAGTGTTTCGGCATTGATTCAAAGTATTAGTTTGTCAGTTTATCGTATGAATTATAAAGTGTAAACCTTTGTTAGTGATCCTCTCTTGGAATTTAGATCATAGGTAATTCGTATATGTTCAGCAAGGTTTTGACCTTGGAATTAGTAACTGAGATTAGTTGCCTAAGTTAGGACGAGTTTTGGTTAAATTGTGGAGCTATAAGTATAATGTCGCTTTTGATAATTATGTAAATGGTAATAGATACTTAGAAGCACTTGCGTGTTTGTACAATATGGAGTATGTGTTAAAACAAGGGAAAAAATGTTTTATTAAGGTGGTTGTTGTAGCACTTGAATTGTCTTATATAGACAAATTTAGTTCCTTTGCTTTATCATTGGAAATACTAAATAAAAGAATTCTAGTTTTCCTTTCCTTTTTTTTGTTCTAATACTTAAATTGCTAGAGGCTCCTTATATTGAGGTAGTGTCTATTACTCATCTACTTAGCTCCAAGCTGACGTTTTTTCTCCCTTCTGGGCTACTCATCATGGGGGTAGTTTCTTTTTGTCTTCTTATTTTATTTTCAGGTGACTTCTGCTGTAGTTCAAAAAGATTTGATTTCGAGTCAAGATTTTATTTAAAGTTTAGTAAAAGTTTTATTTCATTTTCTACCTTGTATATTTTATTTTAAACATTTGTAAGAAGAAACTTTGTATATTAATTATAATATCTCTGTATTTCGGTACGTATTTTTTTATGTGAAAGTTAGTTTTAATTTAGCCGAAAATCAGGGGTGTTAAGATTGGTATCAGAGCGGGTTTCTTTCTTTTTTTTTTTGAAAAAAGAACAGTTCATTAATAGAACGCCATACGACACTTACAAAGAATAAGTATAATCGAAAACAAATCTAATGGAAACCAAAGAAAAATAATTTTCTTATAAACTAGGGATCTCGAAACAGCATTTGACAATTCGGCTCGTCCTATTATCGCTATCTTCATGTAGCTTTTGAGGGGATCCTTCGTTTGATTTATGAGATACAATTTACCTCTAACTGGTTCCAAAGATCGTTGACAAATCACTTTTACCCTTTGAAAGAACACGCTGCCAACCATCAACGAACTACTCTTGACTATATTACTGATAAAACTAAAACCACGAATAATTGGAAAACCTCCAAAATAAGGGACGAAAAAACGATTCTCACCAAAAGGGAGACTTTTATTGAATAGAAGATAGGTATGCATGCTATTGATTAAAATTTGAAATAGTTTTGGGGCTTACCATCGATCGATTGATAATTGATGGGAGCCCATGTATAATTTGATGGAGGCTAGGGTTTTTTAGAGAGAGTTTTTTAGGAGGTTAAAACTTGATATGAGCGGGTTTCTTTCTTGATTAAGTGTTAAGATCATCATATCTTGGCATCACCAGTTTTATTTAGAAACGTTTCTTAAATTTTTGAGGAGTTATTTGTTTTGACCTGAGAACAATCGATTGTAATACCATTCAATTTCACAAAGTAAGTAATTAATGTTTTCTAAATTCGAACTTCGGGGACGAAGTTCCTTTTAAGGGGGGGGGGGGGGGCGGGGGGCGGATTGTAATACCCCTAGTATTTTAAACTTATTTTAATAATTTATTTAAATCTCAATAAAATAAAAATAAATAAATAAAAAAGTAAAAATTGGGAAATTGGAAACTTAAAACACTGGTCATCCATTGAAGCGGTGCCTTTTGTTTTTTACTTTACCCAGAAGTATTCCTTTTAAACTTTTCCCTAATTGTGGCCTTTAAGAACCCTTTAGTCGTCTCTTACTTATGGATGCCATGATTCATCCTTTTATGGATCTTGCACAATTTCATCTCTAAAAATGTTAGTCTTGTCTATCATCACCATTATTATATGAGAATAGAACTTTGATTGTCGTATTGCTCTCTTGGTTTTCCGCAAGTTGGTACAGTGTTTTGTACTCATACGAATCATCAATTTTAACTATCCACCTCTTAATTTGTGAGTTATGTGGGTCGATTTCAGAGCAACTTGCAAGTAGTTATTGGATGGGGCTCGCGAATTAAGGTAACACGATTCTGTCAATCCTATTATTATATTGTTGTTCAGGATTGCTTGATTATGTGTTATTTCTTTGTATTCATCGATTTTGATGATCAAGATGATTATTTAAAAAAGCCATAGCCGTGATTGTTGGTTTTATTGGTAGCTATAATATTTTGTTTTCTATACAAATAGTATTTTACAGTGAGTTGGCTAGTTATTGATTTTCGTATTGTTAAGCTAAATGTTGGGAATATGGATTAATGATGAGCGCATAATTAATGATGAGTGCATGAGAATTGGGTAGTTTGTATGAAGACGGCTCGAGAGTTGGCCGATTTGTTGTATGGTTCAAAGTGAAGTTGGTAGATTGTTGGTGTTAGCCATGGATTACGTCAAAGCTAACCAAATTTAGTGTTTATAGCTTACTGCCATTCATCTAAGTTCTATAGGATTATTGAATATGTGGAGTATAAAGCTTAGTATATATGTTGGGATCATGTTATGAAAGAACGGGCTCTGAGGTAGTATAATTATAGTTGGTTAAGGGACATTAGCCAACAAGAATTTCGTGAGGATAAATTGTACATTATATACTTAGTGACATATTTATAAGATGGTCCTGTTAGGTTACACGAGAATTGTTCTTTGGGTCTGAAGTTGAGAATGGATCATTTCGTATTGAATTTATTTTTACGTATTGTATTTAAATTGTTGTTTTCTTTGACCGCAATTCATGAGTGAGGTGAGTACCTGGGAGTTTATGTGGTGGAATTTGTTTTCCTATAAAATGAAAATTGTCGTTATTAGTATAATACCGGTAGTGATAATTATACTTTGTCATTTTTCCTGAGATGGGTTTAGTTTGTTTGCGGGTATGTGGAGATGAAATTAGAGTTCAGGGAGTGTTGGTTTTGCAAGGCAAAAAGAAAATTGTAGGCTTAAGGAGGTAGGCTTTTGAGGTGTCATTGTACAATGAATCTTAAGGATGACTTATTAATGTCAATTATCTATGAGATTGAGATGGATCGGAATTAGTGCGTGCACAAGTGTACCTATTTCTTGATATTTTGTCAAAGTGATAAGGCCATATTTCCAACGATTATTATCTTGACATTGTGTATTATAACAAGTTCTCGTAATGTTCTCATATTGTGTCATTATTGTCAACCTTGACTCGTGGGTGAGGGGAGTTATTTAACCCGAAGTTTGAGTAGTTCTCAAAAAGGATATTTGACAATATGAATATTAATATTAAGATTGGTATTGAGATATGGGACCTTTATACCATTTTGTTTTGAGGTCCATGTGTGACCATGGTATTACTATTGAGACCAGTTTTATGATTAAGACCTATATTGAGATTTAAATATTGTTTTGCGGCTTTAGCGTCATTACACTTGAACGTCACTTGAACTCAGTCCTTGTCCTAGGCTTAGGGGCGACGATAAGGTACTTGGTTCTCTTATGTGTATTAGTTAAATTAGCAGTAGTCATTTTTCTTTTGGTTATATTGTGCTTGTCAGAAAGTGATGATGACTATTTGAAGTGTTGATTAAGGATTAATAAAAGGATAACCATAATACTATAGACGCGGAGTTTATAGAAGATAGAAGCTCTGTTAACGGTCTTATTTTCACTGCGAAGGTAAGCGACTTCACCCTTTTGCTAATAGATATATTAAATTGTGAATCTCAATCCTATATTTATTCTACAATATCATCCAAAGTAAGCTAAGTAAGTTCTCGAGTTATAATATTTTGAAATAGTTATTCATTTGATGTAATATGGCAACTCAACTATGTTCCGTAATTTTACAACTGTATTTAGCGTATCCGCTAAATTCAAAGTCATAAGACTAAAAGATTATAGATTGGCTCATGACCCGCAGTGGCGAGCCGGATATTTAATTTCCGATTATTATAGTTCCGCTCATAACCCGCAGCGGCGAGCCGAGCATTTAAAATGCCGAGGATTATAAGGCTCATAACCCGCAGTGGCGACCCGGGAAATACAAAAATGCCTTTAGAGGATTATAGTTTTGCTCATAACCCGCAGTGGCGAGCCGTGCAGAGTGGAGTCACTTGCGGGAGTGGCTTCACGCCCTTGATTCGCCTTATGTGGAACCCGCCACAGAAGGGATGTGCACATTAATGAACATGGGTTTATCGCTCGATGGAGATGAGCGGGGCTTAGGTGGGAACGGCTGCGGTCCCCCACTGGCGGTGTGGAGTATCTGTTGCGATGGGTACTCTAGCAGGACTACACACTTTAGTGTGTGGTCAGTTGTGTGGAGATTGATTATGGAGACTGGGGTTTGATGTGACGATCGAGTTGTTTAGCATTTGTTTTATTGTGATTTGTGTTGTGTAATTAGTACTGACCCCGTTTAATTGTTTTAAAAAATGTGGTGATCCATTCGGGCATGGTGAGAAGTTATTGAGAAGGTTTGATATGATGCATATGGGCTAGCTGGGATGAGTCATCACTTACAGTTAGAAGAGTCTTCCGCTGTGTCAGACGATGTCCTTTAGTTATTCAGTTTTGTTAGCAGACAGTTTTGGTTTGGTTGTATTTCATTTAACAATTTTGGTTTGAGACATGTAATCACTTAACTATATTTAGTTTTAAAGTACGTTTCTTATTGTCTTATGATTATCATTGCCTCGGGTAACCGAGATGGTGACGTTCCTATACCTGAGTGGTCCTGGTAAGGCACTTGGAGTATGGGGGTGTCACATATCCACCCCATAGTGTACCGGTTAAGACAATAGGATCTCAATTTTAAATGAGGGCGCGTACTCATCCAAAGCCGACCTCCTATTGTATTTATGTCAGTTTCATTTTATTAGACACTGCTAGGTTCATTTTGGTTCATTGGTTCAGGTTCTAAAACTGTCGCTCTAATCCAACTTTGTAACACCCACTCTTACCCGGCTAAGGTAATCGGGTATGTCACCATCTCGGTTTCCCGAGGCAGTGAATCGGAACTCCAATAAAGCAACATTGTATATAATTAACATATTAAATGAACTACAGAAATGAATAAATGAATAATATAAAGTGATTTCTATATGATACAACTTACTAAGGTCTATATCGTCTATTATGTGACTATGCATCTCGACTCCAAATATCCATTGCGCGACCCATATCCCGATCATAGTCATATCTAAACCTGTACTTCAAACTACTCCCCATATGATCGAAAATATCATATAGATCATCACAGGCCACCCTAATTAAAGAAGGTGGCAATTTACACATAGCCACACATGTCAATTTCAATAATACAAACACTCACGGAAAGACATGTGAATATGAACATGCAAAGCAATAAGGAAACACACGAGTCACAATTCTCCATCCACCACAACTCCAGATCCATATAACACGGTGAGGGCATTGCAACACCGCCACCAAACAGCCGGACCGCAGCACGTAAAACAGGTACGCGGGACGCACCAGTGGTACCGAGCCCAGGCGTTAACCGGACCTTGCCAGACGTTGTGACACTACACGACTACACAAGTACCTCACCGTGATATATGGATCTAGAGTTGTGGTGGATGGAGACTTGTGACTCGTAATCGGACCCCTGGCAGACGTTGTGACACCACATGACTACACAAGTTCCTCCGTACTCAAGCCATAAACGTGCACGTCCTCCTTGGAGTAGGAAACTCTAAGGAGCGACCCAAGCGTAAGACAGTCTCCCGAACCACCTTACATCTCCTCAACAACCGCACAACATAACCACAACTCCACCAACAACCTCCAACATCCACCAACAATCACATGTACACAATATGTCAAGTGTAATGCTTTCATATGCATAACGATTACCAAATATGCCTTTTTCTCATGTATGATTAATGTCAAGTATGCCATGTATAAATATGCACCAACTACCATAATAATACCTCAAGATTCAATCCCCTATTAACATGTTATAATGCAGTTTCAACAATTACAACAATACTCTAAGACACAATTACCCAACCATATGTTATAATGCAAATCTAATTATCACTTAAGACTAACAAAAACAAGAATATCATATGTAAACATATAAGTAAGCATCCATATTACAAAAACCCAGTTGAGAAACCTTATGTTTTAGCAATATCCGTAAGCAACTCTAGACAACCAAGAATCCGTCGTCTCACAAAACCGTCTCATCCTACATAAATCATATAATTACCATCACAACATATCTTATACTCGTATATTATATAAAACCCCTTACTATTACCACTTTATTACACATAATATTAATTAAAAGCACTAATTAACATTACCCATGAAAACCCCCAAACGTTAGGGTTTGGTGAAAGAAATAGAAAAGGTGAGTTCTTGACATACAAGGTGAAAATTTGGAATAAGGAAGGTGCAAGATCTTCAAATCCAAGCTCACACAACATGGGAGAAGGCTAGGGAGAGTTCTATAGAGAACGGAGAGTGTTTGGAGGCTTTAGAGAGAGAGAGAGAGAGGGAGGGAGAAGGAAATGTTTTAGCGTTATGCGTATTTTAAATCCCGGCATAGTTTATATCGCCACTGAACAGGTCCACTCGATCGAGTGCCCGGGTCCACTCGGTCGAGTGCCCGGGCACTCGGCTGAGTACACTTCACTCGCTTGAGTATGGCTCATACTCGGCCGAGTGCCACCCACTCGGTCCACTGACACCACACTCGGTCTAGCATAACTCATTACTTAGCTCACGAGTAGCCTCTCGTGAAGTTCAAGGGTCCTCTCACTATTCCCAAGGTTCCTTTATAAGTCTCAAAAGATCTGAGTATTATAGTTTAGTTCTTGTGCCTCTGGACAAGCTTGCTTTATTGTGGACATTAGCTCTAGCCCTGAGGATGGCAAGCGGAAGGCTGATTTAGAACCTGGGAAACATCTGGCTAAAAGGGTGCACTTTACTGATGAGGGGATCATGGCTAGTGAGGTCCTTTCATTTCAGTTTGGTGGCGATATGGCAGGGCCAGAGTTCTCCAGGCTCCATTGTTCATCTGTTAACCTGTCTGACTTTCTTTTAAAGTCCAGTAAGGCTGCTCCGGGTCATGATCAGTTCTGCCCTTTCAAGGGGAATGCGTTTGCCAGATGTTGACATAGGCCTCCCGCGCCGCGCGCACCCGCGCGTTGTGAATGTTTAAGGCGGTGGCACTTCTCCCACGGAATCTTGGATAGCCAAAGCAGGTCATGGGCCGTTACCGATTTGTGAGGCATTGAAACTGGTGAGTGGTTGAATAAGCTTGCATTTGTGGAGTCGCCACCAATTTCTATGGAAAATTTGAACCGTTCGAATACTCGTGCCATGTCAAGACACAAAATAGTGATATGAACACTAAGAACTCGTTACCCTTACCATTCTATGTCTAGAATGACACTCGTGGATGCCAATGAACACAGATGTTCATAGAGAGCTGGAGTAAGGGGTGAGGGTACGTATTAGGAAGCTCTTTAATCGAACACCTAATCCCGCCCGCCTCGATAGCGGCCTCTACTAATGATTAGGGAAATCGTTCGTATTTGATATGTTGTCGATTATATGCATGCAATGCAACATCCACAGATTAATCCTAGCATGTGAATTAAACTTTGTCAGTTAACACGTAATTTAGCAATTAATAATGTCGAAGTTGTAATTTATATTAATTACATATGAAAAAGCAAATAAATAAACTATACATAAACAATACGATGAATAAACAACGATAATTGAAATTACAAAGGTTAAATTTATTTACGTCAAAAGTACACTTAAGACGGAATTTTGAAGATAAAAGAGAAAATAAAAGATGGAAATTAAAGTGACAAAATAAGTCAGGTTAAGGGTGATATTACGATTATTAGTTAATTAATCACGTAATTAAAGCTACGTCAAAGCGAGAACAAAAGTCCAGGAACAGAAATCATCTCAGAACAGGCGCAACATCTGCTGCGTCCCTTGGAAGAGGCGCAACTATTCCTGCGTCTGTTCTTGAGTTGAGCTCTGGCTGTGAAGTCAAAACCGCTATTTGTTAATGTTCATTGGTATAATTATGATTAATTATTGATGTTTAGACTCAAGTTGAAGTGGTTTAGCATATTAATTACATCTAGAACCATCATAAGAGTGATGAAAAACGGATTAAGACGAGTTAGAACGAGTTAGACTTATTAACGACGTCGGGATTACAAAAGAAACGAACTTGAAAATCGAATAAACTTGATAAACTGGAATTAAACAAGGAAATTATGTATCAAGGACGAATCCCCGAACTTGATATGAACAAATCGAGTTTCTAAAATCCGGGTTTGATTTAACGACGAAAACCCGCAAATATCGAATTATAAGGGATTTAAGTCGAGAATAAAACGTTACAATTAAGAGGAATTATTGAACATGATTTATGTACTGAAGAAAAGAAATAAAGTAAGAAAATAAAGCGAAAAGAACGAAACAGAGGAAACTCGAGGAAGAAGAAGAAGAGCAGGAGCAGCGGCAGCCTCTGGAAGAGGCGCCGCAAAAGCTGCGTTTCTTCTCGACGTCTGGTTACTGCTGTTTCGTAAAAACAGTTTGTAATAAAGGTTTATAAAATCGGTTTTAAATATACTTTTGACGTAAATCTTACATTAATGAGTGCAAAAAATAAAATACAATAAAAAAGATAGGATTTACACCCTCGGACTTACATGAATGACGAAACGAGATTGACTAAGTTAACGTTAGTGATTGCTCGACTCGAATGTATGGACAAAGTGCCCTCGTTGGAGGATTTTAGATTAAATTGATTGATATGTAGTGGTCAAATTAGTCGGTCATGCAACGTGACTGGTACTCAGAAAGATCTGAGCTTACGTGGTCGATTGATCAAGCACGTAGGCGTCGAATGCTTAGAGCAAGGTCTAGAATGCAAAGGGAGAAGAGAAGGACGGACACTCGCGTGAAAAATATGGAGACCGGAGGTCTCTATTTATACTAGAAAATGTGAAGACTTTTGGAATGACACAAACTTTAGAAAGCAATCACGAAAATATTCCGTAAACAGCAAAAACAGGTTGGAGAAGAGACGCAGCAGCTGTTGCGGTCCTTCCAAGAGGCGCAGCACCTGCTGCGTCATTTCCCGAGAAGTTTCCTCCTGCGGAAGAAAGATTTCCGCGTTTCTTTTAAGGAATTGCGGTAGATCTCTACTTCATTATTCCGTAAAATATGATATATGAGATATATTTTACCAAAATATATAAAATTAAATTATGGAATAAATATCTAGAATATTCTAGAACATTCCGACTTGGCATTTTAAACGGTTTCTTAGAAAATGAAGCGGTTTTTTACCGAGACTCTAAATGGACTCTAATTACTGTCAAAACGACCGTATCGGTGTGTAGATAACGACCAAGGGATAGACGCAAGTGTTTGAGCTATCACTTGACGATAAACTTACGGATTGTCATAAATCGTTCCGCGTACCAAACATGCGGCCCAATCATCACTGGGTTGTTGGCGGAAGATGCAGAAATGAGGCATCTACATAGGCCCCACTTTGACTGAAGCTTGGACAAGGCGAAAGTCAAATTATAGCCATCAGGTCAATCGAAGATTACAACCTGACGACTCTGGCGATGCGAAGCGGCTCAAGGGGACTGAACCAAGGACCTGTCGTCGGGAACATTTTAGAGTCCGTCGACTATCGGGGAGGGTCGTTTAAAGTGCATTAGACTACGTAAGGAAGCTTGCCAGCCATAAGAAGAAACAATACCTGGAGAATCTACCTGTCTCTGTCCTCAAACAAACTCTCGTTGGGGAAACATATAATGTCTTGATTGTTAATAGCAATACTATAAAATATCGCTGGAGAAGCATATATCGACGACTAGGAACATCTTGATCGTCGTGGAAGAAACCCTGAGTGAGCAATACTGCAAAATACTACTGCGCTTGGGAGAAATATGGATGACTCTGTCTGGATTGAATCATTTTCGGGAGATCTGCTTGTGTCTGCTTTCAAACACACTCCGCTTCTTGAGAAGTGCATCGGCTTTCATGAACTCTCACTCGGGATAAATGTATTGATAAAAAGTGTGTCTTAAACACCGTCGAGAAAAATAGAGAGGCTTGACTGATAATGGCGCATCCTAAGCACCGCTGAAAATCCGCTCGTTGTTACAAGCGAAATCCTGATAATAAAGGAATGAAATTTTGGCCGTCCGTTTTTGAAAAATAAATAATGCGGGTCTGGACGAAAAGAACGCTCAAAAGAACCATGTATAATATATAGGATGTTGGAGAAAAGGCGCACAAACTTGGTGATGTGAACATTATTTGCGCACATTTAGTCCCCTAATTGAGCCTATTTTGCATACTATTATAATATTCTATGGCCATTTTATCCGTCAAAACCTTCCTATTTGCTTTTCTAGCGCATTTCGTATGTTTTGTAGAAAAGGAGATAATAAGGCGGAAATTCCCGCCTTTCGTGCATATTTGGAAGCTTATTGATGATATTAGATGGACTAGTATGAAGAGGAGGTAAGAATGATGACCAAAGATGTAGGAATAAAGTGTATATAGAAGGCTCAAAGGGTTAAAAGCAAGGATGACGAAGAAGGAAGCCATTTATGAAGAAATTGCTCGGAACCCAAACCAAGAGTTGCTCCTTTGGCTCTGAAAGTATGCTATATGGAACGGCGTCGAAAAAACAAGTGATCTAGGCTTTTGAATCACTCCAATAGGAGTCCGGATGAGAAAATGACGTCCGTTTTACAATCCGAGCTCAAACAAAGAAGCTGTTCGCCAATCCGCGCGTCCCGAGGCAGAAGACGCCCGTCTTCCCCAGAAGACGCCCGTCTTCCCCAGAAGACGTCCGGGCAGAACCTCTAGAAGACGCCCGTCTTCCCCACAAGACGCCCGGGCAGCAGCTCCAGAAGACGCCCGTCTTCTCCCAAAGACGCCCGGGCAGAGACCACAGAATCCGCCCTCCCGTGCTAAAGACGCCCGGATTCCAAGGCAGACCATTTTCGTTTCTTCAAGCTTCAAGAAAGATGCCCATCCTTCCAAAAAGACCGGCGTTTCCTTAAGTAGGGACTTAATCGTCATTTAAGCCCTTAGTTAACCCTAATTCTTACACCTAATCCCCACTATATATACCCCATTTGTAATAATCAAACCATCAAGTTTTCATTAGGTTAATTCAATCCTTCTTTAGATTAGATTAGGAGTAGATTAGAATAGATTACTCTTTAATCTTTCCTCAAATCACACATTAATCTTTCCTTAATCATTGTTCAAGTTCATTATTGAGTAATTCAAGTTTATTATTGGGTAATTAGAAGATTATTGGGTTTATTGGGAGATTGACAACCTTCCATCAATCATCAAGTTCTTCTATTATTCTTTGCATTATTATTTTGGAATCTCCATAGGTATAATTCTCTTAATCTTTGTTTTAATTATTTTTAATCTTTCTTGCTTGTTCATCATGTTTGGCTTTGTTAGTATGATTGACAATCTTATTAACATGTTAAACTTGATCATGAGTGAGTAGTTACTTAGCTAGGATTAATGGGTAATTAGGGGAAATAAACATGGGGAATGATTCATGCTTAATCTAATATGCTTCCATGATTAATTTGCTTGCTTGTTGTGATTTCAACTTATGCACATGTTATGTTTGATGAAATGCTAAGCCTATGAATCCTTGCATTTACAACCATCACTTATCTTTTCAATGAGACTTGTAAGACATAAACCAACTCGAGTCTCATTAGACCATACATATAGTTGGATAGGGAGGATTAAGTCGACTTGTAGGTGTTGTACAATCTAATCGATTCGGCTCCGGGACCCAAACCTTCCTAGGATTGTAAGATATAAACCAACTCGATCCATCACAACAATAATTGCTTGCATCTAGTAGGAAACACGTTTGTATGATCAACACCATAAATCCCCTATGACCCCATGACATCCTAGTGCTTTTAGTCATTTGTTTACATTTCTTAGTTCATTGTTTGCTTTACTTTGTTACTTTCATTAGTTTAGAATACAACTACAAACCCCATCAATTGTGACACTAGCATAAATCGAGAGAGATAGACTTAGAACCCAAAGCACACCGTCCCATGGATCGACCTCGACTTACCGCTAACTAGTAGTTTGTTGAGAAATATAAATGTGTTGATTGGATGTGTGACGACCAACTCTTGTCCTATCACTTGGGCCCATAAATAACAAACTTATAACGGATTTTCGAATTTTGAGCTGGAAAGACGCTGGGGAACAGGCACAGCAAGAGCTGTGGCATTTGGAAAAGGCGCAACAGATGCTGCGTCATTTCTTGGGCTTGTTCCTGTCTGGGTAAAAACCCGATAAACCGTAGGTTTATTTCATAATAACAAAACAGAAAATCATCTCAAATTCTCTCAAATTCTCTCAAATTCGAACTAAAACTCATCAAAACTTGATTAGTTCGCGCCATAAATTATCACTAATCGAGGTATGTATCTTATTCTTGCTTTAAATTCGTGTTTTTGATTGAAATAAGGCCGAAAATTAGGGTTCCCCCTCCCCTCCCCCTTTAATGTCGAAACAATTGGGGCTTTTCCCTCAAACGAATTTGTTTGATAAAATTGACATTAGAAATGGACAATTGGCAATGTTAGGAACATAACCATGTATTCTTTTTGAATTTTCGTCAAGTATTGAGCATTTGGCGAAAAATGTGATGGTTTCTCAGCTGTTTCGAAAATCGCTTCGAAAATGACCTTAGGATTGTCCATTTGTGATGAAATTTGGTGTTTTGGAACCCTTATGTAATGGGTAAACTTGCTATCATGTCGAACTTTCGATTTGTGACAACTCTTTCAGGACACTTTTTAAGGCATAATCGCTATTATAGCATAATGCTACCGAAATTTCGACTCAAACCCACAACTAGGCTTGAACATAGACTTCACTTGCCCCAACCTTCCACGTGTATGGTCGGGTTTTGAAATAAATGGCCAAAGATGGCCAGAAATCCCATTTTAGAGCTTGAAAATGCTTGAAATGAACTCGAAAGGGCTTGTCATGGCTTGACACGGCCTTGTTTACCTTGGTTTTGCAGGTGATGTGCCTTCTACGTCGGGGAGGGCTCCCATAGACGTAGACTACGACCCTTCTCTTACTCTTGTGGGTGGAGAGAGACAGGAGGAGATGCTCGAGGAGGAGGCTGAGGAGGTCCCGAGGAAGGCCCACGTGGGACGAGGCGGTCGCCAGCTTGTGGATGCACCCGAGTGGGCCGAGAAATAGGATGGCAGACATCTCATTTGGGCAGCAGAGAGCCACGTGTCTTACGGGACGGCGAGGAGTTTGGTAAGTTTCGAACTTGTCATTTCCTATTGCCTTTCCTATTTGTTTGTCGTTTCATTTCTCATTCGTTTTGTGCTAAAGATAGCTTTTTCTTTGAATTGATACAGGATGCCGGGAACATGAGGTCCTTTTCCGGCTACACGGCGATGATGGAGGCTTTCGAGAGACTGTCGAAGGAGGAGAAGGCCATCGTCGAACTGGGAGCCTTCGGGGCTTTGGTCGGAGCTTGGAGGGCGATTAAGGAAAGGAAGATTCGGGCTAACCTTTGCCTAATTCGAGCATTCCTTGATCAGTACTGGGACACGACCTCAACTTTAGATATGCCTTTTGGAGAGATCGGGGTCACTTTGGAGGACTACGACATGATCTCGGGTCTGCCGTGTGGAGAGGAGACTTTGGTGTGGCCGTTGACGGCCATGAGAGTAGACTCGGACGAGGCGAGGAGGCTGATCGGCTGGAACCTGGCGGCAGGCGCTGCCAGCTTTCCTGGGTTGGTGCCGAGTTCTTACGTCAGGGACTACTATGCGGGTAGGACCCTGGCGAGGGTGAGGATGGATGGGCGGATGGTGCCTCCTCCTCCTTGTACTGCCGAGCATAGGGATCGTCTGTGACTGTGGTGGTTCTTGTCTTCGATTTACCTCAGAGACAAGGGGGAGAGGCTGTTGGGACTGGGTTACTCCTAGCAAAGGGATCGTCTGTGACTGTGGTGGTTCTTGTCTTGTAGTATCTCTTTAATTATATATGGAGGTAATTCGACTGAGTCTGGGCTAGGATCATCCTCATTATCATCGTAAATAGAATTGCATTAAGAAAAACACAAGAAGTAAGTAGAATCATATTTATTCATATTAAATTTTGAAAAGAGCCGAAACAAAGAAGCCATCTGTCAGTAGTCAGTGGCGGTAAAGGGACAGCTGGTGGGACATTTCTCAAGCTGCCGTTACTATGTGATGCTATGCTAGGAGAAACAACGGAATGGGGAGTGACAACAGAAGAAGACTCTCTAGAAACTTCTCTAGACTCAAACTCTGATTCCGTCTCTGACTCCGACTCTAACTCGAATTCATCGTCTTCGGGTTCTCCTTTGAAAATCTCTCCTTCTCCAGTAGTGACTTTGAAGAGCTTTCCTTGGTTGTTAGTCCATTTGATTGACTTTATCCATCCTTTTTGGTGATTCGGGCTGGTGTCATTGATCAATGCTATGTGGTTGAAATGGTCATCTTGAAGTATCATGGTAATGATCTCATCCTGCGCTGCTCTGACAAATCGGTCTTCCCCAAACAGAAGGCTAACGGCTTGTTCGTCTAAACAAGGTGTTTGACGAGTTTTGACGGTAGGAACCGTTTCTGAAGGGATGAAATAGCAATCGTGGAAGACCTCGATTCCAGCTAGTTGTATTCCCTTATAATGCCAAGGTTCGGGAAACCCGTGAAAGTATTCATGACTCCCCTCCCTAACGAAGTATCCATTTAGGGTAGGGAGATAAGGTCGCATTTGGATTCCTTTGTCTTTACTATTTTGGAACTGAGTAAGCATTTCTAAGGCTTCTGCTTTCGTGGGCTTGTACCCCAAACCTAATTGTATCCTTTGAGAATTTCCTTCTTTGTAAGGTGCAAAGGTATTCTTCTTCGCAAGGTTTAGTGGCATTCCCGGGAAGTATCCCTGGGACTTGAGTATGTGGTTGACCACTAAATTGGAGTATGGGTTGAAGTATAGAGGCGCCAGTTCGCTCTCTACAAGATTTATGCTCTGATATCCTCCAAGCTCATATACAGGGTCTGTGACCACTTGGTTGCTTGACATTTTCTCTATCACAACCTTGATAGGTGACGAAGTGATCGTCACTACTTTGTCATCTAGAGGAATCTTGATCTTTTGGTGCAAGGTGGATGTTACCGCTTTGGAAGCGTGAATCCAAGGCCTTCCCAGAAGTATATTAAAGGAGGCCTCGATGTCCACTATCTTAAAATTAACCTTTCGCTCGATTGGTCATGTGGCTATAGTAAGGTTAATTAGTCCTACTGCTTTCCAGCGTGTTCTATCGTATGCTCGAACACCTTGGTTTGTAGGAGTCCAATCTGATTCTTTCATGCCGAACTTATGTGCTGTCTTTAGTGGTATGACGTTGACTGCGGAGCCGTCATCCACCAATGTCATTGGTACGTTCTTCTTTAAGCATGTGACTGTAATGTATAGAGCGAGGTTATGACTGGCGCCGAAAGGAGGCAAATCCTCATATGAAAAATTAACTGGGTTACTTAGTTTAACTGAGTCTTGGAAAACTAGGTTGACTACGTCATCAGGCGTAGAGTTGTGTGCTACGGTTAACTTAGCCAATGCTTGCAGTAAATCTTGACGATGGGGAAATGAACTCGCAACTAATTGCCAGACTGAAAGATCAACCTTTGTCTTCTGCAGTTGTTTTAGTAAGTGGTCAATAGATCTATCTTCGCCATCATTTGGTGTGATGACATTGGTGTCAGTAACTGGACCGTTGGCCGTAGGACCGTTCTGAGAGACATTCTGATATGGACGCCCTGAGCGAGTAAGGTGGTCTATATCTTGATCTTCGCTAGCCTTTGACTATATTCTCACTAACCTTGACTAAATAATGTTCTGTGAGGTATTCATCTTCATCGTCATCAGCCCATATTCCGTTGACGATACTGAGCTCTCTCAACCTGATGATTTCAGTTTCTAGACTGATTATTTGCTCGATTAGATTACCAACTACGTTTCAGTTTCATCTTCATCGTCATCAGCCCATATCCCTTCGAAGAGGCGCAGCAGTTGTTGCGTCCTTTTTCGACGTTTGTCTCCTGATAATCCGAAAAAAGGGTTTGAAATAAGGTTTTACAAATCGGTTTTAAGCATATTTTCGACGTAAATCTTACAATTCTGATTACAAAAATAAATAGCAATAATAAAATAAGGATTATACACCCTCAGACTTACATGTTTGACGAAACGAGATGAACTAAGTTAACGTTTAGTGATGCTCGACTCGAATGTACGACGAAAGTGCCCTCTAAGAGGAAATTAAACAAAGTTGATTAAGTTGATTGATTGTGGAGTTGGTCAAATTGGCCGGTCATGCAAAACAAGGCTGGTACTCAGAAAGATCCGAGCCTTGTAGAGAAAGTTATGCCTAAAATACGACAGGCTGTCAAATGCGTTTTCTCGCGCAGGAGGAGACCGCTGCTGAAAGGACGCAGCAAGTGCTGCGGCTCTTCCAAGGGACGCAGCACTTGCTGCGCCTTTTCCTCAAGGTTTTCTTTTTGTCCAAGTTTCCATGTTTAACTTAAGTCGGTTGTTTCCGGATCTATTTCTCCTTTCCTAACCCCTAATTCCGTGATTAGTATAAATAGAGACCTTCGGTCTCACATATTTCTCACGCGAGTGTCCGCCCTTCTCTACTCCCTTTGCATTCTAAGACCACGTTCTTACTTTTTGGCGTCTACGTGCTTGAACTCTCGACCACATAAGCTCGAATCTTTCTGAGTACGAGCCTCGTTTTGCATGACCGACCAATTTGACCAACTCCACAATTAATCAACATTAATCAATCTGTTTAATTCCTCCTAGAGGGCACTTTCGTCGTACATTCGAGTCGAGCATCACTAAACGTTAACTTAGTTCATCTCGTTTCGTCAAACATGTAAGTCTGAGGGTGTAAATCCCTATTTTATTATTGTTCTTTATTTATTGTAATCATTAATGTTAGATTTATGTCGAAAACACGCTTAAAACCGATTTGTAACACCTTGTTTTAAACCTTTTTTACGAATTAACAGGAGACAAACGTCGAGAAAGGACGCAGCAACTGCTGCGCCTCTTCGAAGGGACGCAGCACCTGCTGCGCCTCTTCCTGAGGCTGCCGCAGTTCCTGCTTCCTTTCTTCTTCCTTCGTCTTTTGTTCGTTTGTTTGTTTTGTTTTCAATTGTTCATGTTCATTAACACGATATTTCTAGTATAATATCTTTAACATGTAAATCATCAATATTTAATTCATCTTTCAAAATCCCGACTTAAATCCCTTATAATTCATATTTGCGGGTTTTCGTCATAAAATCAATTCGGGTTTTTAGAGGTTTGATTCATCAATATTGAGTCTCTAAAATTCATTCATTGATATATTTTCATCTGTTTTTTATCATTGTCGTTATTAGTTCGTCATTAATAACCTAATTAATTTGATTAGTTTGTTAATTTGTATCATTAATCCCGTAATTAACCTTTTTAATTGATTTGTCCTAATTAATTTTTATCCGTCTTTTATTGTTTCTATGACCAAATCATATGTAAACAATATATTAATCACTTCCATCCGAGTCAAATAATATAATCAAGCATTTAAAATCACCAATGAATATTAACGATTTGCAATTCCGGCTTCACAGCCAGAACTGAGCTCAGGAACAGACGCAGCGTCTGCTGCGCCTCTTCCAAAGGACGCACGTCTGCTGCGCCTGTTCCGGGTTGAGTTCTTTCTCTAAACTCCCGTTTCTGCCTTGACCTAGTTTATTAGTTTATGTATTTAATTTAACTATTACTCGTATTATCACCTGATAATCTGTTCGTTAATTTGTTTTCCTTTTCTTTTCTCAAACCATCCGTTTTAAATGTATTTTCGACGTAAATCAATTAATCAATTGTAATTATTGTAATTTTAATTATTGCATTTATTTATTTATCGTATTGTATGATTATTTACTTGCTCTCACATGTAATTAATTCTAAATCATGTTTCGACCTAATGAGTGCTAAATTACGTGCTTTCCGACTTAGTTAATTCTCACATGTTAGGATTAATTTATTGGATGTTGCATTGCATGCATATAATCGACAACATATCGAGTATAGACGATCTTCCCTAATCATTAGTAGAGGCCGCTATCGAGGCGGGCGGGATTATGTGTTCGATCAAAAGAGCTTCCTAATACGTACCCTAACCCCTTACTCCAGATCTCTGTGAACATCCATGTTCATTGGCATCCACGAGAGTCATTCTAGACATAGAATGCTAAGGGTAACGAGTGCTTAGTGTTCATGTCAATACTTTGTGTCTTGACATGACACGAGGTATTCGAACAGTTTCCAATTTTCCACAATAAATTGGTGGCGACTCCATAAATGCAAACAAACAAAGAGGAACAGCTTGCTTCGCTTTTTGCCCCCGTGGGCCCGCGTGCACTGTTTGGCGACTCCGCTGAGGATAATACACTTACGTGTAGCCAAAAGGGTGAAACTTGAACAAGGTTAGGGAATAGTTTGTACAAGACAATTGTCGGTTTTTATAACTCGGTCTTCCTAGATCGTTTCATTCGGCCTTCCTAGGCCCAACCCAACCCATTCGACCAATCGTCCCGTCTAAACGGTCCTAATTCTTATTTGGGCCTAAGGATGGATAGCGATTGACGTCATCCATACCATGGTACTTACTCGTGTTTGTATCAAGGACTTTCACTACTTGAGGAAATGGACTAGGAATCGGCCTTACTCTTGTCTGGTACGAGCCTCTCCACAGACCTCGGGTTTGATTGTTCGGTATGGCAACCCACCCTTTAAATCCAAAACCCTTCTAAATGCACTCAGCATCCCGTTATAATGCTTGTATAATGTTTGTACCATATGTGATCACCATTTCTAAACAAAACCATGACGATTTTTGTAAAATCAAAATCCCTTTTAGAGTGTAAAATTTTCGAAACATAGGCCTAATATTAGCGCAAAACCAGTCAAAACTCTGTCCAAATGTCAAGTCAAACTTCGGGCCTAAAACCCATTTCAAAACTAAATACAAAACAACAAAAAAAAACGAAAAAAAAAAGGTCCGAAAAAAAAAGAAAAAAGAAAAAAGAGAAAAGAGAAAACCAAAAGATTTTTCAAACCATGTAAATGTGAATATGTAAATTCAATTGGGCTAAGTTAGAGTCAAAATTCAAACCGAATATGTCCTAGCCGGAACTCTGTCAAGTTATAAACCCATCTTCCTTTACATTTTGGGTCTTTTCAAAATTCATGTCAAAGTCCTAAGGCGTCACGCCGTCATTTTTGACCCCCTACCCCAATTCAGTTAGGATCTAAACATTTCCACACCTTGACTCACACACTCGAGGCTAACACATCGAGTTTCCAAAATCGGTCTCTTGAATTCTCCTAATGACACGTTCGGGACACACATACCCGAACCTCGAGTCAAGTCTGTCTTAAACACACAAATTAGAATCAACACGTGTCGTCAATCCCGTCAATCCAGTCAACCATATAAATGTCATTTTGTCAAAGTCAACACTCGAGTCTAAAATTAGAGTCAAGCAGCGTGAATTCAAACACGAGAAGTCGCTCACGACATTTCAAGAATTCACAAGTCAAGTCTAGATTTGTCATCTTGTCCCTTCCTTTGTTTGTTGCCTTAGTATGAGTGATCCCATGTCGAATCGAGTGTAATGCGCGTCATTTCTGTCGAGTAGGAATCCAGCAAGTTCTGCCAGTCAGCAAAGTCACGAAGCAGATCAAGCCACAATCACCGTGTCTCTCCAAGATGTTTATGCCATGGTCCTAGGAGTTCCAGCTACAGTGGAAAATTTGAGCATTCGCGTCCTCACCCTCGAGAATGGAATGGTGGAAAAGAACACACCACCTAGAGAAACCTCTAGTCTAGGTCATCCAAAGCTTACCTCTTGTAATAACCGTCGTCCTAGAAAGCCGAAAATAGCTGTAAGGAAACCTGGGAGGCATGAAAGGGTGCTTAACGATTTAGGCATGTCTTATGCCGATGCTTTGAAGAGACTTTCTGCCTAAGGCAAGCTACATCCAATAGGGCCGACTCCGGATCCACCATTAGAGAAACAGGTGAACCTCTGGAGGGCAACAAATACTGCTTATATCACTAAGGTGGAGGCCATGATATTGAAGAGTGTTTTCTCTTGAAACACACCATCCAAGATACGATCGAAGAGGGCAAGGTTCCTAAGCCACCTTCTGTCGGGCAATCCAAGAAAATCGACCCTCTTGGGTCTAATATCATTAAACATGACGAAGAATCATCTCTAGACTATTCTCATCTCCTTGATGCTTATGACGACAGAGATATCAACGTCCTCGAAGACGAAGATATCCAAAGTGGAATGCTCATGCTTTCCATGGCCTTCGACAATAAATTTTCCAAAATAGAAGGAGCCATTGATAATCTAAACTCTCGACTTTCCAACATGGAGAAACAGTTTGCTGAAATGGGTAAGAAGCTTGATGCCCAACCTTTCAAGATGAAAAGTTTCAAGAAAAACCCTCAACCTAATAGTCCTAAAGCAACGAGTGGGCAATCCATTCCTAGTTCTTCTCATCCAAGAATCAAAATCAACAAAGGCAACCTCATGGAGCCTTCGTCAAAGAAACCTAACAACTCTCCAAGATCACTCACAAAGGCTTTCGACAAGAAGGATACACCCCCTGGGAAATTTACCAACATTGGTATTACATACACCGATGCCCTTCATAGACTCATAGAACGACGAATGTTGAAACCTATCGATCCTACACCTGACCCAGAAAAGAAGGCTAAATTCTGGGATGAGAATGTCTACTGCAAGTACCATAGAGGCAAAGGACACGATACTGAGATGTGCTATAAGCTCAAGCATGTGATTCAGGATATGATTGAAAGTGGGAGGTTGTCCCTCTTAACCTTTAACCCACAAGGTAGTTTAGGCAATCCTCATAGATATACCACTTATCAAGAAACGCTTCTTGACTGTTATCCTTCCAGTGTTCCCAACGATGAGGATGAGGTGCTCAAATGGGTGAATTCTCAAAGTCAGATGCCAAAGCCAGTCGCTGGAAGAGAAAATGTTCAAGCATGGGCCGATGATTACGAGTCTGGATCTAAGATCGAGTCAAAGTCCGTGTCCGAGTCCGAGTCCTAGGCTTTCTATCCCATAATTTTGTTCTAGCGTCTTTCTTTACGTATATTTTCATTTCTAGTGACAACCTGGGGGCTGTCCCACGAGTCATGTGTCTTCTCGAGTCTATGTTAAATACCTTCATTATCCATTTCAATAAAAGCACACTTTTCAATCCACATATTCTATCATATCTCTTCTTTTACCCTTTTCCTGTGACAACAAAAATTGGTTTGAGACATTTTTAAAAACAAACGAACAACAATGCATGCCAAGTCAATGTGAGTACACTTAGACGATGTTCCATTCCAAGTTGTAGAGGATCCGAAACTCCGTGTTTTTTTTCTTACCTTCCATGTCTGGCAATAGAAACCTCACTATAACCCCAGTTTAGAACGAGCCTATCTCAAGAGATTTTAGGACGAATCCAGACCATCTCCCTTGTTAACGATCTATGACGGAAGGCAAGCCCATTCCCCACAATAAACAACCTGTGTTACTAAAGACCAACCCATTTCACACCAAAGGTGCTAGTCTGACTCAAATACATGGTAGCAAACAAATCCAAGACGATACAAGCCATGATCAAAGACAAAGGCTCAATCAATAGAAATGACCAAGATCAATATCCAAGGCCGCAGTTATACCCGTAATCCAAGACAAAAGAATCAAAAGAACAAGGTTTAATCAAGCAAGTCATTATCTAAAGTCAAAGTTATCTTTAAAAGATTGAATAAAGAATCCGAGCAAAAGCCGAGATATATTCTAGGCCAAGAATCCGAATCTGAATCAAGAACAAGTCTGAAGTCAAATACAGAATACTGTTGAAGTCTATATAAACATCAAGACGTCGATGAAGATGGTCTGCTAGCACCCTCATTTAGCCTTTCATACATCACACACCCTAAGTCCTTCTCGAGACCGTTACAGGGAGATAGTTAGGAATTTTGAGAATCCTCTCAAGCTTGCCAAGTATACCCATCCTTTAGGGCCAAGACATGGAAGCTTGAACCCACATCATTTTAACCTACCTTTATGTGCTCAGGCTACATCAAGCCAAGAGACTCCATTTCCAAGCCATATTACAAGCCGTAATCCCATCAAGCCTTAACTCCACAAAATCAAGCTCCAGAGATTTGCTCATCGAAGCCTCTTATTTCCGAGCTCCACATTCCAAATATCCAATCCAGTTTTACCTTGACCCAGACACGGAGTCTTCGAATACTTTGCTACCTAGGACGGGACATACCCATACCATCCTTAGGGTCCACTTTCGAGTACACTCACATGACAAGGAAATTTTTACAAAATTAGTTATACCTCTTTGGTCTATGATCAGAGGGAGTTATCTCAAATCAATTCTTTGAGTCACCAAAGGAATATTAACCTTGTGACCCCTGCACTTTAAGGTCCTGACAACATAAGCTTAGGCACACACTTGAACTACGATCTGGTTTGATTTCACCTTTTCACGTGAATACGTAGGCAGTCCTCATGGACACAACCATCCCAACTTTCAACCTCAACTATCAACCATCCCAATTTTCAACCTTCCAACCTCAATTAACATCCCTTCCATAACCAACACCTCTTTACTGGGGGCTCCTTCTTGTCGCCCAGTCTCTTTTTTGTTACCAAATTCCAGAGTCACCTTCTCATCCTGGGGGCTTCTTTTCCGAGATGCCACCCTTCTTTTTTTCTCCTCTCTAATTTAAGTCTAGCTAGTGCTCGGTCTGGACAATGGCAAGGTCTTAGATCTATTCTCCAAGTCATCGTGCCTCAAGAGGGGTCTCTTTTACAGCAAACGGTGGTGAAAGAAGTCCTAGTAGACAGCTGATCCATGGCTCATGCCTTGCCTTTATATGTCCCCATCATTCTTGCGATTCTTCTACCTTTGGAACTGATACGCATTGTCACCCACACTCGGCTAGGGGTTGCGCATACTTAGGCAAAGTTATCCGTGCGTCGTGTTAGAGTCATCCCTTTGTCGCGTCAGTCAAACTTAAGTCTATATTTCACGTCCGTATAAGGTCTGCGTCCGCGCAAGTCCTATGTCTAAAGCCCATTGAATATGCATAATGCATTACAAACGACAAATTTCTTTAAGCAAGTTTTAAAAAGAAACAAGTTTCGTAAAGCCCATGTGCTTCCTCCTTCAAGATCCATGTGCTAATTGTTTATGTGCTTATATTCTATGTGCTATTTTTCTACTAGATTGCATTCTTGTGTGGCCACTAACCATGCATGTAAGTGTCAGAAGTTGATTCAACCTCAAGACTTCGCTTGCATCAATGAGCGAATATTCTTTGACAAGTGTTTTGACATACCTCAATTATGTTCCCCCAGCGAGAGTTCCGGACAACCAATTGTTCCTCTTAAGAAGTGGAGATCAACCTCGATTATGTTCCCCCAGCGAGAGTTCCGGACAGCCAATCGTCCCTCTCAACACGTGGAGTTCATCATCAATCTCAAGATTTTTGCCGGAGTTCGCTTGAAGACCGACACGAGCAGATTCCACCCAGCAATTTCTATCGACGTCCTCCTACCCTCAACATTTTTGTTTCCTCACGGAGTTCAACAAAGCTGTCGTTCTCTAGAAGTTCCCAAACCAGCGCTCCTTCCTTAGGTTCGTAAACCCAAAGTTAGGATTCTTACCCCTAGATTCTTAGATCCCTAAATGGCTTCCTTTAGGTTCATAAGCCTTTAAGCTCCCACACCAACATCCTTAGGTCCATAAACCCATAAATCCTTTTGGAGTTCTCATACCTCAAAAAGCTCATACCGCACGCGTTTAAAACAAGAATTACTAACCCAGTAGTTCCTAAACTTAACCCTAGGATCCCCATTCCTTTTAGGTTCATAAGCCTTTAAGTTCCCATACCAGCCGTGCTTTTAGGTTCGTACACCCAGGTTCATACGTCTAACTCTTTAGGTTCCCAAACTCCCTAGAGTTCATACACTTCTACCCTTAGAATCATATTCCTTTAGGATCACCTTTTCCCTTTAGGATCATATTCCTTTAGGATCAGCTTTTCCCTTTAGGATCATAATCCTTTAAGATCCCCTTTTCCCTTAAGGATCATATTCCTTTAGGATCACCTTTTCCCTTTAGGATCATAATCCTTTAGGATCACCTTTTATTAGAGTTCCTACACCTAAACCTTGGTTACCCCTTATGTTGAACTTATATTTGGCCTCCTTCCCGTCGATGTTTTCCTTTAGGGCCCCACACCCTAGCACAATCCTTACATAACTTTTAGGTCTTAACCTTAGCTCCTACGCTTAACCTTAGCTCCTATGCACTTCCAGAAGCATCTCGAGAAAGGAATCTCAGGTATGGTCTCTTCTTATGGCTGGCGAGCCTCCTTACGTAGTCTAATGGACTTTAAACGACCCTCCCCGATAGTCGACAGACTCTAAAATGTTCCCGACGACAAGTCCTTGGCTCAGACCCCTTGAGCCGCCTCGCGTCGCCATAGTCGTCAGGTTGTAATCTTCGATTGACCTGATGGCTATACTTTGACTTTTGCCTTGTCCAAACCTCAGTCAAAGTGGGGGCTCTGTAGATACCTCATTTCTGCACCTCCCGCAAGCCACCCGGTGATGATTGGGCCGCATGTTTGGTACGCGGAACGATTTATGAGATTTCGTAAGTTTATCATCAAGTGATAGCTCAAATACTTGTGTCTACCCCTTTGTTGTCATCTAGGTGTCTTTACGGTCGTTTTGGCAGTAATTAGAGTACATTTGGAGTCCGGGTCAAAAACCGTCTTCATTTCCTAAAACCGTCAAATCCCGAGTCAAAGCAATGTGCTTGTCTAACTAATTTTAGGATGTCATAAAATGTTGAGATTATATCTCATTTTGAGTCTCATGTCACTTCATTAGGCTAAACAAAAACTTTACATTACAAAATGTGCATTTCATTTAGTTAAAATGACAACCCGAACTTTAGGCCCATTTTACGAGGTGATAACGAGTTTTTTGGGTCAGGTCTATTTCACAGAAAGTTTTAGAACTTTCTTTTAGCTTTCCAACGCCACAAAAATCACCTTATTCTGAGTCTTGTAGAGAAAGTTATGCCTAAAATACGACAGGCTGTCAAACGCGTTTTCTCGCGCAGGAGGAGACCGCTGGGGAAAGGACGCAGCAAGTGCTGGGCCTCTTCCAAGGGACGCAGCACTTGCTGCGCCTTTTCCTCAAGGTTTTCTTTTTGTCCAAGTTTCCGTGTTTAACCTAAGTCGGTTGTTTCCGGATCTTTCTCTCCTTTCCTAAACCCTAATTCCGTAATTAGTATAAATAAAGACCTTCGGTCTCACATATTTCTCACGCGAATGCCCGCCCTTCTCTTCTCCCTTTGCATTCTAAGACCACGTTCTTACTTTTTGGCGTCTACGTGCTTGAACTCTCGACCACGTAAGCTCGGATCTTTCTGAGTACCAGCCTCATTTTGCATGACTGACCAATTTGACCAACTCCACAATTAATCAACATTAATCAATCTGTTTAATTTCTCCTAGAGGGCACTTTCGTCGTACATTCGAGTCGAGCATCACTAAACGTTAACTTAGTTCATCTCGTTTCGTCAAACATGTAATTCTGAGGGTGTAAATCCCTATTTTATTATTGTTCTTTATTTATTGTAATCATTAATGTAAGATTTATGTCGAAAACACGCTTAAAATCGATTTGTAACACCTTGTTTTAAACCTTTTTTACGGATTAACATGAGACAAACGTCGAGAAAGGACGCAGCAATTGTTGCGCCTCTTCGAAGGGACACAGCACCTGCTGCGCCTCTTCCTGAGGCTGCCGCAGTTCCTACTTCCTTTCTTCTTCCTTCGTCTTTTGTTCGTCTGTTTGTTTTGTTTTCAATTGTTCGTGTTCATTAACACGATAATTCTAGTATAATATCTTTAACATGTAAATCATCAATATTTAATTCATCTTTCAAAATCCCGACTTAAATCCCTTAAAATTCATATTTGCGGGTTTTCGTCATAAAATCAATTCGGGTTTTTAGAGGTTTGATTCATCAATATTGAGTCTCTGAAATTCATTCATTAATATATTTTCATCTGGTTTTTATCATTGTCATCATTAGTTCGTCATTAATAACATAATTAATTTGATTAGTTTGTTCATTTGTATCATTAATCCCATAATTAACCTTTTTAATTGATTTGTCCTAATTAATTTTTATCCGTCTTTTATTGTTTCTATGACCAATTCATATGTAAACAATATATTAATCACTTCCATCCGAGTCAAATAATATAATCAAGCATTTAAAATCACCAATGAATATTAACGATTTGCAATTCCGGCTTCACAGCCAGAACTGAGCTCAGGAACAGACGTAGCGTCTGCCGCGCCTCTTCCAAAGGACGCAGCTCTGTTGCGCCTGTTCCGGGTTGAGTTCTGTCTCTGAACTCCCGTTTCTGCCTTGACCTAGTTTATTCGTTTACGTATTTAATTTAACTATTACTCGTATTTTCACCTGATAATCTGTTTGTTAATTTGTTTTCCTTTTCTTTTCTCAAACCATCCGTTTTAAATGTTTTTTCGACGTAAATCAATTAATCAATTGTAATTATTGTAATTTTAATTATTGCATTTATTTATTTATCGTATTGTATGATTATTTACTTGCTCTCACATGTAATTAATTTTAAATCATGTTTCGACCTAATGAGTGCTAAATTACGTGTTTACCGACTTAGTTAATTCTCACATGTTAGGATTAATTTATTGGATGTTGCATTGCATGCATATAATCGACAACATATCGAGTATAGACGATCTTCCCTAATCATTAGTAGAGGCCGCTATCGAGGCGGGCGGGATTAGGTGTTCTATCAAAAGAGCTTCCTAATACGTACCCTCACCCCTTACTCCACATCCGTCTTCATTGGTATCCACGAGAGTCATTCTAGACATAGAATGCTAAGGGTAAGGAGTGCTTAATGTTCATGTCATTACTTTGTGTCTTGACATGACACGAGGTATTCGAACGGTTTCCAATTTTCCACAATAAATTAGTGGCGACTCCACAAATGCAAACAAACAAAGAGGAACAGCTTGCTTCGCTTTTCGCCCCCGTGGGCCCGCGTCCACAAGTGCTCTATGGGTGTCTGATTCCTATTTGCAATGGAGGAAAGCTACCACTCCGGAGGAGCGCGAGAGATTGAGGAAGCGCGAGCCTGTTGACTACAAGGTTCGTGATGTAGAAAAGGAGAAAGAGAAGCACCTGACTGAGGGAGAGGAAGAAGCCGGGTTTCGAGTTGTTCATCCTTCGAAGAAACCGAAGACTTCTCCTGCCGTGGAAAAGGTGGTTGACAAGAATGGCAAGGCAAGACCACGAGAGAGACCGTTGGTGATTAGGTCTAAAGTGGCGCAAGAGCGTCCGACTCGAGGTCGAGACAAGAAACATGATAAAAATGACAAAGGCAAAGGGAAAATGGAAGAATAGCCTGAGTCTTTATGATTAATTATTATTGTTATTATTGTTTGTAATAAGAAGGTGAGGTTTTTAGAATCCTAGCCTATATTTTATTTTAGCTTTTTTTTATTATGTAGCGTATTATTTATTAAAAGAAATGAAATAAAAGAGGTTGATTGGTTATGAAACCGTTTGGGACTTTCTATTATTATTCCTGTCGAATTCCAAATGCATATGCAAATGTCCTTCTATTTACATTTAAATTAATGGGTTGTATCCTGTGAAGGATTGCCTATGTATTCATTTTAAAAAAATGAAATCAAACCCTTGCGCGTAGTTCAAGTAAATGTAAAAGAATAATTGTTCTAAGTAAGAGCTTGTAGTGAACTAGAAAATAAGCATGAGCTTTTTACTTACCCCTAAAGTGCAATTCAATTTATTTGATGATATGAGGATGACAAATTGTCAAAATGCAAGAGCAAGGTGACGTTAGCTTTATTTAGCTTGGCCAGGGGCCGTTTATATTCCGTGCAACAAGAGCGACACGTGAGGTTACGCGAGGCGCGTTTTGTTCCTATTCTAGGCATAGTAACGTTTCAATTGGTCGAGGTTTGTCCGGTTGGCAAATTCATTCCCATCTAAGTCTGTGATCCTAACCGCACCCCCTGGAAGTATGGACTTGACTAGAAATGGTCCGGCCCAGTTGGGTTTAAATTTCCCTCGTGGATCGACAGGTAAAAGAGCTCTAATTGATTTGAGGACCAAGTCTCCTTCTTTGATGTTCCTTGGCTTAACCCTTTTGTTGAAGGCTCGTTTGATACGTGCCAGATATGTTTGCACGTTATATAATGCGCGCAATCTTCATTCATCCAGGAGGACGAGTTCTTCATACCTATCCCTCTTCCAATCGGCTTCCGGGATTTGACTTTCGAGTACAATACGCAAGGATGGTATTTCGAGCTTGACTGGTTGCCCGACTTCCATGCTGTAGGTCAAATAGAAAGGGGTTGCCCCAGTGAGCGTCCTAACAGATGTGCGATATCCCCATAAGGCAAATGGTATCTTGCTTGGCCAATCTCGATAGTTGTCAATCATTTCCTTGAGGATTGTGACAATGTTCTTGTTTGCCGCCTCTACCGCGCCATTAGTTTGTGGTCTGTATGGCGAGGAGTGGTGATGGTTGATTTTGTACTTGGCTAGCAATTGCTCAGTCTCATCCTGGAAATGTGACCCATTGTCACTAATGATCTCATGTGGGCAACCGTATCGACAGACGATGTTGGTTTGTATGAACTTTGCCACGTTCTTGGCTGTGAGACTAGTGTAGGAAGCCGCTTCTACCCATTTGGTGAAATAATCTATTGCCACTAAAATGAAACAGTGACCTCCTGTTCCGGCTGGAGTGATCTTTCCGATGATGTTAATTCCCCAAGCAGAAAAAGGCCAAGGAGATGTCAATGTATAGAGTAATGAAGGAGGGACATGTTGCACATTCCCGAAAATTTGGCAGTTATGACAATGTCTAACATACTTGATGCAATCGGATTCCATTGTGGTCCAATAGTACCCCAAACGTGTTATTTTCTTTGCCATCATTGGTCCACTCATGTAAGGGCCACATTCTCCATCATGGACTTCTTCCATCACTTTCCGTGCCTGTGAATGATCAAGGCAGCGCAGGATTATGCCAAGAGGCGTTCTTTTATATAATTCCCCTTGCATGAGGACGTATTGGGAAGCTAGTAGGCATATAGCACATTGTCCCCTCTTGTCCATATCTGGTGGATAGGTGTCGTTGAGTTTGAAGTTCAGGATTGCTTGGAACCAAGGTTCCTCTGTAATTTCTTCTTCATCTGTGATTTGGTGCACATAAGCCGGTTCTGACCGTCGTTTGATGTATAAAGGCATTTCTACCATATTATCCGGCATGTTAATCAAAGATGCAAGTTTTGCAAGAGCATCTACAAATTGATTTCCTTCTCGAGGTAGATGTAGGTATGTTACTTGATCGAAGAATTGGGCTACTTGGTCTATTCTGGCTTGATAAGGTGCTAGGCTTTCTCTTCGAATTTTTCAAGATCCCGTAATTTGGATAATGATCAAAGATGAATCTCCATGTACGCGAAGATTCTTGATGCCTAAACCTACTGCTGCTTGTAATCCGATGAGACAAGCTTTATATTCTGCCGCGTTATTTGTCACCTCGAAGTCGAGTTTGACAGATAATGGTGTATGCTCGCCTTCAAGAGAAATGAGCAACACTCCTATTCCAAATCCTCTCAAGTTCGATGCCCCATCAAAATAAAGGTCCCATGAGTCTACATCGGTTTGGAGTATATCTTCATCCGGAAATGACCAGGTGTCTATTGTTTGTGCATCATTGATGAGATTTTCTGCGAAGAACTCGGTAACGGCGCGCCCTTTTATAACTTTCAGGGGTACATACTTGAGATCGAATTCTGAGAGCATCAAGGTCCATCTTGCTAGGCGTCCATTGGGAACGGGTTTCTCGAAGAGGTATTTGGCAGGATCTATTTTGGAGTATACTTTGACGGAGTAACTAAGCATATAATGGCGTAGCTTCTTCGTTGCCCACACAAGAGCGAGGCATGTCTTCTCGAGTGGTGTGTATTTGCACTCGTACTCCAAGAACTTCTTACTAAGGTAGTAGATATCTCTTTCTTCTTTTCCTACGGTTTGGGCTAGCATGGCGCCCATGGCTGTTTCAGTTACCGTGAGATATAAACCAAGAGGTTGATCTCATTGAGGTGGCATGAGCACTGGTGGCTTGGCTAGTATCTCCTTGATTCGGTCGAATGCCTTCTGACAGTCATCATCCCACATGGTGTGATCTGTTTTCTTTAGCTTTTTGAAGATAGGTTCACAGATCATGGTGAGTTTCGATATGAATCGACTTATTTATTGCATCTTAGAAGGGTCTATTTCTATTCCTCGTTGGCTAACAACGTATCCCAGGAGTTTACCGGTTGTTACCCCGAATGCGCATTTCTAAGGATTGAGTCTCATGTTGTACTTTCGTAGCCTTGAGAAGAATTTGCGAAGGTTCGTAATGTGCTCCTCTCTATCCTTGGACTTGACAATCATATCATCTACGTATACCTCAACTTCTTTATGCATCATATCATGTAAGAGCGTTGTTGCGGTGCGTTGATATGTAGCTCCGGCATTGATTAACCCAAATGGCATAACCGTGTAGCAATAGGTGCCCCATTGAGTGACGAAGGTGGTCTTATGCATATCTTCTATGGCCATCTTGATCTGGTTATATCCTGCGTATACATCCATGAAGGACAATAGCACGTGATCTGCTGTGTTATCCACCAATATGTCGATATGTGGTAGAGGAAAGTCATCCTTGGGACGTGCTTTGTTTAGGTCTCTGAAGTCCACACAAACCCGGATTCTCCCATCCTTTTTTGGTACGGGTACTATGTTAGCCACCCAGTCTGAGTACTCGGAAACTTTGATGAACCCGGCTTTGAATTGTTTGTCGACTTCTTCTTTGATCTTAAGAGCCCATTCTATCCTCATTCGTCGAAGCTTATGTTTTACGGGTTTGAAACCTGGTTTAATCGGGATTCTATGTTCTACAATGTCTCTGTCGATCCCTGGCATGTCTTTGTAGGACCAAGCAAAAATGTCCTTGAACTCGTGTAGGAGGTCTATGAAACTGGCCCTCTCGGCGGGGCTCAAGGTCGTCCCTATCCTAAGTTCTCGGGGTTCTAGTTCGGTTCCTACGTGGTTCAGTATCTTCTATTACTGGTCCCTATTCCCCCACTTGTAGTATTTCTTTGGCTATGTAGGGAGGTATTTCGATTGAGTCTGGGTCTGGGTCATCCACATTGTCATCGTAAACAGAATTGCATTCAGAATAACACAAAGAGTAAGCGGAACCTGATTTATTCATATTAAAATTTGATAAAAGTTGAAACAAAGAAGCCATCTGTTCTGTAGTCAGTGGCGGTAAAGAGACAACTGTTGGGTCATTTACCGAACTACTGTTACTATTTGATGCTAAGCTAGGAGAAACAAGGGGAATGGGAGTGACGACAGGAGGAGACTCTCTAGGGACTTCTCTAGACTCTGACTCTGATTCTGATTCGAACTCATCGTCTTCTGGTTCTCCTTTGAACATCTCTCCTTCTCCAGTGGTGAGCTTGAAGAGTCTTCCTTGGTTGTTGTCCACTTGATCGACTTTCTCCATCCTTTCTGCTGATTTGAATTGGTTTCTGTGTCCAGTGTGGCAATGATTTCATCTATGATGCTTTCGGTGCTCTTGATTAAGGGAAGATTCTGGAGGTAGACATCTTCTTCGCTATCCGTCCATATCCCATTGATCACCTCTTCTTTTGGGGAGATAAGATGTGAGCAATCTAAGGTAGATTCGTCACTTGTAATCATCAGAACTCCAAGAGGATTCTGAGTGTTGTTAGGCTTACCACCAGGCGGTATTGGTAGGCGACCGTCTTCAATCATGTCTTGAAGCACATTCTCTAGCTTGTAACATTTTTCTGTATCATGTCCCTTACCTCTATGATATTCGCAATACGAATTCTCGTCCCAGAACTTGGATTTCTTTTCTGGTTCGGGCGTAGGGCCTATGGGTCGAAGCTTACCCTGTTTCATTAGTCTTTTCAGAGCATTAGAGTATGTGTCCCCAATATTAGTGAATTTTCTTGGTGGGGTACTCTTCTTAGATGGCTCGAGAAGGTTAACTTCATCAGTCTTTCTAGCAGAGCCGTAAGAACGACTTGTTGAGCCTTGATATCCACGTCCTACCGTTTTGGACAAGAGCCCTTTACGGATGTCATCCTCGATCCTTGTTCCTAGTACAATTAAGTCTTTGAAAGTCTTAATGTTTTGGTACCTCAAATGACTCGCATAGATGGGCTTTAAATTGTCCACGAATTTCCCCATGAGGGTAGCTTCATCTGGACGTTCAACAAGTTGGGTACTAGTCTTCCCCCACCTACTTAGGAAGTCGGTGAAACCTTCTTTGTCATTTTGGGTAAGAACCTCTAAAGTGCGCATGTTGACTTGGATTTCGGCATTATCCGCATATTGCTTAGCGAACTCAATTGTGGCGTCGTCCCAGGTAGCAATCTTCTTGTGCTCTAGAGAATAGAACCATTGTCTCGGGATAGTGTCAAGAGATGAAGGAAATATCCTTAAGAACATCTCGTGTTTAATGCCTTTGATAGACATGTAATCCTTGAAAGCACGGATATGGTTCAAAGGGTTTTTATGCCCCTTGAATTTAGGGATATCCGTCATGTTGAAGTTGGTTGGCAATTTGGAGCTCACGGCCTCATATTTGCGATTATTTTCCCTATAGATATCATCCCCTTTGAGATACATCAATTGTTCCTCCAAGTATTGGAGTCGTTTCTCAGCTACAGTCATACCTACGGGAGGGTTAACCTCATGTGCTCTCATAGGAGGATTTTCATTCCCGAAGTCATTCACAAATTCATCAGATACTTCACTTTCTCGAGGAGGCAACCTTGTTTCCACAGTATATATTCGACCCTCGATTGTGTCGAGGCGATCATACACTTGGTCTTGAGTGACTTGGAGACGAGCTAGCGCGGCTAGGATTTGATCATTACCATTTAGGGGTTGGTTGTTGCTCACGTCGCTTGTGTCAGGCATCTTGGAAACTGAACAATAGATCGACGACGAATCAAAACACGATCGACCTTTCTAGCACACTTACTTGAAAAAATGTTTTAACTTGTAAAGTGAGAGTGTGCCACTCGTGTTAAGTGAGTTTTTGAAGAAATGACAAAGTTTGAAAATGTTGGTCCTAGTCAACTGTAGTGTAGTTGTAGGAGTGGACTCGAAGTGAGGTTTTGAAATGGGCTTTGAGGCCCGAATTTTGACTCAACAATTGGACAGAGTTTTGACTTGTTTTGCGCTAATATTGGGCTTATGTTCGAAATTTTTACATTTTGAAAGAAATTTTGATTTTTTTACAAAAATCGTCATGGTTTTGTTTAGAAATGGTGATCACATATGGTACAATTATTCATACAGGCATTATAACGGGATGTTGAGTGCATTTAAAAGGGTTTTGGCTTAAAAGGGTGGGTTGCCATACCGAACGATCAAACCCGGGGTCTGTGGAGAGGCTCGTACCAAACAAGAGTAAGGCCGATTCCTAGTCCATTTCCTCGAGTAGTGAAAGTCCTTGATACAAACAAGAGTAAGTACCATGGTATGGATAACGTCAATCGATATCCATGCTGAGGCCCAAATAAGAATTTGGACCGTCTAGATGGGACGATTGGTCGAATGGGTTGGGTTGGGTTGGGCCTAGGAAGGCCGAATAAAACGGTCTAGGAAGACCGAGTTATGAAAACCGACAACTGTCTTATACAACCTATTCCCTAACCTTGTTCAAGTTTCACCCTTGGCTACACGTAAGTGCATTAATCCCCAGCGGAGTCGCCAAACTGTGGACGCGGGCCCACGGGGGCGAAAAGCGAGCAAGCTTTTCTTGTGCATTTGTGGAGTCGCCACCAATTTATTGTGGAAAATTGGAAACCGTTCGAATACCTCGTGCCTTGTCAAGACACAAAGTAGTGACATGAAAACCAAGAACTCGTTACCCTTAGCATTCTATGTCTAGAATGACTCTCGTGGATGCCAATGAACACATCAGTTCACAGAGATCTGGAGTAAAGGGTGAGGGTACGTATTAGGAAGCTCTTTTGATCGAAAACCTAATCCCGCCCGCCTCGATAGCGACTTCTACTAATGATTAGGGAAATGTCTATACTAGATATGTTGTTGATTATATGCATGCAATGCAACATCCATTAGATTAATCCTAGCATGTGAAAATTAACTAAGTCGATAAACACGTAATTTAACATGCATTAATGTCGAGGTAGAAATTTAGGTTGATTGCATGTTAGAGCATACAAAAAATACGATAAAAGAAATACAATAAAAATACAATAAAGAAAATTACAATAATTACATTGGATTAATTGATTTACGTCGAAAATACATTTAAAACGGATAATTTGGGAAAAGAAAGAATAAATAAATTAACAAACAGATATTAAGTTATAATACGATTAATAGTAAATTAAATACGTAATTAATAAACTAGGTCAAAGCAGAAATGGGAATTCAGGGACAGAAATCAACCGGGAACAGGCGCAGCAGAGCTGCGTCTTTTGGAAGAGGCGCAGCAAACGCTGCGTCTGTTCCTGGGTTGAGTTCTGGCTGTGAAGCCGGAACTGCATCTCGTTAATATTCATTGGTAAATTTAACGCTTGATTAATGATATTTGACTCGGCTGGAAGTGATTAACAGTTTATTTACATGTGATTGAGGTCGTAAAAACAATAAAACATGGATAAAATTAATTATGACGAATTATATACAAGATTAATAAGGTTAATTATGAGAATTAAACAAACTAAACAAATTAATTAGGTTAAATATGCTATTAATGACGAACTAATGATGGCAACGATAAACAACAGATGTAAATATTTCAATGATGAATTCCAGAGACTCAATATGGATGAATCGAACCTCTAAAAACCCGAATTGATTTTAATGACGAAAACCCGCAAATAGGGATTTAAGTCGGGAATTTAAAAGATGATAAATTATTTAGAATTATCATATTAGAAATTATTATGTTAATGAACAATGAACAAATAAAGAAAACAAAATAAGAACAATAAGACAAACAAAAGACGAAGGAAGAAGAAAGGAAGCAAGAACTGCGGCTGTTGGAGTAAGTGTCCCCGACAAAAATGCGATCACAATTGTCGATCATATTGATCACATATTTAAATCTCATATCAAGAATACGAAAGGGATGATACATTACATATATATAGTCAACTGGTCCACACATATCGGTAATGATTGGCTGGCTAGAGTTTGACATTACTGTCGTGCGACGGTGGTGATCAGCTGATCCATTGAGGTCACACCTAAAGGACGATTCCCTTAATTGAAAAGGTTAATTAATTGTATGTCGATACAGATTAATTAATTCCTTAAAATTGAACAAATTATTATCATAAGAGAGAATATGACATCTTATTATAATGTGATTAAATGAGATTTTATTTAGTAATTTAAGAAGTTATATTACAAAAATTAATCGGTGTTCGCAAAACACGCGAGATGAGAATGATAAGTTAGTTATAATTACAAGATGTTGTGAATTCTACTAACTAGTAATTAAATGACCATTTTATGTGAAAGTAATTTTGTATTACTAGTCAATTTGTTAAATGTGATTTATTTAATTTGTAAATGATATTTAATTTGTTAAATATGCATTTTAAATTAAAACATGACATAAGACATGTCACATGTCACATGACATACAATTGTACAATTGACAAAAATAAAATGGAATTCATTTTACTACATAAACCGAAATATTGGTGAGCTTTAGAGTAGTTTTGTCTTTTTCCATTTGTCTTATTCATTTGTCCAAAATGCTTGATAGTGACATGACTATGGGCAAAGGCTTACACATTTTGTCTTGTGAAGACAAAAAGGAAAAAGAGAAATGGTCTATATGGCCATTGTGCCAACCGGTTTTTGTGTAGTAAAAATAGAGAGATTTTTCTCTATTATTCATTCTTACACTTTTTATGAAAATACCTCTCTCTCTCTCTCTCTCTCTCTCTCTCTCTCTCTCTCTCTCTCTCTCTCTTGTTCTTCATAAAAGTCCTTTTTTTATGAATCTAATTTGTTCATATCAATCACTAATAATACTAGTAGTAGTATATGAGTATTAGTAACCGATTTTAAGGTAAACCACATTACAAATATCTAGTACATATTAGTTTGTGGGATTTCGGGATAGTCTTAGGTGCTACTAATTGGAGGGCTTCTATTTTGAAGTCATGAATGTTCATCCATTATTGGAAAGCTCAAGAACTAACAAGAAGGAGATCTTGTTGGTGCCCATATGATGACCGAAATTTAGATGGTAAGGAAAACGATTTCTTCACTTATCTATTTTAGTTTGCATGCATAAGATTTGTATTTAATTTTATGACTAAATTAAAATATCACATATATGAATATGTCAAGTAATGAGATATAGATTTCTAACAATGTATCAAGAGCCTTTGGTTGTTTGCATGAAAATCGGTTAAAGTTTTTCCGAGTTATACGATTAACATATAAAACTCATAAATTTGTGTTATTATGATATATCACGAAATAAATTATGCATGTTAAAGTTTCTGGTCCTAAAATGTTTTTAGGATATTTTGGTTAATTTATGGCATTAAAAATGTGATTTTATGATTAAAATGTCATTTTCGGACTAAAATTAGCTAAACTTCGAATTTTCCAGTGATTTTTGGATATGTTATCACATGTTTTATTTTTAGATGACCTGTAATTTTTCAGAATTTTTGGAGTTTTTTGCTCGAAATATGGATTTTTCATGATAAAAATCGAATTTAGATGAAAAATAGGTTAATATGAGATCAATTTCGAATATGGTCATTTAAATTTAGTATGTTGTCACATAGAATTTTACAAGATGTGTGTAAAATAATAGGCTATATTGAAGTCTTTATGCATGATTTATGAATTTTTGATGAAAAATAGCATAAATAGTGACTTAATTAGTGAATAATTCCTAAAACATACTCCATGACTTAGGAAAAACGTCACGTGTTGCATTTTATTATCTTTTTCAGATCTAAAATTGAAAAGTTGATGAATATAATTTTTCTCATGTTTTTTATGATTTTAATTGATAAATCCGATAAACCGCAACATAGTTTTTCCGATAAATTTTCGAAATTTTAACCTAAGTTTTTTGAACATTATGAGTGTCATGGTATTTTTCCAGAATGTTCATGAGTTTAAATTTCAAATTTTGAATTTATTTGAAATTTTTGTGATTTATTTGAAGTTTATAGCATTTTATTGTAATTTTAAGTCCATTAATGAACAATTTTAAGAACTATAAGTTAATTATTGTCATAAGTTAGTGGAGACTAATTTTGAGTCCTAAGTTGGTTAGGGTAATTAACTTGTGCATAAATATGATTTTATGTAATTTATTGTGATTTTAAAAGGTTGAATCACGCAAATCCGTAAAAACCGTTTAATATACGATATTGGCTCCTTAAAGGCGATTTAGCATAAAATTGGGCATGTTCATACATATTATAATGCTGCATTTTATTTATGATTGTCATAATTTTATTTTATGTAATTATGAATTATGTAATTTTTACTTAGTATGGCCTTAGTTTTTAATTGGTATTACCCGAAATGTATGTGAATATCAATTCGGTTGTCATTTTTGTGATCTCGTATCACCGTTTTGTAATTTAATAGATTTATTTTATTTTAATTACAAATGTATAATAGGAAATTATGTAATTTGTTATGTAATTTAATTATTTCGGAGTTCCTTAAAGACGGTGTCACTCAAGAAGACGATTCATAAAGACGGTGTTACCTCGAGATGCGTGCCAAGAACCGAAGTTCAAGGGACCAATGGAGTTGGTTTCCGAATATGTAATAGTTAATTAGATTTTCTATTTTAGAAAGGCCATACTAGGATTTAATTTATGCTTTGCATTTTATTTATATGTTGCATGCATCGCTAAATTGCCATAACTAAAACATGCATTGTCATTTTAATCGAGTATATCAACCGTGTCAATTACAATTATCGTAGTTCACCGCTTTAGTTCACTTAAAACGTGATAGATAATAAACTGACATGACCTCTCGCTAAAAGTAAACAATTGAGACTTAGCCTTACCAAAAAGTAGAAACCATGAAAACCTATTTCGTGAGGGAGTGCACTCGGCCACACCGGGGTACAAATCTTGTTACGTAGGGGAAGTGGGTGATAAATGTCTATCCACCGAATTTATGTTAATGAAGGGTATTTCGGCACACCGTGCCCTAAGTTTATATGAGTTTGGATCATGGACACATTTATTCGAAATTTGGGTTGAACTCAATGAAAGTATTCACGACGATTTCCGGATGTGTTTCGGGCTAGAGATAAATATTAATGTAATTTTATCGACCAAGAGTTCTAAAAGTAGAATCGATTAAAGAGTTAATCCACCGAGTTATATTGATGAAGGGTATTTCGGCACACCGTGCCCCAAGTTAATATGAATTTGGATCTCGGAATCATTTATCATAGTTGGGTAGAGGTCACTATGTAAATGCTTTACTTGTTATTTACAAGTATTATTATAACGATGAATGTTTTGTTTTCATTATTCCGTTATCATATTGTTCTATTTCTTTACCACAATTTATATACGATATCATTTCGTTTTTTGATTCAAATCTCCATTAAAACATCGTAACTAAAGACAAATATGAATTTGCTTCTAAAACCTCAAATGAACCATTGCTAAGGATCTCTTGGAAAGAGTATAGATTAAAGTTATTCATTATCAAACAAGCTTTTGATTCTTGACTAACACATCTACCTACAATGGATTGTTTTTCATATACTTAATTGAATTAAGTACCTTGAAGCGATAAATTGTTTTGGTAATTAGATTTGTCGGAAATCGTAATAGACCAAAATACCGCAACCACTTCAATGAAAGTTTTAAGACTAAACAAACGAATGAAGAGTAGTCTTCATGAATATATTTTTGCTTCTCAAAGCAAAGACTCATTGAAATAAGTGGGAGCATTCTCTTAAACCGTTAAGAAAAGAATTAGGTTTTAAAGAAGTAAAATTAGAATGGAATTGATACAAGGTAATGTTAAAAGTAAAGTTATTGAGAATAACTATACTAAACCTATAAATCCCAACCAATAAAGTTTCCATTGTCTTAAATGTTGGACACTAGAAAGGAAACTACCCCAATTTATTGAAGAATCAACAAGTTAGTAGTGGGACATCTAATGGGACCTTCTTCTTTAAATGTTTATTTGATTGACATAATTTTTGCTAGTACTACTTCGTCAATATTGGAAACCGGTAGTGGTTTTTATCATTGTACTTGATACATAGGATGATTAGAATATGACGACTAGCAACAATGACGTTGAGAGATAGAGTCATTATGTAATCAATCTAGTTTTGGGTTTATAGTTATACTTAATTATGACTATTAAGTGCATAAACTCTAAATAAGAATATAAACTTGTTAAGATACAAAAGAGGTTTCACTTTTGTGACCCTATACACCACGATTTGATGTATGGCTAGCCCATTATCAAGGTGAGTATATTCTAAACCAAACTAGAATGATATATCATGAAGATGATGCAAGACTCAAATTGGTAACCTAAGATTAAACCTTAAATTCTAGAATGATGAACGCAAAGAGTTATCGAGTACTCTTGAAACCATTAGATTGTTAATGGTTTATGCGTATATTGTATTCAAAGCAAGATATCTCGTGCTTTTTGGTTGAAAAGGAAATCGAGGTTGTAAATCATTGATACAGAATAGGTTGATCATTTTCTTTTACCATCAATTTAAGTTAACACCAATATGTTTACTTAATAAAGTAAAAGGAGAAATCTTTGAAGGAGTTCAAAGAGTTCCATGAATCACGATAAAGTCGTGATGGGATTATCAAAGTGAAGACTTTGATATAAGCCAAAGGAAATGTGATATAGTATCACAAATTAATCTCTCTTAACACACCTTATGGGATAATGTGTGGTTGGATAAGAAACCAAACACTATTCGATATGGTTTGGACTTCAATCAAGTTACTTTGAGTAACTTGATCCTTTTGGAGATTTTATCATTTTGTCTAAATTATTTTTCCACTAAATCTAAAACGAATCATATGAGATATGAAATGGTAGGGTACCATGGTTGTAAGTTTTCAAAAGAAACAGATGCTCATCTTTCCTTACTATAATCACGAGTACAACGGAATTATGGCTCGTGAAGCTGTCTTTCTAGAATACAAGTTTATTCCTAGAAGACAGAGTGGGAGAAATTATTCAAGAGCCACAAAGAATGCTATGTCGCAAGAAACTGGTCTTTCTTGGCTACATGAGACGTTTTATGTAAGACGTTGTTTCTACAAAACCTAGGAGGTTAAAGCCATCACTTGTTGAAGAGATGAATTAGTGTTACTTTTAAGAAAGTAAAGAGCTTAAAGTAAAGAGCTTACAACTTACAAAGAAATTGTTTGATTCGAGTTACTTCTGGAAAGTAATGAATAAATGACTTACATAAGAGTGTTTAAGTCACAACTCAATACAAGGCTTAGAGCCATGAAAATCCGAAATAAATTCCGAGTGGAATTGTTGGATATCTAAGAGAGATATCATAGCTTGATTAGTTGCAAAGTGTTTTGCACTATTCGAATCTTCTTAGGGACTGTATTTCATTAAGATGATACATATAACCAGTGAATCTAAAACCCACTTCTTCAATTAGAAGGAATGTATTCAATACATGTCATGAGTTTTATAGATTCTTACAATCCTAAGATAATGTGCAACTTAAGAGATGGTCTTGAGTAGGACATCAATGAGTTGGAATCAATGATTTGATCATGGTATAAAAATTTTCCCGATAAGTCGAGAAGTTGTGTTTATACATGAAGTTTAGTGGGAGTTACGGAAATTTTTAATTAGTCTAATATGTGAATGACATATTGATCATTGGGAATGGTTTAAGACTCATGGAGTATTATAATACATCTTTAATATCCGGATTTATGAAGATAAATCTACATGATATTAGCGTCAAATAAGAAGTCTTATGTTGATAAGATTCATGACTAGTTCAATCAAGTTGAACATATTTGATTGATTCCATTTGCTTCCGCTGCCGAATCAATTAAATAGGAAATGATGTATAACACTTCATATACTTTGAGTATGATGAATTGTTTCAAATCGAATTTACGTAATAGTTACCAAGTAAGCCATAAAGATTACTGATATGTGCTTGCAGAAGCATTAAGGAAGTAAAAGCAAAGTGTTTTTGATGCAATTTTGTGTAAGGGTGTTACACAAGTAACAATTGACAATTGAGATTGCACATGGTTTCTGACAAAACCATAATCAAAACACATTAGGATGGTTAAGATACCATTGTGGCTATGTTATTTAAGAAATAGATTTGTTAGAATCGTTCTAAGCAATAAAGAACAATGAGGATGCTCACAACGGAAATTGAGTACACTTGCAATCATGAGATGTGCAAGAGGATGGATCCCGCATACTGTGAAAACAGTGGGAGCTTTTCTAAGGCTAGAGAGCTTATGTCTTGATTGGATCTCGACACGTACTCAGAAAGTTTTGTAATGCAAATGTATACATTACAAAGGAAAACGAGTATGTAGTAAGGACGAGTTAGGTACAAGAAGTTGATAAAACCTACTAACCAAAGCCTTCTTATAGGCTTAACATGATGAGTCATGTCATTTCAATTGGATTGAGATTAATAACTACATAAAAGATCAAATTAGATTATAGAATATGAAATAGTAATCAGGTATTGACTATTCATATGTGATAATCACATTTGTCGTTCGAGTTTTTAAGCTGAAAAACTCCTTTTTATACTTTGATACATCCAAACGGGTTGTAGAGACAACATTGAACCCCGTTAAAGTGAACCCGGATTAACATGGTATTCGCCCATAGTCACTTGTATGAGGTGACGTCTCGAAGTGACTAGAGTGTGATGCGATTGATGGCAAGTTCGAGTGACATAGAGTCATGTGAGATGACTAGTCGATCACATAGGCAGACTGTTAGGAACACTTTGTTGGGCAGTGACCGCTTATAGTGTTCTAGCAAATTTATAAAGCCTGGTCGTGGCGAGAGCTACTATAGTATTCTAATGAGTCGATTCTTTTGACTAAAGACTGTTCGCCTAAGGTGGCACAGTTTCAGATTAACTTTGATTTGTGTTACTACGACCTTCGTAAATGGGGTCAAATGGGCATATTTTGGGTTATGATGGCTGTGGCTAGTCGAAGGGAATGAGTGCGATAGGAATTGTCCACCCCCTTGTCAGGGTTAAAACAATATCTCAGGGCCACTCGAGGAGTAATGAACTGGAAATGTGTGGCCACGCTCGGATGGTATCTATGGTAGATAACTCCGGTCAATCAGTTATTCTCCAGATCGAGGAAACCACTCTCGATATGATCACTTGCAAGTACGACCCGAAAGACACCTTGCATTGAGTGGGAGATAGTAGAGAGAATTGGTGACGCACACTTGTCGAGGACAAGTGGGAGATTGTTGGAGTAAGTGTCCCCGACAATAATGCGATCACAATTGTCGATCATATTGATCACATATTTAAATCTCATATCAAGAATACGAAAGGGATGATACATTACATATATATAGTCAACTGGTCCACACATATCGGTAATGATTGGCTGGCTAGAGTTTGACATTCGTCGTGCGACGGTGGTGATCGATTGATCCTTGAGGTCGCACCTAAAGGACGATTCCCTTAATTGAAAAGGTTAATTAATTGTATGTCGTCTGATTAATTAATTCCTTAAAATTGAACAAATTATTATCATAAGAGAGAATATGACATCTTATTATAATGTGATTAAATGAGATTTTATTTAGTAATTTAAGAAGTTATATTACTAAAATTAATCGGTGTTTGCGAAACACGCGAGATGAGAATGATAAGTTAGTTATAATTACAAGATGTTGTGAATTATACTAACTAGTAATTAAATGACCATTTTATGTGAAAGTAATTTTGTATTACTAGTCAATTTGTTAAATGTGATTTATTTAATTTTTAAATGATATTTAATTTGTTAAATATGCATTTTAAATTAAAACATGACATAAGACATGTCACATGTCACATGACATACAATTGTACAATTGACAAAAATAAAATGGAATCCATTTTACTACATAAACCGAAATATTGGTGAGCTTTAGAGTAGTTTTGTCTTTTTCCATTTGTCTTATTCATTTGTCCAAAATGCTTGATAGTGACATGACTATGGACAAAGGCTTACACATTTTGTCTTGTGAAGACAAAAAGGAAAAAGAGAAATGGTCTATATGGCCATTGTGCCAACCGGTTTTTGTGTAGTAAAAATAGAGAGATTTTTCTCTATTATTCATTCTTACACTTTTTATGAAAATATCTCTCTCTCTCTCTCTCTCTCTCTCTCTCTCTCTCTCTCTCTCTCTCTCTCTCTCTCTCTTGTTCTTCATAAAAGTCCTTTTTATGAATCTAATTTGTTCATATCAATCACTAATAATACTAGTAGTAGTATATGAGTATTAGTAACCGATTTTAAGGTAAACCACATTACAAATATCTAGTACATATTAGTTTGTGGGATTTCGGGATAGTCTTAGGTGCTACTAATTGGAGGGCTTCTATTTTGAAGTCATGAATGTTCATCCATTATTGGAAAGCTCAAGAACTAACAAGAAGGAGATCTTGTTGGTGCCCATATGATGACCGAAATTTAGATGGTAAGGAAAACGATTTCTTCACTTATCTATTTTAGTTTGCATGCATAAGATTTGTATTTAATTTTATGACTAAATTAAAATATCACATATATGAATATGTCAAGTAATGAGATATAGATTTCTAACAGCGGCAGCCTCAGGAAGAGGCGCAGCAGGTGCTGCGTCCCTTCGAAGAGGCGCGGCAATTACTGCGTCCTTTCTCGACGTTTGTCTCCTGATAATCCGAAAAAAGGGTTTGAAATAAGGTTTTACAAATCGGTTTTAAGCATATTTTCGACGTAAATCTTACAATTGTGATTACAAAAATAAATAACAATAATAAAATAAGGATTATACACCCTCAGACTTTCATGTTTGACGAAACGAGATGAACTAAGTTAACTTTTAGTGATGCTCGACTCGAATGTACGACGAAAGTGCCCTCTAAGAGGAAATTAAACAAAGTTGATTAAGTTGATTGATTGTGGAGTTGGTCAAATTGGTCGGTCATGCAAAACGAGGCTAGTACCCAGAAAGATCCGAGCTTACGTGGTGGAAAGTTCAAGCACGTAGACGCCAAAAAGTAAGAACGTGGTCTAGAATGCAAAGGGAGAAGAGAAGGGCGGACACTCGCGTGAGATATATGTGAGACCGAAGGTCTCTATTTATACTAATCACACGACGGATATTAGGGTTTTCGGAGAAACTTTGGAAGTGAATCTCGAAAAGATACGAAAAATACGCAGAAAAGGACTGAGGAAGAGACGCAGCAAGCACTGCGTCTCTTGGAAGAGGCGCAGCACCTGCTGCATCTTTTCCTCATCGGTTTCCTCCTGCGGAAGAAAGATTTTCGTGTTTCTATTATGGAATAGCGGATTAATCTTATTTTCTTAATATTTTATATGATAATTTCGGGATATATTTTACCAAAGATTAAGAGATTTGAAAAAATATGGAATAGAAATATCCGGAACATTCCAGAACATTCTGACTCGGCATTTTAAACGGTTATTAGAAAATGAAGACAGTTTTTGACCCGGACTCCAAATGTACTCTAATTACTGTCAAAACGACCGTATCGGTGCGTAGATGACGACTATGAGGTAGACACAAGTGTTTGAGCGATCACTTGACGATAAACTTACGAACTGTCACAAATCGTTCCATGTACCAAACATGCGGCCCAATCATCACCGGGTGGTTTGCGGGAGGTGCAGAAATGAGGTATCTACACGTTTCGAGACCTTTACCGAGACGAAACCGACTGATCTAAAGTGATCCGGTCGAAAGCATTTTTACGCCGCCGAGCATGGCTTTCAAAAGACCGCTGCATGTCCACAGATTGGCTTGGCGTGCAGGTGGCCCATGTACACAGATTGGCGACTCCACTGGGGAAAACTAGGACACTTGTGTCATTGTGATCCTTAGAGGTGAAACTCGAACGAGGTCGTGGTTATAGTGTATTAATTGATATTACAGTCATAAGTCGGGTTCCTTGTCCGGGCCCACAACCTAACCTTTATCGACCAATTGGCTCGTCCCGTCGGTCTGAGTTTTCTCATCCCCGCATTTCGAATCCCGATTGAGTCAAGCATACCGTTGACGTTACACATTTTTGTTTCGTCAAAGAGCTTTCATCACCTTCGAGCACGAGGCTAGGGCACCCTCCTTACACATTTTGTTTGGATTGGTATCCCTCTCGCAAATCGGGGTTTAATCGCTTGGTGTGTAACCACCCTTATTAAGCCCAAAACCCGTGCCAGCATTATGCATAATATAATGAACTGCGAGTGCTTATGTGTTATGTGTGAAAGAAAAGTAGATCTATATACTTAACATACTCATATATGTTTTAATTTAATTTGTCATAAAATTAATGAATGATCTTATGCATGCAAACACTTAAACAAAATAAAGAAGAAATATTGTTCTTACATTGGATATTCGGTTAATATGGGCACAAGATGTAACACCCCACGGTAATTGAAGAGGTCCAGTGATAGGCTTAAATGACTACTGCTTAAAGGGATTGGAAGTACTACTCATATCAACAAAGTGCACTTTCTTTTATGGTCATCCATGCAAAAGAACTCCAAAGTTAAGCGTGCTTGGCTGGGAGTAGTCTTAGGATGGGTGACCTCTTGGGAAGGTTCCCCGGATGCGCATGAGTGAGGACAAAATGCGCTATAAAGGACCTGTGTTGATCTGTGGGCCATGTACACAACCTGGTGAGCTATCATAAGTAACCGCTCCCGACCCGGTTTGGGCTGGGGTATTACAAGTGGTATCAGAGCAACCCTGCGACCGTGTGGTGATCGGAGGCAGTTGTTATACGCTCCTGGAGGCAGTGGTTATACGCTCCATTGTGATCACACACCTAGAGGGGAAGGATTATGGGTTAGCGGTTATGCTCCCAGGCGCAACGAGGACGTTGCGTTCTTCAAGTGGGGGTGACTGTAACACCCCACGGTAATTGAAGAGGTCCAGTGATAGGCTTAAATGACTAGTGCTTAAAGGGATTGGAAGTACTACTCATATCAACAAAGTGCACTTTCTTTTATGGTCATCCATGCAAAAGAACTCCAAAGTTAAGCGTGCTTGGCTGGTAGTAGTCTTAGGATGGGTGACCTCCTGGGAAGGTTCCCGGGATGCGCATGAGTGAGGACAAAATGCGCTATAAAGGACCTGTGTTGATCTGTGGGCCATGTACACAGCCTGGTGAGCTATCATAAGTAACCGCTCCCGACCCGGTTTGGGCCGGGGTGTTATACAAGAGAGATCACCTTTCTCTCTTGTTCTTGTGCTTTCCTTTAATGGAAGAACTAAGATCCAAGTGTAGGATCTCTCCCAAAGCTAAATACCCAAAGCACACTCTTAATTAAAATTAATATTATGAGTACTAGATAATATTAATTTTGTAGAAAATTGACCCAAAATAAATTTGGTTTTACTCCCAAAAACCGGTTAGGAGAGGAGAAGAGGAAGTGGAATATTTTTATCTCTCTAAAAATATTTGATGAGATGAATGAATGAATGAACAAGACAATAACATTATTGTGTATAAGGTAAAATTGAGAGGAAAAACCAAGTGGTTTTTGCCTCTAAAAACCGGGTGGTAGGAGGGGCAAAGGGAGCCAATGCATGCCTTTGTTTATCTTCACAATGTAAACTAGGGTTGCATGGCTAGTAAGGTAAGTAATCATTATGTTTACCACTCATATTATAAACACAATATTTAGCCTAATCCCCTTCCTAATTTCGGCACCTTCATAAAATGGAACCCATTTTATTTTTGTCAAACTTGTCTTATGTCACATGTCATATGTAACATAAATTTGTTATGTATTTTTAACATATTAAAAATCAATGTATTAATAAAAATACGTCATATACAAAAATCGACTTAGTAATTCATAATTACTTGTACCAAAATATTTTACCAATTTATAAATCACAACAACTTGTATTTATAATTATTCATTCGAATTCAATTGTTTCCTTAAACAATAATTTCATCCGAGCAATGATACGATTCGATTACTCAGACCGTATCTCATTTAATCAAATTTCAATGAGATACGTAAAAATTACTTCCAAAATCGTCCGTCAATTTTAATTAAATTAATTGATTCGTAACGTTATACGATCAATTAATTGATCAATTAAGAGTGTTGCCCTATAGGTATGACCTAGGGGATCAACTGATCACCACCGTCGCACGACAGTAATGTCAAACTCTAGTCAGCCAATCATTACCGATATGTGTGGACCAGTTAACAATAAATATTACTTCCCAGTTGTATTCTTTATGATGAGACTTAAACATGTGATCATCATGATCAACAATTGTGATCGCATTATTGTCGGAGGACACATATTCCAACAATCTCCCACTTGTCCTCGACAAGTGTGCGTCACCAATTCTCTTGTCCTATTACTATCTCCCACTCAATGTAAGGTGTCTTTCAGGTCGTGCTTGTAAATCGATCATATCGAGAGTGGTTTCCTCGATCTGGAGAATAACTGATTGACCGGATTTATCCACAATGGATACATTCCGAGTGTGGCCACGCATTTCCAGTTCATTACTCCTCGAGTGGCCTTGAGATATTGTTATAACCCTGACTAGGGGTGGACAATTCCTATCGCACTCATTCCTTTCAACTAACCACAGCCATCATAACCCAAAATATGCCCATTTGACCCCATTTACGAAGGTCGTAGTAACACTAATCAAAGTTAATCTGAAACTGTGCCATCTTAGGCGAACAGTCTTTAGTCAAAAGAATCGACTCATTTGAATACTATAGTAGCTCTCGCCACGACCAGGCTATATAAATTTGCCAGAACTCTATAAGCGGTCATAAGGCCCAACAAAATGTTCCTAACAGTCTGCCTATGTGATCGACTAGTCATCTCACATGACTCTATGGCACTTGAACTTGCCATCAATCGCATCACACTCTAGTCACTTCGAGACGTCACCTCATGTAAGTAACTATGGGCAAATACAATGTTAATCCATGTTCACTTTAACGGGGTTCAATTGTCTCCACAACCCGTTTGGATGTAATAAAGTGTATGGTGAGTTAATAATAACTCAAACGACAAATGTCGACATCACACTCGGGTAGTCAATACAATATTACAACCTTGAGATGTATATCGTAAGTGTAAACACTTATTGATTACAATAGAAGTTTAACATGCCATGTGTCCATGTGTTCAAACTTTTTATACTTGCATTTTCCTTTACTTTCATGTTCTCTCTCATAGCATGAACCTTACCAAGTACACATCAAGGTTCCCGACCTTGGTTTCGGTTCTTTATCTTGAAAGAACTTCCTTATCGATTATCACATAACGAACGAATTTGTGGTGAATGATATAACTTGTACTGATCAAGTACTCCATCCACACACAATGCACTAGGTATATGTTTTGCAGAGTCTTGCAACAATTTGTCAAGATGATTAGCCTAGCACTTCTTACAAGTCCTATCATATTAGGAAAGATTAGTTTTGAGCAACATATTAGGGAGATACATTATCACAACTTTGTATCACAATACCATAGTTGAATTAGAAACATAAAAGAAAGGATAGTCATTTACCTACTGGAGTAATCTTTCCAGCCTTAATATCACCAAGGTATTTGGAACAATTTCTTTTCCAATGTCCCATACCATTACAATAATGGCATTTATCAAGAGGACCCTTCTTGATTTTTGAAGTGCTAGCTTCACAAGTCCTAGCTTTGGTGAAAGTGGGAGCTTGCTTCTTACCCTTCCTCCCATTCTTCTTGAACTTCCCCTTACTCTTAGTGCTTATGTTAAGCACATCCTTGGGTGGGTTCACATTTAACCCCATGTCCCTTTCGGCTTGCACAAGTAACTTGTGCAATTCTTCAAGAGACACATCCTTGTCTTGCATGTTAAAATTCACCCGGAATTGAACATACGCTTTGACTTTGGACAAGGAGTGTAGAATCCTATCTACAATGAGTTCTTTGGGGATTTCAACCTTTTGAATTTTCAAGGTCTCGACAAGCTCCATAAGTTTGAGCACATGAGGGCTAACCTTTTGGCCCTCTTTGAAGTCGAGATCAAAGAATGCCGCGGCCGCCTCATATTGGACGATCCGCGGAGTTTGTGAAAACATTGTCACAAGTTTGGAGTAAATCTCATTAGCGTTGCCCATTTTAAAGGCTCTCCTTTGGAGATCCGCCTCCATCGCAAATATCAAGACATTTTTCATTGCGGCGGACTCCTTTTGGTAAGCCTCATATGCTTCCCTAGTGGCGGCGGTCGACCTAGTAGTAGGTTCGGGTGGAGAGGCCTCGGTAAGGTAACGAAGCTTGTCGTCACCTTGGGTGGCTAATTTGAGTTGGGCATCCCAATCGGAGAAATTTGACCCATTCTTTTCAAGTTTACATCGATCCATGAAGGATCGGAGCCATGATGTATTAGCGAGTGGCGTGGCGTTAGGGGTTGGTGTTGCCATTTGTTATGAGAAAAAGAAGTGGTCTACAAAACAAAATAGAAGGAGTATAGCAAATGTCGTTTTAATATAATACTCGTAAAAATTTAATTTAAACAAGTTTTAAGCATTTTTCTAGTGACCTCTACCCAACTAGATAAATGATTCCAAGACCCAAATTCATATTAACTTAGGCACGGGATAGCCGATGGAACCCTTATTAATATAACTCGGTGGATTAACATTTAATCGATTCTACTTTTAGAACTCTTGGTCGATAAAATTACTCTAATGTTTATCTATAGCCCGGAACACATGCGACTACGGTCACGAATACTTCCGTTGAGGTCAATCCAAATTTCTAATAATTGTGTCCATGATCCAAATTCACATTAATTTGGGCACGGGATGGCCGATGAAACCCTCATCAACACGAATTCGGTGGATAGACATTCATCACCCACTTCCCCTACGTAACAAGGTTTGTACCTCGGGATGGCCGAGTGCACTCCCTCGCCAAATAGGTTTTCATGGTTTCTACTATTTGGTAAGGCTATGTCTCAATTAATTGTTTTAGCGAGAGGTCACGTCAATTTATTATCTATCACGTTTTAAGTGAACTAAAGCGGTGAACTACGATAATTGTAGTTGACACGGTCGATGAACTCGATTAGATGATGATGCATGTTTTAGTTATGGCGATTTAGCGATGCATGTGACATATAAATAAAATGCAAAGCATAAATTAAATCCTAGTATGGCATTTCTAAAATAGAAAATATAATTAACTATTACATATTCGGAAACCAACTTCATTGGTCCCTTGAACTTCGGTTCTTGGCACGCATCTCGAGGTAACACCGTCTTTATGAATCGCCTTCTTGAGTGACACCGTCTTTAAGGAACTCCGAAATAATTAAATTACATAACAAATTACATAATTTCCTATTATACATTTGTAATTAAAATAAAATAAATCTATTAAATTACAAAACGGTGATACGAGATCACAAAAATTACAACCGAATCGATATTCCCATACATTTCGGGTAATACCAATTAAAAACTAAGGCCATACTAAGTAAAAATTACATAATTCATAATTACATAAAATAAAATTATGACAATCATAAATAAAATGCAGCATTATAATATGTTTGAACATGCCCAATTTTATGCTAAATCGCCTTTAAGGAGCCAATATCGTATATTAAACGGTTTTACGGATTTGCGTGATTCAACCTTTTAACATCACAATAAATTACATAAAATCATATTTATGCACAAGTTAATTACCCTAACCAACTTAGGACTCAAAATTAGTCTCCACTAACTTATGACAATAATTAACTTATAGTTCTTAAAATTGTTCATTAATGGACTTAAAATTACAATAAAATGCTATAAACTTCAAATAAATCACAAAAATTTCAAATAAATTCAAAATTTGAAATTTAAACTCATGAACATTCTGGAAAAATACCATAACACTCATAATGTTCAAAAACTTAGGTTAAAATTTCGAAAATTTATCGGAAAAACTATGTTGCGGTTTATCGGATTTATCAATTAAAATCATAAAAAACATGAGAAAAATTATATTCATCAACTTTTCAATTTTAGATCTAAAAAATATAATAAAATGCAACATGTGACGTTTTTCCTAAGTCATGGAGTATGTTTTAGGAATTATTCACTAATTAAGTCACTATTTATGCTATTTTTCATCAAAAATTCATAAATCATGCATAAAGACTTCAATATAGCCTATTATTTTACACACATCTTGTAAAATTGCATGTGACAACATACTAAATTTAAATGACCATATTCGAAATTTATCTCATATTAACCTATTTTTCATCTAAATTCGATTTTTATCATGAAAAATCCATATTTCGAGCAAAAAACTCCAAACATTCTGAAAAATTACAGGTCATCTAAAAATAAAACATGTGATAACATATCCAAAAATCACTGGAAAATTCAAAGTTTAGCTAATTTTAGTCCGAAAATGACATTTTAATCATAAAATCACATTTTTAATGCCATAAATTAACCAAAATATCCTAAAAACATTTTAGGACCAGAAACTTTAACATGCATAATTTATTTCGTGATATATCATAATAACACAAATTTATGAGTTTTATATGTTAATCGTATAACTCGGAAAAACTTTAACCGATTTTCATGCAAACAACCAAAGGCTCTTGATACCGCTTGTTAGAAATCTATATCTCATTACTTGACATATTCATATATGTGATAATTTAATTTAGTCATAAAATTAAATACAAATCTTATGCATGCAAACTAAAATAGATAAGTGAAGAAATCGTTTTCCTTACCATCTAAATTTCGGTCATCATATGGGCACCAACAAGATCTCCTTCTTGTTAGTTCTTGAGCTTTCCAATAATGGATGAACATTCATGACTTCAAAATAGAAGCCCTCCAATTAGTAGCACCCAAGACTATCCCGAAATCCCAAAAACTAATATGTACTAGATATTTGTAATGTGGTTTACCTTAAAATCGGTTACTAATACTCATATACTACTACTAGTATTATTAGTGATTGATATGAACAAATTAGATTCATAAAAAAGGACTTTTATGAAGAACAAGAGAGAGAGAGAGAGAGAGAGAGAGAGAGAGAGAGAGAGAGAGAGAGAGAGAGAGAGAGAGAGAGAGGTATTTTCATAAAAAGTGTAAGAATGAATAATAGAGAAAAATCTCTCTATTTTTACTACACAAAAACCGGTTGGCACAATGGCCATATAGACCATTTCTCTTTTTCCTTTTTGTCTTCACAAGACAAAATGTGTAAGCCTTTGTCCATAGTCATGTCACTATCAAGCATTTTGGACAAATGAATAAGACAAATGGAAAAAGACAAAACTACTCTAAAGCTCACCAATATTTCGGTTTATGTAGTAAAATGGATTCCATTTTATTTTTGTCAATTGTACAATTGTATGTCATGTGACATGTGACATGTCTTATGTCATGTTTTAATTTAAAATGCATATTTAACAAATTAAATATCATTTACAAATTAAATAAATCACATTTAACAAATTGACTAGTAATACAAAATTACTTTCACATAAAATGGTCATTTAATTACTAGTTAGTATAATTCACAACATCTTGTAATTATAACTAACTTATCATTCTCATCTCGCGTGTTTCGCGAACACCGATTAATTTTAGTAATATAACTTCTTAAATTACTAAATAAAATCTCATTTAATCACATTATAATAAGATGTCATATTCTCTCTTATGATAATAATTTGTTCCTTGAACTTCGGTTGTGGCACGCATCTCGAGGTAACACCGTCTTTATGTATCGCCATCTTGAAGAAATCTGTCTTTGGGAACTCCGAGATGAATAAAATTATATAATAAATTACATAATTTCCTATTATACATTTGTAAATAAAATAAAATAAATCTATTAAATTACAAAACGGTGATACGAGATCACAATAAAATTACAACCGAATCGATATTCCCATACATTTCGGGAAATACCAATTAAAAACTAAGGCCATACTAAGCAAAAATTACATAATTCAAAAATTACATAAATTAAAATTATGACAATCATAAAGAAAATGCAGCATTATAATATTTATGAACATGCCCAATTTTATGCTAAATTGCCTTTAATTAGCCAATATCGTATATTACTCGAGTTTTACGGATTTGCATGATTTCAACATTTTATAATCACAAAAATTACATAAATTCATATTTATGCATAAGTTAATTACCCTAACCTCTTAGGACTCAAAATTTAGTCTTCACTAATTATTTGACCATAATTAACTCATATTTCTAAAATTGTTCATTAATGGACCAAAAAATACAAAAATAAGCTATAAACTTCAAATAAATCACAAAATTTCAAATAAATTTGAATTTTGAATTTTAAACTCATGAACATTCTGGAAAAAAATACCATGACACTCATAATGTTCAAAAAACTTAGGTTAAAATTTCGAAAATTTATCGGAAAAACTATGTTGCGGTTTATCGGATTTATCAATTAAAATCATAAAAAAGATGAGAAAAATTATATTCATCAACTTTTCAATTTTAGATCTAAAAAAGATAATAAAATGCAACATGTGACGTTTTTCCTAAGTCATGGAGTATGTTTTAGGAATTATTCACTAATTAAGTCACTATTTATGCTATTTTTCATCAAAAATTCATAAATCATGCATAAAGACTTCAATATAGCCTATTATTTTACACACATCTTGTAAAATTGCATGTGACAACATACTAAATTTAAATGACCATATTCGAAATTTATCTCATATTAACCTATTTTTCATCTAAATTCGATTTTTATCATGAAAAATCCATATTTCGAGCAAAAAACTCCAAAAATTCTGAAAAATTACAGGTCATCTAAAAATAAAACATGTGATAACATATCCAAAAATCACTGGAAAATTCGAAGTTTAGCTAATTTTAGTCCGAAAATGACATTTTAATCATAAAATCACATTTTTAATGCCATAAATTAACCAAAATATCCTAAAAACATTTTAGGACCAGAAACTTTAACATGCATAATTTATTTCGTGATATATCATAATAACACAAATTTATGAGTTTTATATGTTAATCGTATAACTCGGAAAAACTTTAACCGATTTTCATGCAAACAACCAAAGGCTCTTGATACCGCTTGTTAGAAATCTATATCTCATTACTTGACATATTCATATATGTGATAATTTAATTTAGTCATAAAATTAAATACAAATCTTATGCATGCAAACTAAAATAGATAAGTGAAGAAATCGTTTTCCTTACCATCTAAATTTCGGTCATCATATGGGCACCAACAAGATCTCCTTCTTGTTAGTTCTTGAGCTTTCCAATAATGGATGAACATTCATGACTTCAAAATAGAAGCCCTCCAATTAGTAGCACCCAAGACTATCCCGAAATCCCACAAACTAATATGTACTAGATATTTGTAATGTGGTTTACCTTAAAATCGGTTACTAATACTCATATACTACTACTAGTATTATTAGTGATTGATATGAACAAATTAGATTCATAAAAAAGGACTTTTATGAAGAACAAGAGAGAGAGAGAGAGAGAGAGAGAGAGAGAGAGAGAGAGAGAGAGAGAGAGAGAGAGAGAGAGAGAGAGAGAGGTATTTTCATAAAAAGTGTAAGAATGAATAATAGAGAAAAATCTCTCTATTTTTACTACACAAAAACCGGTTGGCACAATGGCCATATAGACCATTTCTCTTTTTCCTTTTTGTCTTCACAAGACAAAATGTGTAAGCCTTTGTCCATAGTCATGTCACTATCAAGCATTTTGGACAAATGAATAAGACAAATGGAAAAAGACAAAACTACTCTAAAGCTCACCAATATTTCGGTTTATGTAGTAAAATGGATTCCATTTTATTTTTGTCAATTGTACAATTGTATGTCATGTGACATGTGACATGTCTTATGTCATGTTTTAATTTAAAATGCATATTTAACAAATTAAATATCATTTACAAATTAAATAAATCACATTTAACAAATTGACTAGTAATACAAAATTACTTTCACATAAAATGGTCATTTAATTACTAGTTAGTATAATTCACAACATCTTGTAATTATAACTAACTTATCATTCTCATCTCGCGTGTTTCGCGAACACCGATTAATTTTAGTAATATAACTTCTTAAATTACTAAATAAAATCTCATTTAATCACATTATAATAAGATGTCATATTCTCTCTTATGATAATAATTTGTTCCTTGAACTTCGGTTGTGGCACGCATCTCGAGGTAACACCGTCTTTATGTATCGCCATCTTGAAGAAATCTGTCTTTGGGAACTCCGAGATGAATAAAATTATATAATAAATTACATAATTTCCTATTATACATTTGTAAATAAAATAAAATAAATCTATTAAATTACAAAACGGTGATACGAGATCACAATAAAATTACAACCGAATCGATATTCCCATACATTTCGGGAAATACCAATTAAAAACTAAGGCCATACTAAGCAAAAATTACATAATTCAAAAATTACATAAATTAAAATTATGACAATCATAAAGAAAATGCAGCATTATAATATGTTTGAACATGCCCAATTTTATGCTAAATTGCCTTTAATTAGCCAATATCGTATATTACTCGAGTTTTACGGATTTGCATGATTTCAACATTTTATAATCACAAAAATTACATAAATTCATATTTATGCATAAGTTAATTACCCTAACCTCTTAGGACTCAAAATTTAGTCTTCACTAATTATTTGACCATAATTAACTCATATTTCTAAAATTGTTCATTAATGGACAAAAAAATACAAAAATAAGCTATAAACTTCAAATAAATCACAAAATTTCAAATAAATTTGAAATTTGAATTTTAAACTCATGAACATTCTGGAAAAAAATACCATGACACTCATAATGTTCAAAAAACTTAGGTTAAAATTTCGAAAATTTATCGGAAAAACTATGTTGCGGTTTATCGGATTTATCAATTAAAATCATAAAAAACATGAGAAAAATTATATTCGTCAACTTTTCAATTTTAGATCTAAAAAAGATAATAAAATGCAACATGTGACGTTTTTCCTAAGTCATGGAGTATGTTTTAGGAATTATTCACTAATTAAGTCACTATTTATGCTATTTTTCATCAAAAATTCATAAATCATGCATAAAGACTTCAATATAGCCTATTATTTTACACACATCTTGTAAAATTGCATGTGACAACATACTAAATTTAAATGACCATATTCGAAATTTATCTCATATTAACCTATTTTTCATCTAAATTCGATTTTTATCATGAAAAATCCATATTTCGAGCAAAAAACTCCAAAAATTCTAAAAAATTACAGGTCATCTAAAAATAAAACATGTGATAACATATCCAAAAATCACTGGAAAATTCAAAGTTTAGCTAATTTTAGTCCGAAAATGACATTTTAATCATAAAATCACATTTTTAATGCCATAAATTAACCAAAATATCCTAAAAATATTTTAGGACCAGAAACTTTAACATGCATAATTTATTTCGTGATATATCATAATAACACAAATTTATGAGTTTTATATGTTAATCGTATAACTCGGAAAAACTTTAACCGATTTTCATGCAAACAACCAAAGGCTCTTGATACCGCTTGTTAGAAATCTATATCTCATTACTTGACATATTCATATATGTGATAATTTAATTTATTCATAAAATTAAATACAAATCTTATGCATGCAAACTAAAATAGATAAGTGAAGAAATCGTTTTCCTTACCATCTAAATTTCGGTCATCATATGGGCACCAACAAGATCTCCTTCTTGTTAGTTCTTGAGCTTTCCAATAATGGATGAACATTCATGACTTCAAAATAGAAGCCCTCCAATTAGTAGCACCCAAGACTATCCCGAAATCCCACAAACTAATATGTACTAGATATTTGTAATGTGGTTTACCTTAAAATCGGTTACTAATACTCATATACTACTACTAGTATTATTAGTGATTGATATGAACAAATTAGATTCATAAAAAAGGACTTTTATGAAGAACAAGAGAGAGAGAGAGAGAGAGAGAGAGAGAGAGAGAGAGAGAGAGAGAGAGAGAGAGAGAGAGAGAGAGAGAGAGAGAGAGAGAGAGAGAGAGGTATTTTCATAAAAAGTGTAAGAATGAATAATAGAGAAAAATCTCTCTATTTTTACTACACAAAAACCGGTTGGCACAATGGCCATATAGACCATTTTTTTTTTCCTTTTTGTCTTCACAAGACAAAATGTGTAAGCCTTTGTCCATAGTCATGTCACTATCAAGCATTTTGGACAAATGAATAAGACAAATGGAAAAAGACAAAACTACTCTAAAGCTCACCAATATTTCGGTTTATGTAGTAAAATGGATTCCATTTTATTTTTGTCAATTGTACAATTGTATGTCATATGACATGTGACATGTCTTATGTCATGTTTTAATTTAAAATGCATATTTAACAAATTAAATATCATTTACAAATTAAATAAATCACATTTAACAAATTGACTAGTAATACAAAATTACTTTCACATAAAATGGTCATTTAATTACTAGTTAGTATAATTCACAACATCTTGTAATTATAACTAACTTATCATTCTCATCTCGCGTGTTTCGCGAACACCGATTAATTTTAGTAATATAACTTCTTAAATTACTAAATAAAATCTCATTTAATCACATTATAATAAGATGTCATATTCTCTCTTATGATAATAATTTGTTCCTTGAACTTCGGTTGTGGCACGCATCTCGAGGTAACACCGTCTTTATGTATCGCCATCTTGAAGAAATCTGTCTTTGGGAACTCCGAGATGAATAAAATTATATAATAAATTACATCATTTTCTATTATACATTTGTAAATAAAATAAAATAAATCTATTAAATTACAAAACGGTGATACGAGATCACAATAAAATTACAACCGAATCGATATTCCCATACATTTCGGGAAATATCAATTAAAAACTAAGGCCATACTAAGCAAAAATTACATAATTCAAAAATTACATAAATTAAAATTATGACAATCATAAAGAAAATGCAGCATTATAATATGTATGAACATGCCCAATTTTATGCTAAATTGCCTTTAATTAGCCAATATCGTATATTACTCGAGTTTTACGGATTTGCATGATTTCAACATTTTATAATCACAAAAATTACATAAATTCATATTTATGCATAAGTTAATTACCCTAACCTCTTAGGACTCAAAATTTAGTCTTCACTAATTATTTGACCATAATTAACTCATATTTCTAAAATTGTTCATTAATGGACCAAAAAATACAAAAATAAGCTATAAACTTCAAATAAATCACAAAATTTCAAATAAATTTGAAATTTGAATTTTAAACTCATGAACATTCTGGAAAAAAATACCATGACACTCATAATGTTCAAAAAACTTCGGTTAAAATTTCGAAAATTTATCGGAAAAACTATGTTGCGGTTTATCGGATTTATCAATTAAAATCATAAAAAACATGAGAAAAATTATATTCATCAACTTTTCAATTTTAGATCTAAAAAAGATAATAAAATGCAACATGTGACGTTTTTCCTAAGTCATGGAGTATGTTTTAGGAATTATTCACTAATTAAGTCACTATTTATGCTATTTTTCATCAAAAATTCATAAATCATGCATAAAGACTTCAATATAGCCTATTATCTTACACACATCTTGTAACATTGGATGTGACAACATACTAAATTTAAATGACCATATTCGAAATTTATCTCATATTAACCTATTTTTCATCTAAATTCGATTTTTATCATGAAAAATCCATATTTCGAGCAAAAAACTCCAAAAATTCTGAAAAATTACAGGTCATCTAAAAATAAAACATGTGATAACATATCCAAAAATCACTGGAAAATTCGAAGTTTAGCTAATTTTAGTCCGAAAATGACATTTTAATCATAAAATCACATTTTTAATGCCATAAATTAACCAAAATATCCTAAAAACATTTTAGGACCAGAAACTTTAACATGCATAATTTATTTCGTGATATATCATAATAACACAAATTTATGAGTTTTATATGTTAATCGTATAACTCGGAAAAACTTTAACCGATTTTCATGCAAACAACCAAAGGCTCTTGATACCGCTTGTTAGAAATCTATATCTCATTACTTGACATATTCATATATGTGATAATTTAATTTAGTCATAAAATTAAATACAAATCTTATGCATGCAAACTAAAATAGATAAGTGAAGAAATCGTTTTCCTTACCATCTAAATTTCGGTCATCATATGGGCACCAACAAGATCTCCTTCTTGTTAGTTCTTGAGCTTTCCAATAATGGATGAACATTCATGACTTCAAAATAGAAGCCCTCCAATTAGTAGCACCCAAGACTATCCCGAAATCCCACAAACTAATATGTACTAGATATTTGCAATGTGGTTTACCTTAAAATCGGTTACTAATACTCATATACTACTACTAGTATTATTAGTGATTGATATGAACAAATTAGATTCATAAAAAAGGACTTTTATGAAGAACAAGAGAGAGAGAGAGAGAGAGAGGTATTTTCATAAAAAGTGTAAGAATGAATAATAGAGAAAAATCTCTCTATTTTTACTACACAAAAACCGGTTGGCACAATGGCCATATAGACCATTTCTCTTTTTTCCTTTTTGTCTTCACAAGACAAAATGTGTAAGCCTTTGTCCATAGTCATGTCACTATCAAGCATTTTGGACAAATGAATAAGACAAATGGAAAAAGACAAAACTACTCTAAAGCTCACCAATATTTCGGTTTATGTAGTAAAATGGATTCCATTTTATTTTTGTCAATTGTACAATTGTATGTCATGTGACATGTGACATGTCTTATGTCATGTTTTAATTTAAAATGCATATTTAACAAATTAAATATCATTTACAAATTAAATAAATCACATTTAACAAATTGACTAGTAATACAAAATTACTTTCACATAAAATGGTCATTTAATTACTAGTTAGTATAATTCACAACATCTTGTAATTATAACTAACTTATCATTCTCATCTCGCGTGTTTCGCGAACACCGATTAATTTTAGTAATATAACTTCTTAAATTACTAAATAAAATCTCATTTAATCACATTATAATAAGATGTCATATTCTCTCTTATGATAATAATTTGTTCCTTGAACTTCGGTTGTGGCACGCATCTCGAGGTAACACCGTCTTTATGTATCGCCATCTTGAAGAAATCCGTCTTTGGGAACTCCGAGATGAATAAAATTATATAATAAATTACATAATTTCCTATTATACATTTGTAACTAAAATAAAATAAATCTATTAAATTACAAAACGGTGATACGAGATCACAATAAAATTACAACCGAATCGATATTCCCATACATTTCGGGAAATACCAATTAAAAACTAAGGCCATACTAAGCAAAAATTACATAATTCAAAAATTACATAAATTAAAATTATGACAATCATAAAGAAAATGCAGCATTATAATATGTATGAACATGCCCAATTTTATGCTAAATCGTCTTTAATTAGCCAATATCGTATATTACTCGGTTTTTACGGATTTGCATGATTTCAACATTTTATAATCACAAAAATTACATAAATTCATATTTATGCATAAGTTAATTACCATAACCTCTTAGGACTCAAAATTTAGTCTTCACTAATTATTTGACCATAATTAACTCATATTTCTAAAATTGTTCATTAATGGACCAAAAAATACAAAAATAAGCTATAAACTTCAAATAAATCACAAAATTTCAAATAAATTTGAAATTTGAATTTTAAACTCATGAACATTCTGGAAAAAAATACCATGACACTCATAATGTTCAAAAAAATTAGGTTTAAATTTCGAAAATTTATCGGAAAAACTATGTTGCGGTTTATCGGATTTATCAATTAAAATCATAAAAAACATGAGAAAAATTATATTCATCAACTTTTCAATTTTAGATCTAAAAAAGATAATAAAATGCAACATGTGACGTTTTTCCTAAGTCATGGAGTATGTTTTAGGAATTATTCACTAATTAAGTCACTATTTATGCTATTTTTCATCAAAAATTCATAAATCATGCATAAAGACTTCAATATAGCCTATTATTTTACACACATCTTGTAAAATTGCATGTGACAACATACTAAATTTAAATGACCATATTCGAAATTTATCTCATATTAACCTATTTTTCATCTAAATTCGATTTTTATCATGAAAAATCCATATTTCGAGCAAAAAACTCCAAAAATTCTGAAAAATTACAGGTCATCTAAAAATAAAACATGTGATAACATATCCAAAAATCACTGGAAAATTCGAAGTTTAGCTAATTTTAGTCCGAAAATGACATTTTAATCATAAAATCACATTTTTAATGCCATAAATTAACCAAAATATCCTAAAAACATTTTAGGACCAGAAACTTTAACATGCATAATTTATTTCGTGATATATCATAATAACTCAAATTTATGAGTTTTATATGTTAATCGTATAACTCGGAAAAACTTTAACCGATTTTCATGCAAACAACCAAAGGCTCTTGATACCGCTTGTTAGAAATCTATATCTCATTACTTGACATATTCATATATGTGATAATTTAATTTAGTCATAAAATTAAATACAAATCTTATGCATGCAAACTAAAATAGATAAGTGAAGAAATCGTTTTCCTTACCATCTAAATTTCGGTCATCATATGGGCACCAACAAGATCTCCTTCTTGTTAGTTCTTGAGCTTTCCAATAATGGATGAACATTCATGACTTCAAAATAGAAGCCCTCCAATTAGTAGCACCCAAGACTATCCCGAAATCCCACAAACTAATATGTACTAGATATTTGTAATGTGGTTTACCTTAAAATCGGTTACTAATACTTATATACTACTACTAGTATTATTAGTGATTGATATGAACAAATTAGATTCATAAAAAAGGACTTTTATGAAGAACAAGAGAGAGAGAGAGAGAGAGAGGTATTTTCATAAAAAGTGTAAGAATGAATAATAGAGAAAAATCTCTCTATTTTTACTACACAAAAACCGGTTGGCACAATGGCCATATAGACCATTTCTCTTTTTTCCTTTTTGTCTTCACAAGACAAAATGTGTAAGCCTTTGTCCATAGTCATGTCACTATCAAGCATTTTGGACAAATGAATAAGACAAATGGAAAAAGACAAAACTACTCTAAAGCTCACCAATATTTCGGTTTATGTAGTAAAATGGATTCCATTTTATTTTTGTCAATTGTACAATTGTATGTCATGTGACATGTGACATGTCTTATGTCATGTTTTAATTTAAAATGCATATTTAACAAATTAAATATCATTTACAAATTAAATAAATCACATTTAACAAATTGACTAGTAATACAAAATTACTTTCACATAAAATGGTCATTTAATTACTAGTTAGTATAATTCACAACATCTTGTAATTATAACTAACTTATCATTCTCATCTCGCGTGTTTCGCGAACACCGATTAATTTTAGTAATATAACTTCTTAAATTACTAAATAAAATCTCATTTAATCACATTATAATAAGATGTCATATTCTCTCTTATGATAATAATTTGTTCCTTGAACTTCGGTTGTGGCACGCATCTCGAGGTAACACCGTCTTTATGTATCGCCATCTTGAAGAAATCCGTCTTTGGGAACTCCGAGATGAATAAAATTATATAATAAATTACATAATTTCCTATTATACATTTGTAACTAAAATAAAATAAATCTATTAAATTACAAAACGGTGATACGAGATCACAATAAAATTACAACCGAATCGATATTCCCATACATTTCGGGAAATACCAATTAAAAACTAAGGCCATACTAAGCAAAAATTACATAATTCAAAAATTACATAAATTAAAATTATGACAATCATAAAGAAAATGCAGCATTATAATATGTATGAACATGCCCAATTTTATGCTAAATCGCCTTTAATTAGCCAATATCGTATATTACTCGGTTTTTACGGATTTGCATGATTTCAACATTTTATAATCACAAAAATTACATAAATTCATATTTATGCATAAGTTAATTACCCTAACCTCTTAGGACTCAAAATTTAGTCTTCACTAATTATTTGACCATAATTAACTCATATTTCTAAAATTGTTCATTAATGGACCAAAAAATACAAAAATAAGCTATAAACTTCAAATAAATCACAAAATTTCAAATAAATTTGAAATTTGAATTTTAAACTCATGAACATTCTGGAAAAAAATACCATGACACTCATAATGTTCAAAAAGTTTAGGTTAAAATTTCGAAAATTTATCGGAAAAACTATGTTGCGGTTTATCGGATTTATCAATTAAAATCATAAAAAACATGAGAAAAATTATATTCATCAACTTTTCTATTTTACATCTAAAAAAGATAATAAAATGCAACATGTGACGTTTTTCCTAAGTCATGGAGTATGTTTTAGGAATTATTCACTAATTAAGTCACTATTTATGCTATTTTTCATCAAAAATTCATAAATCATGCATAAAGACTTCAATATAGTCTATTATTTTACACACATCGTGTAAAATTGCATGTGACAACATACTAAATTTAAATGACCATATTCGAAATTTATCTCATATTAACCTATTTTTCATCTAAATTCGATTTTTATCATGAAAAATCCATATTTCGAGCAAAAAACTCCAAAAATTCTGAAAAATTACAGGTCATCTAAAAATAAAACATGTGATAACATATCCAAAAATCACTGGAAAATTCGAAGTTTAGCTAATTTTAGTCCGAAAATGACATTTTAATCATAAAATCACATTTTTAATGCCATAAATTAACCAAAATATCCTAAAAACATTTTAGGACCAGAAACTTTAACATGCATAATTTATTTCGTGATATATCATAATAACACAAATTTATGAGTTTTATATGTTAATCGTATAACTCGGAAAAACTTTAACCGATTTTCATGCAAACAACCAAAGGCTCTTGATACCGCTTGTTAGAAATCTATATCTCATTACTTGACATATTCATATATGTGATAATTTAATTTAGTCATAAAATTAAATACAAATCTTATGCATGCAAAGTAAAATAGATAAGTGAAGAAATCGTTTTCCTTACAATCTAAATTTCGGTCATCATATGGGCACCAACAAGATCTCCTTCTTGTTAGTTCTTGAGCTTTCCAATAATGGATGAACATTCATGACTTCAAAATAGAAGCCCTCCAATTAGTAGCACCCAAGACTATCCGAAAATCCCACAAACTAATATGTACTAGATATTTGTAATGTGGTTTACCTTAAAATCGGTTACTAATACTCATATACTACTACTAGTATTATTAGTGATTGATATGAACAAATTAGATTCATAAAAAAGGACTTTTATGAAGAACAAGAGAGAGAGAGAGAGAGAGAGAGAGAGAGAGAGAGAGAGGTATTTTCATAAAAAGTGTAAGAATGAATAATAGAGAAAAATCTCTCTATTTTTACTACACAAAAACCGGTTGGCACAATGGCCATATAGACCATTTCTCTTTTTCCTTTTTGTCTTCACAAGACAAAATGTGTAAGCCTTTGTCCATAGTCATGTCACTATCAAACATTTTGGACAAATGAATAAGACAAATGGAAAAAGACAAAACTACTCTAAAGCTCACCAATATTTCGGTTTATGTAGTAAAATGGATTCCATTTTATTTTTGTCAATTGTACAATTGTATGTCATGTGACATGTGACATGTCTTATGTCATGTTTTAATTTAAAATGCATATTTAACAAATTAAATATCATTTACAAATTAAATAAATCACATTTAACAAATTGACTAGTAATAAAAAATTACTTTCACATAAAATGGTCATTTAATTACTAGTTAGTATAATTCACAACATCTTGTAATTATAACTAACTTATCATTCTCATCTCGCGTGTTTCGCGAACACCGATTAATTTTAGTAATATAACTTCTTAAATTACTAAATAAAATCTCATTTAATCACATTATAATAAGATGTCATATTCTCTCTTATGATAATAATTTGTTCCTTGAACTTCGGTTGTGGCACGCATCTCGAGGTAACACCGTCTTTATGTATCGCCATCTTGAAGAAATCCGTCTTTGGGAACTCCGAGATGAATAAAATTATATAATAAATTACATAATTTCCTATTATACATTTGTAACTAAAATAAATTAAATCTATTAAATTACAAAACGGTGATACGAGATCACAATAAAATTACAACCGAATCGATATTCCCATACATTTCGGAAATACCAATTAAAAACTAAGGCCATACTAAGCAAAAATTACATAATTCAAAAATTACATAAATTAAAATTATGACAATCATAAAGAAAATGCAGCATTATAATATGTATGAACATGCCCAATTTTATGCTAAATCGCCTTTAATTAGCCAATATCGTATATTACTCGGTTTTTACGGATTTGCATGATTTCAACATTTTATAATCACAAAAATTACATAAATTCATATTTATGCATAAGTTAATTACCCTAACCTCTTAGGACTCAAAATTTAGTCTTCACTAATTATTTGACCATAATTAACTCATATTTCTAAAATTGTTCATTAATGGACCAAAAAATACAAAAATAAGCTATAAACTTCAAATAAATCACAAAATTTCAAATAAATTTGAAATTTGAATTTTAAACTCATGAACATTCTGGAAAAAAATACCATGACACTCATAATGTTCAAAAAGTTTAGGTTAAAATTTCGAAAATTTATCGGAAAAACTATGTTGCGGTTTATCGGATTTATCAATTAAAATCATAAAAAACATGAGAAAAATTATATTCATCAACTTTTCTATTTTACATCTAAAAAAGATAATAAAATGCAACATGTGACGTTTTTCCTAAGTCATGGAGTATGTTTTAGGAATTATTCACTAATTAAGTCACTATTTATGCTATTTTTCATCAAAAATTCATAAATCATGCATAAAGACTTCAATATAGTCTATTATTTTACACACATCGTGTAAAATTGCATGTGACAACATACTAAATTTAAATGACCATATTCGAAATTTATCTCATATTAACCTATTTTTCATCTAAATTCGATTTTTATCATGAAAAATCCATATTTCGAGCAAAAAACTCCAAAAATTCTGAAAAATTACAGGTCATCTAAAAATAAAACATGTGATAACATATCCAAAAATCACTGGAAAATTCGAAGTTTAGCTAATTTTAGTCCGAAAATGACATTTTAATCATAAAATCACATTTTTAATGCCATAAATTAACCAAAATATCCTAAAAACATTTTAGGACCAGAAACTTTAACATGCATAATTTATTTCGTGATATATCATAATAACACAAATTTATGAGTTTTATATGTTAATCGTATAACTCGGAAAAACTTTAACCGATTTTCATGCAAACAACCAAAGGCTCTTGATACCGCTTGTTAGAAATCTATATCTCATTACTTGACATATTCATATATGTGATAATTTAATTTAGTCATAAAATTAAATACAAATCTTATGCATGCAAAGTAAAATAGATAAGTGAAGAAATCGTTTTCCTTACAATCTAAATTTCGGTCATCATATGGGCACCAACAAGATCTCCTTCTTGTTAGTTCTTGAGCTTTCCAATAATGGATGAACATTCATGACTTCAAAATAGAAGCCCTCCAATTAGTAGCACCCAAGACTATCCCGAAATCCCACAAACTAATATGTACTAGATATTTGTAATGTGGTTTACCTTAAAATCGGTTACTAATACTCATATACTACTACTAGTATTATTAGTGATTGATATGAACAAATTAGATTCATAAAAAAGGACTTTTATGAAGAACAAGAGAGAGAGAGAGAGAGAGAGAGAGAGAGAGAGAGGTATTTTCATAAAAAGTGTAAGAATGAATAATAGAGAAAAATCTCTCTATTTTTACTACACAAAAACCGGTTGGCACAATGGCCATATAGACCATTTCTCTTTTTCCTTTTTGTCTTCACAAGACAAAATGTGTAAGCCTTTGTCCATAGTCATGTCACTATCAAACATTTTGGACAAATGAATAAGACAAATGGAAAAAGACAAAACTACTCTAAAGCTCACCAATATTTCGGTTTATGTAGTAAAATGGATTCCATTTTATTTTTGTCAATTGTACAATTGTATGTCATGTGACATGTGACATGTCTTATGTCATGTTTTAATTTAAAATGCATATTTAACAAATTAAATATCATTTACAAATTAAATAAATCACATTTAACAAATTGACTAGTAATAAAAAATTACTTTCACATAAAATGGTCATTTAATTACTAGTTAGTATAATTCACAACATCTTGTAATTATAACTAACTTATCATTCTCATCTCGCGTGTTTCGCGAACACCGATTAATTTTAGTAATATAACTTCTTAAATTACTAAATAAAATCTCATTTAATCACATTATAATAAGATGTCATATTCTCTCTTATGATAATAATTTGTTCCTTGAACTTCGGTTGTGGCACGCATCTCGAGGTAACACCGTCTTTATGTATCGCCATCTTGAAGAAATCCGTCTTTGGGAACTCCGAGATGAATAAAATTATATAATAAATTACATAATTTCCTATTATACATTTGTAACTAAAATAAATTAAATCTATTAAATTACAAAACGGTGATACGAGATCACAATAAAATTACAACCGAATCGATATTCCCATACATTTCGGGAAATACCAATTAAAAACTAAGGCCATACTAAGCAAAAATTACATAATTCAAAAATTACATAAATTAAAATTATGACAATCATAAAGAAAATGCAGCATTATAATATGTATGAACATGCCCAATTTTATGCTAAATCGCCTTTAATTAGCCAATATCGTATATTACTCGGTTTTTACGGATTTGCATGATTTCAACATTTTATAATCACAAAAATTACATAAATTCATATTTATGCATAAGTTAATTACCCTAACCTCTTAGGACTCAAAATTTAGTCTTCACTAATTATTTGACCATAATTAAAAAATACAAAAATAAGCTATAAACTTCAAATAAATCACAAAATTTCAAATAAATTTGAAATTTGAATTTTAAACTCATGAACATTCTGGAAAAAAATACCATGACACTCATAATGTTCAAAAAACTTAGGTTAAAATTTCGAAAATTTATCGGAAAAACTATATTGCGGTTTATCGGATTTATCAATTAAAATCATAAAAAACATGAGAAAAATTATATTCATCAACTTTTCAATTTTAGATCTAAAAAAGATAATAAAATGCAACATGTGACGTTTTTCCTAAGTCATGGAGTATGTTTTAGGAATTATTCACTAATTAAGTCACTATTTATGCTATTTTTCATCAAAAAATCATAAATCATGCATAAAGACTTCAATATAGCCTATTATTTTACACACATCTTGTAAAATTGCATGTGACAACATACTAAATTTAAATGACCATATTCGAAATTTATCTCATATTAACCTATTTTTCATCTAAATTCGATTTTTATCATGAAAAATCCATTTTTCGAGCAAAAAACTCCAAAAATTCTGAAAAATTACAGGTCATCTAAAAATAAAACATGTGATAACATATCCAAAAATCACTGGAAAATTCGAAGTTTAGCTAATTTTAGTCCGAAAATGACATTTTAATCATAAAATCACATTTTTAATGCCATAAATTAACCAAAATATCCTAAAAACATTTTAGGACCAGAAACTTTAACATGCATAATTTATTTCGTGATATATCATAATAACACAAATTTATGAGTTTTATATGTTAATCGTATAACTCGGAAAAACTTTAACCGATTTTCATGCAAACAACCAAAGGCTCTTGATACCGCTTGTTAGAAATCTATATCTCATTACTTGACATATTCATATATGTGATAATTTAATTTAGTCATAAAATTAAATACAAATCTTATGCATGCAAACTAAAATAGATAAGTGAAGAAATCGTTTTCCTTACCATCTAAATTTCGGTCATCATATGGGCACCAACAAGATCTCCTTCTTATTAGTTCTTGAGCTTTCCAATAATGGATGAACATTCATGACTTCAAAATAGAAGCCCTCAAATTAGTAGCACCCAAGACTATCCCGAAATCCCACAAACTAATATGTACTAGATATTTGTAATGTGGTTTACCTTAAAATCGGTTACTAATACTCATATACTACTACTAGTATTATTAGTGATTGATATGAACAAATTAGATTCATAAAAAAGGACTTTTATGAAGAACAAGAGAGAGAGAGAGAGAGAGAGAGAGAGAGAGAGAGAGAGAGAGAGAGAGAGAGAGAGAGAGAGAGAGAGAGAGAGAGAGAGAGAGAGAGAGAGAGGTATTTTCATAAAAAGTGTAAGAATGAATAATAGAGAAAAATCTCTCTATTTTTACTACACAAAAACCGGTTGGCACAATGGCCATATAGACCATTTCTCTTTTTTCCTTTTTGTCTTCACAAGACAAAATGTGTAAGCCTTTGTCCATAGTCATGTCACTATCAAGCATTTTGGACAAATGAATAAGACAAATGGAAAAAGACAAAACTACTCTAAAGCTCACCAATATTTCGGTTTATGTAGTAAAATGGATTCCATTTTATTTTTATCAATTGTACAATTGTATGTCATGTGACATGTGACATGTCTTATGTCATGTTTTAATTTAAAATGCATATTTAACAAATTAAATATCATTTACAAATTAAATAAATCACATTTAACAAATTGACTAGTAATACAAAATTACTTTCACATAAAATGGTCATTTAATTACTAGTTAGTATAATTCACAACATCTTGTAATTATAACTAACTTATCATTCTCATCTCGCGTGTTTCGCGAACACCGATTAATTTTAGTAATATAACTTCTTAAATTACTAAATAAAATTGTTGGGGCTGGTGTCCTTAACAGTTAGTGCAAGGACTTATAAATCTCTAAAAGGATCAAAGGGTATACTTTTGTTTCATAATCAGTTGGTCCACGTTTATCAATAACGGTTGGCTTGCTAGATAAGTTTGACGTTATTGTCATACAGATGGCGGTGATCAACTGGTCCCTAAAAGTCACACCTATAGGATACGTTTGAGAAATGTGACGGTATGTAAATACAGTCATGTAGATGCCAAATTCGACTAACCAGTTAGTCTGAGTTATTTGACTATTAATTAGTCAAAAATGTGATGTTGAGATATTCTATTTAATACGGATTAAATAAAAATGGCTAAGACGAATTTAACGATTAATTCGTAAGATTGAATATAAACGATTTATATTTGATTAATGTATATTGAATATAATTATACAATATTGTCTTTGTCGGACATGTATTAATAATTCAACTAATTCGTATTATTAGTTGATGCTTTAATAACCGATAAACGATGACGATTTATAATTAAACCGTGTCATATACATTTAGCGCATTTCGGGTCGTACCACGAGTTTAAGTGAAGAGGAAATGGAAAAGCCCATTTCTCTTCCTCTCACTCGGTTTGGCCGAGATTAGGAGAACAAAAGGAGAGCTTCTCCTCTTGCTTAACCTAATTGTCATTTGCTAAAACAAATTAGGGTTTTGGGAATTGTCTCTCTCAAAATTCTAGATCTCTCATCTAACCAAAACTCACAAAACAATCCTCTCTATATTGCAAGGCAATTAGAGGATTCATTCTAGCACAAGGGCATTTCTCGGATAATCTTGGGTGCAACAATTAGGAGGAGATCTACCTTGATCTCTCATTGCCATTTTGCACTAGGACCGAAGGTTATTTCTATTGCTTAATCGTTCTTCGTTATATTTCGTTTATGACCTTTATTCACATGTTAAATTTACGTTATAATCCTTAAATTTAAAGGGTCTTATACGGATATTACCCTACAAAAATCTCATTTAATCACATTATAATAAGATGTCATATTCTCTCTTATGATAATAATTTGTTCCTTGAACTTCGGTTGTGGCACGCATCTCGAGGTAACACCGTCTTTATGTATCGCCATCTTGAAGAAATCCGTCTTTGGGAACTCCGAGATGAATAAAATTATATAATAAATTACATAATTTCCTATTATACATTTGTAACTAAAATAAAATAAATCTATTAAATTACAAAACGGTGATACGAGATCACAATAAAATTACAACCGAATCGATATTCCCATACATTTCGGGAAATACCAATTAAAAACTAAGGCCATACTAAGCAAAAATTACATAATTCAAAAATTACATAAATTAAAATTATGACAATCATAAAGAAAATGCAGCATTATAATATGTATGAACATGCCCAATTTTATGCTAAATCGCCTTTAATTAGCCAATATCGTATATTACTCGGTTTTTACGGATTTGCATGATTTCAACATTTTATAATCACAAAAATTACATAAATTCATATTTATGCATAAGTTAATTACCCTAACCTCTTAGGACTCAAAATTTAGTCTTCACTAATTATTTGACCATAATTAACTCATATTTCTAAAATTGTTCATTAATGGACCAAAAAATACAAAAATAAGCTATAAACTTCAAATAAATCACAAAATTTCAAATAAATTTGAAATTTGAATTTTAAACTCATGAACATTCTGGAAAAAAATACCATGACACTCATAATGTTCAAAAAACTTAGGTTAAAATTTCGAAAATTTATCGGAAAAACTATGTTGCGGTTTATCGGATTTATCAATTAAAATCATAAAAAACATGAGAAAAATTATATTCATCAACTTTTCAATTTTAGATCTAAAAAAGATAATAAAATGCAACATGTGACGTTTTTCCTAAGTCATGGAGTATGTTTTAGGAATTATTCACTAATTAAGTCACTATTTATGCTATTTTTCATCAAAAATTCATAAATCATGCATAAAGACTTCAATATAGCCTATTATTTTACACACATCTTGTAAAATTGGATGTGACAACATACTAAATTTAAATGACCATATTCGAAATTTATCTCATATTAACCTATTTTTCATCTAAATTCGATTTTTATCATGAAAAATCCATATTTCGAGCAAAAAACTCCAAAAATTCTGAAAAATTACAGGTCATCTAAAAATAAAACATGTGATAACATATCCAAAAATCACTGGAAAATTCGAAGTTTAGCTAATTTTAGTCCGAAAATGACATTTTAATCATAAAATCACATTTTTAATGCCATAAATTAACCAAAATATCCTAAAAACATTTTAGGACCAGAAACTTTAACATGCATAATTTATTTCGTGATATATCATAATAACACAAATTTATGAGTTTTATATGTTAATCGTATAACTCGGAAAAACTTTAACCGATTTTCATGCAAACAACCAAAGGCTCTTGATACCGCTTGTTAGAAATCTATATCTCATTACTTGACATATTCATATATGTGATAATTTAATTTAGTCATAAAATTAAATACAAATCTTATGCATGCAAACTAAAATAGATAAGTGAAGAAATCGTTTTCCTTACCATCTAAATTTCGGTCATCATATGGGCACCAACAAGATCTCCTTCTTGTTAGTTCTTGAGCTTTCCAATAATGGATGAACATTCATGACTTCAAAATAGAAGCCCTCCAATTAGTAGCACCCAAGACTATCCCGAAATCCCACAAACTAATATGTACTAGATATTTGTAATGTGGTTTACCTTAAAATCGGTTACTAATACTCATATACTACTACTAGTATTATTAGTGATTGATATGAACAAATTAGATTCATAAAAAAGGACTTTTATGAAGAACAAGAGAGAGAGAGAGAGAGAGAGAGAGAGAGAGAGAGAGAGAGAGGTATTTTCATAAAAAGTGTAAGAATGAATAATAGAGAAAAATCTCTCTATTTTTACAACACAAAAACCGGTTGGCACAATGGCCATATAGACCATTTCTCTTTTTCTATTTTGTCTTCACAAGACAAAATGTGTAAGCCTTTGTCCATAGTCATGTCACTATCAAGCATTTTGGACAAATGAATAAGACAAATGGAAAAAGACAAAACTACTCTAAAGCTCACCAATATTTCGGTTTATGTAGTAAAATGGATTCCATTTTATTTTTGTCAATTGTACAATTGTATGTCATGTGACATGTGACATGTCTTATGTCATGTTTTAATTTAAAATGCATATTTAACAAATTAAATATCATTTACAAATTAAATAAATCACATTTAACAAATTGACTAGTAATACAAAATTACTTTCACATAAAATGGTCATTTAATTACTAGTTAGTATAATTCACAACATCTTGTAATTATAACTAACTTATCATTCTCATCTCGCGTGTTTCATAAACACCGATTAATATTAGTAATATAACTTCTTAAATTACTAAATAAAATCTCGTTTAATCACATTATAATAAGATGTCATATTCTCTCTTATGATAATAATTTGTTCCTTGAACTTCGGTTGTGGCACGCATCTCGAGGTAACACCGTCTTTATGTATCGCCATCTTGAAGAAATCCGTCTTTGGGAACTCGAGATGAATAAAATTATATAATAAATTACATAATTTCCTATTATACATTTGTAACTAAAATAAAATAAATCTATTAAATTACAAAACGGTGATACGAGATCACAATAAAATTACAACCGAATCGATATTCCCATACATTTCGGGAAATACCAATTAAAAACTAAGGCCATACTAAGCAAAAATTACATAATTCAAAAATTACATAAATTAAAATTATGACAATCATAAAGAAAATGCAGCATTATAATATGTATGAACATGCCCAATTTTATGCTAAATCGCCTTTAATTAGCCAATATCGTATATTACTCGGTTTTACGGATTTGCGTGATTTCAACATTTTATAATCACAAAAATTACATAAATTCATATTTATGCATAAGTTAATTACCCTAACCTCTTAGGACTCAAAATTTAGTCTTCACTAATTATTTGACCATAATTAACTCATATTTCTAAAATTGTTCATTAATGGACCAAAAATACAAAAATAAGCTATAAACTTCAAATAAATCACAAAATTTCAAATAAATTTGAAATTTGAATTTTAAACTCATGAAAATTCTGGAAAAAAATACCATGACACTCATAATGTTCAAAAAACTTAGGTTAAAATTTCGAAAATTTATCGGAAAAACTATGTTGCGGTTTATCGGATTTATCAATTAAAATCATAAAAAACATGAGAAAAATTATATTCATCAACTTTTCAATTTTAGATCTAAAAAAGATAATAAAATGCAACATGTGACGTTTTTCCTAAGTCATGGAGTATGTTTTAGGAATTATTCACTAATTAAGTCACTATTTATGCTATTTTTCATCAAAAATTCATAAATCATGCATAAAGACTTCAATATAGCCTATTATTTTATACACATCTTGTAAAATTGCATGTGACAACATACTAAATTTAAATGACCATATTCGAAATTTATCTCATATTAACCTATTTTTCATCTAAATTCGATTTTTATCATGAAAAATCCATATTTCGAGCAAAAAAACTCCAAAAATTCTGAAAAATTACAGGTCATCTAAAAATAAAACATGTGATAACATATCCAAAAATCACTAGAAAATTCGAAGTTTAGCTAATTTTAGTCCGAAAATGACATTTTAATCATAAAATCACATTTTTAATGCCATAAATTAACCAAAATATCCTAAAAACATTTTAGGACCAGAAACTTTAACATGCATAATTTATTTCGTGATATATCATAATAACACAAATTTATGAGTTTTATATGTTAATCGTATAACTCGGAAAAACTTTAACCGATTTTCATGCAAACAACCAATGGCTCTTGATACCGCTTGTTAGAAATCTATATCTCATTACTTGACATATTCATATATGTGATAATTTAATTTAGTCATAAAATTAAATACAAATCTTATGCATGCAAACTAAAATAGATAAGTGAAGAAATCGTTTTCCTTACCATCTAAATTTCGGTCATCATATGGGCACCAACAAGATCTCCTTCTTGTTAGTTCTTGAGCTTTCCAATAATGGATGAACATTCATGACTTCAAAATAGAAGCCCTCCAATTAGTAGCACCCAAGACTATCCCGAAATCCCACAAACTAATATGTACTAGATATTTGTAATGTGGTTTACCTTAAAATCGATTACTAATACTCATATACTACTACTAGTATTATTAGTGATTGATATGAACAAATTAGATTCATAAAAAAAGGACTTTTATGAAGAACAAGAGAGAGAGAGAGAGAGAGAGGTATTTTCATAAAAAGTGTAAGAATGAATAATAGAGAAAAATCTCTCTATTTTTACTACACAAAAACCGGTTGGCACAATGGCCATATAGACCATTTCTCTTTTTCCTTTTTGTCTTCACAAGACAAAATGTGTAAGCCTTTGTCCATAGTCATGTCACTATCAAGCATTTTGGACAAATGAATAAGACAAATGGAAAAAGACAAAACTACTCTAAAGCTCACCAATATTTCGGTTTATGTAGTAAAATGGATTCCATTTTATTTTTGTCAATTGTACAATTGTATGTCATGTGACATGTGACATGTCTTATGTCATGTTTTAATTTAAAATGCATATTTAACAAATTAAATATCATTTACAAATTAAATAAATCACATTTAACAAATTGACTAGTAATACAAAATTACTTTCACATAAAATGGTCATTTAATTACTAGTTTGTATAATTCACAACATCTTGTAATTATAACTAAGTTATCATTCTCATCTCGCGTGTTTCGCGAACACCGATTAATTTTAGTAATATAACTTCTTAAATTACTAAATAAAATCTCATTTAATCACATTATAATAAGATGTCATATTCTCTCTTATGATAATAATTTGTTCCTTGAACTTCGGTTGTGGCACGCATCTCGAGGTAACACCGTCTTTATGTATCGCCATCTTGAAGAAATCCGTCTTTGGGAACTCCGAGATGAATAAAATTATATAATAAATTACATAATTTCCTATTATATATTTGTAACTAAAATAAAATAAATCTATTAAATTACAAAACGGTGATACGAGATCACAATAAAATTACAACCGAATCGATATTCCCATACATTTCGGGAAATACCAATTAAAAACTAAGGCCATACTAAGCAAAAATTACATAATTCAAAAATTACATAAATTAAAATTATGACAATCATAAAGAAAATGCAGCATTATAATATGTATGAACATGCCCAATTTTATGCTAAATCGCCTTTAATTAGCCAATATCGTATATTACTCGGTTTTACGGATTTGCGTGATTTCAACATTTTATAATCACAAAAATTACATAAATTCATATTTATGCATAAGTTAATTACCCTAACCTCTTAGGACTCAAAATTTAGTCTTCACTAATTATTTGACCATAATTAACTCATATTTCTAAAATTGTTCATTAATGGACCAAAAATACAAAAATAAGCTATAAACTTCAAATAAATCACAAAATTTCAAATAAATTTGAAATTTGAATTTTAAACTCATGAAAATTCTGGAAAAAAATACCATGACACTCATAATGTTCAAAAACTTAGGTTAAAATTTTGAAAATTTATCGGAAAAACTATGTTGCGGTTTATCGGATTTATCAATTAAAATCATAAAAAACATGAGAAAAATTATATTCATCAACTTTTCAATTTTAGATCTAAAAAAGATAATAAAATGCAACATGTGACGTTTTTCCTAAGTCATGGAGTATGTTTTAGGAATTATTCACTAATTAAGTCACTATTTATGCTATTTTTCATCAAAAATTCATAAATCATGCATAAAGACTTCAATATAGCCTATTATTTTATACACATCTTGTAAAATTGCATGTGACAACATACTAAATTTAAATGACCATATTCGAAATTTATCTCATATTAACCTATTTTTCATCTAAATTCGATTTTTATCATGAAAAATCCATATTTCGAGCAAAAAAACTCCAAAAATTCTGAAAAATTACAGGTCATCTAAAAATAAAACATGTGATAACATATCCAAAAATCACTGGAAAATTCGAAGTTTAGCTAATTTTAGTCCGAAAATGACATTTTAATCATAAAATCACATTTTTAATGCCATAAATTAACCAAAATATCCTAAAAACATTTTAGGACCAGAAACTTTAACATGCATAATTTATTTCGTGATATATCATAATAACACAAATTTATGAGTTTTATATGTTAATCGTATAACTCGGAAAAACTTTAACCGATTTTCATGCAAACAACCAATGGCTCTTGATACCGCTTGTTAGAAATCTATATCTCATTACTTGACATATTCATATATGTGATAATTTAATTTAGTCATAAAATTAAATACAAATCTTATGCATGCAAACTAAAATAGATAAGTGAAGAAATCGTTTTCCTTACCATCTAAATTTCGGTCATCATATGGGCACCAACAAGATCTCCTTCTTGTTAGTTCTTGAGCTTTCCAATAATGGATGAACATTCATGACTTCAAAATAGAAGCCCTCCAATTAGTAGCACCCAAGACTATCCCGAAATCCCACAAACTAATATGTACTAGATATTTGTAATGTGGTTTACCTTAAAATCGATTACTAATACTCATATACTACTACTAGTATTATTAGTGATTGATATGAACAAATTAGATTCATAAAAAAAGGACTTTTATGAAGAACAAGAGAGAGAGAGAGAGAGGTATTTTCATAAAAAGTGTAAGAATGAATAATAGAGAAAAATCTCTCTATTTTTACTACACAAAAACCGGTTGGCACAATGGCCATATAGACCATTTCTCTTTTTCCTTTTTGTCTTCACAAGACAAAATGTGTAAGCCTTTGTCCATAGTCATGTCACTATCAAGCATTTTGGACAAATGAATAAGACAAATGGAAAAAGACAAAACTACTCTAAAGCTCACCAATATTTCGGTTTATGTAGTAAAATGGATTCCATTTTATTTTTGTCAATTGTACAATTGTATGTCATGTGACATGTGACATGTCTTATGTCATGTTTTAATTTAAAATACATATTTAACAAATTAAATATCATTTACAAATTAAATAAATCACATTTAACAAATTGACTAGTAATACAAAATTACTTTCACATAAAATGGTCATTTAATTACTAGTTTGTATAATTCACAACATCTTGTAATTATAACTAAGTTATCATTCTCATCTCGCGTGTTTCGCGAACACCGATTAATTTTAGTAATATAACTTCTTAAATTACTAAATAAAATCTCATTTAATCACATTATAATAAGATGTCATATTCTCTCTTATGATAATAATTTGTTCCTTGAACTTCGGTTGTGGCACGCATCTCGAGGTAACACCGTCTTTATGTATCGCCATCTTGAAGAAATCCGTCTTTGGGAACTCGAGATGAATAAAATTATATAATAAATTACATAATTTCCTATTATACATTTGTAACTAAAATAAAATAAATCTATTAAATTACAAAACGGTGATACGAGATCACAATAAAATTACAACCGAATCGATATTCCCACACATTTCGGGAAATACCAATTAAAAACTAAGGCCATACTAAGCAAAAATTACATAATTCAAAAATTACATAAATTAAAATTATGACAATCATAAAGAAAATGCAGCATTATAATATGTATGAACATGCCCAATTTTATGCTAAATCGCCTTTAATTAGCCAATATCGTATATTACTCGGTTTTTACGGATTTGCATGATTTCAACATTTTATAATCACAAAAATTACATAAATTCATATTTATGCATAAGTTAATTACCCTAACCTCTTAGGACTCAAAATTTAGTCTTCACTAATTATTTGACCATAATTAACTCATATTTCTAAAATTGTTCATTAATGGACCAAAAAATACAAAAATAAGCTATAAACTTCAAATAAATCACAAAATTTCAAATAAATTTGAAATTTGAATTTTAAACTCATGAAAATTCTGGAAAAAAATACCATGACACTCATAATGTTCAAAAAACTTAGGTTAAAATTTCGAAAATTTATCGAAAAAACTATGTTGCGGTTTATCGGATTTATCAATTAAAATCATAAAAAACATGAGAAAAATTATATTCATCAACTTTTCAATTTTAGATCTAAAAAAGATAATAAAATGCAACATGTGACGTTTTTTCTAAGTCATGGAGTATGTTTTAGGAATTATTCACTAATTAAGTCACTATTTATGCTATTTTTCATCAAAAATTCATAAATCATGCATAAAGACTTCAATATAGCCTATTATTTTATACACATCTTGTAAAATTGCATGTGACAACATACTAAATTTAAATGACCATATTCGAAATTTATCTCATATTAACCTATTTTTCATCTAAATTCGATTTTTATCATGAAAAATCCATATTTCGAGCAAAAAAACTCCAAAAATTCTGAAAAATTACAGGTCATCTAAAAATAAAACATGTGATAACATATCCAAAAATCACTGGAAAATTCGAAGTTTAGCTAATTTTAGTCCGAAAATGACATTTTAATCATAAAATCACATTTTTAATGCCATAAATTAACCAAAATATCCTAAAAACATTTTAGGACCAGAAACTTTAACATGCATAATTTATTTCGTGATATATCATAATAACACAAATTTATGAGTTTTATATGTTAATCGTATAACTCGGAAAAACTTTAACCGATTTTCATGCAAACAACCAATGGCTCTTGATACCGCTTGTTAGAAATCTATATCTCATTACTTGACATATTCATATATGTGATAATTTAATTTAGTCATAAAATTAAATACAAATCTTATGCATGCAAACTAAAATAGATAAGTGAAGAAATCGTTTTCCTTACCATCTAAATTTCGGTCATCATATGGGCACCAACAAGATCTCCTTCTTGTTAGTTCTTGAGCTTTCCAATAATGGATGAACATTCATGACTTCAAAATAGAAGCCCTCCAATTAGTAGCACCCAAGACTATCCCGAAATCCCACAAACTAATATGTACTAGATATTTGTAATGTGGTTTACCTTAAAATCGATTACTAATACTCATATACTACTACTAGTATTATTAGTGATTGATATGAACAAATTAGATTCATAAAAAAAGGACTTTTATGAAGAACAAGAGAGAGAGAGAGAGAGAGGTATTTTCATAAAAAGTGTAAGAATGAATAATAGAGAAAAATCTCTCTATTTTTACTACACAAAAACCGGTTGGCACAATGGCCATATAGACCATTTCTCTTTTTCCTTTTTGTCTTCACAAGACAAAATGTAAGCCTTCTTTGTCCATAGTCATGTCACTATCAAGCATTTTGGACAAATGAATAAGACAAATGGAAAAAGACAAAACTACTCTAAAGCTCACCAATATTTCGGTTTATGTAGTAAAATGGATTCCATTTTATTTATGTCAATTGTACAATTGTATGTCATGTGACATGTGACATGTCTTATGTCATGTTTTAATTTAAAATACATATTTAACAAATTAAATATCATTTACAAATTAAATAAATCACATTTAACAAATTGACTAGTAATACAAAATTACTTTCACATAAAATGGTCATTTAATTACTAGTTTGTATAATTCACAACATCTTGTAATTATAACTAAGTTATCATTCTCATCTCGCGTGTTTCGCGAACACCGATTAATTTTAGTAATATAACTTCTTAAATTACTAAATAAAATCTCATTTAATCACATTATAATAAGATGTCATATTCTCTCTTATGATAATAATTTGTTCCTTGAACTTCGGTTGTGGCACGCATCTCGAGGTAACACCGTCTTTATGTATCGCCATCTTGAAGAAATCCGTCTTTGGGAACTCCGAGATGAATAAAATTATATAATAAATTACATAATTTCCTATTATACATTTGTAACTAAAATAAAATAAATCTATTAAATTACAAAACGGTGATACGAGATCACAATAAAATTACAACCGAATCGATATTCCCATACATTTCGGGAAATACCAATTAAAAACTAAGGCCATACTAAGCAAAAATTACATAATTCAAAAATTACATAAATTAAAATTATGACAATCATAAAGAAAATGCAGCATTATAATATGTATGAACATGCCCAATTTTATGCTAAATCGCCTTTAATTAGCCAATATCGTATATTACTCGGTTTTTACGGATTTGCATGATTTCAACATTTTATAATCACAAAAATTACATAAATTCATATTTATGCATAAGTTAATTACCCTAACCTCTTAGGACTCAAAATTTAGTCTTCACTAATTATTTGACCATAATTAACTCATATTTCTAAAATTGTTCATTAATGGACCAAAAAATACAAAAATAAGCTATAAACTTCAAATAAATCACAAAATTTCAAATAAATTTGAAATTTGAATTTTAAACTCATGAAAATTCTGGAAAAAAATACCATGACACTCATAATGTTCAAAAAACTTAGGTTAAAATTTCGAAAATTTATCGAAAAAACTATGTTGCGGTTTATCGGATTTATCAATTAAAATCATAAAAAACATGAGAAAAATTATATTCATCAACTTTTCAATTTTAGATCTAAAAAAGATAATAAAATGCAACATGTGACGTTTTTTCTAAGTCATGGAGTATGTTTTAGGAATTATTCACTAATTAAGTCACTATTTATGCTATTTTTCATCAAAAATTCATAAATCATGCATAAAGACTTCAATATAGCCTATTATTTTACACACATCTTGTAAAATTGCATGTGACAACATACTAAATTTAAATGACCATACTCGAAATTTATCTCATATTAACCTATTTTTCATCTAAATTCGATTTTTATCATGAAAAATCCATATTTCGAGCAAAAAACTCCAAAAATTCTGAAAAATTACAGGTCATCTAAAAATAAAACATGTGATAACATATCCAAAAATCACTGGAAAATTCGAAGTTTAGCTAATTTTAGTCCGAAAATGACATTTTAATCATAAAATCACATTTTTAATGCCATAAATTAAACAAAATATCCTAAAAACATTTTAGGACCAGAAACTTTAACATGCATAATTTATTTCGTGATATATCATAATAACACAAATTTATGAGTTTTATATGTTAATCGTATAACTCGGAAAAACTTTAACCGATTTTCATGCAAACAACCAAAGGCCCTTGATACCGCTTGTTAGAAATCTATATCTCATTACTTGACATATTCATATATGTGATAATTTAATTTAGTCATAAAATTAAATACAAATCTTATGCATGCAAACTAAAATAGATAAGTGAAGAAATCGTTTTCCTTACCATCTAAATTTCGGTCATCATATGGGCACCAACAAGATCTCCTTCTTGTTAGTTCTTGAGCTTTCCAATAATGGATGAACATTCATGACTTCAAAATAGAAGCCCTCCAATTAGTAGCACCCAAGACTATCCCGAAATCCCACAAACTAATATGTACTAGATATTTGTAATGTGGTTTACCTTAAAATCGGTTACTAATACTCATATACTACTACTAGTATTATTAGTGATTGATATGAACAAATTAGATTCATAAAAAAAGACTTTTATGAAGAACAAGAGAGAGAGAGAGAGAGAGAGAGAGAGAGAGAGAGAGAGAGAGAGAGAGAGAGAGAGGTATTTTCATAAAAAGTGTAAGAATGAATAATAGAGAAAAATCTCTCTATTTTTACTACACAAAAACCGGTTGGCACAATGGCCATATAGACCATTTCTCTTTTTCCTTTTTGTCTTCACAAGACAAAATGTGTAAGTCTTTGTCCATAGTCATGTCACTATCAAGCATTTTGGACAAATGAATAAGACAAATGGAAAAAGACAAAACTACTCTAAAGCTCACCAATATTTCGGTTTATGTAGTAAAATGGATTCCATTTTATTTTTGTCAATTGTACAATTGTATGTCATGTGACATGTGACATGTCTTATGTCATGTTTTAATTTAAAATGCATATTTAACAAATTAAATATCATTTACAAATTAAATAAATCACATTTAGCAAATTGACTAGTAATACAAAATTACTTTCACATAAAATGGTCATTTAATTACTAGTTAGTATAATTCACAACATCTTGTAATTATAACTAACTTATCATTCTCATCTCGCGTGTTTCGCGAACACCGATTAATTTTAGTAATATAACTTGTTAAATTACTAATAAAATCTCATTTAATCACATTATAATAAGATGTCATATTCTCTCTTATGATAATAATTTGTTCCTTGAACTTCGGTTGTGGCACGCATCTCGAGGTAACACCGTCTTTATGTATCGCCATCTTGAAGAAATCCGTCTTTGGGAACTCCGAGATGAATAAAATTATATAATAAATTACATAATTTCCTATTATACATCTGTAACTAAAATAAAATAAATCTATTAAATTACAAAACGGTGATACGAGATCACAATAAAATTACAACCGAATCGATATTCCCATACATTTCGGGAAATACCAATTAAAAACTAAGGCCATACTAAGCAAAAATTACATAATTCAAAAATTACATAAATTAAAATTATGACAATCATAAAGAAAATGCAGCATTATAATATGTCTGAACATGCCCAATTTTATGCTAAATCGCCTTTAATTAGCCAATATCGTATATTACTCGGTTTTTACGGATTTGCATGATTTCAACATTTTATAATCACAAAAATTACATAAATTCATATTTATGCATAAGTTAATTACCCTAACCTCTTAGGACTCAAAATTTAGTCTTCACTAATTATTTGACCATAATTAACTCATATTTCTAAAATTGTTCATTAATGGACCAAAAAATACAAAAATAAGCTATAAACTTCAAATAAATCACAAAATTTCAAATAAATTTGAAATTTGAAATTTAAACTCATGAACATTCTGGAAAAAAATACCATGACACTCATAATGTTCAAAAAACTTAGGTTAAAAATTTCGAAATTTATCCGGAAAAACAATGTTGCGGTTTATCGGTTTTAACTAAAATAATCATAAAAACATGTGAAAAATTATATACATCAACTTTTAAATTTTAGATCTGAAAAAGATAATAAAATGCAACATATAATGTTTTTCCTTAGTCATAGAGTATGTTTTATTAATATTTCACTAATTAAGTCACTATTCATGCCATTTTTCTTCAAAAAATCCATAAATTATGCAAAAAGACTTCAATATAGCCTATTATTTTACACAAATCTTTTAAAATTGCATGTGACAACATACTAAATTTCTATGACCAGATTCGAAATTTATCTCATATTAACCTATTTTTCACCTAAATCCGAATTTAATAATGAAAAATCCATTTTTCGAGCATAAGAAGTCCAAAAATTATGAAAATTTACAGGTTATCTCAAAATAATATATGTGACAACATAACCAAAAATCACTGGAAAATTCGAAATTTAGCTAATTTTAATCCAAAAATGACATTTTTACTCATAAAATCATATTTTAATGCCATTAATGTATAATATGAACAATAAAAATCCGTAAATTAACCAAAATATCTTAAAAACATTTTAGGACCAGAAATTTTAACATGCATGATGATTTTCGTGATATATCATAATAACACAAGTTTTACAAGTTTTATATGTTATTCTTATAACTCGGAAAAACTTTTAACCGATTTGCATGCAAACAACCATGGCTCTGATACCAATTGAAAGAAAAGTAGATCTATATACTTAACATACTCATATATATTTTAATTTAATTTGTCATAAAATTAATGAATGATCTTATGCATGCAAACACTTAAACAAAATAAAGAAGAAATATTGTTCTTACATTGGATATTCGGTTAATATGGGCACAAGAGAGATCACCTTTCTCTCTTGTTCTTGTGCTTTCCTTTAATGGAAGAACTAAGATCCAAGTGTAGGATCTCTCCCAAAGCTAAATACCCAAAGCACACTCTTAATTAAAATTAATATTATGAGTACTAGATAATATTAATTTTGTAGAAAATTGACCCAAAATAAATTTGGTTTTACTCCCAAAAACCGGTTAGGAGAGGAGAAGAGGAAGTGGAATATTTTTATCTCTCTAAAAATATTTGATGAGATGAATGAATGAATGAACAAGACAATAACATTATTGTGTATAAGGTAAAATTGAGAGGAAAACCCAAGTGGTTTTTGCCTCTAAAAACCGGGTGGTAGGAGGGGCAAAGGGAGCCAATGCATGCCTTTGTTTATCTTCACAATGTAAATTAGGGTTGCATGGCTAGTAAGGTAAGTAATCATTATGTTTTCCACTCATATTATAAACACAATATTTAGCCTAATCCCCTTCCTAATTTCGGCACCTTCATAAAATGGAACCCATTTTATTTTTGTCAAACTTGTCTTATGTCACATGTCATATGTAACATAAATTTGTTATGTATTTTTAACATATTAAAAATCAACGTATTAATAAAAAATACGTCATATACAAAAATCGACTTAGTAATTCATAATTACTTGTACCAAAATATTTTACCAATTTATAAATCACAACAACTTGTATTTATAATTATTCATTCGAATTCAATTGTTTCCTTAAACAATAATTTCATCCGAGCAATGATACGATTCGATTACTCAGACCGTATCTCATTTAATCAAATTTCAATGAGATACGTAAAAATTACTTCCAAAATCGTCCGTCAATTTTAATTAAATTAATTGATTCGTAACGTTATACGATCAATTAATTGATCAATTAAGAGTGTTGCCCTATAGGTATGACCTAGGGGATCAACTGATCACCACCGTCGCACGACAGTAATGTCAAACTCTAGTCAGCCAATCATTACCGATATGTGTGGACCAGTTGACAGTAAATATTACTTCCCAATTGTATTCTTTATGATGAGACTTAAACATGTGATCATCATGATCAACAATTGTGATCGCATTATTGTCGGAGGACACATATTCCAACAATGTGATCATAAGTCCTTCCGTGTCATTTTCAAAAACACCCTTTCGTGCCGTTATAATGGCCATTTCAAACCTTGGTCTTTCGCCGACAGTTGCAAGCCTTTTTAGGCTGTCGTAATGACGATTTTCAAAACCAGTTTTTACAACCGTTTCAAAGCATCTTTTTATGTCGTCCTAATGACGACTTTAAAAACCGGTTTCCTACAACTTTCAAAACACCCTTTTGCGCCGTAATAATGGCCATTTCAAACCTCGGTCTTCGCCGACCGTTTCATTTCAACACGCCTTTCTAGGCCGTCGTAATGACGATTTTCAAACCCGGTTTTTATAACCATTTCAACACGCCTTTGTAGGCCGTCGTAATGACGATTTTCAAACCCGGTTTTTATAACCATTTTAACACGCCTTTTTAGGCCGTCGTAATGACGATTTTCAAACTCGGTTTTTATAACCATTTCAATACACCTTTTTAGGCCGTTATAATGGCCATTTCAAAACCCGGTTTTTATAACCATTTAAATACACCTTTTTATGCCGTTATAATGACCATTTCAAAACCCGGTTTTTATAACCATTTCAAATACACCTTTCTATGCCGTCGTAATTGAAAGATCATAGATCCATATTAGACTCTCTAATAAAAATTAAATTATCTCATAATTTATCATTTTTGATGATCTATGTAACATGCAAGCAAATATAAAAGCATAAAAATGAAAGTTAAGGAAAAACAATTTCCTTACATAGATTTTTATGGTAAAATGGGCACAATCAAGATCTCCTACCTTGATTGTTCTTGAGCTTATAATAAAAGGATGATCCTCCTAACAAATCTTCAAAGAGAAGATCTCCTTACAATGTGCACCCAAGAACTTAACCCAAAACTAACAAGTATTTAACTAGAAACTTGTTAAAATTATACCCTTGATATTATTTGTAATATTACTAACACTTCTTAGTAATAAAATTTCATTACTAAGTTCTTAGTAAAGATGTGTAATAATTTTAGAGAGATAGACTAAATATTTGTTCACATGCAAAAGTGAAGTGAGCTAGTGTAACAAAATGAACAATCTTAGTCTATATGGAGGGAAAGGGGGCCAGGTAGGTGAGAGGTAGAGTGTGGGAGTGATTTTTCTTATTTTAGTCAATCTTACATCACATGCAAAATTATTATAAGATAGCTTATGGAAGTATATAAAGTAAGGTGAAATGATTATGTTCCTAATCATCCACAACTCTATATTACACGGTCCACTTGCCCATTTACGGGTCCATGTTGGTTCTTATATTTGTCGCACAAATACGTGTAATTTTATTTTAAACATCGTTTCATGTTTAAATACTTCCATAATTAATTCGTCCAAATCACTCCGTAAATATACGTGTACCACTACACATATTATTTAAGTACTAATATTAATCACATTAATCAATTAGTACAATTTTAGTGAACTAACAATTAATTAACTAAAACCCGTCTCCCAAAATTTATTATTCAATTATCACATAATTAAATAATAACTTCCGTGCCTCGAGTTCGCAACTCGAAATCTCTTGAAAAATAATCGACTAACCTCTTAGTCTATAAATCAAGGGACTAAATAAATTGTATCTCATACAATTAATTAGTTGTCAATTGGGGTTCGTTCCTTTAGGTGTGACCGAAAGGGGTCAGTTGATCACCGCCGTCTCACGACAATAACGTCAAACTCTATTCAGCCAACCGTTATCGATTTACGTTAATCAACTGACGAGGATCAAATAGTTAAATATCTGATGATATTCCTTTAATGAGATTATTATGTAAACGCACTATTGTGGAGGACACTAACTCCAACAATCTCTCACTTGTCCGACACAAGGTGTGCGCTACCAATTCTCTTTTCCGTTTTAATCTCCCACTCAATGCAAGGTGTCTTTCAGGTCGCACTTGCACATGAACATATCGCGAGTGGTTTTCTCGATCGGGAGTGTGACTACCTGACCGGAAAAATCTCTCACGGATTACTTCCGAGCGTGGCCACGCATTTGTAGTCATTAACTCCTCGAGTGGCCTTGAGATATAGTTTACCCAATGTGGGTGGACAATTCCTGTATGCCCTATCTATCCTATTGCACAATACAGATCACCATGACCTAGTAAATGCCCTTTTGGCTTCCTTTTACGGCACGACCTAGGACAAAAACCAAAGTCACTCGGAAACTGCACTTGCTCAGATAATAGTCTCCAGTCAAAAGAATCGACTCATTAGAACATCTTAGAGATCCCCGCGCACGACCAGACGTCTATAATAGAACTTAGGGACTCTCTAAATGGTTACTGTCCGGCAAAGTGTCACACACTCTGCCTATGTAATGGACTAGTCATCACGTATGACCTTATGGTGTTGAACAACCATCAATCGACTTACAATATAGTCACTCCGAGACGTCACCTCATTAAGTGACTAGGGACAAAATACAATGTTCATCTTATTCACTTGAATAGTGTTCAACATTGTCTCCACAACTTATTCAGATAAACAAGGTATTAAAATTTAGTCACACTAAATGAATGCGAAAACAATGAATGTGATTATCATATATATAATAAGAGATACACTATCCAATTATTACATATCCATAATCTAAAGAAAATCTGGTACTCGTCTCAATCCCATTGCGACGACATGACCATCATGCTTAGCCTTTGATAAAGGCTTGGTTAAAGGATCAGCAATATTATCATCTGTCCCAACCTTACAAATGTCAATTTCCTTCCTTTCCACATAATCTCTAATTACATGGTATTTCCTTTCAATGTGTCTAGATTTGTTACTAGACTTTGGCTTGAAAAATAGGTCCACTGTTTTCACAATATAGAGTGATAGGATCTTCGGCGGAATGGACTACTCCTAGTCCCTCCATGAATTGCCTAATCCAAACAGCTTCCTTCACAGCCTCAGACGCTGAAAGGTACTCAGCCTCTGTTGTAGAATCCGCGGTAACGCTTTGCTTGAAGCTCTTACAGCAAACAGCTCCTCCATTTAGCATAAACACATAGCTGGATTGGGATTTCATGTCATCCCGATCGGTTTGGAAACTTGCGTCCGTGTAACCTCTTACACGCAACTCAGTTTCTCCTCCAAACACTAAGAACGAATCCTTAGTCCTTCTCAAGTACTTAAGGATGTTCTTTACGGCTATCCAGTGACTCTCACCAGGCTTGGCTTGATAACGACTTGTCATGCTCAAGGCATACGCAACGTCGGGACGAGTGCAAATCATAGCATACATGATAGACCCAACAGCGGAAGCATAAGGGACGGTCTTCATGTGTTCAATTTCCTTAGGGGTGGAGGGAGATTGTGACTTGCTCAAAATAATCCTATGGCCCATAGGTAGAAATCCTCTCTTGGAGTCTCTCATATTGAACCGGTCAAGAACTTTGTCAATATAAGCCTCTTGACTCAATGCTAGTATCCTCTTGGACCTATCCCTATAGATCTGGATACCCAAGATTCGTTGGTCTCTCCTAAGTCCTTCATTTGGAAGTGTTTCCCTAGCCACTCCTTAACGGAAGTGAGTGATGGAACATCATTCCCAATGAGCAATATGTCATCCACATATAGAACAAGGAATGCAACCTTACTCCCACTAAACTTCATGTATAAACACGGTTCTTCCACACTTCTAGTGAAACCGTATTGTTTAATAACATGATCAAAGCGATGATTCCAACTCCTAGATGCTTGCTTAAGACGATAGATGGACTTTTTAAGCTTACACACCTTCTTAGGGTTAGATGTATCCACAAAACCTTCAGGTTGTATCATGTACACCTCTTCTCCAGAATCCCATTCAAGAAGGCGGTTTTGAGATCCATTTGCCAAATCTCATAATCATGAAATGCGGCAACCGCTAAGATTATCCTAATGGACCTAAGCATAGCGACTGGAGCGAAGGTTTCGTCATAGTGTAAACCATGAACTTGGGTGAAACCTTTTGCCACCAATCTAGCTTTGTAAACATCCACATGTTTATCCACGCCGAGCTTAATTTTATATATCTATTTACACTGAAGGGGTCGCACTCCCTCAGGTAAATCCACCAAGTCCCATACTTGGTTCTCGTACATGGAATCCATTTCGGACCGCATGGCTTCTAGCCAAAGCGAGGAGTCGGGACTAGACATGGCCGATTTGTAGGTAGTGGGTTCATCACTTTCCAAAAGTAACAAAACACCATCCTCTTCGATGTTACCAAGGTAGCGATCAGGTGGATTAGAAATCCTACCTGACTTTCTAGGAACAATTACCGTTTCAGAGGAAGAGGGAATGCTATCCTCCACGTTCTCCTCTACCTCATTCTCGGTTTGTGGCTCTCGAACTTCTTCAAGTTCAAATTTTCTCCCACTCTGTCTCCTAGAAATAAACTCCTTTTCTAGGAAGACAAAAATCACGAGCCACAAACACTTTGCTCTCGTGTTTATTGTAGAAGTAATAGCCAGGTGTTTCCCTTGGATATCCTACAAAAAGACATTTGTCAGACCTGGGTGCAAGCTTATTGTCAGACTTGATCTTAACGTACGCTTCGCAACCCCAAATACGCATGAATGACAAATGTGGGACTTTCCCTGTCCATATCTCATATGGAGTCTTATCGGCCGCTTTAGTCGGGCTTCGATTTAGTGAAAATACTGCAGACAAGAGGGCAAACCCCCAAAATGAACTAGGAAGCTCAGTTAGACTCATCATAGACCGAACCATATCTAGTAAAGTTCGGTTTCTCCTTTCGGCCACACCATTTAATTGCGGTGTGCCAGGAGGATTCTATTGTGATACTATACCACAATCTTTTAGGTGTGAATCAAATTCAATATTTAGATACTCACCACCACGGTCGGGCCGTAGGGTTTTAATCTTTTTATCCAATTGGTTCTCTACTTCATTTTGGAACTCTTTGAACTTGTGAAAAGCTTCACTCTTGTTCTTCATTAAGTAGACATACCCATATCTACTTAAGTCATCAGTAAAAGTAATGAAGTAGTGAAAACCTCCTCTAGCGGTGATGGTTAATGGTCCACACACATCCGTATGTATGAGAGCCAAAACCTCACTAGCTCGTGTCCCTTTTCCCGCAAAAGGTGCACGAGTCATCTTGGCTAGAAGGCAAGACTCGCATGTGCCATAAGATTCGAAACCAAATGGTTTGAGCACTTTTGATGAAGTAAGTCTCTTAATGCGTCTTTCGTTTATGTGGCCTAAACGACAATGCCGAAGGTAGGATTCGTTTGGATCACCCGTTTTGAGCTTTTTAGTTTCCATATGATAAACGTCATTAACATCATTTAAAACATAAATGCCTCCAATTGAAATGGCCTTGCCATAAACCACATCATTTAAAGAAAAAGTACAACACTTGTCCTTAATCATAAAACAAAAGCCTTCCGCGTCTAATGTGGAAATGGAGATGATGTTCTTGGTTAAAGTTGGCACAAAATAACATTTATTTAAATACAACTCTAGACCACTAGCTAAAGTGAGGACATAGGTCCCCACGGAAACGGCGGCTACTCTAGCTCCATTGCCCATGTGGAGATCCACATCACCTTTTGCTAGTGCTTGCACGTCCCTTAAACCCTGCAAATGATTACAAAGGTGAGAGCCACATCCGGTATCAAGTACCCAAGTGGAAGTACAAGCATAATTAACGTCTATCACATAGAGAGAGAAAATCATACCAATAGGCGTCACACGCCCTTCCTTGAGATCCTCAAAGTATTTGGGACAACTCCTCCTATAATGCCCCTTCCCATTACAATGGAAACATTCGGCCTCGGAGAGTTTGACACTTTTTGCCTTGAGATTGCCATTCTCAATGGCCTTCCCCTTTCCCTTGTCATGTTTCTTTCACGATTTCTTGAATTGGGACCTTTCCTTCCCTTTTCCTTTCTTAACTCCAAGGGACATGTTCTTTAACTTCATGGTTAAAACATCTCCTTTTTCACTCCCACTAGCTTCCATATCCCTCTAAGCTTGGGTGAGGAGTGCATGAATTTCATGATAACTCTTATCCATGTCATTCATGTTGTAGTTTACCCTATAGTGGGCAAACTTGGTGGGAAGTGAGTGGAGGATACGATCCACCACAAGAGTCTTATGAATCTTACACCCTAGACGCTCTAGGATGTCAACATATTCGACCATTTTGAGTACATGGGGACCAACCTTTTGGCCCCTCTCAAGCTTAGCTTCAAAGAAGCGTGCCGCCGCATCGTATTGACGGACTTTAGGTATTTGTGAAAACATAGTGATCATACGAGTGAATATCTCGTACGCATTTAAAGAAATGCATGATAGCTTGAGCTTTGGGGACATCGACCATATAAACACATTCTTGATATCAATCGACATCCTCACATGGTCATCATAGGCGCTCCACACCGCCGATGAAGCTCTTGGACCGGGCTCGATAGGAGGAGCATCGGTCAAGTAAGTGAGCACATTGTCGGACAACGCGACACTTTTGATGTTGGATTCCCATTCAAGAAAGTTACTACCGTCATCTTTTAAGATGCATTTGTCCATTACGGACCTTAGCCATGAATTTTTGCCTAGTGAAGTAATCGATGGAGTTGATGAAGTTGCCATTGCGCATTAAAATGCTACAACAAAAAGGGAAAATTAACATCCATTGTTTTAAAAATTACTTGTGAAAACATGTTTAACAAGTTTTAGCATTTATATAATGATCTCCCACTAAATTATATAAATGATTCCAAGAGCCAAATATTAAACAAAAATGAGCATCGCTTGGGCGAAACATCCCATAATTGTGTAAATTCGGTAAGTCACGTTGACTAATTCTACCTCTAGAACTCTTGGTCGACGAATTTCCTTAAATCCATCTACTAGCCCCGGAACACAAGACCGTCGTATATCCCGTTGAGTCCAAGCAATTTTAGCGTGTGATAACCGTTTACCACCCTACTTACCCAAGGTAAAAAGAGAACACCCCGCTTGGGCGAGCGTGGCTCTAATGAACAAGAAATTCATAGGTGTTACTAATTGGTAAGGCTAATCTCAATTTTAGTTATGTGAGAGATCTTGTCAATTTAATCATAAATTCCCTATAAGTGAACTAAGTCGGTGAATGTAAATGACGTGAATTGACAACCGCGAAAATAAAATGCATGTGAATGGCGATTTTGGCATGCGCGAAAATAAAACAAGCAAATAAGTAAGCATATGAATAAATCCTAGTATGGCCACCTAGTTAATAAAAACTAGTCTATTACATTTCGGAAACCAACTCCTTGGTCCCTTGCCTCTTCATTCCATAAGTGGCTCCTTCTTGTGGGATTTGGAACACCTTCCAAAAATAGACAAATCTCGATGTAATCCGTCTTTTGAAACGCTTTAGGTAAAAATAACTATTACAATTGAATTACATAGATATTCCTATTATACATTAATTAATAAAATAAATAAAACTATTAATTAATTACAAACCGACGATACGAGATCGTATTTAATTACAAACAAATCGATATTCCCATTCATTTCAGGTAATAACGATTAAAATTAAACTAGGCCATACTAGGTACAACAAGATAAATACTTTAAATAAATGACAATCATTCATTCAACTTAAATAAATATGCTTAAAATGCTGTAAAATCATGCCAAAATCGCGCTATCTATCAATCGTTGGTATCCATCTCGGTTTTTGTGGGTTTAATCGATTTTTAACATGTAAAAATCAATAATCAACTCTTAAATCTCATTTAAGTCCAAACTAATTGTCCAAACTGTTTTGAACCTCAAAATTAGTCCTCACTAATTTTATGATAAATAATTAGTTTGATTTGGTGATATTTTGCTAATTTAATCGGTAAAATCATAATATTTAAGTAAAAATCCAAAATAATTAAAAAATTACCCAAAAAATTGAAACAAAAATATTGAGTATTATGGAACACTCCCAAGAATACCAAAATGTCAGAAAAATTGCCCCAAAAATCCGGATAAAATTTATGAAGGAAAAGATCGATATTTATCGGTTTTTAACCACTAAAACCAATAAACATCAAGACAAGGTGAAAACACATTTTAAAATTCTCTTTTAACATTTAAATAATATTTTTAAATGTACATAAATTTATCAAGGGCAGAATCAATTGTTTCGAAATTATGACTAAATTATTTCACTTTTATCGACTTTTATTTAATAAAATCAATAAACAAGCAAACAATTCGAACCAACCTTCAACCTTTTGCATACAATTAGTAGAAAATATGCATGAAATACCATAAATATTCCATGGACCGAATCAACTTTTAACTATTGTTAGTCAATTTTTAACTAAAATACGGCATTTTGACTCGGTTTTCTACCAAAAATCATTAAAAATAGCAAAATAACTTCATAAATCACCAAACTTAACCACAAATCTTTTGAGATCATTAGGTATGCATGTCCCAAAAATTTCGTGCTAAAACCTCTTCTAACACAATTTTTGAGTTTTTATAATTTATCTCATAATTCATTAATATGCTTAAAATCAACATGCAAATTACAAGCCTAAGCTCTGATACCACTTGAAAGATCATAGAACCATATTAGACTCTCTAATAAAAATTAAATTATCTCATAATTTATCATTTTTGATGATCTATGTAACATGCAAGTAAATATAAAAGCATAGAAATGAAAGTTAAGGAAAAACAATTTCCTTACATAGATTTTTATGGTAAAATGGGCACAATCAAGATCTCCTACCTTGATTGTTCTTGAGCTTATAATAAAAGGATGATCCTCCTAAAAAATCTTCAAAGAGAAGATCTCCTTACAATGTGCACCCAAGAACTTAACCCAAAACTAACAAGTATTTAACTAGAAACTTGTTAACATTATACCCTTGATATTATTTGTAATATTACTAACACTTCTTAGTAATAAAATTTGATTACTAACTTCTTAATAAAGATGTGTAATAATTTTAGAGAGATAGACTAAATATTTGTTCACATGCAAAAGTGAAGTGAGCTAGTGTAACAAAATAAACAATCTTTGTCTATATTGAGGGAAAGGGGGCCGGGTAGGTGAGAGGTAGAGTGTGGGAGTGATTTTTCTTATTTTAGTCAAACTTACATCACATGCAAAATTATTATAAGATAGTTTATGGAAGTATATAAAGTAAGGTGAAATGATTATGTTCCTAATCATCCACAACTCTATATTACACGGTCCACTTGCCCATTTACGGGTCCATGTTGGTTCTTATATTTATCGCACAAATACGTGTAATTTTATTTTAAACATCGTTTCATGTTTAAATACTTCCATAATTAATTCGTCCAAATCACTCCGTAAATATACGTGTACCACTACACATATTATTTACGTACTAATATTAATCACATTAATCAATTAGTACAATTTTAGTGAATTAACAATTAATTAACTAAAAACCGTCTCCCAAAATTTATTATTCAATTATCACATAATTAAATAATAATTGCCGTGCCTCGAGTTCGCAACTCGAAATCTCTCTAAAAATAATCGACTAACCTCTTAGTCTATAAATCAAGGGACTAAATAAATTGTATCTCATACAATTAATTAGTTGTCAATTAGGGTTCGTTCCTTTAGGTGTGACCGAAAGGGGTCAGTTGATCACCGCCGTCTCACGACAATAACGTCAAACTCCAGTCAGCCAACCGTTATCGATTTACGTTAATCAACTGATGAGGATCAAATAATTAAATATCTGATGATATTCCTTTAATGAGATTTATTATGTAAACGCACTATTGTGGAGGACACTAACTCCAACAGTAATGACGACTTTTCAAACCCGGTTTTTATAACCATTTCAAAAGCCCTTTTTACGTTGTCGTAATGGCCATTTCAAATCTCGGTCTGTCGCCGACCGTTGCATTCTCAAACAGCCTTTTTACGCCGTCAGAATGACGAATTGTACCAGCGAATTTTCAAAATTCGAAATCAAGTTTCAAATAAAAACGTTTTTCAAACCGTCGTAATGACGATTTCATCCCGAGCAACTTTCCTAATTTCAAATCCCGTTTTCGAAATAAAATTTGGCTTTTCTAAGCCGTCGTAATGACGATTTCAATTCTCACAATCTTCGATTTGCATACCGTCTTTCAAAGGTTAAAACGGTTTTCTAACCCGTCGTAATAACGAATTTAATCCTCACAATTTCCAATTTCAAATCATTTGAAAAAAAATTTAATCATTTTCAAATTTCAATTTAAAATCAAATCTTTGAAAACACATATAATCGTTTTCAAATTTCAATTCAAAGTCAAATCTTTGAAAACAAATTTAACCGTTTTCAAATTTCAATTCAAAATCAAATCTTTGAAAACAAATTTAACCGTTTTCAAATTTCAATTCAAAATCAAATTATTTGAAAACAAATTAAACCGTTTTCAAATTTCAATTCAAAATCAAATCTTTGAAAACAAATTTAAACGTTTTCAAATTTCAATTCAAAATCAAATCTTCGAAAACAAATTTAACCGTTTTCGAATTTTCAACCCAATTTTAAATCCTTTGAAAACAAATTTAACCGTTTTCATGGCCATTGTGATGACGATTCCAAATACGATTTTCAATTTCGTGATTCGGAATTTCAAAAACTGTCTTTGTGAACAACACATTGTTTTCAGAGCAGCCGCAATCTCAACTTAAACCGTCTTTTGAAAACAAACCTAAGACAACCCTTTCAACTGGCCGACCTTTTGAAGATCCCTACTATTCGGAAGCCATCCATAAATCGACAAATTAATCCTTTTGAAAATTTCTATTTTCGAAAATTTCAGTCCACTTTTCCGATTCAGCCTCGAGTCGATTAGAGTCCAGTCGATTTCAAGTCAAGTCGTCTCGATAACGTCGAGTCCCTGCTGAAGTTAGTACCTACCTTTTGGTCTAGGTCGTGTCGTCTAATTGTTAAGACATCTTCAATGGCGTTAGCAGAGTCAAAACCTGTCAGGTTTTAAACCCGCATTTCCCCTACATTACGGGTCAAAGGTCAAGTTTGTGTACATGTCTTGTCCAACGGCGTCACTTCATCGACAAACCTCCAAATCCGGTCAGAAGTCGTCTGTCTAGGCATCACTATGCCAAAGTCGACACTCGAGTCTAAGTTCAACGTCTGGCACCAAGAGTTCGAACACAAGAGGTCATTCACGATCTTTAATGAACTTATAACCTAGTCATACCGTCGCGTCTCCACAACAACACTGCCTTTTGTACATATGTGTCGTACTTGCCTTTGTTTGTGCAATCCCTTGCCAAGACAAGTTATAACGCCTATCTTTATGTCAATTAGGAATCCCTTGGGTGCCATCGATCGCCAATCAGAAACTCAAGAAGCTGATCAACCTTCATCCGCCATGACTTCTGCCGAAACCAACAACATGGTCCTTCGACTCCTAGCTACCATGGAAAATTTGAGCACTCGTCTCTCCCAAGTTGAGGATAAAATGATAACCAGGAATCTTCCCTCTTCTGATATTGAGCAACGGGTTAAGCTCCTTGAAAGCCGGCTACTTGCCAACCATAAAACCAACCCTAGTTGGAGGGCTACCAAAACCACTGAAGCCAATTCCTTAGGTGCTCCACCAACCAAAGTCGGACGACCTCATAGGTCCTTCCCTGATTTGGGTATGCCTTATGCCACAGCCTTGGAAAGGCTAATCTCCAAAGGAAAGCTCAAACCAATTGGTCCAGCTCCGGACCCTCTACCAAACAAGCGAGGACGTATATGGGACGGAAAACTGTTTTGTCAATATCACCAAGGTCGCGGCCATGACACTGAAACGTGTCTCCCCCTAAAAGGCGTCATCCTTGACATGATCGAAAAGGGCGAATTATCACAACCTTCCTCAACAAACAACAATAACAACCATCCTGAAAACCCCATTGAACACAGTCAGGAATCTTCCCAAGACTGCTCTCATCTCATCTCTCCTGACGATGAGAAAATTCATGCAATTGATGAGGATGGCATACAAAGCGCTATAATGATGCTCTCCATCTCCATCAACAACATATTCTCAAAGCTGCAAGTGGCTATCGATGATTTGAATACCCGGGTAGCTAATTTGGAGGAGAGGTTTGTTAGTACCAAAAATGAACCTGACCACCAAGGAGAAAACCAACCCTCCATTCACCAACCAATAACTTTTGAAAATGACGATTCATCTAATGGTTGGCACACCCATGAACCCACCAACAAAGAACATGAAATTGCCTCACCAAAATCCCATTCAAAATATCAAGCAACATCCCAAAAACTTCCCATTGACAACAACCAAATCCTATTTCCGCTCATGGTTGACAAAAACATAACTCACAAAAACATCCCCAAAAACTTCAATGTGGGAACCATGGGAAAACATAAAAGGGAATTCACGGATCTGGGAATAACATATGGCACCGCTCTGAGGATACTTGCTTCAGAAAGAATACTCCAACCCATTGGTCCGACCTCGGACCCACCAGAACACAAAAGAGCCCGATCCTGGGATGGTAATGCCTATTGCCAATACCATCAAGGCAAGGGCCATGACACCGAAACCTGTTTCAAACTCAAGAATGCCATTCAAGATATGATCGAGGCTGGCAAAATCATAATTTCACCTCTCAGTCAAGACAATCCTCCTGAATGTGTCGAATCAAAAAGCAAGGTTGAACGTTCTCAAAGGACATTCACCAACCTCAACACAACCTATGCCGCAGCTCTTCAAAAGCTTGTGACTGAAGGGAAGCTACAACCAATCGGGCCCACACCGGACCCATCTGAAAGCAGGAAAACCCGTTTCTGGGATGAGAGTGCCTATTGCCAATATCATCAAGGAAAAGGTCATGACACTGAAACATGCTTCAAACTGAAGCATACTATACAAGACATGATCAACAACCATGAACTGACAGCTTCATCCCTAGGCCAACCAAATGATGAAGGCAACCCTCATGAACATCTCTTTCTGTAAGGAGATGAAAGCCTCATGGACTATTATTCTCATATAATTCCCAACAACGAGAGTGAAGTGCTCAAGTGGGTCAATGCTCAAGACCAAATATTCAAGCCGCTGGATGCTGCGAAGAAGACCTTCGAGGAGGAACATGTTGATTAGGAGTTCGTATCTACGATTGAGTCCGAGTCCGAGTCTTAGGCTTTCTTATATCTATCCTAGTGTCTGTCGTTTTATTCCTAAGTGACAAACTGGGGGCTGTCCCCATGAGTCACATGTATTCATCGAGTCTGTGCTAACATCTTATTTATCTAAATAAAAGCACAATTTCCAACAATCATACATTCTCCACTTTACCAGTTCCCGTTGAAAAGAGAATTGATTTGAGAAATGATTTAAAACAAACAAAATGTTCCAATTCAATGTGAGTACACTCGGGTGACGTTCCGTATCGAGTAAGCGGAGGACTCGAAAATCCGTGTCCATTCTCTTTACCTATTCCATGTCTGGCAATATAAACCTTTCATTAGCACCCGATCTAGAACGAGCTGTCAATCAAAGGGATTCTACGACGAACCCAGATAACCAACCCGGAACATCTCCTTGTTTATGATGAATGACGGAAGGCAAGCCCATTCCCCACAAAAACATCCCATCACCAAGTATCAACCTCTCACCAATGGGTACATCCCCGTCTACACCTTTACCAACCTCGAATGAAGGACGACAAAGAACCAATAAATAAAAAACAAAAGCCAAAGCAAAGTCAAAGCGAAAGGCCAAAATCAAAGGCCCAAGCTAATATCCTTTCACCCAAAGCCAAAGCAAAACCATAGCCAAGGCCAAAATCAAAGGCCCAAGCCAATAGCCATTCACCCGAAGCCAAAGCGAAAGGCCAAAATCAAAGGCCCAAGCTAATAGCCATTCTCTGAAAGTCAAAGCGAAAGGCCAAAATCAAAGGCCCAAGCCAATATCCATTCACCCAAAGCCAAAGCTCAAGGCCAAAGCAAAAACCAAAGCCAAAATCAATTCACTCAAGGCCAAAGCCAGAGGAAAAGGCAAAGGCAAAACCAAAGCCAAAAGCAATTCACTCAAGGCCAAAGCCAAAGCAAAAATCAAAGCGAAAACCATAGCCAAAAGCTACTCAGGCGAAGGCCAAGACCCAAGCCAAAATCAAAACAAAACAAGATTGAAACCCTTTTCTCAAAAAGGCCAAAATCTAAAGAAAGCATCCAACACACAAAATCCTGGACAAGTGAGTACAAAATACCAAGTCCAGGACCGACAAGTCCAAAACACCAAACACTAAAACCTCAACCAAAACTGCTTCAGCCCTAGGTCCTTGTAGAGACTATTACAGGGAGAACTATCTAGGCTTCTGAGGATTCACCTCAAGCTCGTAATATCACACCTTAACCTTTAAGGTCCAGAAATGGGAATATGATCCCACATTATTTACCAACCATTTCGTGCTCAGGCTACATCAAGCCGGAGACCCCATTTCGCACCACATTACAAGCCGTAACCCACCGGCCTAAACACCCCAAAATACAAACTCCAGATTTTTATCTGTCAAACAAACCTTTTATTACCAGGCTTCACATTCCAAAATGCCGAAGCCATTTTCACCTTGACCCAGATACGGAGTTTTCAAAAAACATTGGTCCCTGGAATGGGACACGCACATTTCATTCCTAGAGACCACTTTTTAGTGTGCTCACATAACAAGAAACTTTTTCATAAATTATGCCTCTTCGATTCATGATCAAGAGGTATTTCTATCCAATCAACCTTTGAGTCACCAAATGGAATTCACCGTGGTGACCCTCAGCTCCAGATTTTTATCTGTCAAATGAACCCATTATTACCAAGCTCCACATTTCATAATGTCGAAGCCATTTTTTACCCAGACCCAGATACGAAGTCCTCGAATGCTTTGCTACCGAGAACGGGACATACCTAGTCTACCCTTAGGGTCCACTTTTTAGTGTGCTCACATGATAAGGAACATTTTCACAAATTACACCTCTTCGATTCATGATCAAGGAGGAATTATCTCAAATCAATTTCTCGAGTCACGAAACGGAGTTTACCGTCATGACCCTCATACTTTAAGGTCCTAATAACTCGCTTAGGCACACATTCAGACGAGTCACCAAACGGAATTTACTGTCGTGACCCTCACACTTTAAGGTCCTAACAACTCGCTTAGGCACACATTCAGAACTACGATCTGGTTTGATTTCACTTCACGTGAATACGTAGGCAGTCCTTCAAGGACACAACCATACCCCTCGAAATCACTTTAAGGTCCTAACAACTCGCTTAGGCACACACATTCAGAACTACGATCTGGTTTGATTTCGCAAACACGCGAATACGTAGGCAGTCCTATTACGAGGGCACAACCATTCAACCACACACATTCAATTTTCAAACCTTCAATTTGCAATCCATTGCAGACACACGCAGAACTACGATCTGGTTTGATTTCGCAAACACACGAATACGTAGGCAGTCCTATTACAAGGGAACAACAGCATACTCCTTTCACAACATTTCCAATTTTCAATCCTTAAAAGCAGCCCACCCAGCTGCAAAAATAATCTTATACCTCTTTACTGGGGGCTTCTTTCTTAAGACGTCGCCCATTCCTCCTTTTTCTAAATTCCGGTCTTCTCACTCTGGGGGCTTCTCTTTCAAGACGCCATCCGTCCTTTGTCTTCAAACATCTTTTGAGTCTCAACTACAATCCAAAATAAACTGCCCACAGCCTAGTGCTCGGTTCGGACGACGACAAGGTCTTGCTTGTAACACCCCCATTTATTTAGGAGCCTTTAGCTAGACATTCCCAAATAAATAGGACTGTTACCATCTCGGTTTCCCGAGGTAGTGAATAACAAAGTCCAATTCACCAAAGTACTTTAAATTAAAACTTTAATGATTACATGTTTATTACAAATTATCCAACTAAACTTAATATAAGATAAATACAACTCGCATCGGAAAATAAATAAAGTAATAAAATCTTCTATGTGGTCTAGACTTCTAGGTAGATTGGCCAAGTCCTCACGCATCCCATAGCTCCCAAGTCAGCTAATCTTTGGTACCTGTCAAATCTGCTCCCCATAAAACGGTTCACCGCAGGTGTTCACGAATACACAGTCAACCGCGAGGTTGAGTAGGAATAAACTAAACAACATAATTAACGGCATGATAAATCTCACAGTGCTAACACAATATTAATAGATCCACCCTGTCAATACAATCACAGGTTATGGTAACACCCGTAACATTCATCCGTCCACAATATACTCCAATCACCACCACTCCTGTAAACTCCATCTTAACGCTTCCTCAGCTCCGAATGTGCACATCTCCCTAGTAGTGAGGCTACTAGAGAAGAGACTCGAGGGGCGGCGGTGATCAAGCGACGCCACAAGGACTAGCGGTTGCTCAGACCGGTCCCTTCAAAATAATAACCAAGGACTAGCGGTATATCGGTCCCTTCAACAAATAACTCACAAGGACTAGCGGTATATCGGTCCCTTCAAAATAATATCACCATCACCCACTCCTCAGCATCCAAATTCTCATCATACTCGTTACATCTCCAACATCATAATCGCAACTCCATATAATCGAAACCACAATTTTCCAAGAACAATATATTCACAAACAATTACAATTGCACAATTAAATAGTTGAGTAGGATAATCCCTACCTGGCAAGCAAGCACTTCCAATTACGCAATCCAAATAAATAAAGCAAATCCAATTCGACTATAATTCTTCACAACTTGGCCGCCTATATAATAATAACAATTACAACAATTATAATTACTAACTTTATTTATTTATTTATTCCTTTTATCTAATTATTCACACTAATTATTTATTATAATTATTAAAGATTTATGATAGCTAAAAACCCGATTCAATTACGAACCCGACTCACCCGAACCAATTAAACAATTAAAACCCGTCACAAAAACAACACACATCACGCCCATACACGGTTTATAAACCGTGGCCAACACCCCTCCCAAAAACCACCAAACCCGACACCACACGCCGCCACAGCCACCACCCAGCCTCGACACCCCTAGACTGCAACCCCACGCATCCAACTCACCCTTAACTACCAACTAAACCACCACCAACAACCCAGAAACCCACGTCCTATCACACGACACCAACCGCAACACTCACCTGACACCCCATAAAACCCGTCCCAAAACCACCACCTAACACCACCTTCACCGCCACCTACAACCACTAATCAACTCACCAATCTACCCTCGACAAAAGCCACCCAATACCACCCCACCCCAGACCTCTTACAACCACTAAAAACCCCCTCAAAACAGCCTGCCCAAAACACGAGTCACTCCCCTGTTTTCGCCACCACCGCCAAAAACCGCCACCTGCCGCCACTCCAACACCAACAACATGGTCGAATACCTCCCCCCATCACAACCCTACCATACCCAGGTCAAGACTCGGCCAATTAGGGGTTCAATTACCTACTACAAATACCCACGACCTAACCCGCAACACCCCTGACCAGCCACATTTAGCCGCCTGCCACCGCCACTCTAGGCCATCCCTGACACCACCACTACACCCATTCTAATCCTTGTAACCCCACGAACCACCTCCCAAAGTTTGGTCTCATTCCGTCAAGGTTTGGGTCAGTTTCAAAGTGTCTTAAGATCGTCTGACAATCAGCTGTATAAGAAAATAAAACAAGATTAAAAATTGTTACCTATTAATTATCGCTTGCTAATTCCGTCTCCAAAAGCTCCTCCTCTTAATTTGTGATTTATTTCTCATATTTAATAGGGTATTTATAGTGTAAGATTTAGAGAATACGAAAACTACATAACTTTCCTTATTCTAATTAGTATAGGAATTGTCAATATAATTATATCATTATTATTTATCATATACTATTAATCCTACCATAACTATGATTTTCTCATATAATATTTACTAATTTATTATTGCCATAACTTTATTATTATTATTATTATTATCATAATTACCTTTATATAATATTATTTCCTTGTTATATTATTATTAATTCCCGATATAAATCCCGATTATACTAACACCAATTTAATAACTTCGGCCCATATAATAATACCACACTGTCCAACACCCGATTACCAACTAAGCCCAAAGCACAAATACTAGCCAAACCCAACTCCCGACTTGGATTATTAATTTATTATTTAATTAACGTCTCACTTGTATTTATTATTAGAAATGTTGTTTAATTACCCATTAAATTACATAAATTATTCTTATAAATTATTATTAAAATACGGGGTATTACAGTCTTTCCCCCTTAAAATGAACTTCGTCCCGAAGTTCGCTCACAACTACCACCACAACATTTATAAACATTCTTACAACTAATCATCTTTCAACACCATCATCTATTTACGATCATCATCCATACCAATCGCATCACAAGGTATCACAACAACAATTGAAAATATTCGTAGTATTACATTCCTTCCCCCTAAAAATTAACTTCATCCTCGAAGTTCGGAATAACAAACAAATGGAACAACCAAATCATTATTATAATATAGAACATGAAACACACATTGTAATATAAAACAACTTTTGTTTCCAACACTAATCAATGGTTAACTGAATACAAAAATATTTGATTTACCTCCGAGTAGCAAAACCACAACTTAAAATATCTTTATTTAAACTCTTGGCGAATACATTGCCAAAATAAGTAATAAACTATCACAAAAGTTAAGCATAAGTGTTTAGTTACTTTTCTTAACTCAAATGACCCTCCTAAGTCTATTTCCAAGACGAGCCCATTTATGCTTTCTAGGTTTAGGATTAAGTGCAACATATATATAGGCTTAGGGCAACACATTCCGCATATCACTGGACATAGTAATCTACTTCATACAATTCTCAATATCAAAATATTAAGAAACAAAAACTGTCATTTGTTCAAAACTAAGGAAAACATGTTACCAATTCTAAAAATCATAAATAACTAATAACACGATTACTTCTTGAGAGTTTATACGTTTTAGAAAATAAAAAGGGTTAATAAATCATGAGAAAAAGAATCAAGTCAAAAACTCATAAGATCAATTTATAATGCATTTTACAAACTACTTGGTCGGAACAGAAATTTTACAGCAACTTGTCAGAAACTTAGGTCAACTTGTAAAAATCACCATAAATTGTCAAAATATTTTCTTAAAACGTGGCTTACCAATATAGAAACATACATGAGTCTAATAAATAGTGGCGTTGGAATTATAACAAATAATTACGTAGTTTTTAAATGGCAAATTTTACAAAAACATGGCGCGAAAACATCACTGCACAAGAATATTTCGACTACTGTCCACTAAAATATTTATTTCTCCTAATCAGTATATTATTTGTACATGAGACCAGTGGCATATGAAAGCTAACTCATAAAGCTATTACTCATAAAATTTGAATACGAGAACTTTAAACAGGTAGTAAATGGCAGTCAACACAATCAAGGGTAAAATTCCGGGAAATCAACTAAATTACGTTCTTCACAATGTCACACAATTCCCTTAATACTTCACATGTTAATCACACATGTCAACATATTTATCTCATAATCACATGTCTACATCAATGCTTAAAACCATATCACATCCCCTCTCCCTAAAGGCAAGGTTACGGCCCCGTAACCGCATTAATCAATGAAACAATATTCAAACAAGGCAAACAAAACTCTTAAGGCAAACAAACGGTTTTTTATTTTAGATTACCCCACACTCTCAAATATTTCTTTCAGGGTTACCGGTTCAAAACTAAAAGGGCCGGAAGTTTGGTGTGAGGGGCCCTACTCATCCCAAGCCTTAAGTGGGCTCCTAACAGTTTCTATCCGGGTTCATTTTATTAGACACATCGTATGTTCATTATTATGTTCATTGGTTAGGCCTGAGGATCGTTTTGCTCTGATACCACTTTGTAACACCCCCATTTATTTAGGAGCCTTTAGCTAGACATTCCCAAATAAATAGGACCGTTACCATCTCGGTTTCCCGAGGTAGTGAATAACAAAGTCCAATTCACCAAAGTACTTTAAATTAAAACTTTAATGATTACATGTTTATTACAAATTATCCAACTAAACTTAATATAAGATAAATACAACTCGCATCGGAAAATAAATAAAGTAATAAAATCTTCTATGTGGTCTAGACTTCTAGGTAGATTGGCCAAGTCCTCACGCATCCCATAGCTCCCAAGTCAGCTAATCTTTGGTACTGTCAAATCGCTCCCCATAAAACGGTTCACCGCAGTGTTCACGAATACACGATCAACCGCGAGGTTGAGTAGGAATAAACTAAACAACATAATTAACGGCATGATAAATCTCACAGTGCTAACACAATATTAATAGATCCACCCTGTCAATACAATCACAGGTTATGGTAACACCCGTAACATTCATCCGTCCACAATATACTCCAATCACAACCACTCCTGTAAACTCCATCTTAACGCTTCCTCAGCTCCGAATGTGCACATCTCCCTAGTAGTGAGGCTACTAGAGAAGAGACTCGAGGGACGGCCAGTGATCAACTGACGCCACAAGGACTAGCGGTTGCTCAGACCGGTTCCTTCAAAATAATAACCAAGGACTAGCGGTATATCGGTCCCTTCAACAAATAACTCACAAGGACTAGCGGTATATCGGTCCCTTCAAAATAATATCACCATCACCCACTCCTCAGCATCCAAATTCTCATCATACTCGTTACATCTCCAACATCATAATCGCAACTCCATATAATCGAAACCACAATTTTCCAAGAACAATATATTCACAAACAATTACAATTGCACAATTAAATAGTTGAGTAGGATAATCCCTACCTGGCAAGCAAGCACTTCCAATTACGCAATCCAAATAAATAAAGCAAATCCAATTCGACTATAATTCTTCACAACTTCCGTCGCCTATATAATAATAACAATTACAACAATTATAATTACTAACTTTATTTGTTTATTTATTCCTTTTATCTAATTATTCACACTAATTATTTATTATAATTATTAAAGATTTATGATAGCTAAAAACCCGATTCAATTACGAACCCGACTCACCCGAACCAATTAAACAATTAAAACCCGTCACAAAAACAACACACATCACGCCCATACACGGTTTATAAACCGTGGCCAACACCCCTCCCAAACACCACCAAACCCGACACCACACGCCGCCACAGCCACCACCCAGCCTCGACACCCCTAGACTACAACCCCACGCATCCAACTCATCCTTAACTACCAGCTAAACCACCACCAACAACCCAGAAACCCACGCCCTATCACACGACACCAACCGCAACACTCACCTGACACCCCATAAAACCCGTCCCAAAACCACCACCTAACACCACCTTCACCGCCACCTACAACCACTAATCAACTCACCAATCTACCCTCGACAAAAGCCACCCAATACCACCCCACCCCAGACCTCTTACAACCACTAAAAACCCCCTCAAAACAGCCTGCCCAAAACACGAGTCACTCCCCTGTTTTCGCCACCATCGCCAAAAACCGCCACCTGCCGCCACTCCAACACCAACAACATGGTCGAATACCTCCCCCCATCACAACCCTACCATGCCCAGGTCAAGACTCGGCCAATTAGGGGTTCAATTACCCACTACAAATACCCACGACCTAACCCGCAACACCCCTGACCAGCCACATTTAGCCGCCTGCCACCGCCACCCTAGGCCATCCCTGACACCACCACTACACCCATTCTAATCCTTGCAACCCCACGAACCACCTCCCAAAGTTTGGTCTCATTCCGTCAAGGTTTGGGTCAGTTTCAAAGTGTCTTAAGATCGTCTGACAATCAGCTGTATAAGAAAATAAAACAAGATTAAAAATTGTTACCTATTAATTATCGCTTGCTAATTCCGTCTCCAAAAGCTCCTCCTCTTAATTTGTGATTTATTTCTCAGATTTAATAGGGTATTTATAGTGTAAGATTTAGAGAATACGAAAACTACATAACTTTCCTTATTCTAATTAGTATAGGAATTGTCATTATAATTATATCATTATTATTTATCATATACTATTAATCCTACCATAACTATGATTTTCTCATATAATATTTACTAATTTATTATTGTCATAACTTTATTATTATTATTATTATTATAATCATAATTACCTTTATATAATATTATTTCCTTGTTATATTATTATTAATTCCCGATATAAATCCCGATTATACTAACACCAATTTAATAACTTCGGCCCATATAATAATACCACACTGTCCAACACCCGATTACCAACTAAGCCCAAAGCACAAATACTAGCCAAACCCAACTCCCAACTTGGATTATTAATTTATTATTTAATTAACGTCTCACTTGTATTTATTATTAGAAATGTCATTTAATTACCCATTAAATTACATAAATTATTCTTATAAATTATTATTAAAATACGGGGTATTACATTGCTCCGCTCTCCGAATCATCAAAACTCGAGAAGGGATCTCAAAACAAACAAACGGAGGCAAAGATGTCTAAAGAAGATAATCAATTCGTGTTCCCCTGCCGAGTGGACCTTCAACCTCAGGGATTTGATGCGTGTTGTCACCCTCTTTTGGCTAAGGAGTTGCACTTACATTGGCAAAGTCTGTCAAAGTAACCCCCGTGTCGTGTCGCTACTGAGTTTGTGTCGCATCCACGACCGCCTATTTGTCAGTCTGTCAGTATGAGTCTGTGTGTGTCAATATCGTAACGGTCACGTGTCTCCAATCTATCAAATCACGAATCTACGAGAAACAAACTCCAACTCTTAACAGCTTTTAAGCTTCACAACTTCCGAAACTCTTATCTCCCATTACGCGAGATATTACGTGCTAATTACTTACATGTTTATGTGCTTACGTGCTTATATGCTTGCATTCAACGTGCTTGTCTATGCGACTGCGGATTTGTGTGGTCACTAACCATACAGGTAATCTTGAGAAGATAAACTCACTCCAACTAAGTATTGGGTTCTTCCCAACAAACGGCGACCCGTCAAGTCCAAGGGCTTTAACCGCATCAATTACATGGCATACGCTACCTCCCAACGAGCAGCAACTCATATCCCCGGCGAGTCCTGAGAAGTTTCTAACTCCCCAGCGAGTGCCAATTTTAAATGGAAGTCAAACAGGATATTTTCCAGAGTTGATCATTCGACCATCGATGGCTGGCGAGCCTTAAAACGTATCACCTTCAATATGGTTGGCGAGCCTCAAAACATACCATCAACATAGCTGGTGAGCCTTTGCACGTACAAAAGAAACAATTCAAGGACATATCCCGAAGATGCCTCAGGTATGACTCCTTTCTATGGCTGGCAAGCCTCAAAACGCACCACCTTCAACACCGGCTGGCGAGCCTTTGCGCGCAAAAGATTCAAGGACATATCCCGAAGATGCCTCAGGTATGACTCCTTCTTATGGATGGCGAGCCTTTATACGTAGTCTAATGGACTTTAAACGACCCGAACCGGAAGTCGACACACTCTAAACTGTTCCCGACGACATGTCCTTGACTCGAATCCTCGAGTCGCCTCGACGTCGCCCTTCCCGACGGCATGTCCTTGGCTCAAACCTTTTTGAGTCGCCTTGACGTCGCAATGGTCTTCATGTTGTAATCTTTGATTGACCAGGAGATCATACTTTGACTTTCGCCCTGACCAAGCCTCAGTCAAAGTGGGGGCTCTGTAGATACCCAGTATCTGCACCTTCCAAAAACCACCCGATGATGATCGGACTATAACGTGTTTTTGATATGCGTGCGCGGATTGACTATTCATGAGACAGTTTAATGTATTACTAGGATATGAAAAATGATTTCAAAAGTTTTCTAACTTCATTTGTATTAAAATAACACTATTTAGAGTTAAAATCGTCTTTGCACCCAAACCCGACTCAGAAACCCGCAACTCGAGTCAACCAAAGTCAGCCCAAATTTTGGATGTCAAAAAAAATTCCATGAGTGTCTTTATCATGTCATTTCCATTAAAATGACCCTAATTAGAGTCAAAACTGTCTTCGGACCCAAAACCGACTCAGAAACCCGTAACTCGAGTCAACCTGAGTCAACCCGAGTCAACCCAAATCTCGAATGTAAAAAATAATGCCATGAATGTCTTAATCATGTCATTTCCATTAAAATGACCCTAATTAGAGTCAAAACCGACACCGAGCCAAAAACCAACTCGAAATTCAAGTCCCGACTCACACGTGTCAAACCCGAGTCAAGCACACAAAACACCTACCTCAAGTAACACCCAAAATCGTCTTATTAGATGCCCATATTGTTACACGACATCGCATTTCCATACCATAAACCAAAAAATGGATAGAGCAAAGGCCACGTCCAAACTGAAAGGGACAATACACCCACTTGTATCTCAAGGTAGCTCGCGCCTCTTTAGGGTGTCTGCTTAGCCTCTAAGCAAACACAACCGTCCTACCTCCCCACATTTCTCAATAAATACCCACCATCACACACCATAATCCTCACGCGAGAGTCGGCCCCCTCTTTCTCCCTTAAACTTCTAGACCCGACTTCCTAAGTCACAAAATCGACACGTGTTTACGACCAACCGATCGTAAACACAAGCCTTACACATTTTGTTTGGTACCGTCGCCGTGCATTCGACCGACCCATTTGACCAACTCAATTCATCAATCAACATGTTTTAATTAACATATTTTCAACTCATTTTCAAAATAAAATCCTTTTTTAAGGCACCTTTTTTAAACTTCTTTGATCGCGATTAGTCACAACGAGAAAACCGTCTCTAAAGTCGTCTACGTCGCAAACATCAAAATACGTAAGTTTGAGGGTGTAAATATCTTATTTATTTCATGTCTTTACTGTTTTTATGAGTTTATATGCATGAACAACGCATAACACGATTCAAATATAGGTTAGACGAGCCAAAACCGAGTTTTGGCCTGAGACAGGAGCTCCTTGCTATGCAAAGAGGCTCGCGCCTCTTGTAGGTGTCCAGGTCAGACTCATCCGTGTTTGTTCTCATCTTTCCTCTTTACTTCATTTCTTATTTGCAATCGGTTTTTACCATTTCAAATGTTTCAAATCATTTTTATGACAAACTTTTTAGCCATAAATTATAATCACCCTTGGTTCCATATACCATGACGGTTTAATCCGTGACTCGGTGATATTAATTGGTTAATTACATTTTAAAGGAAATTCTTTTCTTTTATTTACCATTTTAATTCATTTTTATGATAAACATATTTTGACCATTACAAAAATCATCCTCGGTTCTTTATACCATGACGGTTTATTCCGTGACTCGATAATATTATTGGTTAATTACATGTTAATGGGTATTTTAACACCCTTTCCTTTATTTACCATTTTCCTCACTTATTTACATTTGTAAGCATATTAGTCATAATTCATAATCATCCTTGGTTCTTTATACCATGTCGGTTTAATCCGAGTACGATGACAAACTTGACTAATTACAAAGAAATGAACTTAACATATTTAGTTCAAATCAAACATCTTACATTTTTATTTGTAAACTATGCTTTTCAAACTTGCAAATCCGACAACGAATATTACTAACATAATAGCAATTATTCCGAGTCATGCAAATCATACTTGCAAATCATTAATCACAAAAAACGGTTTTAAACAACCTTTTTAACAACCAGGAGACGCCCCTTGGGTCGTCGTCTGACTCGCGTCCCAAGAGGCCGTCTGTTTTCATGTTTTAATACCTGGGCAGAGCCCTTTATCTCGCCAATAGGCTCGCCTCTTAACAAGGCTGCCGGGCACTGTTCTGTTTTGTTTTAGCACTTGTCTAGGACGATCCCGATTACGGTTAACCCGAATACATGACGGGTCAGATTGACAAGTTTACGTTTTTACACTTTTTCATTTGATACCCTTTTTCGAATAATGGATCGTGTTAAGCATCATAACCCGAATTTGGTAAATGGATGTTTAATTTTCGTTTTCACATGCAAATCATTCTAAGTCCAACTTTGACATCAATTTCATGCTATGTGGATAAACAAACCGACTTAGCAAACTTTCACATGTTAGGTTAAACTTTTGGATGCGCATTCATGCATTTAAACCGTTTTATAAACTTTTGCACTTAAACAACCACGATCGATCAGTAGAGGCCGCTAACGCGGGCGGGATTGGGTGTCCGATTAAAGGACTTCCCAATACGTACCCTCACCCCTTACTCACAGCCTTTGGATAGTGGATGGCTTTATCCAGGGCGTACGAGAGTCATTTTAGGCATAGAATGCTAAAGGGGGGCGAGTCCTTATCTTTAGTACCTATGCCAAACACTGCTTTGTGCTTCGTTTGACCGAGGTATAAAGTGGATTTCGAACGGGTTCCAAGCATCCCACAAATGCTTGGTGGCGACTCCGAACATCTCTATAACATTTCGAGACCTTTACCGAGATGAAACCGACCGATCTAAAGCGATCCGGTCGAAAGCATTTTTATGCCGCCGAGCGTGGCTTTCAAAAGACCGCTGCATGTTCACAGATTGGCTTGGCGTGCAGGTGGCCCATGTCCACAGCATGAATCTCATCCTCGAATGGGGAAATGAGGTGTGAACAATCCAAGGTGGATTCTTCATCTGTGATCATCAGAACTCCAAGAGGATTCTGAGTATTGTTAGGCTTACCTCCGGGAGGTATGGGTAAATGACCATCTTCAATCATATCCTGGATGACATGTTTCAACTTGAAGCATTTCTCCGTATCGTGTCCCTTGCCTCTATGATATTCGCAGTATGCATTCTCATCCCATAATTTAGACTTCTTCTCTGAGTCGGGCATAGGTCCTATGGGTTGGAGCTTGCCTTGTTTCATCAACCTTTTCAAAGCGTTGGAATATGAATCACCAATGTTTGTGAACTTCCTTGGCGGACTATTCTTTTTAGATGATTCGACAAGGTTGACCTCATCAAACTTGCTAGTGGAGCCATAAAAATGACTCGTTGAACCCTAAGAATTTCTTATATGGAAAATTGTAACCGTTCGAATACTCGTGCCATGTCAAGACACAAAGTAGTGACATGAACACTAAGAACTCGTTACCCTTAGCATTCTATGTCTAGAATGACTCTCGTGGATGCCAATGAACACGGATGTTCATAGAGATCTGGAGTAAGGGGTGAGGTACGTATTAGGAAGCTCTTTAATCGAACACCTAATCCCTCCCGCCTCGATAGCGGCCTCTACAAATGATTAGGGAAATCGTTCGTATTTGATATGTTGTCGATTATATGCATCCAATGAAACATCCACAGATTAATCCTAGCATGTGAATTAAACTATGTCGGTTAACACGTAATTTAGCAATTAATAATGACAAAGTTGGAATTTATATTAATTACATGTGAAAAAGCAAATAAATAAACCATACATAAACAATACGATGAATAAACAACGTCAAAAGTATACTTAAGACGGAATTTTGAAGATAAAAGAGAAAATAAAAGATGGAAATTAAAGTGACAAAATAAGCCAGGTTAAGGGTGATATTACGATTATTAGTTAATTAATCACGTAATTAAAGCTACATCAAAGCGAGAACAAAAGGCCAGGGACCGAAATCATCTCAGAACAGGCGCAGCATCTACTGCGTCCCTTGGAAGAGGCGCAGCTATTCCTGCGTCTGTTCTTGAGTTGAGCTTTGGCTGTGAAGTCAGAACCGCTATTTGTTAATGTTCATTGGTATAATTACGTTTAATTATTGATGTTTAGACTCAAGTTGAAGTGGTTTAGCATATTAATTACATCTGGAACCGTCATAAGAGTGATGAAAAACGGATTAAGACGAGTTAGAACGAGTTAGACTTATTTACGATGTCGGGATTACAAAAGAAACGAAATTGAAAATCGAATAAACTTGATAAACTGGAATTAAACAAGGAAATTATGTATCAAGGACGAATCCCAGAACTTGATATGAACAAATCGAGTTTCTAAAATCCGGGTTTGATTTAATGACGAAAACCCGCAAATATCGAATTATAAGGGATTTAAGTCGAGAATAAAACGTTACAATTAAGAGGAATTATTGAACATGATTTATGTACTGAAGAAAAGAAATAAAGTAAGAAAATAAAGCGAAAAGAACGAAACAGAGGAAACTCGAGGAAGAAGAAGAAGAGTAGGAGTAGCGGCAGCCTCTGGAAGAGGCGCAGCAAAAGCTGCAACCCTTCGAAGAGGTGCAGCTGCTGCTGCGTTTCTTCTCGACGTCTGGTTACTGCTGTTTTGTAAAAACAGTTTGTAATAAAGGTCAATAAAATCGGTTTTAAATATACTTTTGACGTAAATCTTACATTAATGACTGCAAAAAATAAAATACAATAAAAAAGATGGGATTTACACCCTCAGACTTACATGATTGACGAAACGAGATTGACTAAGTTAACGTTAGTGATTGCTTGACTCGAATGTATGTAGAAAGTGCCCTCGTTGGAGGATTTTAGATTAAATTGATTGATGTGTAGTGGTCAAATTGTTCGGTCATGCAACGTGACTGGTACTCAGAAAGATCTGAGCTTACGTGGTCGATTGATCAAGCACGTAGGCTTTGAATGCTTAGAGCAAGTTCTAGAATGCAAAGGGATAAGAGAAGGGCGGACACTCACGTGAAAAATATGGAGACCGGAGGTCGCTATCTATACTAAAAAATGTGAAGAGTTTTGGAACGACACAAACTTTAGAAAGAAATCATGGAAATATTCCGTAAACAGCAAAAATAGGCTGGAGAAGAGGCGCATAACCTGCTGCGGTCCTTCCAAGAGGCGTAGCACCTGCTGCGTCATTTCCCAGAGGTTTCCTCTTGCGGAAGAAAGATTTCCGCGTTTCTTTTAGGGAATTGCGGTAGATCTCTAATTCCTTATTCCGTAAAATATCATATATGAGATATATTTTACCAAAAGATATAAAATTAAATTATGGAATAAATATCTGGAATATTCTAGAACATTCCGACTCGGCATTTTAAATGGTTTCTTAGAAAATGAAGCGTTTTTGACCCGGACTCCAAATGAACTCTAATTACTGTCAAAACGACCGTATCGGCACGTAGATGATGACCAAGGGGTAGACACAAGTGTTTGAGCTATCACTTGATGATAAACTTATGGACTGTCATAAATCGTTCCGCGTACCAAACATGCTGCCCAATTATCACTGGGTGGTTGGCGGAAGGTGTAAAAATGAGGCATCTACACCAGTGATGGGTGGTCCCCTCTCGAGATATTTTGTTAGATATATGGGCCTCCCTGATCCTCTTCCTCCATGTCCCCGACCCATTGAGGATGTTTTTGGGCGTGTGGGAGATCTGGGCATCGTTATGCAGAGGGCCCTAATAGTTGTGAATATATTTCTCAGTCTTGTCAGCATATATATGGTTCATCTTTGGATCTCCGGGCCATTTTTCGTGAGAAGGAGTCAGTGTTGAAAGCTAAGGAGGACGCCGAGGGCGACGCCTAACTTGTGTCCTAGAACCTGGAAGCAGCAAACTTTGCACTTAAATTGGCTAAGCAGAAGGTTGGGTCCTTGAAGGAGCTCTTGTCCTGTTCTGATGCATCTATTAGGGATGCCGAGACGCAAGTTATGGCTTTGAGGACCAGCTCGTCCACTTCGAGCGGAAAGCTGAAGAGCCGATAACTGAGTTTGACTGGGTTAGTTTGGCTAACCAGGGGGTTCTGTCCGAGAAGGAAGGTGCGCGGGCTACTGCCCATGACATGGAGGAGAAGATGGCCTCTCGTATTGCCGCGCTTCAGACAGAGATGGAAGAGACCGTTCCTATGTGGACCAAGGTGTCAACTGCAGCGGTTGTAAGGGGCTATGGCGAGTGTGAGCAGGAGATGCGTGATCACATCAATCGTGTTTATCCCAATTCAACTAAGCTCGTTATGCCTTTTTGGCCCCTGAGGGCAACAATGATGTTGTCGTCGTTGCTGCTGATAATGTCGCTGCTTCTGGGCAGTTGTTTCCCCGTTTGTCGATACCGTGGATCAAGATTTTGAGGTCGATGGGGATCTTCAAGCCCAAAATACTACTGATCCGGAGCCGGCGAGTACATCACCGAAATAAGGATTCGGTTTGTCGTTCTGATGTTCGTGCCCTGCCGGGATAACCTAATCTGAGTCTTCAAGACACGGGTGGGCAGTCCTCTCGTTGGGATATGATTTGTCCTTTTCCTGCCTACCTTTTATCTACTTTTTTGCTTACTTTGGTTTTCAGCATAGCGTAGACGGAGTTGGGTCTTTTTTGGGCAGACGGCCGCCGATTTATGGGTTGACTCCTTATAGTTGTTCGGACTTTATTCGGCCAGTTGGCTTGTAACACTTTGGAACATTTCCTTTTGTTAAATGTTTTCGTGCTTTGTCCCTTCCTTGTTTTGCCTACACCTTTTCGCTTAAGCTTGGGTGTCCCTTTATTGGTGCCCCTCCTTACTTCGTTTTAGCAGGATCGTCTCTTTACGAGTGTTTATGTCTACTCCAGAATTTAGGTCAAGGTATCATTTTGTGGGGTCCTTACCTACTCCATTGTTTCGGTCTGGGAGTACCTCCACGGGTGTCCCTGCCTACTCTGGCCATTTCGGCCAGAGTGTACCTTTATAGGTGTCTCCGCCTATTTCTTCGTTTCGGTCCAGGTGTCCTTACCTACTCTAGTATTTCGGTCAGATTGTTCCTTTACGGGCGTCTTCGCCTACGTCTTCGTTTTGGCGCGGGTGTCCTTTTACGGGTGTCCCTGCATTCTCCTGTATTTCGGTCAGAGGCCCTTTACGGCTGTCTCCGCCTACTTCTTCATTTCAGTCCGGGTGTCCCTGCCTACTCCGGTGTCTTCAGCTAGGATTTTTTTGACAGCCCTTTTGCCCCCTGCCTATTAGTTGCAATTGACTGTGGCACTAATAGGTACAATTGAACACCTCTTATTTTAATTTCTTTCAAGGGGCCTGGTTACAACTTTGCATAGAGCTGTCGACATGCTTGATTATCCTCTGGCTTGCTCATGACAATAGTAGAGAAATTTAGGCTATGGTTGTCCTGCCCAGGGTTCACCGCTCCTCTTTTGAAGTAATATTTATTGATGGCGTCGGCGTTCTAGTGTTCCCCCAATTCAACTCCGTCCATGTTGGCTAAGGTGTAGATGCCGAGCCTTAGGATCTTGGTTATTTGATACGAGCCTTCCCAGTTATTAGATAGCTTGCCATGTGAGTTACCCTGTCCAACCGCTGCGCTTTTCCTTAGAACATAATTTCCGGCTTGGAACTATCGTTGTTGTACTCTTCGGTTGTACTGTTTTCTCATCCGATTTTGGCACACTGCATGCATAGCTCTCGCTCTGTAGATTAGGCTGAAGGAAGTGTGAGCGGTTGACTATTTCACCGAGGTTCTAAGCGACCATAGTACGCTTTCCAGCTCGTCTGCCCACGCCACTTTCAAATTGTCCAAGCTTTTTCTTAGGTCGGCCAATATTTGTTTCTTGGCAGCCTCGGCTTGGCCATTGCTTTGTGCGTGGCAAACGACGGAGTAAGCGTGTCTGACGTCGTATGTCTCTAGCCATTACCTTAATTTATCGTTGTCGAACTGCCTGCCGTGGTCGAAGACCATCACTTTAGGTATGCCGAATCTGGTGATGATATTTTACCATATGACTTTCGTGACCGCTGCTTCAGTGATTCAGACTACAACCTCTACCTCCACCCATTTTGAGAAGTAGTCGATAGCGACGAATAGGAACCTTCTTCCCCACAGACGACGCCAAATTATTTTTGATTGAAAACAATCAAGTCAGCGTTGCCCATGCTTGAGTCGGGTCAATGCGCTCCTTTTGGATGTTGGATGAGATGGTGTCCCTCTGCCTCGAGCGTTGCCTGCACACGTAACACACAAGGACTTGGGGGGGTGTCCCGAGGGGGCTTTCTCCGATGCCTAAGTCAGTATGGTATCCTCATATGTATAATCGGGAGCTTTGGCGTGAGACTCGATCCCGGTCCTTCTCTTAGATGCTTTAGGTAGTCTTACTTCTAGAGAGAGAATAGAGTTGTTGTTGTTGTGATTGATTGAGTGAATGACGTTGTCTTTTCTTACAAGATTCTTTTGTCTCTATGTAAGTGCCTTCCCTTGGAAAGAATCCAAGGGAAGATATTTATGTGAGAGAGGATATGTACCTTACATTCGACCTAGCTGTCATTGGAACCCGTTTCACCCGCGGATTGGCATGCGGGTCGGTCGACTTCGCGTGCCCCATCGTAACTAAATTATAATAATCTAGGATATTACTACCACAAGAAGCCTCGACACCTCTTTCTTTGTAACACTCCCATTTATTTAGGAGCCTTTAGCAAGACATTCCCAGATAAATAAAGGTATTACCATCTCAGTAGCCTGAGGTAGTAAGTATAAATGACAAACAATTATCAAAGTACTTTACGACGATATAATTAAACTGCCTCAAAAGGTTCTATTACAAAAGTTCCAACGAGATAATTAAATAATAAAATTATGTTTTTATACAACTGAAGCGGAAATAAAATAAAAAGTGTTTGAATTAACAAGGTGATCTCTAGACTCTGACAAAGGTCATACGTCCCAAGCTCCCCCAAGCATCCAACACATCTCAAAAGCTAACCTGTCAATCACTCTGCTCTCCAATATTTGGTTCATCACAGGTGTTCACGAATGCACGGTCAACCATGAGGTTTAGTAGGATAACTAAACAACAATAAGTAAATATAATAAACCTGCAACAAAAGACAACGAAAGATCTCCCGCCTCAACCATCACTCACGGCATAACCGTGTGCCACAAAACCGACACATCACAATCATCGTCATATGGCAAACACCGCTTAGGTCCATGGTCTTTCCAACACCACCGTGCCTAGCCGACCACAATCGCGTAGGTTCACGGCAGTTCCACATCCTCGTGCCTGGCCGACCAATAATCTTAATCACAATACCAATCCTCTTTCAAGATGTCAATAACAACAGAGAACCGACCAGCAGTGACAATAATATAATTATAAGATGCTCAAGACAACAATTGTAACAATAAATCTCATGGTAGAATAGTAATTAAAATAACAATGCAATAATAACTTGTCTCATGCCAACAATGCACTAAAAATCCATCTTAAGACAATAATGTATAGAATAGTAATTAAAATAACAATGCAATAATAACTTGTCTCATGCCAACAATGCACTAAAAATCCATCTTAAGACAATAATGTAACAATAATCCGTCTTATAATAAATTCATCAATTCATTAATTTAACAACAAGAAAGTTAAGTAGATATCCTACCTTTAGCAAATCTTCACAATTCAGGAATTAAACTTAGAAAGCCTCTTCTACAAATCCACCACCTAAACAACAATTAGATTGTATACAATTATAAACTATTCTCGTTGATTAAATTAAGATGTAAACTACCCAAAACAATCTCCCAAAAACCACCCCAACAATACCCCATACACGGCTAAACCCGACGGTGGTCAACCCGTTGGACAACGGTCCCACGGCAGGTCAACGGCATGTCAACGGGTGCGGGTCAACGTCGGTATTTGGTGAAACGTAAACAATTGATGTTAGGTGATTAGATAACTCACCACAATTAATTAATGCGAGGTGAAAACTCCGTCTTAAAGTTGTCTCACAAAATTATTCTTCCTCACAAGTTATATGTTGAGTTTTTGATGTGGAATAAAAGAGATGGTGAGGCATGAGATATGTTTATATAGTTGGTAGGGTAGGTGGTTGATGGAAACTTCTAGGAACCTCACTATATAACTTTATTATTATTTTATTATTTTTCTCCTTAAAATATCTAAGGTAGATAAAGCTTACACAAGTCAACACCTCCCCCCTTTAGTCAACACCACCTGCAGGTCAATGCAGCCGTTTTTTTATTTTTATTTTTATTTTTACGACAACAATATTATTTATTCACATCTTATAAATTATAATTTATATTTCTTAAAATTACGGAGTATTACAGTCTTCCCTCCTTAAAAAGAACTTCGTCCCAAAGTTCACCACACCTCACTACCCAACTAAATAACTTCCAAGTAACTTTAGTTAAATTATTTCCTCTTAAGACAAAAATTTTAAACGCGGTATTATATTCTACCCCCGTAAAAGAAAAGGTTACGTCCTCATAACCCACATACCTTAAGCAAATAAATGGGGATACTTCTCTTTTATCTCTGCTTCAGCTTCCCAAGTAGCCTCTTCTACATTATGATTAGACCAAAGAACTTTTACCAACGCAGTCTCGACATTTCTAGTCTTCCTCACTTTTCTGTCCAATATCTCATTAGCCACCTCCACATAAGTTAAATACTCATCCATCTCAACTGTCTCGGCTTCTCACACATGGGTAGGATCACTCACATATTTCCTCAACTGTGAGACATGAAAAACATTATGAACTCTTGCCAAGGATGGTGGTAGTGCAAGACGATATGCTATTTCACCTGACTCTGTCTAAAATCTTATAAGGCCTAATGTATTTCTGAATCAGCTTTCCCCTCTTGCGAAAACGCATCACTCCTTTCATTGGAGACACTTTTAATAACACCTTGTCTCCTACAACAAACTTTATATCACTTCTTCTCAAATCAGCATAACTCTTTTGTCAATCTTGTGCAGCTCTCATCTTCTGTCTGATCGCATGTACCCGCTCAACTATTTGCTGGATCAACTCCGACCCCAATGTCACGGCATCAGTGACATCGTCCCAACAGATTGGGCTCCTACACTTCCTTCCATACAAAGCTTCAAAAGGTGCCATACCAATGCTTGCACGATAACTGTTATTATAAGAAAAACTCTATCAAATCCAACCTCTCCTCCCAAGATCCTCCAAACTCATGACACACGCCCTTAACATATCCTCTAATGTCTGAATAGTCCTCTTAGTCTGTCCGCCTGTCGCTGGATGAAATGCGGTACTCATCTTCAAAGTTGTACCCATACACTCTTGCCGCTCTTACCAGAACTTGGAAATAAATCTTGAGTCACGATCAGAAACTATATCCTTTGGAATTACATACAACTTCACAATATTTCTCACATAAGCTTTAGTCAACTCGGCCTTACTCCAAGTATATTTCATAGGAATATAGTGTGCGGTCTTAGTCAGACGATCTACTATCACCCAAATCATATTATTGCCCTTCTAAGTCCGAGGCAAACCAACAATAAAGTCTATAGAAATGCTTTCCCACTTCCATTCAGGCACATCTAAAGACTGTACTTTACCCTGTGGTCTCTTATGCTCACCTTTCACCCTCTGACAAGTTAGGCATCTTGAGACAAATTCAGCAGCCTCTTTCTTAATCCCAAACTACCAGATTGTTTTCTTCATATCTTTATGTAATTTATCTCCTCCAGGATGCACAGAATATGGTGTAGATTGTGCTTCAGTCAAAATCTTTCTTTTCAATTCCTCGTCATCAGGTACACACCACCTCCCACCAAATCTCAAGTTGTCATCTTCATGCACAGAAAAACGTGACGCCACACCATCTACCACGGCCGCGCGCCACCTCATGACCTTCGGGTCCCCTTTCTGCTTTTCTCTAATTTTGGCATACAACTCCGGCTCAATGGTTAAATCCCCAACCGATTCCCCTTTTCTTATCACATAAATTCCCATCTTCTCTATCTCACCTTGCAACTTCACGCGCGACATAGCTGAGCATAAAGCATGAATAAAATTCCTACTTAAAGTATCTGCCACCACATTAACCTTCCCTTCATGATAAACTATCTCCAAATCATAATCTCCAATCAACTCTATCCACCTCCTCTGCCTGATATTAAGCTCCTTCTGAGTATAAATATACTTAAGACTCTTATGATCAGAAAATACCTTAAAAGTAGCCCCATACAAATAATGCCTCCACAGCTTCAAGGCGAAAACGGCCGCCCCCAGCTCCAGGTCATGCATCGGATAATTTTCTTCACATGGTTTCAACTGTCTTGAAGCATAAGCTATCACTTTCCCCCTTTGTATTAACACAAACCCTAACCTATTCTTCGAAGCATCAGTATATACCTCAAAATTCTCACTCCCTTCAGGTAAGGCTAAGATAGGAATTGTGGTCCAGCGCTCCTTTTAGGTTAGAAAAGCTGTCTCACAACTCTCATCCCACCTAAACCTGTTCTCCTTTCTCATTAAAGCTGTCAAAGGCTTAGCTACCTTTGAGAAATATTTCACAAATCTTCTGTAGTAACTCGGCCACGTTTTTCGGCCTCTCCTAGTTAAACACCGCCTCAATCTTACCTAGATCAAATGACACTCCCTCCTTCGACACCACATGCCCAAAAAATGCTAAATTATCCAACCAAAACTCACATTTACTCAACTTAGTATACAAGTTATTCTCCCTTAAGGTCTGCAACACAATTCTCAAATGTTTCTCATGCTCCTCTATATTTTTAGAATACACCAATATATCATCAATAAAGACGACAACAAAATGATCAAGGTAGGGACTAAACACTCTATTCATGAAATCTATAAATACTGCAGGTGCATTGGTCAATCCAGAAGGCATAACCACAAATTCATAGTGTCCATACCTCGTCCTAAAGGCATTCTTAGGAAAATCCTCCTCCTTAACTCTCAACTAATGGTACCCCGATCTCAAGTCGATCTTAGAGAAAACTCCTGCTCCACTCAACTGTTCAAATAAATCATGAATTTGAGGCAAAGGGTACGTATTATTAATCGTCACATTATTCAACTCCCTGTAATCTATACACAACCTCAGACTCCCATCTTTCTTCTTAACAAATAAAATTAGTGCGCCCCAAGGTGATACACTTGGCCTTACATAACCCTTGTCTAACAATTTTTCCAACTGCTTCTTCAACTCCTCCAACTCCTTAGGCCCCATTCTGTAAGGTGCTTTAGAAATCGGTCCCGTCCCAGGTTTCAATTCAATATTAAAATCTACATCTCTCTTTGGTGGTAAACCTGGAATCTCATCTAGAAACACATCCTGAAACTCACTCACCACTGGAATCTCTCATGCGCCCTTCTCCTCTTCACGCACGTCCCTCACATGACACAAGATCAATTCTCCTCCCTTCCTAAAACATGACTTCAGGGTAATTGTTGATATAAGTCTCACCTTCGGTTTTACCACAAATCCCTTATAAGACAACCTTACTCCCTTTGGTCCCTTCAAGGACACTTTCTTTTGGTGACAATCAATAAAAGCTCTATTTTTGTATGCATTGTCTTTGAATTTTTTTTTTAAAAAAATCAAAAATCTCATAAAAATTAAATATTAAAAAATAAAAAATAATATTCACGTTTATTTTTGCATATAGGTTGAGTCGGAACGGTAGATTTCAATGATGAAATTGCACTACTTTTAGTCCCTTTTACTTAAGCCTTGTAAAAATTAATATCTTTTAGTTTTGTCTTCTGCATATCCACGAGTTAATCTTGAAATATAGCTGAACAAATAGACTTGACCTAAAATTTTGGCAACCTACTTATAAATTCTAAGATTTAGAGCCTTAAAACTGGTGTCATTTACGACCAGTTCATGTTGGATTATGAGTAGTTACTCCTTGCATAACATGTATCTTTAATTTGCACATATATGAAATTCGAATGCTTTTTCCCTACATACATTCGGGTTTGTGGTTGGTGTCATATGTAGGGAGATGCTTACTGTTTTGTATGGATTTTGCGCAAGGCGAAATCAGGTCAGGATAGGTCTAGGCAGGGTTAACTAGCTCTGATTAATCTGTGGGTCAGGATGACAGGGTATAGTGCAAGAAAATTAAAGTACGATAAAAGAATAACAATAAGACAAGAACTTTTATACGTGGAAAACCCTTAAATGGGAAAAAACCACGGGCACCAAGCCAGGAGAGGATTTCACTATTTTATAGAGTATTTGGCACTATTGATCGTAATAAGCTTAATTGTTGTAAGAGAATGTTGTATGCTTCGAATATCTCTCCTCTATTTCTGGATAATTTCCAAATGCTTCTTATATAGTGATCTGTTGAATGGCTGATTGATCTCACTATAAATGCCAAACATTATGTCTTAATTACCCGTAATAATACCCATTATTAGGCCCTTAATTGCTGCTTTAATTGTAGAATCTTCCCAATTAATGTTGCGCGTATATTCTTCTTATAATATGATTTCCTTGTCTGATATCGTCTTGATATTTTGACCGTTGTCCTCTCCATGGCATGGGGCCTATCTTCATGTGTCCTGGTAGCTTGACATCCTGAAACCCTGTCAGTCATGTCAAGGTAAAATATTGATCAGGGATATCTGCGGATTTCCAGGCCCAACAATTGCCCCTTATCTCCTTATTTTCACTGTGTCAGGACAAAAAATAAGGAGATAACTTCCAACTAAGGAAAACCGTTAGATCGTGGCTAATCAGTTCCTGTAACGGGTATTTGATTAGTTTATGACGCGTGTTGCACTTACAGCAACCTCTTCAATTATTATCCTTGCTAGTTGCGGTTGAAACCCTAGTTTCACCGACTATAAATACCTCTTCACTTCATTAAGTTAATCTTCACCAAAAAACTTGCTTTATTCTCTTCTAATAATCTTCTTCTTCAAGTTCCTTAATTTCCAGTTTTTAATCTTCGATTAATTTTTAACAATTCTTCAATAATGGCCGCAAAAAAGAAATCTTCCAGGGGTGTAGTGTCTCCTGGAACTCAAGTTGTTCAAAACCCTGAGGAAACTACTTCTGAAAATATCCCTTGATCTTCTGTTGTTCAACCTCCTGTGGTTGGTAAACCAAATGATTCTCCTCTCGAGACGATTTCAATTTTCCATGGTGATTTCCAATTCAAACCCACAAAAGCTCTGAAAGATGATCAGTCTCTCTCAAATCGCCCGAAGCCTGAATTTGAAAAGGTGCTGAAAGACAAGGGAATTATTCCTGTTGATTCCGAAGTTTGGATCCCTGAAAATTCTCCTCTCAGGGCTGACTGGGCCTATCCTGGTTGGTTCTGTATTCGTGATTCGGCCTTCAAGGCAGGTTGTAAGCTTCCTTTATCTCCTCCTATGGTGGAGGTTATTAAAGAAATCGGTGTCCCTTCTTATCAATTGATGCCTATGGTATGGAAAGTGGTATGCTTTGTTGAGTATCTCTACAAAAAACACAATATTTTGTTTTCTCTTGATGACCTGAAGACTTGTTATGTTGTCCAGACCAATAGCCCTGGTCGTATCAGCTTCAAGGTCAGGCCTTCCACTACTCCCCTTCTCAGCAATCTGGATAGTGGCCATGACAAGAACTGGGCTGCAGGGTACATGTTTATCAGGACCAATTCTTTGGGCCCTGATCTGGCATATTTGAACTATGAAGCTTGCGTTGCTGGTGAGTGCTCTGGCTTTTTCTTTTATCCTACATGTTTATTCGTTAGTAAAAAATAAAATTATATTCAATCATACCTCCTGTGTGCGCAGTTGATGATTGGGTTACTGAAACTGAGTACCCTACGGCAAACATTTCTGCTTTTCTTGCTATTCCTCCATTGGAGAGGTCTTGGCATCTCTATTGCGGGGCTGGCCATCTTCCTCGCTACCTGAAAGCTGATGGTACTACCAGGGTGCCTAAACCTTCAAAGGCTGTTAGTGCTTTTACTTCAGGCAGTAAGTCTATTTTTCTTTCTTTTTTCTTCCTATTTTGACTCTTCCATGATAGTTAGTTTTTATTGCTAATGTAGTGTTTCGTATTATAGCCACCAGGTCATCTACTCGCCTTGTCAGATTTGGTATGGCTGATCTTTCAGCCAGATTGGCTAAGATTAAGGAGGAAGGCTCCCAGGACGGCGGTGATGCTGAGACTGTTGTTGATTTAACCGAGTTGTCTGATGCTCCCACAGTTTCTACTCTTCCTGCTGCCTCTGCTAAGGCAATTTCAGCAGCTCAGAAGAGAAAAATAGAAGATGTTGATATATCTGCCCCAGTCAGGGAAGTGAGAGCCAGGGTAGATAATATGGAGGCTGCCAGGGTGAAGATTAAGGATTATGCTGCTTCTAAGTTAGATGTCATGCTCACCCTTGACCCTATAGAGACTGCTACCTAGGCAGTTGCTTCAGTGGACCACTCTTTCAGCCTTTTGGCAAGTGCCTTGGCTGCTGTAAGGGAGGTACGCTATTTATTATTATGTATATTTCGTAATATGTATATTTTATTTAGAGGTTTTTGTTATTATGACATAATATTTATACTATTCTTTTTGTTTTTGTTCAGGGTGTCGGGGCCTATCTCCACAATGCTTATCAGGCTACTTCTCAGGTAGCTAGGATTGACCTGATGAGATCAGATTATGATAAGCTGAAGTATGAACTGGACTTTGCACGAGCTGACCTGGCTGCTAAAGCTGCTGACTTGGCGAAGGTGCAGGCTGAGAGGGATGCTACTAAGGCTGAGGCAAATTTAAACAAGCAGCTCTTGCAGGAGGCGCTCGACAGGAATGCAGAACTCAGCCTGGAGAGGGATGATCTAGAGGTTAAGCTTGATGATGCCTCTCTTTATTTTTATATTAAGGGAAAGGTAGCTGCCATGTCGGAGCCTGTTGAGGCCAGGGCAAATTGGAACCCTGAAGCTGAGATGGCCTTTGCTGCCTCTAAGTATCCTGATCTGCACAACATGGGCAATGAACAAGCGGTCGATTCTCCAGGGGAGCAGGATGTTGATGCTGAGGCTGGTCAGGCCAAGAGTGGGAGTGCTAATGCTGTTTCTAAGGAGAAACAGTAATTTGAATTTTCTTTGCTGGTATTGGCCCATCCAGGGGGGATGTCCCTGGACAAACAATTTTATTTTCTCTGTCTCTGCTCAGGTCAGGGAGGCTATCCCTGGCCTTTATGAATATTTTGGTGCCTTTGCCCCAGGGGGTAAGGGCTTTATTAATATGATAGAAATGGCCTTCCTTGGCTAATTTTGCTTACTTCCTGACGTTTTGTTTGCTTTTGAATTTTTTGAACCTGTGAACTTTTGTTTTTCCAATCCTGTGGACCTGTCAAAATCTTTATTTTGTTAACCTGTAAGGCATTTTTGAACTTGTCTTGTCATTCGATCTGTCGTGAGTAATTCAACCAAGTATGGTTTTTGCCATAATGGTTGAAGGGGTGGGAAAACCGGCCTGACAGGAAGGCTTATGTCCCCTGCCTGAGAGGAGGGCTTGGTACTCGGCCTGAGAGGAGGGCTTTTTAGATTAATGGTTGCGATAGCACACCCTTCTACCGTCTTTCTGCGTCCATCCATTTATAAATATGTGCAGTAAACCTAGTCAGGTCAGACAATTATTTCATGCCTGATTGGTCCTGACATTTACTGTATCCGGTGATGGTTACCAACTCGTTAGGCACAATTAAGTGCAAAGTTTTGTTTCAGAAATTGATATATAGTAGAGTAGCCCTCAAGCCTGAATATTTATGCATATAAACATTTATCATGTATAATTGTTCAGGATTCGAAAAATAAGAGAAATTGGGTTAGTTAGATATATAGACATGGATTGCACATAAAGCATATGAAACACGTAATTTTTCAGGTAGCATGTCAGGTTGAATTACTGATAGTAAAGATATAATTTTGTACTTGATTATGGCCTGACATAGGTTATATGGGGTGGCTTTCAAAATAAGGTCGTAGTTTAGTACATGACATAATTAAAGCTAAGACATATTTTTCAAGTAATCCATACCTCATCTCAGCATCTAGTAGGCTCTTACTTACATAATAGACAGGATGTTGTTGGCCTTCCTATTCTTTTATAAGGACTGCGCTGACTGCTGTGTCAGTGACGGATAAGTATACTGACAAGGGTTCTCCCTTCTCTGGTTTAGCCAGTAAGGGTGGAGATGATAGATAAGATTTTAGGTCTTGAAAGGCTGCTTCATGTTCATCCGTCCACTGGAACTGCTTGTTTTTTCTGAGCAGGTTGTAAAATGTTTTACACCTTTCAGAGGATCTTGATATAAACCGGTTCAGGGCGGCTACCCGGCCTGTCAATTTCTCAATATCTTTGACAGTCTTAGGTGACTGAAATTCCAGGATAGCTTTTATCTGTTCTGGGCTGGCTTCTATGCCTCTCTTCATAACCATGTAACCAAGGAACTTACCTATAGAGACTCCAAAGTGGCATTTTGCAGGGTTGAGCTTCATGTTGTATTATTCCAATTTTTGGAACGCTATTTCCAAATGCTTCACATGATCTTCTGCATTTTTGGACTTTACCACCATGTCGTCTATGTAGACCACCATGATATCACCTATTTGATCCTTGAACATCATGTTGACTAGGCGCTGGTACGTTGCCCCTGCATTCTTCAGGCCGAAAGGCATGGCTGTGTAACAGTATATGCCTCGGTCTGTGATGAATGCAGTACTCTCCTGGTCAGCAGGGTGCATTTTATTTTGATTAAATCCACTGGAGGCATCCATGAATGTTAGCATCTCATGCCCTGCTGTGGCGTCTACCATGGCATCAATATGTGGCAAAGGAAATGGGTCCTTAGGGCAGGCTTTGTTCAAGTTATTGTAGTCTACACAAACTCTCCATTTTCCACTCTTTTTCTGCACAACAACCACGTTAGCCAGCCATTTAGGGTACATTACTTCCCTGATCATTCCCATATCCAGGACTTTTTCCACTTCCTCGTTGATTATGGCATTTCTTTCAGCTGCAAATTTTCGTCTTTTCTGTTGTATAGGCTTAAAAGATGGATCAATATTAAGTTTGTGTGTAATTATATCAGCACTAATTCCAGTCATATCAAACTTAGACCAAGCAAACCAAGATGATTTATTTTTAAGGAATTTTACTAGTTCAGGCCTGACACTATCTGGGGCGTCAGATCCTACTAGAACATACCTGTCAGGGTACTCAGGGTCTAAGATTACCTGATCTGTTTCCATTCTGGGAGGTGCTACATAAGTACTACTGACAGGGTACGGTAATTGTTATGCAAGGGACTTACCTGCCTTGGAAGGTTTCAAGGCTGTTGTATAGCATTCTTGGGCTGTCTTGTGATCCCCTTTGATTGTGGCTATGTCGCAATCCGTTGGTATCTTGATACACTGGTGATAGGTCGATGGCATAGCCTTGACATTATGAATCCAGGGTCTGCCCAGAATTGCATTGTAGGATGACAAGAAATCTAGGACTCCAAATTTCTCATAGGATGAGACCCCTTCAACGTAGGTTGGAAGGTGGATTTCTCCTAACGTGCTTCTGGTTTCTACACGAAACCCTACCAAAACTCTGGACTTTTTGGTGATTTGATCCTCATTGATTTTCATGGCTTTTAGCACGTCAAGCATGATCAAATTCACTGAGCTGCCTCCATCTACTAGGGTCCTTCTTAAAGTGGCGGTTCCAATCTGCATAGAAATTACCAGGCCATCATGATGTACATCAGGAATGCCTACCAGGTCACAATCACTGAAAGTGATTATTGGGAGGTGATCCGGTTTACAGGGTGATGCAATCCTTGGCGTCCTGGCTATCTTTTTTGCTGCTGAACTGGTCAGGCCGCAGATTTCTGATCCACCAGATATGAACTTTACTTCATAAATTGGAGGTGGTGGTGGAAGTCTGTGATCCTGCTTATGCTCTTGGTTCTCTTTGCCTTGGTCTGCATTCCTGCCTTTTGTCTTGATCAGGTCTTTTAGGTATCCAGATTTCAGCAGGTAAGCCACTTCTTTCCTCAGGGTAAAGCAATCATCCGCCGTGTGTCCAACATCCATGTGGAATTCTCACCATTTGGAGTTATCTTTCCTCGGGTTAGGATTTTCCACCTTTCTGGGCCATCTGACTACTGGTCCCATGTTGTCAAGCCTCTGGATTAACCCTGCAGTATCAACACTGAAGTTATGCTCATAAATAGGTGGGAAAACTTTAGCCTTACCTTGATATTCATGTGCCAGGTTGACTTCTGAATGGTCTGGCCTGGAATATGGAGTAGGTCTGTAATTGTTTCCTTTGTTGCTTTTCCTATTGCTCTTTTCATAGTCCTTTGGTCCACTGGATGATCCGACTTTGTAGCTCTTGTCTTCTTCCAGCCTGATAAAAGTAAGAGTTTTGGCCTGGACATCTTCGAAGGTATGGCAGGGATACTTAGTGAGCTCATTGTATAAGTAACTATGAGGTAGTAACCCCTGCCTGAATGCCTCTACTACTGTTCTAATGTCACACCTGGGAATAGACACTTTTTCTTTGTTGAATCTGGCGAGGAATGTCCTGAGAGTTTCACCAGGCTTCTGTGTAATCCTGTAAAGATCACTAGATCGCTTCTCCAACTCCCTGCTACTCGTAAGCTGCTGGTTGAAGTTGTTGATCAGGTGAGCATAGGAATGGATGCTCCCGGTTGGCAGGTTTATGTACCATTGTAGAGCAGGTCCGATCAGGGTTGTTCCAAATCCCTTACACATGCATACTTGCCTGAACTCATTGGGAATGGATGAAGCAAACATTTTTTGTTTGTAAAGGGCCACGTGATTCTGTGGATCCGTAGTTCCATCATAGAGTTTCATAGACGGAACCACAAACTTTTTTGGCAAGTCCACTTTTGCTATTTGTGGACAAGGCCCTCGGGAACTGCGTCCGCGGGATCCACACTAGGCATAATCGACTCGAGGTTCTTTCGAATCGAATTAAGACAAATTAGAGTCGCCACCAAGTTTTTTGGGAACTTGGAACCGTTCAAGTCAACTTTACACCTTTCATCGAAAAGCATAAAGCCAATCGACTACGAGTGATTAAAGATAAAGACTTGTACCCTATATCACTCTATTTGAATGACTCTCGTAATCCAATGGTATTTAGACGGATCCACAAACCATAGATCTTGAGTAAGGGGTGAGGGTACGTGTTAGGAAGCCCATAAGGACACCTAACCCCGCCCGTCAATAACGGCCTCTACTAAGTCAAGTATGGATTTCAAACAAGGTCATAGCTACTACGATGTATGATATGCAAACGTTGTTTTAACCCTATCATGTGACAACAATTTCTATGTCGTTTTAGATGCAACTAAACTAACTTTGTCAAAGTTGTAATTTAGCATGTGGGTTGATTGATCTAACAACATACAAAACAAAGCAAACAAGGCTTAAGGGGGAATGGGGGAGCCGTTGGGATATACCTATTACAAACCAGGCATTTCATGCCGACACAACAATAAATTAAAGATACAACTCGATCTAAATACAAAGCTATACACCCGATGCAATACACGGCCATTTGGCCTAGAAAACCGTGCACAAGAGGGGTGGCCCACGGCTTACATGACTCACGGCCTTGGGTCACTCCTCGTGATGTGTGCTTTCGCTCAATCTCATCGAATTAGACATAGGGCCGCACCAAAGCATGCATTAGCATAAACCGGGCCATGTTGCTTTAAACAACATGCGGCTTACTACGCTCCTACAAGCATTGGGGAACAACCGTCTAACCACACAAGACCAAGGTTTTTGAAGAGGTTTTGACTCAAAAGAAGTAAAACAAACTCGAAAATTACAACTCGATAAACCAACGATAAATTACAAACAATGAAACAACGAGAAAACAAACGGTATAAAAACAAAACGAGAAAGGTAAAGAAAACGGCCACCTCACGGCCCAAACCAACGGCCACCCTCACGGCCAAGACACGGCCAACCTAGTTCCTAAGTTAGATTCATTGGTTAGATCGAATGATTGCGAAAAGGGATAGGAAACAAGTTAGAAAACGAGTTAAAAACGATGTTGATTGATTGTCGCATGAGGGTGCATTCTACACGGCCTAAAGGGTCTAATTAGGTCAAATTCGCTAATTAATTTAACTCATCGAGTGTCAATAAGAAGGTGCTAATCACGCACTCTTATACTAGCGAGAAATTAGGTGAAAGAGAGAGATGCATTCAATTATTTACAGAATCGTCGATTGATTTTATAACTTACGTCGAAGCCACCTATCGTGTCTAATTAGGTTATTAAATTAAATTAATGTTATCTAAATATGTCATAGGTTAACAATCAGAGGTTAAACTAACATACAACGGGTCCTAGGGTATGTCGAATTGGCCGAAACAACAAGGGGGTCAAAAGCGAAGAACGAAATTAGACAATTGTTTTATTTATGCCCTACCTTGAACACGAGGATATGTAAATGAGACGGGGGTGTACGACCGACTGATGTAGCGGTTTCTTTTCCCATATCAAGTCAACGCGGGTGTTCATGGTGGTACTTTAACTCATACTCGGACTAACTAGTTTCATAGTTAATTTAAACGATAAATAAAAACGATAAACGAAATAAAACGAAACAAACATAAAAAAACGAAATAAAAGGGAGAAAAAGGAGGATTTGATGCACCCTCAACCTACATGTATCTTTGACACCGTCTTGGGTCGTAATTGATGGTAGATTTTATCTCGAGAGGCCGTCGTCGACGAAGAAACAAAGCAAACACGCGTTTTTATCGAATCTGGACAGCAACTTTCAAACAGCGATTTCTCCCTCGTTTCACGATGAAAATTCGATTTAAAAGATGTTTTGAAAACTAGAAAGATAGGAGAACAGATATCTTAAAGCAACCCCTGCTCGTTTTGAATTATTGGGCACGAAAAACGAGCACAAACAGAACTGGACAGACAGGAACAAACCACGAAAACAGAGTGTATAACACTCTGTTTTTCGAGGGATTGCGTGTACTCTCAAGGGCAATTTGGCTCGTAAATCTTTGTCTAATGTGTAGATGGATGTTATATGGTTAATTAGGAACAAGAAACTCGAGTTTTGATGGAGGTTTGAAGGAGGAACGAATTGTTTTTCGAAGAGGACACACAAACAGTTTCAGTTTGGATGTCGGTTTTGTGGAGGGTTTTTGAGAGGCAATTAGGGTTTGTTTCTGGGGTTTAAAGCTTGTGAGTGAAGGTAGGATGTATGGAGAACTTAGAGGAATGAATGTATGGTGAAGGGGTCGTATTTATAAGGAGTTAAAATAGGTTAAAAGAGAGGGAGGGGCAATCGGGCTTCATCCCGTATGGCTGCTGTCCAGCCGCTTTTGTGAGGGTTTGAGAGGGGTTTTCTTGGTGATTAAGCTAGGATAATATGGGTAGGATACTAGGGTATGGGTTAGGGTTAATGGGTACGGGTCTTGGTAGTGTTTGGAGCGGGTTTGGGCTCGGGAATTGGCTGCCAAAACAGGGGGCCTGTTTGGTTTATGCGCGGGCTGGTTGGGGTTGTTTGGGGATGGAACTTGGGCCATGGTATGGGGGGTTCGAACAAGGGTGGATGGGTAGAGGCTTAGATGGGTTAGTGTACTCGATATTCGTGCCAACTCGTAAAGAAAACGGGCCCAAAAACCGAGCTAAAATCGAGCTCAAAAAACATGCTTCTAAAACGAGTTTTCTTCGCTTTTAAAATCGATTTTTCAAATCAATTAACACATTAAAATAAATGATTTTTCAAATCAAATATATTCATAAAATGATTTTTCAAATCAATTATTTATTTTATTTTCAATAAAATAAACTTGGGAAAATAAATTCAAAATAAAATAAAATAAATTGAATTCACCTCAAAAAACCATAATTTAAATATCATTTAAAATAATAAAATGAACTCACTAAAAAAACATTAATTTAAATATAATTTAAATTAATAAAATACTTCATCGACGACGCCCATTCTACATCGTAAAACGAGCTCCAAATAAATGACAGTGATAACTAAATAAATACATGTGTCCTATCATCATCGGGTGTTTGTCGGGATCTCTATAAATTCCAATATCGACGGATACGGGTATCTACAGAGCCCCCACTTTGACTGAGGCTTGGACAAGGCGAAAGTCAAAGTATACCCCAGGTCCCTTTCGACCTGAGGATTCTTCGGGTCGTTTATAGTCCATTAGACTTGCGTATATAAGCTCGCCAGCCATAAGAAGAGATCATACCTGAAACTTCGTTGGGGATTGACTCTTGCTTCTGTCGCGTCGAAATATATCGTTGGTCATCGACCCATAAATGGTGGATTGAGCCTTATCCTTAGGCGCCTACGTATCCGTTTTTGACGGAATCAAACCGCGTCGTAGTTAAGAATCGACACATGCCCAAAGTTTATCATCTGCTGGCGTATGTCCAAAATTCATCATCTTCTGACATTTGCCCAAAATTTATCATCTGCTGGCGCTTGTCTAAATGGGACGGGACTTTCCGAGGAGGTTGCCGCCGCTTTCATCATATGCTTTCAGCTAAGGAATTCTTCTATTTCATACTCTTGTATTGAATTGAATTCTGAGTGGATGTCATCCATTTCATCTTGATAATGGTCTCTGAAGCCAACGGCTTCAGAGCCCCTAGTTTGCAATGGCTCTAAAGTCGAAGACTTTAGAGCCCCCAGTTGAAGCATATCCTGCTATAATTGAAACACAAAAACGTACTAGCAATAATCATCACATAAGCACATTTGGATCATCGATCTTGAAATTGGATTATTTTGAAAGATTGGGTCATCGACCCGAAAATCGAATTTGAAAATTTTGAATGATTGGGCCATCGACCCGAAAATTGAATTTGAAAATTTTGTGTGATTGGGCCATCGACCCGGAGTTTGAATTTGAAATTTTGAATGATTGGGCCATCGACCCGAAGTTTGAATTTGACATTACTTGGAATGTTGGGTCATCAACCCGAAATTTGAGTTTGAAAGACTGGGTCATCGACCCGAAATTTGAACATGTTGAAAATTTTGAATAATTGGGCTATCGACCCGAAAAGATTCTACTACTTGGATCATCTATCTACAATTCGCAAAAAGTTTTTGAAATTTTGAAATTTTGAAATTTTTGAAATCGAACCTTGACAGGTGAGCATGAAATACGACTCAGACACTCCGTATGACCCGTAAACAACGTGGGCGTAGCCCGCTACCGTAAAACAAAAAAGGAAAATAAAACCGCAAGTGTGCACGGGTTTAAATTCAAATATTGACTTGTTGAGGGTAGAAATGTAAATTGGCCGTTCTGGCGCCAAAAGAGGGCAAATTGGGATCACAAGGCCATCGGACTTGAGACACAGATATCGTATGGCATGGGCGTGCTCCCGAGGGCACATGGGAATCAAGATCACTTGGCATTGACAAGGTGGATTAAACTCACAGAGCAACAACGTTGGCTTCGTCCAGAAACTAAACACAGACTGATTTTATGAGAACACTTAGACATCACACATGACTCTTGTTGGGAACATTCTGTCACTCTTCTCCTCGCCTCCTTTCTTTTCAGCGAGTTTTCATCATTTCTTGCCACCGCCTTCTTTCTTTTCAGCGGGCTTTTACTATTTTTCTTCCACGCCTTCTTTCTTTTCAGCGGGTTTTTCATATTTTTCATTTCCCAACACAAACTCACATCTATATGACTCAGCATCTTTGCCTAAACCGTTCGATAAAGCTCATTCCGAGACTTGACACTACTCATCTGAACCTATATCCTTATCCTAGCTTACATCGAGCGCTAAGACCGACTTACACAAAGGTGGCTTCATTTGGACTTGGTTAAGACCCGTAAGAAACCGACAAGATGACAACCTGGTTGATGAGTGGATTGAATCCCTTATTCTGAAGGACTGCCTACGTATTCGCGTGGAGCGAAATCAAATCCGACGTAGTTCGATCATGGTGCATAAACATGGCATTTTGATTGTGTGTACACACTCAAAGGTTTCACCTAAGGTATCATGTCGTATCCCATTCTAGCCTGTAAAGTACCGTTAAATCCCGTGTTTGGGGTTAGGCGTAAAAGGCTTGTGGTTCTTTGGGATGTGGAGCTTGGTAAAAATAGGTTCGCAAGGTAAACCATCATTCTGAAGGTTCGTTTTGTGGTGTTAAGGCCAAGGGCTATGGCTTATAACGTGGTTGGAAATGGTGTCTCAGATTTGATGAAACCCGAGTACAAATGGGTTGGAAAACAATGTGGGTTCAAATCTCCATATCTGGACCCTAAAGGCTGGGTGTAACAGCACAAGCGGAATGATTCTCAAAATTCCCGACTATCCCTTGTAACTGTCTCAGGAAGGACTTAGAGGGTAAAGAGGTTACTACTTACGCTTTTGGGCTTCGCCCATTGAACCTCAACTATAGGTACTTGACTTGAATTCTGGCTTCCGTAACTTCGACATTCAACCAAAAAGCATTCCGCAATAACTTCAACTTCTTTTTTCCTTTTTTTCTTTTTCTTTCATCTTTTTTCATTTTTCTTTTTTTTTTCTTTTTTTTTTTCATTTTTCCAATTTTTCTCTTTTTCTCATTTTACATTATTTTTCATCTTTTTTATCACTTTGAAAATGATCTTCTATTCATTCTCTTAGTCATAAATGGATACACCTTGAAAACTGGGCTTCGCCAACTAATTTGGGTAGGAACTAACAAATCCTTGTTAGAACGGGTTGATATCTTCTCTCTTCGAGATGGGATGATTTTGTTGGGGAAAAGGCTTGCCTTCCATCATCGATAGGGGAAACAAGGAGCTAGTCCGGGTTTGTCATAGAATCATCTAAAAGCTTGTCACAAACATTGGTTCAGATAGAGGTTTTCTACCACCAGATATGGAATAGGTAAATGAATCAAACACGGGATCCTAGTGTACCTTACATTTTGAAACAGGACATATTTCTACCCCAGGGATTCCTTTGAGTGTGTTGTGCGTTTTATCATGTTTCGGAATGATTGAGGATTGGAAACAAGACATATTTGGAAACGAAACTGCAACATTTTTATTGGAAAGACAAAAGCTTAACAGACTCGAAGGAACGATTCCTAGGACACACCCTAGGTCATCGCGGGACAAACGACTCAACTTCAAGAAAAGAAAGTCCTAGACTCGACTCGACTAAGAAAAGAAAACAGATCCCGACTCATAATTTTTCAAATCTGGTCTTGAGCTTTCCCTTGTTCATTGTCGGCTTAGATGCTCGGTTCTAGTCCTTGATCCCTTTGATGGTCTCCGCCTCCATCCCGAGGTAGTCCTCCGAGGATCTACGCCGCTGATGAAGGTTGGTGAATCGAATTGTCCTTTATTAACTTCGTTAACGAGAGGAGTACATTCTAGAGCAAGACTCCCAACTTGAATTTCATTCTTCGGGTTTGGCAAGAATTCAAAGCAATCCACAAATATCTTCCCGATAAACACCCCTTTCAAGTGACATGGGCGTATAAGATGGGAATAATCGACATTGTCTTCGACAGAAACAAAGTTGGCGTGATCGCCAAATGGATTGGTGATGTTATTGGGTTTTTTGGCTGGGATTGGGAGCGTTCCATTCTCAATCATGTCTTGAATTTCGTGTTTCAGTCGATAACACCTTTCAGTATCATGGCCTTTCCCTTGATGAAAGGCACAGTAGGCATTTGGTTTTTACCATTTTCCTTGTTGATCAGCGGGAGGGTCCGGAGTCGGACCAATAGGCTTCAGCTTTCCTTGGGCTATGAGCCTTTGGAGAGCGTATGTATAAGTGCATCCGATATCGGTGAATGCCCTAGGTGTTTGGCGTTGCGACTTCTTCGGTTGCCCTTCTAAGAGATTGATGGCTTCATCAATATGGGTCGTTGCTGGGGCCTTGGCCTTAGACGATGAGGCCCCTTGGTACACTTTCGGCTTTTCAGCCTCTGCCCTTATGACATCATCTTCTACCTTTATCCCGATTCTTATCAATTCTTTGAAAGAGCCAAAATTCTGGTATTTCAGAGCATTGCGATAAACAGGTCGTAGATTCTTTACAAACTTATCTACCATTTCAACTTCGTCGGGCATCTTGGCTAACTTCACGCTTTCAGCGCGCCATCTTGCGAGGAATTCAGTAAAGCCCTCTTTTTCCTTTTGTGTCATAACCTCCAAAGTTCTTATGTTGGTTTGAATCTCGACGTTGTCAGCATAGTGCTTACAGAACTCCACCGTAATATCTTCGAAAGTGGGGAAGTTGTTAAGGTCCAGATTATAGAACCACGCCTTCGGGTGTTCATCCAGAGATTGAGCGAAAATTTCAGAGAGCATGTCAGCAGGTACTCCCTTCAGTGCTAAGTACCCCTTATAGGCCTTAACATGGTGGACTGGATCTTCTGTGCCCTAAACTTTGGGATGTCAAGTGAGTACCATGTTCGTGGGCAACTTATCCTGCACCGGGGCATAGGCCCTAGCATTATCATAGTGAATGTTCTTCCCCTGGGAGAGTTTCAAACGGTCTTCGATGAACTTGAACCGTTTTTCCAGATCAGTCAGTGATAGAGGGGAATCTTCACCCAGCTTAGATTAGATTGCATCCATTCGGGTCATCATGAGGTTCACGGTCTTAGTAAGCTTGTTAACAGCATCTTCCACTGCTTGACGTCGGGTTTTTGGCGGCCTTTCTACAAGAAAACCCCGTACTTAGTCAATATTTAAAGTAAGAGCCCCTGCACACTTAAGGACACGACCCCAACTTGACTCAAACAAAGACTCGACTTGAGATTGACTAACCAGAGGTTCGACTCACGGTTGGATCTAGACCTTGGTTCATTTTAGACTCGACAAAACGACATGACTCAAACTGTCATAAATCGGTTATAAGCCGGACTCGGTGTGGCCAAACCCGTGATTGGACTAACATAGCCCATAGGTTCGGGTGAAACGCCCTAAATGGCCTAGCTTGGGCGTTTTTGTGGACTATCCTAGACCAAAAGGTCGACCAACATGACTCAAGGCCCAAGAGGTGAGCTTGGGTGACCCAACAAGGTCGTGTTCTAGACTCTTAGAACGAAACACACCCGGCCTAACACGGCCATGACCTGGACACGACTTGACGCATTTCATGCTTGGTTGAGGTTCGAGAGGCATTTTGGATTGGTTTTGAAAAAAAAACGAAAGATTGATTCGAAAATGAGATTTGAAATGGGCAGCATGCCGGCTATAAAAACTCATTTTGGGCCGAAAATTCTAGTCCTATTTGGGCAAAGATTCGCGTTTTTAAAACCATGCTATTTTGAAAGTAAGTTGTTCAAAAGTTCGGTTTTGAAAAGGACATGGGAAATTTCGAAAAGACTCGGGAAAACAATTTGCACATTGTCATTCTCATGTTACAAGGATGTATGCTCCTAGACATCTCTAAGTCTCGGCAAGTCTTCTACAAGAAGGTCTATGCCCTCCATCCTTTGGCGGTCTTATAGAGCAAGGTGTCTTAAGGTAGAGTACCTAGAAGATCGTCCCCACCATCAAGAACCACGCGAGGTGAAGTGGAAGCGAGCAATGTGCAGCTTCCTAGCATAGTGGGACGTCGCCCCCCACGCATCACGAAGAAACGCTGGGACGGCCCGGGCAAGTCCTTAAGGGTTTATGCATGAATCGTAGCACTATGAGTAATGTTTTACTTTCCAACACTTTCTTTTCAAGTTTCACCTCGGAGGAAAAGACCCTAGAAACAAAGTGTAACTAGTCCTCTTTTCCCCAGTGAGTCGCCAAATCGTGGACAAGGCCCTCGGAATCTGCGTCCGCGGGATCCCCACTAGGCATAATCGACTCGAGGTTCTTTCGAATCGAATTAAGACAAATTAGAGTCGCCACCAAGTTTTTGGGAACTTGGAACCGTTCAAGTCAACTTTACACCTTTCATCGAAAAGCATAAAGCCAATCGACTACGAGTGATTAAAGATAAAGACTTGTACCCTATATCACTCGATTTGAATGACTCTCGTAATCCAATGGTATTTAGACGGATCCACAAACCATAGATCTTGAGTAAGGGGTGAGGGTACGTGTTAGGAAGCCCATAAGGACACCTAACCCCGCCCGTCAATAACGGCCTCTACTAAGTCAAGTATGGATTTCAAACAAGGTCATAGCTACTACGATGTATGATATGCAAACGTTGTTTTAACCCTATCATGTGACAACAATTTCTATGTCGTTTTAGATGCAACTAAACTAACTTTGTCAAAGTTGTAATTTAGCATGTGGGTTGATTGATCTAACAACATACAAAACAAAGCAAACAAGGCTTAAGGGGGAATGGGGGAGCCGTTGGGATCTACCTATTACAAACCAGGCATTTCATGCCGACACAACAATAAATTAAAGATACAACTCGATCTAAATACAAAGCTATACACCCGACGCAATACACGGCCATTTGGCCTAGAAAACCGTGCACAAGAGGGGTGGCCCACGACTTACATGACTCACGGCCTTGGGTCACTCCTCGTGATGTGTGCTTTCGCTCAATCTCATCGAATTAGACATAGGGCCGCACCAAAGCATGCATTAGCATAAACCGGGCCATGTTGCTTTAAACAACATGCGGCTTACTACGCTCCTACAAGCATTGGGGAACAACCGTCTAACCACACAAGACCAAGGTTTTTGAAGAGGTTTTGACTCAAAAGAAGTAAAACAAACTCGAAAATTACAACTCGATAAACCAACGATAAATTACAAACAATGAAACAACGAGAAAACAAACGGTATAAAAACAAAACGAGAAAGGTAAAGAAAACGGCCACCTCACGGCCCAAACCAACGGCCACCCTCACGGCCAAGACACGGCCAACCTAGTTCCTAAGTTAGATTCATTGGTTAGATCGAATGATTGCAAAAAGGGATAGGAAACAAGTTAGAAAACGAGTTAAAAACGATGTTGATTGATTGTCGCATGAGGGTGCATTCTACACGGCCTAAAGGGTCTAATTAGGTCAAATTCGCTAATTAATTTAACTCATCGAGTGTCAATAAGAAGGTGCTAATCACGCACTCTTATACTAGCGAGAAATTAGGTGAAAGAGAGAGATGCATTCAATTATTTACAGAATCGTCGATTGATTTTATAACTTACGTCGAAGCCACCTATCGTGTCTAATTAGGTTATTAAATTAAATTAATGTTATCTAAATATGTCATAGGTTAACAATCAGAGGTTAAACTAACATACAACGGGTCCTAGGGTATGTCGAATTGGCCGAAACAACAAGGGGGTCAAAAGCGAAGAACGAAATTAGACAATTGTTTTATTTATGCCCTACCTTGAACACGAGGATATGTAAATGAGACGGGGGTGTACGACCGACTGATATAGCGGTTTCTTTTCCCATATCAAGTCAACGCGGGTGTTCATGGTGGTACTTTAACTCATACTCGGACTAACTAGTTTCATAGTTAATTTAAACGATAAATAAAAACGATAAACGAAATAAAACGAAACAAACATAAAAAAACGAAATAAAAGGGAGAAAAAGGAGGATTTGATGCACCCTCAACCTACATGTATCTTTGACACCGTCTTGGGTCGTAATTGATGGTAGATTTTATCTCGAGAGGCCGTCGTCGACGAAGAAACAAAGCAAACACGCGTTTTTATCGAATCTGGACAGCAACTTTCAAACAGCGATTTCTCCCTCGTTTCACGATGAAAATTCGATTTAAAAGATGTTTTGAAAACTAGAAAGATAGGAGAACAGAGATCTTAAAGCAACCCCTGCTCGTTTTGAATTATTGGGCACGAAAAACGAGCACAAACAGAATCTGGACAGACAGAACAAATCACAAAACAGAGTGTATAACACTGCTTTTTCGAGGGATTGCGTGTACTCTCAAGGGCAATTTGGCTCGTAAATCTTTGTCTAATGTGTAGATGGATGTTATATGGTTAATTAGGAACAAGAAACTCGAGTTTTGATGGAGGTTTGAAGGAGGAACGAATTGTTTTTCGAAGAGGACACACAAACAGTTTCAGTTTGGATGTCGGTTTTGTGGAGGGTTTTTGAGAGGCAATTAGGGTTTGTTTCTGAGGTTTAAAGCTTGTGAGTGAAGGTAGGATGTATGGAGAACTTAGAGGAATGAATGTATGGTGAAGGGGTCGTATTTATAAGGAGTTAAAATAGGTTAAAAGAGAGGGAGGGGCAATCGGGCTTCATCCCGTATGGCTGCTGTCCAGCCGCTTTTGTGAGGGTTTGAGAGGGGTTTTCTTGGTGATTAAGCTAGGATAATATGGGTAGGATACTAGGGTATGGGTTAGGGTTAATGGGTACGGGTCTTGGTAGTGTTTGGAGCGGGTTTGGGCTCGGGAATTGGGCGCCAAAACAGGGGGCCTGTTTGGTTTATGCGCGGGCTGGTTGGGGTTGTTTGGGGATGGAACTTGGGCCATGGTATGGGGGGTTCGAACAAGGGTGGATGGGTAGAGGCTTAGATGGGTTAGTGTACTCGATATTCGTGCCAACTCGTAAAGAAAACGGGCCCAAAAACCGAGCTAAAATCGAGCTCAAAAAAACATGCTTAAAACGAGTTTTCTTCGCTTTTAAAATCGATTTTTCAAATCAATTAACACATTAAAATAAATGATTTTTCAAATCAAATATATTCATAAAATGATTTTTCAAATCAATTATTTATTTTATTTTCAATAAAATAAACTTGGGAAAATAAATTCAAAATAAAATAAAATAAATTGAATTCACCTCAAAAAACCATAATTTAAATATCATTTAAAATAATAAAATGAACTCACTAAAAAAACATTAATTTAAATATAATTTAAATTAATAAAATACTTCATCGACGACGCCCATTCTACATCGTAAAACGAGCTCCAAATAAATGACAGTGATAACTAAATAAATACATGTGTCCTATCATCATCGGGTGTTTGTCGGGATCTCTATAAATTCCAATATCGACGGATACGGGTATCTACACTATTTCGTCTATGAAAGGCGAATCAGCATAGCTGTCTGGGGCAGCCTCTTCTAAACTGGCAGGTACTCCAGGTATCTTTTCGAATTTTTCATTTAGCTTCTTGATTTATTGGACCACTGCCATCATGATGGCTGCTGCAGATTCATCGGGTTTTTCATTGTCATTTTTTGGCTCACCATCATTATCAGCATTGACGAACTTAGAACCACTTGGGCTCCCAAAACTAGAGAAATCAATGTTTTTGATAATTGATGCAAATGGTGTTCCTGGCTGGAATCTGGAGCCTGCACGCTGGGTTTTCTCCAATTTTTGTTTCAGAGCTGACTCAGATTCTCTTAACTGAAGGATTTCAGCCTCGGTTTGGGCTACTTTTTCTTTCAAGCTTTCCAAATCAGCTATTTGTTAGAGGGCTGCAATCAATTGTTCTTCAATGGTGGGCTGGGCCATTTTTGTAGGTTATTTGGATCTTTATAAGATGAGAAAAACGATTTAAAGAGCTAGATGCCCCACGGTGGGCGCCAATTATTTTGTATGGATTTTGCGCAAGGCGAAATCAGGTCACGATAGGTCTAGGCAGGGTTAACTAGCTCTTATTAATCTGTGGGTAAGGATGACAGGGTATAGTGCAAGAAAATTAAAGTACGATAAAAGAATAACAATAAGACAAGAACTTTTGTACGTGGAAAACTCTTAAATGGGAAAAAACCACGGTCACCAAGCCAGGAGAGGATTTTACTATTTTATAGAGTATTTAGCACTATTGATCGTAATAAGCTTAATTGTTGTAAGAGAATGTTGTATGCTTCGAATATCTCTCCCCTCTTTCTGGATAATTTCCAAATGCTTCTTATATAGTGATCTGTTGAACGGCTGATTGATCTCAATATAAATGCCTAATATTCTGTCTTAATTACCCGTAATAATACCTATTATTACGCCCTTAATTGCTGCTTTAATTGTAGAATCTTCCCAATTAATGCTGCGTGTATATTCTTCTTATAATATGATTTCCTGGTCTGATATCGTCCTGATATTTTTACCGTTGTCCTCTCCATGGCCTGGCGCCTATCTTCATGTGTCCTGGTAGCTTGACATCCTGACACCCTGACAGTCAGGTCAAGGTAAAATATTGATCTGGGATATCTGCGGATTTCCAGGCCCAACACTTACATTCCCTTTTTCTTTCATTTTTACCCATTTAGCTTCACATTTAGCCAAATTTGCCTTTTGACCCTTAACTACATCCAAATTTAGTCTGCCTTGTCAAGCTAGTTTAGTGAATGTTTTTGCTGTATGTAATTTATCGTACTGAGTTTGGTTTGTATTGTACAATTCGGAGTTGGTATTATATGGAGAAAGGAGGATGAAATGATGAAAAAAAAAAAGAAAAAAAAAGGAAAATGAGAAAAAAAAACCGAAAAGAAAAGAAAAAGAAAAAGAAAAAGAAAAAAAAGAAAGAGAAAGATTGAAAAAGAGAGTGAATAAGATAGGTTTTGCTCATATGTTATACTATCATCTTATGAGGATTACTACTTTGGTTTAGTGAGTTTATATGCCGATTAAGGCATTTGTGCTTATTTTTGATGGGTTTGAAGCGGATATGGTTCATTTGGTTCTGTTTAGGTAGCTAGCTTGGCTATTAACCTCACATTCCCAGAAATATTTTGCCTTTTCTTACCCATTACCTCACTTTTCCCATATTTTTGTAAGCCCTCGGCTGTGACGGGACCTTGTTTGGTTGGAGTGTATGTGCACAGTAGCTAGAATTGTTTATCATATTAGCTGCATGCATGTTTATGTCGGTCGTAGTTTAGGTGAACGACTATTTTTCTTTTTCTCTTTCAATTCATATGCTTACCGACCTTTGCTTCATGAGAGAAGAGTAACCCGTGAGAGTCCATTATTAAAGGTCTTGCAAGGTCGACGGTTCAGCTTTATTATAAACATCTCATAACTCGTTTGCATTTGACTGTTTTGCTATAAGTATTAGTGCTTGCATTAAATCGGTTTAAGTGGACAATTTGTAGCTAGCTCTGAGTTTTCTTTCCTGTTCCATTAGTTTTGCATATAGTTTGCTTGGGGACAAGCAAAGGTTTGGTTTGGGGATGTTTGATGCGTGCATTTTATATAGACTTTTTGTACCGTATTTGCACGCATTTTTATGCATTATACATTAAGCTACAAATGTCCCCCGAATAGTCTACTTTGGTTTGTCTTGTCCGATTTGAAGGAATGAACGAAAGAGAAGCGGAATCAAGTTTAGAACATGTCCCTATGCATGCATTTAGGAGATGAGTTGAGTTGGAGCTTTGAAACTACTAACTTGTGATGCGCATAGAAGTAAGGTAGCTAGGCGAGCAATGGAAGAGCTTCAAATTACTAATGCCTATTTTGAAGAGCCATATCTCGAGTTCTACAACTTATATTCTAGTGATTCTAATTGGAGATGAAAGCTTGTTCTGTCAGATTTCCAACGCCACCAAAAACGCTCTGTTTGCCCAAGTAACGAAGAAATGGCGGGCGTTTGAAGTTCAGTGCTGGAAGCAGGAATTACGCGCTGGAAACCACTCGATCGAGTACTAAATGTCCTCGATCGAGAGGTGCCTTTTTTATAGTGCTCGATCGAATACTTTTTGTCCTCGATCGAGAGGTTTTTGCTAGGATTTACTCGAACGAGGAGTTCTAATGTCCTCGATCGAGTACTTTTCTATCTGACGCAAGATTTTATTATCTTGTTATCGCATTAGGTTAAATAAATATCTCTCCTATAAATAGGAGAGACTTAATTAGGTTTAAGGGGTGATCTATCTATCTCAGCTTTGAATATTTTTCGACGTGACTCTTTCACTTTCCGGATCTCATTCTTTGTAATTCTCTTTCTCTCTTTTATGTTATTCCTCTTTTGCTCATCTCTTTATCATGTTTGTTCTTGCTTTATCTCTCTTTATTGCTTTATTCGTTATTATGCGTTGCTAATTCTCTAATGCTAGGATTAGGGGAACCATGGTAGTATAACGATGATGCGATAATTTGGTTTAGGAGGTTTTGTTGTGAGAATTGATTCTTTAGCAATATAACTGTAATTATTTGGTTGAATGCATGCAACTGAACTAATTAAACTGGTTAAGTTCAGACATGGATCGAGAGATTAGAATGAATAGACCTGTTATGAACAATAGAATACTCTAATGAGGATAAAAGCTCAGTTAGTAGTATTTTAGGGCGGATAGCGGACCGAGAGGACCTTTCCTTTACCCTTCTCATATAAGACTGTCTGACCTACCTTTAGCTGATTTGTGTAATATCATGGTGAACCGACATCCTGGTATATTTTTCTCTATCTGACTAATCTCCTATTTCAATCCTTGCTATTTAATTCAGTTTGTTAGTTTAGTAAAAACAACTCAAACCCTCCTTGCGTGACCATATATAGATTGAATAAACGAGTAGATAGTGACCGCCTCCCTGCGGATACGATACCCGACTTGCCTCTGCTGCATTAGTTAGAGTCGGTTGGTTTTATTTTTGATAGGGTTGCGACAGCTGTGTCAGCAGCCTCCTTACCCATCATGAACAATTTACCACTGGACTTAGCGCCACCCTACACGATCGAAGCTGACACCATACCCAGCTTCATGGCACTAGTTTGATTTCCTCCATTATTTTGCCTGTGGTACGACCCGTTTCCATTGCCTTGATTATTGTTGAAGCAATTCTGATAGTTGTTGTTATTATTGTAGCTCCTTTGATTACTCCAAGACCCATTAAAACGGTTGCTTCCATAGCTAGGTGCTGGTGTCCGGTACCCATTTGAATTTCCTCCACCAAATCCGCCATTCATACTATTCCTTCTCGTAGTAGTCCTACATTCAACGATCTTATGACCAAATCTACCACATTCGTAGCATTGTGGCTTGCTCTGCTCACTTGCCCCACTCGTCCCTACACTGCGGCCGAACCTAGCCACCACTCACAACTCCTCCTGCAGAATATGATCGGAACTGATTGTAATTCTGCTTCTTACTTCCTCCAGCTCCCTCATTCGTAGTCTCTGCCTTTCTCTTTTCTCCCTTGTCTTTCTTATCCTTCTTTACCATATCAACAATTCTTTTAGCATGTCCCGCTCTTTGATATACTTCATCCACAATACTTGGCTCCCCAGTTGAAAGCCTCTTCTTGATGCGCGTGGTCAACCCCTTCTCAAATCTCAACGCCAACACTTCTTCACCATAGTTCAAGTCCGACACATACTCAACTAGCTCCATGAATCTGATATGGTAGTCTTCTATCGTCATCTTAAATGTATCAAACTCTGACCTCATTCTACTCCGAACGTGCTTAGGTACGAACACACCTCTCATTGTGTCCTGAAAGCCCTTCCAGGTAACATAAGGTTTATCACTCTCCTTCCAAGCTTCCCGGATCACTCCCTTGTTACGATTCCACCACAATCCGGCCTTTCCTTTCAAGTAGTGAGCAGACTGATCCACTTGCATCTCCTCAGGGTAGTCCAACAGTTGAAAGAGATTGTCAAACTCCCTACACCAAGCTCCCAGTAAGGACGGTTCGCCTAGTCCATCATACTTGATCGGATTAAGACGAGCAATGGCAACACTCATCTTAGTAGGATCCATCGTAGCAGTTTTCGACTTCAAAGCAGCTGTTAAAGCCTCATTTGTTGAAATCAACCTATCAATTTCCTCATGTGACATAGTTGTGGGTGTAGCTCTCTTTGGTGCCAATTTTGGGTTTTATTAAGAATAAAGAAAGAAACATAAGTCTCCATTCCAAAGAATTCATGGGCACAAGGTATATGATAAAATTACTGCATAAAAAAGAACGTGGATTGGTCGAGTTGGTCTTTGCCCGAACAACCACTTTGACACGTCAAGCACCGCGGCCCTCTCATGGCCTCCCTTTCTCGTTTTCCCAAATTAATTATCTGTCACACATGCTTAATTAGTCTCTAATTCCTGCAATCTCATAATCCTATGTTTATAGGGTTAGGGTAACACATACCACATATCTCTAGACATGTAATTCTAAGCATATAATTCACGTATATACAACCAATTTCAAATAAGGATGCAACAATTCAAATAATTCTTATTTCTTCAATTCATGCCATCTATTATACTGCTACTCCCACTTTTATCCCTAAAAAAGATAGACCTGTGAGTGTTAGTGACTTCAGACCAATTGCATGCTGCAATGTGGTTTATAAGGTTATTTTAAAAGTTATTTGTGCTAGGCTAGCCAAGGTACTTCCTGACATTGTGAGTGCAAACCAGAGTGCTTTTATCAAGGGTCGTGACATAGTGGATAATAATTTAATTTGCCAGGACCTTGTAAGATTATACAAAAGGAAATCTTGTTCCCCTAGATGTCTTATGAAAGTTGATTTGAAAAAGGCCTATGACTCCATTGAATGGTCTTTTATCAAACAAATGTTGCAGGCTCTAGGGTTTCCTAGAAAATTGATCAATTGGGTTATGGAGTGTGTGACCTCCCCTTGGTTGACCCTGTCTTTGAATGGAGCTAATTTTGGGTATTTTCAAGGTAGGAGAGGCATTAGGCAGGGGGATCCCATGTCCCCTCTATTATTTACGGTTTGCATGGAATATCTCAATAGGATCCTTGCTTCTGTAACTGATAGAATGGAATTTAACTTTCACCCTTTATGTAGGGCTTTTAAGTTGAGCCACTTATGCTTTGCAGATGATTTACTTTTATTTTCCAGAGGGGATAAGAATTCTGTCATTGTTATTCTTAGAGCTTTTGCAACTTTTTCTGTGGCATCTGGTCTTAAAATGAACTGTGATAAATCTGAAATCTACTCCAATGGGATGTGTGAGGAGGAGGTTTCCTATATTCTAAGCATTTCTGGTTTTAAGGAAGGCCAAATTCCCTTCAGGTATTTAGGGATCCCTATTTCTATAAACGAATGGCAGTTGGGGACTACACCAGGCTAGTAGAAAAGGTGGTCTTGAGGATTAGGAGTTGGGGGACTAGAAAGCTGAGTTTTGCTGGCAGGCTGGTTCTTGTTCGAGCTATGTTGTCTCAACTTCATTGTTTCTGGTCCAGGATCTTCATCATTCCAGTAACTGTTCTTGATAGAATTGAAAGAATTTGTAGAAACTATCTCTGGGAAGGATTAGATCAGTATCACAAAGCTCCTCCTGTGGCTTGGGACAATGTCTGTAAGGATAAGAAACATGGGGGTTTGGGTATCATCAACTGTAGAAAGTGGAATGTAGCTATGATTGGCAAGTATGTATGGTGGTTGGTGTCTAAAGCTGACCACTTATGGATTAAGTGGGATAACCATATATATATATATATATATATATATATATATATAAAAGGTCAGGACTGGCTTACCTACCATCCAACTAGTAGTTCCAGCTGAACTTGGCGAAAAATATGTCAGGTTAAGGATCTTCTGATTGCTGGGTTCAATAATGGTGTATGGCAAAGTGGCCAGGGCATTTATTCCGTCTCTAGTGGTTATCAGTGGTTGCAGGGTGTACAACACAAGGTGCCTTGGGTTCCTCTGATCTGGAATCGTTATAATGTCCCTAAGCACTCAATTATTGGGTGGTTAGCTATACATAAGCGCTTAATGACTAAAGACAGACTCCTTAGATTTGGTGTTATCAGTGACGCTAAGTGTGATATGTGCCTGGATCAACATGAAGACCATCAGCACCTGTTGTATGAGTGTGCTTTTAGTGTTCAATGCTGGACTTCCTTGCAGGATTGGGTGGGTATAAAACTCCCTCGGAGTGGCATACTGGAATGGAGACTCAAATGGTGGTGCAGGTCCCTAATGAGGAAGCAGATGGTTCTCTCAGCTATTTTGGGGCTGGTGTACCATGTGTGGTATGCTCATAATATTTACAGGCTTGAGCAGAGACTCCCTAGGCCTAGTGTGCTCATTGCTATGGTGAAGGAGGATATTCAAGCTAGGCGAAACTCTATGTAATTAGGCGTCCTATAAGCCCCCGTGTTTCTATGATGTTTGTAATGGATGCACAATAGTTTGTATTTGGTGTGAGATTGTACCTCAACTCTATATTTATTATAATATATGATTCACATTTCACCAAAAAAAAAAAAAAATTCATGAATAATTATGTCATAAATTAACACATGCTCAAAACAAATTCAATCCACCATATTTGCCATCTAATCGGTGACACGCCTCTTCCCTTTCATTCGTCTTAAAATTTCTTACCTTTTTGTTCTCATCCTGGAAAGAACGTTAGTAACTTTCGCAATTTCAGAATACAATTAGACCCTTAAGGTAAAGCATCCACGCTAACTACCCCACTCTCGTAACCTTTTTCAAGGTGACCGGCTCAAAACTGAAAAGGGCCAGATCAAGGACGTCTCCCTAACCTAAGAAAAGGGCTCCTAAACAGTTTCTACCCCGGGTTCATTTTAATAGACTCACCCTAAGTTCATTAGATTCATTTGTTTAGACCTTAGGAACGTTCGCTCTAATACCATATTGTAACACCCCCATTTATTTAGGAGCTTTTAGCAAGACATTACCAGATAAATAAAGGTGTTACCATCTCATTTGCCTGAGGTAGTAAGTATAAAAGATAAACAATTACCAAAGTACTTTAAGACGATATAATTAAACTGCTTCAAACGATTTTATTACAAAAGTTCCAACGAGATAATTAAATAACAAAATTATGTTCTAATACAACTGCAGCGGAAATAAAATAAAAATTGTCTGAATTAACTAGGTGATATCTAGACTGTGACGAAGGTCATACGTCCCAAGCTCTTACCAAGCATCAAGCACATCTCAAAAACTAACCTGTCAATCATATGGTCAACCACGAGATTGAGTAGGATAAATAAACAACAATAAGTAAATATAATAAACCTGCAACAAAAGACAATGAAAGATCTCCCGGCTCAACCGTCACTCACGGCATAACCGTGTGCCACAAAACCGACACATTACAATCACCGTCATATCACAAACACCGTTCAGATCCACGGTCACTCCAACACCACCATGCCTGGCCAACCACAATCGCGCATGTCCACGACACTTCTACATCCCCGTGCCTGGCCGACCAATAATCTCAATCACAATACCAATCCTCTTCCAAGATGCCAATAACAACAGAGAACAAACCAGCAGTGACAATAATATAATTATAAGATGCTCAAGACAACAATTGTAATAATAAATCTCATGCTAGAATAATAATTAAAATAAAAATGCAATAATAACTTGTCTCATGCCAACAATGCACTAAAATCCATCTTAAGACAACAATGCAACAATAATTTGTCTTATAAGAAATTCATCAATTCATTAATTTAACAACAAGAAAGTTAAGTAGATATCCTACCTTTAGAAAATCTTCATAATTCAAGAATTAAACTTAGAAAGCTTCTTCCACAAATCCACCACCTAAACAACAATTAGATTGTATACAATTATAAACTATTCTTGTTGATTAAATTAAGATGTAAACTACCCAAAACAATCTCCCAAAAACCACCCCAATCAACACCCCATACATGAAACCAGACGGTGGTCAACCCATCGGTCAACGGTTCAACAGGAGGTCAACGACCGGTCAACAGATGTGGCTCAACGTCGGTCTTTGGTCAAACGTAAACAATTGATGTTAGGTGATTAGATAACTTACCACAATTAATTAATGCGAGGTGAAAACTCCATCTTAAAGTTGTCTCATAAAATTACTCTTCCTCACAAGTTATATGTTGAGTTTTTGATGTGAAATAAAAGAGATGGTGAGGAATGAGATATGTATATATAGTTGGTAGGGTAGGTGGTTGATGGAAACTTCTAGAAAGCTCACTATATAACTTTATTATTATTTTATTATTTCTCTCATTAAAATATCTAAGGTAGATAAAGCCTACACAAGTCAACACCTCTCCCCTTGGTCAATACCACCCGCCGGTCAATGTACCCAGTTTTTTTTTTTCTTTTTTTTCTTTTTCTTATTTTCCGAGAACAATATTATTTGTTCACATCTTATAAATTATAATTTATATGTATTAAAATTACGTAGTATTTCATTCTTGGGTGCCAAGTAATTGATTCCACAGTCGTTGGGACAGTCTCTTTGTGCGTATAACATAATAGTCAACGAGACTATTCATTCTGAGCACTCGATGCATTTGCGTGTGCATCATACAATGTAATTATATAGTGTAGAACTATTGTGGACATAAATCGTGATTTTGTATCATCTGACAGTTGCTTAGCGACATAGTTATACGAGTAACTTATAAGCAATGTTGTAACGAAGTTCGGAATCAACCATATTGAAAATTCAAGCAACAATAAAAGCATTGGTCATGCGCCATTGTTGTTAGCCTAGTTTATGGTTTTGCCCTTAAATCAGATTTGAATAACACGAGACCATCCACGTTAGGTCTTATCAAGACCAGGAAAGTAATAGCTTCACCGGGAATGTCGTTAAGAAAGCATCGTTCTTGGAGAACATTACCCGTTTAAGAAGACTTCTTCGCCAACATAGTTTACCGTTCTATGTCAAGAGCAGAAAAAAAACGTATTTTTTTCGGTGGCTGTTAGAACCGTTGATTACGACAAAACGAGAGTCACAAGCTTGGGTTAATGTCTTTCGTGTGCTCTATTCAATACGCAACCCCATGTGTATATACAAAAGAAGAGAACATGGGACTTATCTTATCGAGAACAATAAATTGATTATTTGATAGGGTGGTGCTCATTCATGTACGAGTTTTACTCATTTATGGATGTAAATGACCATAATACACCTTCTATTTTAATGATTTCATTTTAATACCCTTCTTTCAGCTTCTCTCTCTTCTTCATTTATTCTTTTCTCACACTAATTGCCACTATCCAACCACCACCCGTCTGCCGCCATCCACCACCCTGAGTCCGAGTCCTGAAATAAAAATAAAGAAAATTACTAAAATAGAAAAAAAAACGAAAATGAAAAAGTGAAACAAGCAAAACTAGTAAACACGTAATATTATTGTGTTCTTTAATTATTTTACAACCCTTAACACACCCTAGCCACCACCAGCAGGTAGCAACCCAGGCACCACTGCCACTCTCTACCCTATACCCTGCCACCAGCGTTACCGCCACAACAGCCAACGGACATCGTGCCTCTGCCCAACGCCGGCGACGGACGTCATCCCTCAACCCAACGTCGGCGATAGTTTAAACAAACTCTAATTTAATTAGTGTGAATCAATTCCTTAATTTGATATGGTAGTTTTAATAAAATTACGAATTAGAATTATTACTTGATCGATATGAGAAATGACATCCATAATTGTGTGATTTGACAGATTATTTGATAAATTTGATTAATTTTGTGAGGGAGAGAATTAGAGAGAGTTATTTTTCTGTTTCTAGGCAAAGGGCATACAATGAAAAAAAGTCCATGAATGAGTAAAACCCGTACATGAATGAGCAACTATGATTTGCTATATGAAGACCAGACATAAAATAAAACAGTAAACTCTAGTAAACTGCAAAACTGTTTGTGTGCCTCAGACTTCTTGTACACCACATTAGTAGAGGTGGCAATCATGTCAGTCGTGTAATACTACGCATTTCTAGGCTTTGGTTACTCGGTCGAGTAGGAGGAGTACTCGGTCGAGTGGCCTGTACTCGACCGAGTATGACTAAATGAGTGATTAGTGTGTCTCTGTCAGGCTTTTACCTAGGTGTCACTAGGCCGAGTGTAACACCCCCATATACCAAGGTGCCTTACCAAGACCACCTAATGCATGGAAGTGCTACCACCTCGGTTACCCGAGGCAATGTATATCAAATAGACAATAAAGAAACATACTTAAATACGTGAACTAGTTTAAGTGATTACAATTCCGAAACCAAACTGTAAAAGCAATACAAATGTTCTCAAAACCAAACAACTGAAAAGTAAACTAGGTTCATGACACATCGAAAGACTCTAACACATGTGATGAATCCATCCCAGCTGTTCGTCGCGTAAGCCATCTCATACCTGCTCAATAACTGCTCACCACCCCCGAATGGATCACCGCAAATTTTAAAACATTTAAACGGGGTCAATTACTTATTACCCAAAAACAATACAACAGAAACAATACACAAACCACCCAATATCCATCACAACTCCAGACACTTGACTACACACTACAGTGTGTAGTCCTGCCAGAATACCTATCGCAACAAGTATTCCACACCGCCAGTGGGGGACCGCAGCCGTTCCCACCTAAGTCCCGCTCATCTCATCCGAGCGATAACCCATGTTCCTTAATGTGCACATCCCCTTCTGTGGCGAGTTCCACAGAGGGCGAATCAAGGGCATGAAGCCACTCCCGCAAGTGACTCCACTCAGCCAAGGACGCACCTCGGGAACCACAGATAAACAACCACAACCAACTATACAATCAACAATCAACAATTCCAATACAATATAGACAAATGTTATTAATCAACAACCACCAACAATCAATCAACCAACCAACATATAGGTAACCAATAAATGAGTAGGAAGTCCTACCTGGAAAAAGCAATCACAAGACCGTCACAAGCAGTTAATCAGTAATGCTCCTCTACGAAACCTCCTCCTATAATCACATATTCATACAATTACCATCTAATCAATATAACATTCCCAAAACCCCCAATTCTACCCAATTAGGGTTTTAAACAAAATCAATGAAACAACATAAAAACTATACTAGGATCTTACCCACAATATGACGGTCTCAACGGCTTAAAGAACACAACGATCCGACGACTCTAGCCCTTAGGATTTGATAGCAATGAGAGAGAGAGAGAGAAGCAACGTAACTTTGTTTTATCTTTATGAAGTTTAGAAAAGTGTAAAAATGAAAAGAAACTGACGGATTAAGTTTTTATATCTTTCTCACGTTGCTATCAAAACCAGTCAAAAACAACCCGTAAAACTAACTTACTCGATCGAGTCCCCAACTTACTCGATCGAGTACCCATCAGCAGAATACTGTTTCGTAAACCAAACTTACTTACTCGACAGAGGAAGTCCCACTCGATAGAGTACCCAAAGACATAGAAAACCGTAGTATTACAGTCTTCCCTTCTTAAAAACGAACTTCGTCTTTGAAGTTCAAACCCATACTCAAAAACAAACATACCCACTCGTCCATGACGCAACAACGCAACAAAGTCTCAAAACAAAACCCCAATCACAACTCATACCGACTCAAAACAACCTACCTCCACAACATGGCTCACGATATCGTATCCACTACATTATAGCCTCTGGACATTAACTCCATACACAACCGAATACCTTCCACCAACGCCGCTAACCCCGTCTCACTAACACATTATCCACTAGCGAATCCAATATCAAGACAATTCACCAAGCAAGATCAACCACCAAACGGAATGTTACATTCTACCTATTGGAGTTAGTGTCCTCCACAATAGTGCGTTTACATAATAAATCTCATTAATGGAATATCATCAAATATTTAATTATTTGATCCTCATCAGTTGATTAACGTAAATCGATAACGGTTGGCTGACTAGAGTTTGATGTTATTGTCGTAAGACGGCGGTGATCAACTTTTTCTTTTAATGATGTGGTTTATGGCAAGGCCATTTCAATTGGAGCCACTTATGTTTTAAATGATGTTAATGATGTTTATCATGAGGAAACTAAAAAGCTCAAAACGGGTGATCCAAACGAATCCTACCTTTGGCATTGTCGTTTAGGCCACATAAACGAAAGACGCATTAAGAGACTTGCTTCATCAAAAGTGTTCAAACCATTTGGTTTTGAATCTTATGGTACATGCGGGTCTTGCCTTTTAGGCAAGATGACTCGTGCACCTTTTGCGGGAAAAGGGACACGAGCTAATGAGGTTTTGGCTCTCATACATACAAATGTGTGTGGACCATTAACCATCACCGCTAGAAGAGGTTTTCACTACTTCATTACTTTTACTGATGACTTAAGTAGATATGGGTATGTCTACTTAATGAAGAACAAGAGTGAAGCCTTTGACAAGTTCAAAGAGTTCCAAAATGAAATAGAAAACCAATTGGATAAAAATATAAAGACCCTACGGTCCGACCGTGGTGGTGAGTATTTAAATATTGAATTTGATTCACACCTAAAAGATTGTGGTATATTATCACAATGGACTCCTCCTGGCACACCGCAATTAAATGGTGTGGCCAAAAGGAGAAATCGAACTCTTTACTAGATATGGTTCGGTCTATGATCAGTCTAACTGAGCTTCCTAGTTCATTTTGGGGTTTTGCCCTCTTGTCTGCAGTATTTTCAGTAAATCGAAGCCCGACTAAAGCGGCCGATAAGACTCCATATGAGATATGGACAGGGAAAGTCCCTCATTTGTCATTCATGTGTATTTGGGGTTTCGAAGCGTACGTTAAGATCAAGTCTGAAAATAAGCTTGCACCCAGGTCTGACAAATGTCTTTTTTTTAGGATATCCAAGGGAAACACGTGGCTATTACTTCTACAATAAACACGAGAACAAAGTGTTTGTGGCTCGTGATGTCGTCTTCTTAGAAAAGGAGTTTATTTCTAGGATACAGAGTGGGAGAAAATTTGAACTTGAAGAAGTTCGAGAGCCATAAACCGAGAATGAGGTAGAGGAGAACGTGGAGGATAGCATTCCCTCTTCCTCTGAAACGGTAATTGTTCCTAGAAAGTCAAGTAGGATTTCTAATCCACCTGATCGCTACCTTGGTAACATCGAAGAGGATGGTGTTTTGTTACTTTTGGAAAGTGATGAACCCACTACCTACAAATCGTCCATGTCTAGTCCTGACTCCTCGCTTTGGCTAGAAGCCATGCGGTCCGAAATGGATTCCATGTACGAGAACCAAGTATGGGACTTGGTGGATTTACCCGAGGGAGTGCGACCCCTTCAGTGTAAATGGATATATAAAATTAAGCTCGGCGTGGATAAACATGTGGATGTTTACAAAGCTAGATTGGTGGCAAAAGGTTTCACCTAAGTTCATGGTTTACACTGTGACGAAACCTTCGCTCCAGTTGCTATGCTTAGGTCCATTAGGATAATCTTAGCGGTTGCCGCATTTCATGATTATGAGATTTGGCAAATGGATGTCAAAACCGCCTTCTTAAATGCGATTCTAGAAGAAGAGGTGTACATGATACAACCTGAAGGTTTTGTGGATACATCCAACCCTAAGAAGGTGTGTAAGCTCAAGAAGTCCATTTATGGTCTTAAGCAAGCATCTAGGAGTTGGAATCATCGCTTTGATCATGTTATTAAACAATACGGTTTCACTAGAAGTGTGGAAGAACCGTGTTTATACATGAAGTTTAGTGGGAGTAAGGTTGCATTCCTTGTCCTATATGTGGATGACATATTGCTCATTGGGAATGATGTTCCATCGCTCACTTCCGTTAAGGAGTGGCTAGGGAAACACTTCCAAATGAAGGACTTGGGAGAGGCACAACGAATCTTGGGTATCCGGATCTATAGGGATAGGTCCAAGAGGATACTAGCATTGAGTCAAGAAGCTTATATTGACAAAGTTCTTGACCGGTTCAATATGAAAGACTCCAAGAGAGGATTTCTACCTATGGGCCAAGGGATTACTTTGAGCAAGTCACAGTCTCCCTCCACCCCTAAGGAAATTGAACACATGAAGACCGTCCCTTATGCTTCCGCTGTTGGCTCTCTCATGTATGCTATGATTTGCACTCGTCCCGACGTTGCGTATGCCTTGAGCATGACAAGTCCTTATCAAGCCAAGCCTGGTGAGAGTCACTGGATAGCCGTAAAGAACATCCTTAAGTACTTGAGAAGGACTAAGGATTCATTCTTAGTGTTTGGAGGAGAAACTGAGTTGCGTGTAAGAGGTTACACGGACGCAAGTTTCCAAACCGATCGGGATGACATGAAATCCCAATCCGGCTATGTGTTTATGCTAAATGGAGAAGCTGTTTGCTGGAAGAGCATCAAGCAAAGCGTTACCGCGGATTATACAAAAGAGGCTGAGTACCTTGCAGCGGCTGAGGCTGCGAAGGAAGTTGTTTGGATTAGGCAATTCATGGAGGGACTAGGAGTAGTCCATTCCGCCAAAGATCCTATCACTCTATATTGTGATAACAGTGGAGCTATCTTTCAAGCCAAAGAGCCGAAGTCTAGTAACAAATCTAGACACATTGAAAGGAAATACCATGTAATTAGAGATTATGTGGAAAGGAAGGAAATTGACATTTGTAAGGTTGGGACAGATGATAATATTGCTGATCCTTTAACCAAGCCTTTATCAAAGGCTAAGCATGATGGTCATGTCGTCGCTATGGTATTGAGACGAGTACCAGATTTTCTTTAGATTATGGATATGTAATAATTGGATAGTGTATCTCTTATTATATATATGATAATCACATTCATTGTTTTCGCATTCATTCTTTTATGAATCTTTTATTTAGTGTGACTAAATTTAAAATACCTTGTTTATCTGAATAAGTTGTGGAGACAATGTTGAACACTATTCAAGTGAATAAGATGAACATTGTATTCTGTCCCTAGTCACTTAATGAGGTGACGTCTCGGAGTGACTAGATTGTAAGTCGATTGATGGTTGTTCAACACCATAAGGTCATATGTGATGACTGGTCGATTACATAGGCAAAATGTGTGACACTTTGCCGGACAGTGACCATTTAGAGAGTCCCTAAGTTCTATTATTGACGCCTGGTCGTGGCGGGGATCTCTAAGATGTTCTAATGAGTCGATTCTTTTGACTGGAGACTATTATCTGAGCAAGTGCAGTTTCCGAGTGACTTTGGTTTTTGTCCTAGGTCGTGCCGTGAAAGGAGGCCAAAAGGGCATTTACTAGGTCATGGTGAGCTGTATTGTGCAATAGGATAGATAGGGCATACAAGAATTGTCCACCCACGTTGGGTAACTCTATCTCAAGGCCACTCGAGGAGTTAATGACTACAAATGTGTGGCCACGCTCGGAAGTAATCTGTGAGAGATTATTCCGGTCAGGTAGTCACACTCCCGATCGAGAAAACCACTCGCGATATGTTCGTGTGCAAGTGGGACCTGAAAGACACCTTGCATTGAGTGGGAGATTAAAACGGACAAGAGAATTGGTAGCGCACACCTTGTGTCGGACAAGTGGGAGATTGTTGGAGTGAGTGTCCTCCACAATAGTGCGTTTACATAATAAATCTCATTAATGGAATATCATCAGATATTTAATTATTTGATCCTCGTCAGTTGATTAATGTAAATCGATAACGGTTGGCTGACTAGAGTTTGATGTTATTGTCGTAAGACGGCGGTGATCAACTGACCCATTTCGGTCACACCTATAGGAACGAACCCCAATAGACAACTAATTAATTGTATGAGATACAATTTATTTAGTCCCTTGATTTGTAGACTAAAAGGTTAGTCAATTATTTTAAGAGAGAATTCGAGTTGCGAACTCGAGGAACGGCAGTTATTATTTAATTATGTGATAATTGAATAATAAATTTTGGGAGACGGGTTTTAGTTAATTAATTGTTAATTTACTAAAATTGTACTAATTGAATAATGTGATTAATATTAGTACGTAAATAATATGTGTAGCAGTATACATATATTTACGGAGTGATTTGGACGAATTAATTATGGAAGTATTTAAACATGAAACGCTGTTTAAAATAAAATTACACATATTTGTGCGACAAATATAAGAACCAATATGGACCCGTAAATGGGAAAGTGGACCGTGTAAAATAGAGTAGTGGATGATTAGGAACATAATCATTTCACCTTACTTTATATACTACCATAAGTTATCTTATAAAAGATTTTGCATGTGATGTAAGATTAAAAATATAAGAAAAATTTAACACTCCACCCGATTTTCCCCGCCTTTATAGACCAAATTGTTGTTCATTTTTCATGATTCACATATACACTTTGCATGTGACTTCTTTATTTGGTCTTCCTCTCTCTAAAATAATATACATCTTTACTACGATTGTTAGTATACAAATTAATAATTACTAAGAGAGTTAGTAATATTAAAATATTATCAAGGGTATAATTTTAACAAGTTTCTAGTTAAATACTTGTTAGTATTGTTGGGTTAAGTTCTTGGGTGCATCTTGAAGGAGATCTTCTCTTTAAATATTTGTAAGGAGGATCATCCATTTGTTATAAGCTCAAAAACAAACTAGTAAGGTGAACTAGTTTGTGCCCATTTTACCATAAAATCAGTGTAAGGAAATTGTTTTTCCTTAAACTTTCATTTTTTTTTTTTTACTTTTATATTTGCATGCATGTTACATAGATCACCTAAATGATAAATTATGAGATAATTTATTTTTTATTAGAGAGTCTAATATGGATCTTTTATGGTATTTCATGCATGTTTTCTACTGATTGTATGCAAAAGGTTGAAGGTTGGTTCGAATTTTTTGCATGTTTATTGATTTTATGAGATAAAAGTCGATAAAAGTGAAATTAATTAATCATAATTTCGAAACAATTTATTCTGCCCATGATAAATTTATGTACATTTAAAAATATTATTTAAATGTTAAAAGTGAATTTTAATTTGTTTTTTCACCTTGTTTGATGTTTATTGGTTTTAGTGGTTAAAAACCGATAAATATCGATCTTTTTCTTCATAAAATTTACTCGGAATTTTTGGGCAATTTTTCTGACATTTTGGTGTTCTTGGGAGTGTTCCAGAATACTAAAAATTTTTTGTTTCAATTTTTGGGTAATTTTTCAATTATTTTGGTTTTTTACTTAAATATTATGATTTTATTGTTTAAATTAGCAAAATATCACCAAATCAAACTAATTATTTATCATAAAATTAGTGAGGACTAATTTTGAGGTTCAAAATAGTTTGGTCAATTAGTTTGGACTTAAATGAGATTTAAGAATTGATTATTGATTTTTACATGTTAAAAATCGATTAAATCCACAAAAACCGAGATGGATACCAACGATTGATAGATAGGGCGATTTTGGCATGATTGTACAACATTTTAAGCATATTTATTTAAGTTGAATGAATGACTGTCATTTATTTAAACTATTTATTTTGTTGTACCTTGTATGGCCTAGTTTAATTTTAATCGTTATTACCCGAAATGAATGGGAATATCGATTTGTTTGTAATTAAATACGATCTCGTATCGTCGGTTTGTAATTAATTAATAGTTATATTTATTTTATTAATTAATGTATAATAGGAATAGCTATGTAATTCAATTGTAATAGTTATTTTTACCGGCGTTTCCAAAAGACGGATTACATCGAGACGGAGTCTATTTTTGGAAGGTGTTCCAAATCCCACAAGGAAGAGCCACTTTTGGAATGAAGAGGCAAAGGACCAAGGAGTTGGTTTCCGAAATGTAATAGACTAGTTTTTATTAACTAGGTGGCCATACTAGGATTTATTCATATGCTTACTTGTTTGCTTATTTTATTTTCGCGCATGCCAAAATCGTCACTCACATGCATTTTTATTTTCGCGGTTGTCAATTCACGTCATTTACATTCACCGAATTAATTCACTTATAAGGAATTTATGACTAAATTGACAAGATCTCTCACATAACTAAAATTGAGATTAGCATTACCAATTAGTAACACCTATGATTCTCTTGTTCATTAGAGCCACGCTCGCCCAAGCGTGGTGTTCTCTTTTTACCTTGTGTAAGTAGGGTGGTAAACGGTTATCACACGCTAAAATTGGTTAGACTCAACGGGATATAAGACGGTCTTGTGTTCCGGGGCTAGTAGATGGATTTAAGGAAAGTCGTTGACCAAGAGTTCTAGAGGTAGAATTAGTCAACGTGACTTACCGAATTTACACAATTATGGGATGTTTCGCCCAAGCGATGCTCATTTTTGTTTAATATTTGGGTCTTGGAATCATTTATATAATTTAGTGGGATATCATTATATAAATGCTAAAACTTGCTAAACATGTTCTTACAAGTAATTTTTAAAACAATGGATGTTAATTTTTCCTTTTTGTTGTAGCATTTTAATTCGCAATGGCAACTTCATCAACTCCATCGACTACTTCACTAGGCAAAGATTCATGGCTAAAGTCCGTAATGGACAAATGTATCTTAAAAGATGACAGTAGTAACTTTCTTGAATGGGAATCCAACATCAAAAGTGTCGCGTTGTCCGACAATGTTCTCACTTACTTGACCGATGCTTCTTTTATCGAGCCCGGTGCAAGGGCTTCATCGGCGGTGCAGACCACCTATGATGACCATGTGAGGATGTCGAATGATATCAAGATTGTGTTGATATGGTCGATGTCCTCAAAGCTCAAGCTATCATGCATTTATTTAAATGCGTACGAGATATACACTCGTATGATCACTATGTTTTCACAAACACCTAAAGTCCGTCAATACGATGCGGCGGCACGCTTCTTTGAAGCTAAGCTTGAGAGGGGCCAAAAGGTTGGTCCCCATGTACTCAAAATGGTCGAATATGTTGACATCCTAGAGCGTCTAGGGTGTAAGATTCCTAAGACTCTTGTGGTGAATCGTATCCTCCACTCACTCCCCACCAAGTTTGCCCACTTTAGGGTAAACTACAACATGAATGACATGGATAAGAGTTACCATGAAATTCATGCACTCCTCACCCAAGCGGAGAGGGATATGGAAGCTAGTGGGAGTGAAAAGGGAGATGTTTTAACCATGAAGTTAAAGAACATGTCCCTTGGAGTCAAGAAAGGAAAAGGGAAGGAAAAGTCCCAATTCAAGAAATCGTCAAGGAAACTTGACAAGGGAAAGGGGAAGGCCGTTGAGAATGGCAATCCCAAGGCAAAAAGTGTCAAGCTCTCCGAGGCCGAATGTTTCCATTGTAATGGGAAGGGGCATTATAGGAGGAGTTGTCCCAAATACTTGGAGGATCTCAAGGAAGGGCGTGTGACGCCTATTGGTATGATTTCTTCTCTCTATGTGATAGGCATTAATTATGCTTGTACTTCCACTTGGGTACTTGATACCGGATGTGGCTCTCACCTTTGTAATCATTTGCAGGGTTTAAGGGACGTGCAAGCACTTGCAAAAGGTGATGTGGATCTCCGCATGGGCAATGGAGCTAGAGTAGCCGCCGTTTTCGTGGGGACCTATTGAAGGAAATGTAGATCTTTATACATACTAACATACTCATATATGTCAAAAATTAATTTGTCATAAAATTAAATACGGATTTTATGCATGCAAACAATATGAAAAATAGAGGAGAAATCATGTTCTTACATTGGTGATTTCGGTTTTATTGGGCACAAAAGAAATCTCCTTTTCTTTTGTTCTTGAGCTTTCCTAAGATGGAAGAACAAGATCCAAGTGTAGGATCTCTCCTTAGGATTAATACCCAAAGCTTTCTCTTAATTAAGATTAATATTATGAGAACTAGTACAATATTAATCTAGTAAAAATTGACCCAAAAATATTATAGTACTCTTAATATTTTCGGTTTATAGAGAGAAGAAGAAGAGATTTAATTTCTCTCTAGAATACTAATTTTGGATGAGTGAATGAATGAATGATAATTTACAACATTTTGTATATTATTAGGTAAAAATTATAGAAAAACCATGATGGGTTTTGTCTTCTCAAAACCGTGTAAGAGGAGGGATTTTGGGGAGCCAATGCATGGAAAAATTGTTCTTCACAATAAAAAATAGGGTTGCATGGCTAGTGACTAGGGTAATCATCATGCCCTCCACTAATTACAATCAACATATAATTAGCTTAAAAACCCACTAATTTTCGGCCCACTTGATAATATGGATTCCATATTATTTTTGTCAATTGTCAATATGTCACATGTCATATGTGACATAAATTTGTTATGTATTTTTAACATATTAAAAATCAACGTATTAATAAAAATACGTCACATACAAAAATCGACTTAGTAATTTCATAATTACTTGTGCCAAAATATTTTACCATTTATAAATCACAACAGATTGTATTTATAATAATTCATTCAATTTCGATTGTTTCTTTAAACATTAATTTCATCCGAGTAATGATACAATTCAATTACTCAGACCGTATCTCATTTAATCACATTTCAATTTGATACGTAAATCTTACTTCCAAAAATCGTCCGTCAATTTTCAAGTAATTTAATTAACTCGTAACATTATACGATTAATTAAATAATCAATTAAGAGTGTTGCCCTATAGGTATGACCTAGGGGTCAATCGATCACCACCGTCGCACGACAAAGTAATGTCAAACTCTAGTCACCAATCATTACCGATATATGTTGACCAGTTGACAGTAACAATATTACTTCCCAATTGTATTCTTTATAATGAGATTTAAACATGTGATCATCATGATCAATAGTCGTGATCGCATTATTGTCGGAGGACACATATTCCAACAATCTCCCACTTGTCCTCGACAAGTGTGCGTCACTAATTCTCTTGTCCTTTTACTATCTCCCACTCAATGCAAGGTGTCTTTCAGGTCGTACTTGCAAGTGATCATATCGAGAGTGGTTTCCTCGATCTGGAGAATAACTGATTGACCGGACTTATCTATCATAGATATTTTCCGAGCGTGGCCACGCATTTCGATTCATTACTCCTCGAGTGGCCCCGAGATATTGTTATAACCCCGACTAGGGGTGGACAATTCCTATCGCACTCATTCCCTTCGACTAGCCACAGCCATCATAACCCAAAATATGCCCATTTGACCCCATTTACGAAGGTCGTAGTAACACAAATCAAAGTTAATCTGAAACTGTGCCATCTAAGGCGAATGGTCTTTAGTCAAAAGAATCGACTCATTTGAATACTATAGTAGCTCTCGCTACGACCAGGCTATATAAATTTGGCAGAACTCTATAAGCGGTCATTAGGCCCGACAAAATGTTCCTAACAGTCTGCCTATGTGATCGACTAGTCATCTCACATGACTCTATGGCACTTGAACTTGCCATCAATCGCATCACACTCTAGTCACTTCGAGACGTCACCTCATACAAGTAACTATGGGCAAATACAATGTTAATCCATGTTCACTTTAACGGGGTTCAATTGTCTCTACAACCCGTTTGGATATAACAATGTACAAGGTGAGTTAATAATAACTCAAACGACAAATGTCGACATCACACTCGGGTAGTCAATATCATATTACAACCTTGTGATGTATATTATAAGTGTAAACACTTATTGATTGCAATAGAAGTTTAACATCCCATGTGTCCATGTGTTCAAACTTCTTACACTTGCAATCTCCTTCACATTCATGTTCTCTCTCATAGCATGAATCTTACCAAGTACACATCAAGGTTCCCGACCTTGCTTTCGGTTCTTTAATTTGAAAGAACTTTCTTATCGACTATCACATAACGAACGAATTTGTGATGAATGATATAACTTGTACTGATCAAGTATTCCATCCACACACAATGCACTAGGTATATGTTTTGTAGAATCTTGTAACAATTGACAAGATTATTAGTTTAGCACTTCTCACAAGTCCTAGCTTAACTAGGAAAGATTATTTTTGAATAACCTCTTATTCAACCAAGCATCTTTCCAAAACTTCTCATTTCTCTTTCTGGGCTTGAAAGGATTGGGATTCTCATAAATCCTCATATGTGCTCGGATTTTCTACAATATGTGCAACCTCTTAACACACAATGGAACATTCCGTCAAACACTGAAATCGCTCATCGGATTCTACTTGAGAATTCATGACGTTTCTATTATGGCTCACCAATCAATCATCATGCTCTTATGCATATGATTCATAATTGGACATGTACATGATTATTCTAATGGCGGAAACATTAGTTACTAATAATCATGAGATCAACCGTTCATAGGTTCAATGAACGACCATGACTGCTAATGACAATTCCATTTTCATCCACATGAATAACCTATGTGAATGTTGATACGATGTGTATCTCTTAATACTAATCCGACATCCCTTGATGTAATTGGATTCATCATTGTCCATTTTCATCCAGAATTGAAAACTCAAAAGCTTCTTTATGAAAGAAGGTATTAGCTCGTCATTCTTTAATGAGTGATGAGTTGTAAACATTCAAAGGATGATAGCTCCCACTAAATTCCATGTCTTCACATGAGAATTTCCTAACTCCCACTCAATTCTACATGTTTCGAAATTGACTTCTCAATCGAAACCTTTATTAAGAATTGAAATATAAATTGCATTGCCAAGTTATTAGGATGAAACCATATATGTTCCCATCATATCATTTCAAAATACCTATTTTGAAGTGGTCTCATCTTAACCTTACGGAAAGAGATTTTAAATCTCCAACACACTCATGTCATAATGATGTGTAGTAATGTCATTATTCAAATATAAACAATATCTAGAATACGTCCTTCGCAAATACCCTTTTGGAAGGAGGTTTAACCATTCCATAGTGAGGTTATGCAATGACATTTGCGTGGTTAAAACTTTGGTCATTGAAGATATCGGTATATCAATCTTTGCAACTCGATCATAACTAGTATGTTACTATGATTCATTTAGGCTCTTAAGTAAATCTCAAGGTTGAAACTATTGGTCAAATGTTTCATAAACTTAGTCAAAAACTTGTTAAGACTTTACATTAGTCATTTTTCTTCCAAAACTTTCTTTTGGTCTCCTCGTGTAGTTATCTTGAGAATATTCTCTTATGATTACTACACTTGGTCTCTTTAGTCATATAGAACTAACTTGAGACCATAGATCTCATCTATTTGGCATACTATGTAAATAAATATACCTTCATTCAAATCATTCTCTCTTGTGTAGATCTTCATATACACAAGTACACAATTTTATCTTGCCTTGTGTCCTCATTTTTCTCCCACTCTATCTTTAGAATAAATACACTAAACATTCAAAGATAGCATATGAGACACAAATTAATGATGTTGAAGTATAAGGAGAACTATCTCATAGATAGACTAATAGTTATTCATTTCATATGTGTACTTGGTGGTTGACATTCCTTTAAGAGAGTTCATAGACTCAAAATCGCTTCATAAATGATCATACACAAGCCTTAAGCATGTGGACATATAATGAAACCCGTCATTATATTTGTCTATTAGATCACTTTAAGTGAATAATCTTATGTTTCAAAGTGCAAGCATTTAAAGATGAATTTTAGAATATAAAAGGATAAATGATAAAACGGGTGACTTGGGTTGCAAACCAAGTCACCATCATCCAAAATACAAACCATTATCCAAAATACCTTTCCATGTCAAACATGGAAACTTAAAGTTCTAAAAATCCAAAACATAATCTTAAATTAAGACAATGAAAAGCAAAGCTCCATAAAAGCTATCCTTAGCTTTGATACGTGCATTTTATATAGTCCTTTTAGCCTAATTTATGCGCGTATCTTTATGCTTTTATCGTGGTTTTATGCTACGAAATGCCCCGAATATGCTACTTTGGTGTATTTTGTCTTATTTGCAGGAATGAACCATAAAGTAGTGAAATCAAGACTTTTACCGTCCATTTAGCATGCATTTAGGAGATGAGTTGAGTCGGAGCTTGGAAAGTACAATTTTGAGATGCGCATTGGAGTAAGGAAGTTAGGCGAGCCAAGAGAGTGCTTCAATTTGCTAGTTCCTACTTGTAAGAGCCATATCTCGAGTTCTACAACAGTTATTAAGGTGATTCCAGTTGGAAGTGAAAGCTTATCCTCTTAGCTTTCCAACGCCACCAACCACGCCCTATTTGTCCAAGTAACGAAGGAATGGCAGCCGTTTGAAGTTCAGTGCGCGAAGCAGGAATTACGTTATTTCGAGAAGTGCTCGATCGAGAACTATTTCTATTCGATCGAGAGCCCATTTGCTCGATCGAGAGCCACTTCTTCTCGATCGAGTGGTTTTAGGATGAATAAGTACTCGATCGACTATTTTTCCTTTCGATCGACCAGTTCCTTTTATGCCTTTGCTCGATCGAGTGATTTAGTTACTGGATCGAGTGGACTTTGCTACGGGCTGGGCTTTTTAGTCTAATTCCGTCATTAGGTTTAATTATACTTCTATTTTCTTATAAATAGGAGTTAGGATGTCATTAGTTATCATCCAGGGATCAATATACGTTACTTTCTTGTCACTTTCCTGTTACTTTTGTTCTTTCATTTAGGATCATTTATATCGGTAATTTCTTCCTCTTTTCTCTCTTTTTATTTAATGTTTATTATTCCCTCTCCTTCTTTATTTATTGTTCTTATTTACTCCATGAGTAGCTAATTCCCCGTAGTATGTTAGGATTAGGGAAGCCGTGGTAGCGATGTTTTAACTGACTTATATAGATTAGTCTTGCGATAGGAATTGTATTAGGCAATTTAATTGTTATCCGGTCGAATGAATGCATGCAGGAGACCATAAATTTAGTTAACCCCGACCTAGATCGAAAGATTGGAAGGGAAGGCTTGCTTAATTACAATAGGGTATTGCAGTGAGGGCGAAAGTTAAGCTGTTTACGCTCTAGGGCGGTTTAAGGACCGAAAGGTGACGACCATAGCTCTTCTTATCAATAGTCTAATCGCTTTAGTATTCATGATAGTATAAGATCTGATAGCTGCCACGGTGGACCGACTCCTAGCATACTTCCTTCCTCTTACTGTTAATTCTGTTATTCATTTCTCTTCTTTAGCCTTTTTAGTTTAGTCAACACAATCAATTCAACCCCATCAGTGACATTAGACAGATAAATCAACAAATAGATAGTACACCGCCTCCCTGTGGAGATCGACCCTACTTACCGCCGACTTCGTTAGTAGTACTTAGGTATTTTATTTTTGGTACGAAAACAAGTATCAAATTTTGGCGCCGTTGTTGGGAGGCAATCTATTTATTTATTTGTTTAATTTTATCATTTTTTTAGCCTCGGGGGATTTTTCCCTTGAGGCCGTTCTAATCTTTTGTTTAGTGTTGTTTTGATAGGCCTTACAGGTACTACCTAGACAGTTCTAGGTGAAGACAGTCAAAGGGAAGGCTTGAGTACCTTTGACCCATCACCGATGTCCCATTATATGGAATGCCGGTGATCCGCTACGGAGATGTGGTTCTGGCGAGCGCAATGCAGCCTGTAGTTGTGCCGCCACATCCACCCTATCAATGGCCGCCGCAACAAGATTCCCCTGATATACAAGAAGAAGACATTGCGGAGCTGAAATCCTTGATGGAGACACTTGCATTCCAAGCACAAGAATATGTCTCGCGAGTTGATAAGCTCGAGTTCAGTAGTTGCTCGGCCTAGCGGTGAGATGGAAGAAGAAGAGATCGCGGAGTCGACATATTTAATGGGAACGCTTGTATCCAAAATGCAAGAGAGTGATAAACATATGGACGCTCGAATCCTTGAGCTTGAGTCACAAATTGCTCGAGTTAGCGGTGAGATGGAAGAAGAAGAGGTATACCTTGCTGAGTGCGGTTTCTCCCCTGAGAAAACCGTGTTGCCCAATCCGAGGATGACCTCTATGACTCGGATGACGAGTTCCTATCATATTTCACTGTCCCACGCGAAGATTTCAGCGACAGATAGGAGGAATCACTCGATCGAGTGACGATTATTGGTCGATCGAGTGATTTTTCGGAGAAAGTGCTCGATCGAGTGAACATTCTACTCGATCGAGTGGAAATCGGAGGAAAGCGCTCGATCGAATGAAGATTCTACTCGATCGAGTAGTTTGGCCATTGGGAGCTTTGGTTCGTCATTTGGGTTTGATTTTGATGACGATTTCGATGACGATAATGGATACGGTGAATCTTCCCTATTCAAAGCCGAGTTGGATGCACTTGAGGCTGCGATTTACGGGACGAATTCCACTAAGAAGGGTGTCAAAGAGGCAGCTGAGTCGGTAATTGCTCCTAGCACGGAAGAGGTAATATCTTCCTTTGTCGATGATTCCGCCGTTGAGAGCAGCCAACCTGAGGTAGTAAACGGTAATTTTATTATTGTTTGTATACTGCCTCGTCTGATTCATGCTTTTCCTTTTAATGTTTTACCCCCTCCCATGTGGACGAATAAATTAGCAATTATTCACCATCCTTGTCGTCTCAATTTTGTCAATCTGAAATGGAGCCCCACTTTATCGTCTATTGCTCCCGCGCTCCTATATTTTGTGGATAAATTTAGGAGCTCGCATAGGAAATTTGTTAGGCTTAAACGGCTGTATAATTTTATTTCCTATTTCTGTATTCCACTTTGGTGCTACTTATGCTTTTTTGTAGCACATGCGCAGCTATTTGACAGGTTGTTGCGCGCTTTGAGCTGTTTTGATTATAGTTGATTAGAGAGCTCGAAGAAAAAGAAGGTCGAGCTGGGACCTGACCGAAGCTAGCGCTACCCGGGAGGCAACCCGGAGATTTTATTTTGCTTTTTATTCAATTTCAGTTGTAATAAATGGTTTTATACCATAGACTATCTCAGTACGTTTGTCTTGTTAGTTTGTGGGCTGTTTTCATTTGCATTTTGCAGGAACACGCTGGAAATTACTCGATCGAGTAGTTTTTCTACTCGATCGAGCACTTTAGCTGATGGATTCACTCGATCGAGTGAAATACCGACTCGATCGACCACCTGCAGATTAGAGAACCACTCGATCGACCACTATTCCAGTCGATCGAGCAGTTTTGAATGCCCATTTCACTCGATCGACTACTGTTCAACTGCCACCGAGTGTTATTGACTTGGATTAGCTTCCTGAGATGGTTTTCCGGACCTTTAGCAACCTCCCATGTTCATGGTCGGTTTGGGGAGGTCCCTTTATTCGCACTATCTTGTAAGTTTTCCGCACTTACTCTCTCTTTTTCCTTTAGTTTGCATTTCCTTTCCATGTTTTGGTACAATGGGGGCATTGTACGGTTTGGTTTGGGGAGGTTATGCATCCATATATGTGTCTGCATGTTGTTTTTATTGCATTTATGTTATCACGTTTAATTTCTGTATGCATTGCATTGTTATTTCCATAAAATTCAAAAATTCCATAAAAATTGAAAAAATTAGAAAAATTCAAAAAATTTCACGTTTATTTTAGCATATAGGTTGAGTCGGAACGGCCGATTTCCATGATGAAATTGCACTATATTTGTCTTTTTGCTTAAGCCTTGCAATAAACTGTTATCTTTTAGCTTTGTCTGATTGCATAATCTACGAGTTAATGTTTAATTTAGCTGAACATATAGACTTGACCTGAAATTTTGGCAACCTACTTATAAATTCTAAGGAATTAGAGCCGTATAAACTGGTGTCATTTGTGACCAGTTTCATGTAGGATTGTGAGTAGTTACTCCTTGCATAACATGTATCATCAATTTGCACATATATGAAATTCAATTGCTTTTTGCCGTCATACATTCGGGTTAGTGGTTGGTGTCACATGCAGGGAGGTGCTTACATTTTCCCTTTCTTTCATTTTTACCCATAAACTCCACATTAGCCAAATTTGCCTGTTGACCCTTAACTACATTCCAAATTTAGCCTGCCTTGTCAAGCTAGTTTAGAGTGTTCTGCGGTATATTGTCTTTTGTATCAAGTTGGCTCATATCATATTGATTTGGAGTTGGTAATTTATGAAGAAAAGGAAGTAAAAAAAAAAAACGTGAAAAAGAAAGAAAGAAGAAAAAAGAAAGTTGAAAAAAGTTGAAAAAAAAAGAAGAAGAAACCGAAAAAAAAAAGAAAGAAAAAGAAAAAAAAAAGAAGATTTTGTTTGAGACGGTTTGACTCCTATGTTCTATCTTATATCATTTGAGGAGTGTTTCTAGTTTGGTTTGGTGAGATTTTATGCCAAATGAAGGGCATGTGCTTAATTTCAGAATTGAGTTGGAAATGGATATGTTTCATATGGTTCTGTTTAGGTACTAGCTTGGCCGCCTATACCTCCACATTCCCATAAATGTTTTGCCTTTTCTTACCCATTGCCTCACTTTACCATATTTTTGTAAGCCCTCGGCTGTGACAGGACTTTGTTTGGTTGGAATGTATGTTTGGTAGCTAGAATTGTCTATCATATTAGTTGCATGCATGTTTATGTGGGTCGTAGTTTAGGTGAGCGGCTATTTTTTCTTTCTCTCTTACATATATTTGTTCACCTTTTGCTTCATGAGAGAAGAGTGACCCGTGAGAGTCCGATTTTAAAGGTCTTGCAAGGTCGACGGTTCAGCTTATTTATAAACATCCTATAACTCGTTTGCATTTGACTGTTCTGCTATAAGTGTAATGCTTGCATTAAATTGGCTTAAGTGGGCATTTGTAGCTGGCTCTGAGTTATCTCTTTCCGTTCCATTAGTTGCATTTTAGTTTACTCGGGGACGAGTAAAGGTTTGGTTTGGGGAGATTTGATACGTGCATTTTATATAGTCCTTTTAGCCTAATTTATGCGCGTATCTTTATGCTTTTATCGTGGTTTTATGCTACGAAATGCCCCGAATATGCTACTTTGGTGTATTTTGTCTTATTTGCAGGAATGAACCATAAAGTAGTGAAATCAAGCCTTTTACCGTCCATTTAGCATGCATTTAGGAGATGAGTTGAGTCGGAGCTTGGAAAGTACTATTTTGAGATGCGCATTGGAGTAAGGAAGTTAGGCGAGCCAAGAGAGTGCTTCAATTTGCTAGTTCCTGCTTGTAAGAGCCATATCTCGAGTTCTACAACAGTTATTAAGGTGATTCCAGTTGGAAGTGAAAGCTTATCCTCTTAGCTTTCCAACGCCACCAACCACGCCCTATTTGTCCAAGTAACGAAGGAATGGCAGCCGTTTGAAGTTCAGTGCGCGAAGCAGGAATTACGCGCTGAGAAGTGCTCGATCGAGAACTATTTCTATTCGATCGAGAGCCCATTTGCTCGATCGAGAGCCACTTCTTCTCGATCGAGTGGTTTTAGGATGAATAAGTACTCGATCGACTATTTTTCCTTTCGATCGACCAGTTCCTTTTATGCCTTTGCTCGATCGAGTGATTTAGTTACTCGATCGAGTGGACTTTGCTACGGGCTGGGCTTTTTAGTCTAATTCCGTCATTAGGTTTAATTATACTTCTATTTTCTTATAAATAGGAGTTAGGATGTCATTAGTTATCATCCAGGGATCAATATACGTTACTTTCTTCTGTCACTTTCCCTGTTACTTTTGTTCTTTCATTTCCGGATCATTTATATCAGTAATTTCTTCCCTCTTTTCTCTCTTTTTATTTAATGTTTATTATTCCCTCTCCCTCTTTATTTATTGTTCTTATTTACTCCATGAGTAGCTAATTCCCCGTAGTATGTTAGGATTAGGGAAGCCGTGGTAGCGATGTTTTAACTGACTTATATAGATTAGTCTTGCGATAGGAATTGTATTAGGCAATTTAATTGTTATCCGGTCGAATGAATGCATGCAGGAGACCATAAATTTAGTTAACCCCGACCTAGATCGAAAGATTGGAAGGGAAGGCTTGCTTAATTACAATAGGGTATTGCAGTGAGGGCGAAAGTTAAGCTGTTTACGCTCTAGGGCGGTTTAAGGACCGAAAGGTGACGACCATAGCTCTTCTTATCAATAGTCTAATCGCTTTAGTATTCATGATAGTATAAGATCTGATAGCTGCCACGGTGGACCGACTCCTAGCATACTTCCTTCCTCTTCAGCATTCTGTTATTCATTTCTCTTCTTTAGCCTTTTTAGTTTAGTCAACACAATCAATTCAACCCCATCAGTGACATTAGACAGATAAATCGACAAATAGATAGTACACCGCCTCCCTGTGGAGATCGACCCTACTTACCGCTGACTTCTGTTAGTAGTACTTAGGTATTTTATTTTTGGTACGAAACGACAGTATCAAGCTTCTCCATGGTTTCTTATGCTTGCTTTTCCTTTCCCTTGTCTTTGCTTGGTGGAGGCCTTATTTACAATAAAAAGGGAGATACATTATCACAACTTTGCATCATAATACCATAGTTGAATTAGAAACATAAAAGAAGGTTAGTCATTTACCTACTGGAGTGATCTTTCCAGTTTTGATATCACCAAGGTATTTGGAACAATTTCTTTTCCAATGTCCCATGCCATTACAATAATGGCATTTATCAAGAGGACCCTTCTTGACTTTTGAGGTGCTAGCTTCATTAGGCTTAGCTTTGGTGAATGTGGGAGCTAGCTTCTTGCCCTTTCTCCCATTCTTCTTGAACTTCCCTTTACTCTTAGTGCTTATGTTAAGCATATCCTTGGGAGGGTTCACATTTAACCCCATGTCCCTCTCGGCTTGCACAAGTAACTTGTGCAACTCCTCAAGAGACACATCCTTGTCTTGCATGTTGAAATTCACCCGGAATTACATATGCCTTGACTTTGGACAAGGAGTGTAGAATCCTATCTACGATGAGTTCTTTGGGGATTTCAACCTTTTGAATTTTCAAGGTCTCGACAAGCTCCATGAGTTTGAGCACATGAGGGCTAACCTTTTGGCCCTCTTTGAAGTCGAGATCAAAGAATGCCGCGGCCGCCTCATATTGGACGATCCGCGGAGTTTGTGAAAACATGGTCACAAGTTTGGAGTAAATCTCATTAGCATTGCCCATTTTAAAGGCTCTCCTTTGGAGGTCCGCCTCCATCGCAAATATTAAGACATTTTTCATTGCGGCGGACTCCTTTTGGTAAGCCTCATATACTTCCCTAGTGGCCGCGGTGGACCTAGTGGAGGGCTCGGGTGGAGAGGCCTTGGTAAGGTAACGAAGCTTGTCGTCACCTTCGGCGGCTAATTTGAGTTGGGCATCCCATTCGGAGAAATTTGACCCATTCTTTTCAAGTTTACATCGATCCATAAAGGATCGGAGCCATGACGAACTAGCGAGAGGTGTGGCATTAGGAGTTGGTGTTGGTGTTGCCATTTGTTATGAAAAAGAAGTGGTCTACAAAACAAAATATAAGGAGTAAAACAATTGTCGTTTTAATAATACTCGTAAAAATGTATGATTTAAACAAGTTTTATGCATTTTTCTAGTGACCTCTACCCAACTAGATAAATGATTCCAAGACCCAAATTCATATCGACTTAGGCACGGTGGGGCCGATACATCCTTTATCAATATAACTCGGTGGATTAACGTTTAATCGATTCTACTTTTAGAACTCTTGGTCGATAATATTACATTAACAATTATCTTTAGCCCAAAACACATTCGACAAGGGCACGGTGGGGCCGATACATCCCTTATCAAAAACTTTTGTTGAGTTCAATCCAAATTTCGAATAAATGTGTCCATGATCCAAACCCACATTAACTTGGGCACGGTGTGGCCGATACATCCCTTATCAGTATGAATTCGGTGGATTAACATTCATCACCCACTTCCCCTACGTAACAAGGTTTGTACCCCGGTGGGGCCGAGCGCACTCCCTCGCGAAATAGGTTTTCATGGTTTCTACTATTTGGTAAGGCTATGTCTCAATTAATTGTTTTAGCGAGAGGTCATGTCAATTTATTATCTATCACGTTTTAAGTGAACTAAAGCGGTGAACTACGATAATTCTAATTGACACGGTCGATAAACTCGATAAAATGACAATGCATGTTTAGTTATGGCGATTTAGCGATGCATGTGACATAAAATAAAATGCAAGCATAAAAATAAATAAATCCTAGTATGGCCTTTCCTAAAATAGAAAAACTATTTAACTATTACATATTCGGAAACCAACTCCATTGGTCCCTTGAACTTCGGTTGTGGCACGCATCTCGAGGTAACACCGTCTTTATGTATCGCCATTCTTGAAGAAATCCGTCTTTGGGAACTCCGGAATGAATAAAATTACATAATAAATTACATAATTTCCTATTATACATTTGTAACTAAAATAAAATAAATATATTAAATTACAAAACGGTGATACGAGATCACAATAAATTACAACCGAATCGATATTCCCATACATTTCGGGAAATACCAATTAAAATCTAAGGCCATACTAAGTAAAATTACATAATTCAAAAATTACATAAATTAAAATTATGACAATCATAAAGAAAATGCAGCATTATAATATGTATGAACATGCTCAATTTTATGCTAAATCGCCTTTAATTAGCCAATATCGTATATTACTCGGTTTTTACGGATTTGCGTGATTTCAACATTTTACAATCACAAAAATACATAAACTCATATTTATGCATAAGTTAATTACCCTAACCTCTTAGGACTCAAAATTTAGTCTTCACTAATAATTTGACCATAATTAACCAATATTTTATAAAATCGTTCATAAAAGGACAAAAAATTACAAAAATAAGCTATAAACTTCAAATAAATCACAAAATTTCAAATAAATTCAAAATTTGAAATTTAAACTCATGAACATTCTGGAAAAATACCATGACACTCATAATGTTCAAAAACTTAGGTTAAAAATTTCGAAATTTTTCCGGAAAAACAATGTTGCGGTTTATCGGTTTTAACTAAAATAATCATAAAAACATGGGAAAAATTATTTTCATTAACTTTTCAATTTTAGATCTGAAAAAGATAATAAAATGCAACATTAGACGTTTTTCCTAAGTCATAGATTATGTTTTATTAATTTTCCACTAATAATGTCACTATTTATGCTATTTTTTTCAAAAATCCATAAATCATGCAAAAAGACTTCTTTATAGCCAATTATTTTACACACATCTTGTAAAATTGCATATGACAACATATTAATTTTCTATGACCAGATTCGAAATTTAACTCATATTAACCTATTTTTCACCTAAATCCGAATTAAATAATGAAAAATTCATTTTTCGAGCATAACAAGTCCAAAAATTATGAAAATTTACAGGTTATCTCAAAATAATATATGTGACAACATATCCAAAAATCAACTGAAAATTCGAAGTATAGCTAATTTTAGACCAAAAATGACATTTTTACTCATAAAATCATATTTAAATGCCATTATTGTAAAATATGAACAATAAAAAATCCGTAAAATTAACCAAAATATCCTAAAACATTTTAGGACCAGAAATATTAACATGCATGAATTAATTTCGTGATATATCATAATAACACAAATTTTACAAGTTTTATTTGTTATTCTTATAACTCGGAAAAACTTTTAACCGATTTGCATGCAAACAACCGTGGCTCTTGATACCGATTGAAGGAAATGTAGATCTTTATACATACTAACATACTCATATATGTCAAAAATTAATTTGTCATAAAATTAAATACGGATTTTATGCATGCAAACAATATGAAAAATAGAGGAGAAATCATGTTCTTACATTGGTGATTTCGGTTTTATTGGGCACAAAAGAAATCTCCTTTTCTTTTGTTCTTGAGCTTTCCTAAGATGGAAGAACAAGATCCAAGTGTAGGATCTCTCCTTAGGATTAATACCCAAAGCTTTCTCTTAATTAAGATTAATATTATGAGAACTAGTACAATATTAATCTAGTAAAAATTGACCCAAAAATATTATAGTACTCTTAATATTTTCGGTTTATAGAGAGAAGAAGAAGAGATTTAATTTCTCTCTAGAATACTAATTTTGGATGAGTGAATGAATGAATGATAATTTACAACATTTTGTATATTATTAGGTAAAAATTATAGAAAAACCATGATGGGTTTTGTCTTCTCAAAACCGTGTAAGAGGAGGGATTTTGGGGAGCCAATGCATGGAAAAATTGTTCTTCACAATAAAAAATAGGGTTGCATGGCTAGTGACTAGGGTAATCATCATGCCCTCCACTAATTACAATCAACATATAATTAGCTTAAAAACCCTCTAATTTTCGGCCCACTTGATAATATGGATTCCATATTATTTTTGTCAATTGTCAATATGTCACATGTCATATGTGACATAAATTTGTTATGTATTTTTAACATATTAAAAATCAACGTATTAATAAAAATACGTCACATACAAAAATCGACTTAGTAATTTCATAATTACTTGTGCCAAAATATTTTACCATTTATAAATCACAACAGATTGTATTTATAATAATTTATTCAATTTCGATTGTTTCTTTAAACATTAATTTCATCCGAGTAATGATACAATTCAATTACTCAGACCGTATCTCATTTAATCACATTTCAATTTGATACGTAAATCTTACTTCCAAAATTCGTCCGTCAATTTTTAAGTAATTTAATTAACTCTTAACATTATACGATTAATTAAATAATCAATTAAGAGTGTTGCCCTATAGGTATGACCTAGGGGGTCAACTGATCACCACCGTCGCACGACAGTAATGTCAAACTCTAGTCACCAATCATTACCGATATATGTTGACCGGTTTGTGAAGAACAATATTACTTCCCAATTGTATTCTTTATAATGAGATTTAAACATGTGATCATCATGATCAACAGTCGTGATCGCATTATTTTCGGAGGACACATATTCCAACACCTATGTGCTCACTTTAGCTAGTGGTTTAGAGTTGTATTTAAATAAGTGGTATTTTGTACCAACTTTAACTAAGAACATCATCTCCATTTCCGCGTTAGACGCGGAAGGCTTTTGTTTTATGATTAAGGACAAGTGTTGTACTTTTTCTTTTAATGATGTGGTTTATGGCAAGGCCATTTCAATTGGAGCCACTTATGTTTTAAATGATGTTAATGATGTTTATCATGAGGAAACTAAAAAGCTCAAAACGGGTGATCCAAACGAATCCTACCTTTGGCATTGTCGTTTAGGCCACATAAACGAAAGACGCATTAAGAGACTTGCTTCATCAAAAGTGTTCAAACCATTTGGTTTCGAATCTTATGGTACATGCGGGTCTTGCCTTTTAGGCAAGATGACTCGTGCACCTTTTGCGGGAAAAGGGACACGAGCTAGTGAGGTTTTAGCTCTCATACATACAAATGTGTGTGGACCATTAACCATCACCGCTAGAAGAGGTTTTCACTACTTCATTACTTTTACTGATGACTTAAGTAGATATGGGTATGTCTACTTAATGAAGAACAAGAGTGAAGCCTTTGACAAGTTCAAAGAGTTCCAAAATGAAGTAGAGAACCAATTGGATAAAAATATAAAGACCCTACGGTCCGACCGTGGTGGTGAGTATTTAAATATTGAATTTGATTCACACCTAAAAGATTGTGGTATAGTATCACAATGGACTCCTCCTGGCACACCGCAATTAAATGGTGTGGCCAAAAGGAGAAACCGAACTCTTTACTAGATATGGTTCGGTCTATGATCAGTCTAACTGAGCTTCCTAGTTCATTTTGGGGTTTTGCCCTCTTGTCTGCAGTATTTTCAGTAAATCGAAGCCCGACTAAAGCGGCCGATAAGACTCCATATGAGATATGGACAGGGAAAGTCCCTCATTTGTCATTCATGTGTATTTGGGGTTTCGAAGCGTACGTTTAGATCAAGTCTGAAAATAAGCTTGCACCCAGGTCTGACAAATGTCTTTTTTTAGGATATCCAAGGGAAACACGTGGCTATTACTTCTACAATAAACACGAGAACAAAGTGTTTGTGGCTCGTGATGCCGTCTTCTTAGAAAAGGAGTTTATTTCTAGGATACAGAGTGGGAGAAAATTTGAACTTGAAGAAGTTCGAGAGCCACAAACCGAGAATGAGGTAGAGGAGAACGTGGAGGATAGCATTCCCTCTTCCTCTGAAACGGTAATTGTTCCTAGAAAGTCAAGTAGGATTTCTAATCCACCTGATCGCTACCTTGGTAACATCGAAGAGGATGGTGTTTTGTTACTTTTGGAAAGTGATGAACCCACTACCTACAAATCGTCCATGTCTAGTCCTGACTCCTCGCTTTGGCTAGAAGCCATGCGGTCCGAAATGGATTCCATGTACGAGAACCAAGTATGGGACTTGGTGGATTTACCTGAGGGAGTGCGACCCCTTCAGTGTAAATGGATATATAAAATTAAGCTCGGCGTGGATAAACATGTGGATGTTTACAAAGCTAGATTGGTGGCAAAAGGTTTCACCTAAGTTCATGGTTTACACTGTGACGAAACCTTCGCTCCAGTTGCTATGCTTAGGTCCATTATGATAATCTTAGCGGTTGCCGCATTTCATGATTATGAGATTTGGCAAATGGATGTCAAAACCGCCTTCTTAAATGCGATTCTAGAAGAAGAGGTGTACATGATACAACCTGAAGGTTTTGTGGATACATCCAACCCTAAGAAGGTGTGTAAGCTCAAGAAGTCCATTTATGGTCTTAAGCAAGCATCTAGGAGTTGGAATCATCGCTTTGATCATGTTATTAAACAATACGGTTTCACTAGAAGTGTGGAAGAACCGTGTTTATACATGAAGTTTAGTGGGAGTAAGGTTGCATTCCTTGTCCTATATGTGGATGACATATTGCTCATTGGGAATGATGTTCCATCGCTCACTTCCGTTAAGGAGTGGCTAGGGAAACACTTCCAAATGAAGGACTTGGGAGAGGCACAACGAATCTTGGGTATCCGGATCTATAGGGATAGGTCCAAGAGGATACTAGCATTGAGTTAAGAAGCTTATATTGACAAAGTTCTTGACCGGTTCAATATGAAGGACTCCAAGAGAGGATTTCTACCTATGGGCCAAGGGATTACTTTGAGCAAGTCACAGTCTCCCTCCACCCCTAAGGAAATTGAACACATGAAGACCGTCCCTTATGCTTCCGCTGTTGGCTCTCTCATGTATGCTATGATTTGCACTCGTCCCGACGTTGCGTATGCCTTGAGCATGACAAGTCCTTATCAAGCCAAGCCTGGTGAGAGTCACTGGATAGCCGTAAAGAACATCCTTAAGTACTTGAGAAGGACTAAGGATTCATTCTTAGTGTTTGGAGGAGAAACTGAGTTGCGTGTAAGAGGTTACACGGACGCAAGTTTCCAAACCGATCGGGATGACATGAAATCCCAATCCGGCTATGTGTTTATGCTAAATGGAGAAACTGTTTGCTGGAAGAGCATCAAGCAAAGCGTTACCGCGGATTATACAACAGAGGCTGAGTACCTTGCAGCGGCTGAGGCTGCGAAGGAAGTTGTTTGGATTAGGCAATTCATGGAGGGACTAGGAGTAGTCCATTCCGCCAAAGATCCTATCACTCTATATTGTGATAACAGTGGAGCTATCTTTCAAGCCAAAGAGCCGAAGTCTAGTAACAAATCTAGACATATTGAAAGGAAATACCATGTATTTAGAGATTATGTGGAAAGGAAGGAAATTGACATTTGTAAGGTTGGGACAGATGATAATATTGCTGATCCTTTAACCAAGCCTTTATCAAAGGCTAAGCATGATGGCCATGTCGTCGCTATGGGATTGAGACGAGTACCAGATTTTCTTTAGATTATGGATATGTAATAATTGGATAGTGTATCTCTTATTATATATATGATAATCACATTCATTGTTTTCGCATTCATTCTTTTATGAATCTTTTATTTAGTGTGACTAAATTTAAAATACCTTGTTTATCTGAATAAGTTGTGGAGACAATGTTGAACACTATTCAAGTGAATAAGATGAACATTGTATTCTGTCCCTAGTCACTTAATGAGGTGACGTCTCGGAGTGACTAGATTGTAAGTCGATTGATGGTTGTTCAACACCATAAGGTCATATGTGATGACTGGTCGATTACATAGGCAAAATGTGTGACACTTTGCCGGACGGTGACAATTTAGAGAGTCCCTAAGTTCTATTATTGACGCCTGGTCGTGGCGGGGATCTCTAAGATGTTCTAATGAGTCGATTCTTTTGACTGGAGACTATTATCTGAGCAAGTGCAGTTTCCGAGTGACTTTGGTTTTTGTCCTAGGTCGTGCCGTGAAAGGAGGCCAAAAGGGCATTTACTAGGTCATGGTGTGCTGTATTGTGCAATAGGATAGATAGGGCATACAGGAATTGTCCACCCACGTTGGGTAACTCTATCTCAAGGCCACTCGAGGAGTTAATGACTACAAATGCGTGGCCACGCTCGGAAGTAATCTGTGAGAGATTATTCCGGTCAGGTAGTCACACTCCCGATCGAGAAAACCACTCGCGATATGTTCGTGTGCAAGTGGGACCTGAAAGACACCTTGCATTGAGTGGGAGATTAAAACGGACAAGAGAATTGGTAGCGCACACCTTGTGTCGGACAAGTGGGAGATTGTTGGAGTTAGTGTCCTCCACAATAGTGCGTTTACATAATAAATCTCATTAATGGAATATCATCAGATATTTAATTATTTGATCCTCGTCAGTTGATTAACGTAAATCGATAACGGTTGGCTGACTAGAGTTTGATGTTATTGTCGTGAGACGGCGGTGATCAACTGACCCATTTCGGTCACACCTATAGGAACGAACCCCAATAGACAACTAATTAATTGTATGAGATACAATTTATTTAGTCCCTTGATTTGTAGACTAAAAGGTTAGTCAATTATTTTAAGAGAGAATTCGAGTTGCGAACTCGAGGAACGGCAATTATTATTTAATTATGTGATAATTGAATAATAAATTTTGGGAGACGGGTTTTAGTTAATTAATTGTTAATTTACTAAAATTGTACTAATTGAATAATGTGATTAATATTAGTACGTAAATAATATGTGTAGCAGTATACATATATTTACGGAGTGATTTGGACGAATTAATTATGGAAGTATTTAAACATGAAACGATGTTTAAAATAAAATTACACATATTTGTGCGACAAATATAAGAACCAATATGGACCCGTAAATGGGCAAGTGGACCGTGTAAAATAGAGTAGTGGATGATTAGGAACATAATCATTTCACCTTACTTTATATACTACCATAAGTTATCTTATAAAAGATTTTGCATGTGATGTAAGATTAAAAATATAAGAAAAATTTAACACTCCACCTCACACACACTCCACCCGGTTTTCCCCGCCTTTATAGACCAAATTGTTGTTCATTTTTCATGATTCACATATACACTTTGCATGTGACTTCTTTATTTGGTCTTCCTCTCTCTAAAATAATATACATCTTTACTAAGATTGTTAGTATACAAATTAATAATTACTAAGAGAGTTAGTAATATTAAAATATTATCAATGGTATAATTTTAACAAGTTTCTAGTTAAATACTTGTTAGTATTGTTGGGTTAAGTTCTTGGGTGCACCTTAAAGGAGATCTTCTCTTTGAAGATTTGTAAGGAGGATCATCCATTTGTTATAAACTCAAGAACAAACTAGTAAGGTGAACTAGTTTGTGCCCATTTTACCATAAAATCAATGTAAGGAAATTGTTTTTCCTTAAACTTTCATTTTTTTTGCTTTTATATTTGCATGCATGTTACATAGATCACCTAAATGATAAATTATGAGATAATTTAATTTTGATTAGAGAGTCTAATATGGATCTATGATCTTTCACTACCGCCCTTAAAATGAACCTCGTCCTCGAAGTTTACTCACACTCATAAACATCATCATCCAACTGTCAACACTTTCGAAGTATTCTCCCATTCCTAACATCGCACCACTACAAGCACGGCTACCACCTTTAATAATATCAAACATAACACAAATCCATCCTTTATTCTACACCAAAGCTCAAACTCCCAATTATACCGCAACATGTACAACCATCAAGCACTCTTTGTCGCATCCTACTCCTCTTAAGATAAAAGTTACATCCTCATAACTTACTAATACTAGATCCTTTGCTATACTTCCCAAAATCCTCATCACCACCGCATGTCAACAATAACCGATTATAACCTCAACACCTACAACCATTCCTATATCCACGTCTCTCTTCCTCTAACAGTCCCCATTCCTTAATTCATTCTGCACCCCATCTAATCTATACCATAAAATCCTCAACGAAATCACCACACCAACTCTTCAACATTACCGCAAAAGGACATACTCCTCTATACATGCGCTTATCTCCATAATCATAATTCACGATCCACAATTGTTACACACACTCTCACTATATCCTCAAGCTCTCCCTTTTATTACCACACTCATCCACAACTTAACACGATACTAATTTCTAACACCCTATATCACTGTCCCACTAAAAGATTATGAACCACCTGCAGCTTCCAGATCAGTACAATACATGTTCCATAATTCATTTGCTATTATGGTCGAGTCCGCTTTGAGCTTAGATTTCGGTTACTTGTCGTTAGAAGCACCTAGACCAAAAGAATATTTATAACTTCACAAACAACTCTACTACTAGTAAAGAGGCAAGTAAAGGTCGGATCCCAAGGGGCGGGTATTGATGTAGGATTTTCGATTGCAAGTAGTGGTGTCTAGGGGTGTCACAATTTGGGTTGAGATGAGAAGATCACTAAACTAAATAACAATTAAAGTAAACAAGCAAGATGACTAAAATGAGATGTAAACAAATGATTAAAAGCACTAAGGTATCATGGGTTCATAGGGGATTCATGGGAATTGATCATATAAACATATTCTCAAATTATAAGCAAACAATTATTTTTGTGATAGGATCGAGTTGGTTTATATCTTACAATCCTAAGAAGGTTTGGGTCCCAGAGCCTAATTGATTAGATTGTACAACACCTACAAGTCGACTTAACCCTCCCTACTGAACTATATGCATGGTCTAATGAGACTCGAGTTGGTTTATGTCTTACAAGTCTCATTGAAAAGGTAAGTGATGGGTAAAAAATGCAAGGATTCATAGGCTCGCATTTCATCAAACATAACATGTGCATAAGTTGAGATCCCAATAATCAAGCAAATAAATTATGAAAACATATTAAATTAAGCATGAATCATCCCCCATGTTGGTTTCCCGTAATTACCATTAACCCTAGTTAAGGAAACTACTCACTCATTATCAAGTTTAACATGTTAAGAAGGTTGTCAATCATATTAACAAAGCAAAACATGATGAATAAATGAAGATGATTAACAATAATTAAAAAGGGATTAAGAGAATTAGACCTAATGATGATTCCAAAATAATAATGCAAAGAATAATAGAAGTACTTGATGATTGATGGAAGGTTGTCAATCTCCCAATAAACCCAAATAATCTTCAATTACCCAAAATAAAAGATGAACAATAGAGAAATTAAGGAAATGAGATTTGTATTAATATTTGATTAGAAGTTGATTACAAGATTAAAGAGAGATTAGAATAATATAAACTACACTAAAGATTGATAAGAAGAACATGATAATCTAATTAGACTAATTGGGTATTTATAGTGGGGATTAGGTGCACAAATTAGGGTTACTAAGCGCTTAAATGACGATTAAGTCCTTGAGGAATCGCTCCTCGCAAGAAAAGATGCGGGTCTCCTTTTAGCTAGTCTTCCAAAAATATGCGCTTCTCAAATGAAGAAAGAAGATGACGTGTCCCTCTGGAGTACAATCTGAGCGTCCAAGGGTCGGGACGAGCGGATTGGGGAGCTTTTGGACGGGCGACCTAGTGTTAAGGACGAGCGTCCTGGGGAGCTACTGGACGGGCGTCCCGATGGTTGAGACGCTCGGATCTTGGATCAGCTTCCTTTTCTTCTTTTCTTCTTCCAACAATCCTCCGGGATTTTGTCGAGGATGCAAGGATCTTCTTAATCATTGCCCATCTACTACAATATGTACAAAGGCCTTCTAGTCTTGTCTTCTCTATGATGCTTGGTCATTAGATTCGATCAATTTAGCTCTATTTTGCCATGAAAATGCAAGGTTTGCACTCCTCTCCTACCAAGGAAACAAAACCTCAAAGAATATGCAAAACAAAGGACTAAAGATAGTAAATGACCCAAATATGCACTTGAAAAGCATAGGAACGAGGCTAATTCGGGGACTAAATATGCTCAAATATTGATCACATCAAATACCCCAAACCGAACCTTTGCTCGTCCCGAGTAAAGAGGTGACAAAACTAGGACCCTAATTCAAACTAACCTACTAATATAGCCGATGTGAGACAATTAGCGGGTCTCACTCCGCCCCTTCAACTCACAACAAGACAACCATGAGATAGGATGCCTTCTTGCAAGGCAAGATGGGTCTTGCCAAAATGGCGACACATCCAATCATTAAAGCACACAAAAACAAGTAATGGATGCATCTACAAAAAGAATAGCCACTTTCCTCATCTAAGTGGCGGAAATTATCTAAAGGGGAAGCAATTCAAGGGTACACACTCCTTCATAGATATGGTTTCTTCAAACTACTAAGCCTAGAAGGATACCAATAAATCACCTCCAAGTTGTGTCAAGCTAGGGTACCTTTGTCCTGAATCGTTAAATGCTTTTGTCAAGAATAGACTCCCTATGGTGTTAGAAACACTGAAGGATCGCGGAATTCCCCTTATTGCCTAGACAAGAAGAAGGATCGTCCCCTCTCTACCATGCACAAAAATGAATACGATGGATAAAGGGATCAATAGTAATTGAGTTTCATTTGGGAGTTTGCTTTTGTTGTTGTTTTTCCCCCCAATTTCTTGTGGCATATAACATTTGAGAACACTTTCTTTTTGCCATTTCTTTTGATGTTTGGCTTTTTAATAATTGACAACTTTTCAACTTTTACATTTTCTTTTGAACATTTTCAAAGTCACCTCAATTAGTAACGAGGGTGCCTTATATTTGAAGCATTAGGAGTCTATTTTTGCTCCTCTTTTCTTTTGATGCATTTTGCAAACTTTTTGGCTTTTCATTTCATTTCTTGAACTCAAATTTGAACAATTTTTGTGCCCATTCCCTTTGATGACAAAATGTATGGTAGAACATGGATGAATGATGGTTGCATGGTTTCAAGGGTCACCTTGGAATAAACGGTAGCCAAGGAGTTATCACACCACAAGGTACTCGTGACTAGACCTTAATCCATGGGTCAAAGGATACTAGCATGACACATCCTAGGTTGTTTTACAAGTATTCTAACAAGTAAAGTCTTAAGAAGAAAAAGCATCTACTAGGGCCTATATACACTTGTCAAGCTTCCCAAATAGACGGTTTGGCAAAATTTTTCCTAAATGCAAACTACATGCCATGATGCAACTAATATATATACATCCTAATGCATATGCTTCTACCAACTAATATGCCAAATAATCTAAATGCAATCCTAAATTCACATTGTTTATACTGCATCAATCAAAATAAAGCCACATAGTCATTGACATAAACAGGAAAAAGAAGATTGGAAAGATCATACCATGCGGTCTTCAATATCCTCATGTCTCGGATGTGGCGTAGTCAATCAATGTGAACAAGGATGAACAAACACAATATATACAAAACAATATATACAAATCTATACTACAAAGGAAATGAACTTGTTTTTGGATTTTCAATTTTTCAATTTTTTTGGATTTTTCGAAATTTTTGATTTTTTGGATTTTGAATAAAAGTCAAGTTAGAATTTCCCATCCCCACACTAGTATGGGCATTGAACTCAATGGCCAATACGATAGGAAATTATGCAATGAATATGCCTGACTTCTAAACTAAATGCAAACTATACTAAGCTACACTACATGATGCATGTGTTTTTGTTATGGCGGAAAGCATAATTTAGATTAGCTCCCAATGCATATGCATGGACTTCCCCAAACCAAAATAGACATTATTTCTAATGTCATGAATTTCGGGGGAGTTTATGCACATGGAATGCAATGCATGAAACTAAAGATTGTCATTTTTGATTTTACAAGTTGGGAATAAAGATAAAGATCACCTTAATGAATTTAGTCCTCCAATGTTGCTAGGACTCCACAAAATAAATGACCAAGTAAAATAAAAATAAGAGAACTAGACAAACCATAAGGGAGGTGTAAGAATGTATGAGCCTCCAAAGTTTGCTAATCCTCACCCATTGTATCACCATCATCATCATCATCTCTTGAGGCATAATCAACCTCCATAGACGTGGAATCATGTCTACTCTCACTTTCACTTGCTTGTTCTTCCTCACTTTCCTCTTCCTCTTCTTGAACTTCTTCTTCTTGAACCTCTTCTTCTTGAACCTCTTCTTGGTCACCACCCTCTTCAACAACCATCTCCACTCAACCCGGTCTACCACCACTAGGAATGCTAGGAAAGAATACTTCCCTATCCGCCCAACTAGGCAAAGGACAAGACAGATCAAGAAGTCCTTGCCTAGCGAGATGTGGGAGGGGCGGATATTGGGCCTTGTAAGCATCCACTATATCATTGCAAGCTTGCTTGTGCATTTCCCTCATGAGTAGTGTCAAGTAATCATTTCCCACTTTGACATCCTTGGGTTTGAACTCTTGGTATTCAAATGGGTAAGGTGGGGTGATAATGGAGGAGGAGGGCTCGGCAATTTCGCCCCTTTGTTGTTGAATGATATACTCGTCGGAGAGTGGGAGAAGGTAGTTCGGTCGGTGAACATTCAATCGGCAAATTTTGAAAGGCAAGGTGAAGGATATAGCTTCATTTGTTAACCACCCATATTTGTCGTCAAGAGTGTCGTGCTTTACCCACTTGAACTTGTGAATCATGGTGTCCATATCAACAAGATGGCCTCCTTTAACCGGCACATAGGTGTTGTTTTTGTTGAAATCTCGGTTAAAATGCTTAGCCAAATGGGTAACTAGTCCTCCATTGACAATAAATGCGGTGCCTTCTTTGCCACAATCGACATTAAGCCATCGTACAACTAAAAGTCTTAGAGCATTGTATGGTTTGGTAAATTCCCTCCCAATGTTCAAGGCCGATTGAAGAAGAATACAATCGAGCTTGGTAAGATGATTTGTGCCATTTCTAGCTATCAAAGTATTCCCAATGACCTTATGCCATACTCTAATGCCCGAATGGTGGACTAAGAGAGCACGACAATCATGAAAGCGTATGAATTTCTTTCCGGAAATTGCCATCCAAAGAGGAGCGGGGTCATACTTGATAGGAGTCTTTGTATATTTCGGGTTATCACTAAGGCCTAATATCTTACCCAATTCGCCATAAGTTATGCGTCTATCAACATTTTCAAGACGAAACTCGATGTTGGTTCGAGTCTCCACCCTTGTGACTTTCAAAGAACTTAAAAATTCCGAGGTGAGGGAGGGGTATGTCAATTCTTTCATTGTAAACAATTTACCCAGTCCCATAGACTCAAAGAAGGTTTTGGTTTGTTCAAGAACACCCAATTTTGACAGTGCATCTTCACAAATAAACTTAGTAGGCATGATGGTTTTCTTAGCAAAGAGAATGAATTTCTCCCTATGAGAGTCGGAAGTGAAAGTTACCTTCGGATAATTGGATAATGGTTCAATGACCGGAGTTGTTGATGTTGTAGGTTCCATAGGGGGATCTTGTTGTTGAACCTCCAACCTTGCCTCATGGACTACCAATGCCTTTGACAATTGTTTTGCTTGAAGAGCTAGTTGCCTTTTGGAAAGTGTCTTCTTTGGGGGTGCCTTGTTACCTCCTTTAGTTCTTGCCATTCTCCTTTGCTTGATTACACCAATGAAAGATTGAAATCTTCAATTTTTAGTTGTACCCAAATCGATTTAGGATGAATGAATGTTGCTTTGTATCCTAAAAATCGACTCAAAGGTTGAAGATTTTGGTGTTTGAATCACTTGTTGTTGCAAAAGGAGTGATTAATTTTTGTTGTGAGGAAGTTTGGATTTGATTTGGTTGAATTTGGTTGAGGAAATTTGATTTTATTGATGGAGAGGATGAGGGTTTTTGGGTTTTGGGTAGTGTTTGTATGTTGAAGAAATGAGAATGAATGACAGAAAAAGGGCTTAAATCAACTGTTATATTTGAAAGTGCAGCGGAGGACGAGCGGACCAGGAATCGGGACTGGCAGATTCTTCAATGTTTGGCTCAGGAAAAGACGCCACAAAACGAGCGTCTTGCTTCTAAGACGAGCAGATTCTCCGTGGAGGGACGAGCGTCTTTCTGGGTGGACGTTCGGATTCTCTTACAGAGAAAATCCCTGATTTTTGCTATTGAAAAGACGAGCGTCTTTTGTGAAGGACGGTCGTCCAGACTGAGACGAGCGGATTCTCAGCTGAGAAGCTCGGATTCTTTTACAGACCAGTTTTTTAATTTTTGCAGCTCTACCAGACGAGCGTCTGGTGACTTTGGATGCTCGGGTTCTTCAGGACGAGCAGATTCTCCGTTTGGACGCTCGGATTCCTCCTTGACCACATGGATTCAGGTCCATCCGTGGGTACTTCGTAACCCGTGTCATTTTCATTATTCAATTCTCGTGTTCTTCCTTGTAGGGGCACTACAAAGGCATGAATAGCCTAGGCAATTGCTATTCCCACACTAAGGTAAAGCACTAAACATCAATAAAATCGTAAGTCTCTCCCTCACTTCTCTCAAAATGATGAATATCTTGATCAAGGCACAAAAATATAAATCCAAAAATGACAAAAATGCAATGTAATAATTGAAATACAAGTTAGGGAGTTAGAATATTTACAAATGGTGGTTTAGGGAGGACTCCACCAAACTCTCATCCAATGTGAGATGTCAAGGGGGCATGTTCGAGGTGTTGTTGATGTTACTCAACACCTTGAAGAAGTAGTCGAAAGCTTGCTCATTATCATGATAAAGGTCCTCAATAGATTTTTGCACTTGTTGTTCTTCATGATGGTCTTGGTTCATAGCATTACCAATATAGGGTTTGAATATCCCTTCAAACTCATCATCCCAAAGACCGCATACTTCGTCTACTTGATCATTAAAAGTTTCTTGAGTTGATAGAGACAACTCTCCTTCTTTCTTGTATTGGCCAATGAGGCCATCTTCTTCACTTGTCATGGGTGAGCTTTTCAAGCTCTCATTGTTTCTATTTCCTTTCTCTTTTGATGGAGCATCATCCACTTTCTTTTTCCATTGAAATTCCAACTTCTTCCTATCATCCTTCCGGCTATAGTGATCAACCATAAAACATGGCTCATACAATAGGGGAGCTCTCATGGTCTTGTCAAGATTGAAAGTGATGGTTTAATCTCCTACTTCAAGGGTGAGTTCTCCATGCTTCACATCGATCACCGCTCCCGCGGTGTGCAAGAAAGGTCTTCCTAAGATAATAGGAATGCTGGACTCTTCTTCCATGTCAACAATAACGAAATCCACCGGGATGAAGAATTTTCCAATTCTCACGGGAACATCTTCCCATACCCCTAAAGGTGTCTTTGTTGATCTATCCGCCATTTGAAGCGTGATGTTGGTACATTTGAGTTCTCCCATTCCTAGCCTCTTGCTAACCGAATATGGCATGACACTAACACTTGCCCCAAGTTCACATAAAGCTTTGTTGATTGTAGTGTCACCAATAGTGCATGGAATGGAGAAACTTCCCGGATCCTTAAGTTTTGGAGGTGAACTCCCTTGAAGGATGGCACTACTCACCTTAGTGAAGGCAATAGTCTCAAGCTTCCGGATTGATTTATTCTTCGTAAGGATGTCCTTCATGTACTTTGCATAGGCCGGAACGTGATTGATCAATTCCGTGAAAGGAATCGAGACTTCTAAATTCTTCACAATTTCTATGAATTTTCTAAGTTGGTCATCAAACTTAGGCTTAGCTTGACGACTCGGGAATGGAAGTCTAATCACAATGGGCTCCTTCTCTTTGGCCTTTTCTTCACTTTTCTTTGAAACTTCTTGATTGGTGGGTTCTCCTTCCCTAGACTTTTGCACAACTCTTTCCTTGTCATTAGCTTCCACAACTTCATCCTCAACTTTCTTCTTTGGTCCTTCATATCTCGTACCAGTCCTCAAGTGAATGGCACTAACCGTTTCATGTCTTGGGGGATTACTTTGAGGTGGTAATTGCCTCTTTTGTCTTTGAGAGTTTGAAGATGCTAGTTGGGTCATTTGAGTTTCCAACATTTTTGTGCGGGCTAGGATGTTGTTGATGGTGATGTCTTTTGCTTGGCTATCTTTTTGAATATGAGTGAAAAATTCTTGTTGATTCTTTTGCATTTGGAGGACCGCTTTTTGAACATCAAAACCTTGGTCATTTTGTTCATTGTATGGAGTTTGATTTTGATAACCTTGGTTTTGGTTGAAAAAGGGTCTTTGATTTTGGTTTCTCATGGGAGGTGGGGTGTATGTTGGTTGAGGGTTTTGAACATTTTGGCTTTTGTATGAGAGATTTGGGTGGAATTTGGTGTTCTCATTGTAATAGTTGGAATAAGGGGTACCACTTTTGTATGCTTGAAAAGCATTCACTTGCTCATTCGTTCCCCTACATTCACTTTGGTCATGTCCCAAAGTTCCACAATTCTCACATATCCCACATGGGATTGATGAAGATGCCACCATGGCATTAACATGATGCTTTGGTGATTTTGAGGCTTCTTCAAGCTTAGCCATTGCCTTCTCAAACTTCAAGTTGATAGTATCAATATGAGCACTAAGTTGAGCACCCAATTGAGTAATAGAGCCCACTTCATGCTTTCCTCCTCTAGTAGCCTTGCGAGGTCTACTATATTCTGAATTATGGACCGCCATTTCCTCAATCTTGTTCCAAGTTTGATTATCGTCAACTTTAGTGAACATACCATTTGATCCCATGTTGAGAATGTTTCTTGAGTCTTCATAAAGACCATTCCAAAATTTTTGTACCAAGAACCACTCGCTATGTCCATGATGAGGACATGAGCGACAAATTCCTTTAAATCGCTCCCAAGCTTCATACAAATATTCTTCGTCCCTTTGCTTAAAACCCGTAATTTGAGCTCTTAGCATGTTAGTCTTTTTCGAAGGGTGGAATTTTTTGTAGAAAGCTATAGCCAACTTCTTCCAAGAGTCAATTCCAAGAGTAGGCTTATCAAGGCTTTTCAACCATTGTTTCGCGGTGCCAATTAGAGAAAAAGGAAATAAGACCCATCGAATTTGGTCTTGAGTCACTACGGTTTGTGAAATCGCATCACAATAGTCACAAAAAGTTTCCATGTGGGAATGAGGGTCTTCACTAGGAATCCCCCCAAATTGGCTTCTTTCGACTAATTGGATAAATGCGGATTTTGCAATGAAATTTCCGGTTAAGTGTTGTGGTGTGGGAGTTCCATTGGGTAGGTTCTCCTCGGTTAGTACGGAATGTGATGAAAACTTAGGCATTGTGGGTTGATTGTGTGATTGATTTTGTGTTGGGTTCTCCTCACCTTCTCTAGCAAAAGGGTTGATGAACTCAATAGTGTTTGGTTGAATATCTGCAACCTCACCAATACCTCTCAAAGTATTTCTAGCAAGTCTTCTATTTGTTGTAAAAGTCCTTTCAATTTCGTGATCAATGGGTAACAAGTTACCATGTGATCTTCTAGACATGCAAAATATCAAACAACTCGAAAACAATTAGAACAAACCTTGAGGAGTTTTACATCCCAAGGCAAAGAAAGACACAACAAATAACAATCAAAGAAAATCAAATCAAGTAAACACCGTCCCCGGCAACGGCGCCATTTTTGGTCGAGTCCGCTTTGAGCTTAGATTTCGGTTACTTGTCATTAGGAGCACCTAGAACAAAACAATATTTATAACTTCACAAACAACTCTACTACTAGTAAAGAGGCAAGTAAAGGTCGGATCCCAAGGGACGGGTATTGATGTAGGATTTTCGATTGCAAGTAGTGGTGTTTAGGGGTGTCACAATTTTGGTTGAGATGAGAAGATTACTAAACTAAATAACAATTAAAGTAAACAAGCAAGATGACTAAAATGAGATGTAAACAATTGATTAAAAGCACTAGGGTGTCATGGGTTCATAGGGGATTCATGGGAATTGATCATACAAACATATTCTCAAATTATAAGCAAGCAATTATTGTTGTGATAAGATCGAGTTGGTTTATATCTTACAATCCTAGGAAGGTTTGGGTCCCGGAACCGAATCGATTAGATTGTACAACACCTACAAGTCGACTTAATCCTCCCTACTCAACTATATGCAAGGTCTAATGAGACTCGAGTTGGTTTATGTCTTACAAGTCTCATTGAAAAGGTAAGTGATGGATAAAAAATGCAAGGATTCATAGGCTCGCATTTCATCAAACATAACATGTGCATAAGTTGAGATCACAACAAGCAAGCAAATAAATTATGAAAAGATATTAAATTAAGCATGAATCATCCCCAATGTTTGTTTCCCCTAATTACCCATTAACTCTAGTTAAGGAAACTACTCACTCATTATCAAGTTTAACATGTTAACAAGGTTGTCAATCATATTAACAAAGCAAAACATGATGAATAAATGAAGATTATTAATAATAATTAAAAAGGGATTAAGAGAATTATACCTAATGATGATTCCAAAATAATAATGCAAAGAATAATAGAAGTACTTGATGATTGATGGAAAGTTTTCAATCTCCCAATAAACCCAAATAATCTTCAATTACCCAAAATAAAAGATGAAAAATAGAGAAATTAAGGAAATGAGATTTGTATTAATACTTGATTAGAAGTTGATTACAAGATTAAAGAGAGATTAGAATAATATAAACTACACTAAAGATTGATAAGAAGAACATGATAATCTAATTAGACTAATGGGGTATTTATAGTGGGGATTAGGTGCACAAATTAGGGTTACTAAGGGCTTAAATGACGATTAAGTCCTTGAGGAATCGCTCCTCTCAAGAAAAGATGCGGGTCTTCTTTTAGCTAGTCTTCCAAAAATATGCGCATCTCAAATGAAGAAAGAAGAGGACGTGTCCCTCTGGAGTACAATCCGAGCGTCCAAGGGTCGGGACGGGCGGATTGGGGAGCTTTAGGATGGGCGGTCTGGTGGTAAGGACGAGCGTCCTGGGGAGCTGCTGGACGGGCGTCCCGATGGTTGAGACGCTCGGATCTTGGCTCAGCTTCCTTTTCTTCTTTTCTTCTTCCAATAATCCTCCGGGATTTTGTCGGGGATGCAAGAATCTTCTTCATCATTGCCCATCTACTATATTATGTACAAAAGCCTTCTAGTCTTGTCTTCTCTTTGATGCTTGGTCATTAGATTCGATCAATTTAGCTCTATTTTGCCATGAAAATGCAAGGTTTGCACTCCTCTCCTACCAAGGAAACAAAACCTCAAAGAATATGCAAAACAAAGGACTAAAGATAGTAAATGACCTAAATATGCACTTGAAAAGCATAGGAACGAGGCTAATTCAGGGACTAAATATGCTCAAATATTGATCACATCACATTACTATGTCAACCAAAGCCTCCTCTAAAAGAAGATCACAAGTACTCTAACAACCTCTCGCAACTGTGTCCCATCAATAGGATATCACTATACCATGACAACAACGGAAACATACACAACTCTCTTCCATATCACACTCTACCCTCACTCACAAGCTGAAACTGGTAAGACACATCAAAAAAACAAAACAACCGTCTATCTTTCCGAACCGAAACTCGCAGGAAACAACAGTACACAAAACAACAATCTATGTATAACCGGTATGTACTTTCGAAAACTCGTATCGTAATCATCCCTCCTACTCCACCACAACCGATGATGGCATCGCAACACCGCCACCAACAGCCGCACCGCAGCGCGAAAATACCCGCATCACAACACGAAGTACCGTGCCCGGATCACCACCCGAGGCACAATAGCCACATCGATAGTCATCGCAACTTACACAATTCCCATAAACACTGACTCAGTATAACTTTCCGGACAAGAAAACTACTCAAAACCGCTTTACTAGATCACAACGCAACATATTACATGGAATAAACAGATAACAACCCCATGAATATCATCCATACCTTTTCACGGAATAAACATATATCATGAATACACATACAAGTATAACTAGCCATGCCAGATTACTCAAATTATTACTTTTTGAATATCATTCCATTAGGTTACCGTACCCAACATGTATTACAGAACATTCAGATAACAACTTTATAACTATCACACCATACCACTCCTCGTGAGGTCAGAACCTCACACAAACATTTATACACATCATAGACCCGTAATCATATCCAACTAGTCAATCCTGGTTACGTAAGTTACCACTAGATAAAGGTTATCTCTCACCTGAGCTTAACTCGCATGCCCTTCATAACACATTCTCCCATTCGCACAACTAGTACCTCCTGCCAAATGTAACCATATCATTAATACCCAAGTACTAGCAACTGCCTCCTATAATCACATCGTATACCCCATCATAACCATACTTACCAATCCGGCCTCTACAAAATCAACCTCTTTAAAATGGCTACCTTTCCTATTAATCATCACCCTTAACCACTAGTGACAACACCACAACACCACCACTGTTCGTATAACAATCTCTTTCACTCACCTCAAAATACCACGGTTTCTTTCCCATCTTCGGTTAGCACCCTAAATGACGAACATCAAACCCATCAACAAAATTTACCTGAACATTCATCCCAATTCTGTCTTTAATTGTATCGCCACCTAACTCACCACCAAAATCTCATATTGTGCAAATACTCTACCAACTTTTACTCCTCTTAATTCCTTGAAGCTCATGGCTAACATGTTGTCCTGAAAGTCCTATATAACCATTAACTCACGCCCTCTCATGATACTATCACACATCTCCATGATTCCTTACTTTCATGTTCCTTAACTCTGGTCGACGTTTTCTCAGCTTACTTTCATCCTTCTCTTCCCTTTACACTCAACAATACAAATTTTTAGTTCATCTCCTTACTCCTTGTACCTAACTCTCTGGTAATACGGTTACTTTTTCGTTGGTCCAAAACTCAAATTCCATTACTTCATATCGGTACCTTTTGTTCGGAAATGTGTCCTCAACAATAGTGCGATCATATGATTTAAATATCATTATTAAATCTCATTTTAAAGAATACAATTGGGAAGTATTTTTTTATCACAATCGGTCAACATATATCGGTAATGATTGGCCGACTAGAGTTTGACATTATTCTTGTCGTGTGACGGTGGTGATCGTTGACCCCCTAGGTCATACCTATAGGGCAACACTCTTAATTGATCATTTAATTAATCGTATAATGTTACGAGTTAATTAAATTACTTGAAAAATTGACGGACGATTTTGGAAGTAAAATTTACGTATCAAATTGAAATGTAATTAAATGAGATACGGTCTGAGTAATCGAATTGTATCATTACTCGGATGAAATTATTGTTTAAAGAAACAATTGGAATTGAATGAATTATTATAAATATGATTTATAAATTGGTAAAATATTTTGGCACAAGTAATTATGAATTACTAAATCAATTTTGTATATGACGTATTTTTATTAATACGTTGATTTTTAATATGTTAAAAATACATAACAAATTTATGTTACATATGACATGTGACATATTTACATTTGACAAAAATAAAATGGATTCCATTTTATCTTCAAATGGACCGAAATATGGGTGTGAGTAACAAATTGTATTGTGTTAATTAAGATTAGTGGAATTCATTATTATTACTCTAATTTTAGGCATGCATACCTAGTGTCTTTTGTGTAAGAGCACAAAGACCATGCATTGGCCATTCCCCTCCACCCTACCCGGTTTTCCCTTGGTAAGAACAAGGGTTCTTTGTCTTATTTTATTTTATCATTCACCATATGAATGGGTGTAAGATGATTATTATTCATTCACTTCATATAATTATTTTTAGAGAGACAAAATAATTCTCCTTCCTCTCCTCTTCTCCTACCCGGTTTTAGGAGCCAAAAACCAAACATTTTTTGGTTCAATTTTTCTTCAAAATTAATATTGTACTAGTTCATATAATATTAATTTTATTAAGAGTTAGCTTTGGGTATTATTCCTAAGGAGAGATCCTATACTTGGATCTTGTTTCTTCCATTAAAGGAAAGCTCAAGAACAAAAGAAAAGGAGATTTCTTTTGTGCCCATAAAACCGAAATACCCATTGTAAGAATAATGTTTCTTTCTCATTTCTTTTATTAGTTTGCATGCATAAGTTCCACCTTTAATTTTATGACAAATTAATTTAACATATATGAGTATGTTAGTATGTATAAAGATCTACATTTCCTTCAATCGGTATCAAGAGCCAAGGTTGTTTGCATGCAAATCGGTTAAAAGTTTTTCCGAGTTATAAGAATAACATATAAAACTTGTAAAATTTGTGTTATTATGATATATCACGAAATTAAATCATGCATGTTAATATTTCTGGTCCTAAAATGTTTTAGGATATTTTGGTTAATTTTACGGATTTTTTTTGTTCATAATTTACAATAATGGCATTTAAATATGATTTTATGAGTAAAAATATCATTTTTGGTCTAAAATTAGCTATACTTCGAATTTTCCATTGATTTTTGGATATGTTGTCATATATATTATTTTGAGATAACCTGTAAATTTTCATAATTTTTGGACTTGTTATGCTCGAAAAATGGATTTTTTCATTATTAAATTCGGATTTAGGTGAAAAATAGGTTAATATGAGTTAAATTTCGAATCTGGTCATAGAAAATTAATATGTTGTCACATGCAATTTTACAAGATGTGTGTAAAATAATTGGCTATAAAGAAGTCTTTTTGCATGATTTATGGATTTTTGAAGAAAAATAGCATAAATAGTGACATTATTAGTGAAAAATTAATAAAACATAATCTATGACTTAGGAAAAACGTCTAATGTTGCATTTTATTATCTTTTTCAGATCTAAAATTGAAAAGTTAGTGAATATAATTTTTTCCATGTTTTTTATGATTATTTTATTAAAAATCGATAAACCGCAACATTGTTTTTCCGGAAATATTTCGAAATTTTTAACCTAAGATTTTGACCATTATGAGTGTCATGGTATTTTTCCAGAATGTTCATGAATTTAAATTTCAAATTTCAAATTTATTTGAAATTTTGTGATTTATTTGAAGTTTATAGCTTATTTTTGTAATTTTTGGTCCATTTATGAACAATTTTATAAATATGGGTTAATTATGGTCAAATTATTAGTGAAGACTAAATTTTGAGTCCTAAGAGGTTAGGGTAATTAACTTATGCATAAATATGAGTTTATGTATTTTTGTGATTATAAAAATGTTGAAATCACGCAAATCCGTAAAAACCGAGTAATCTATGATATTGGCTAATTAAAGGCGATTTAGCATAAAATTGAGCATGTTCATACATATTATAATGCTGCATTTTTCTTTATGATTGTCATAATTTTAATTTATGTAATTTTGAATTATGTAATTTTACTTAGTATGGCCTTAGATTTTAATTGGTATTTCCCGAAATGTATGGGAATATCGATTCGGTTGTAATTTTTATTGTGATTTCGTATCACCGTTTTGTAATTTAATAGATTAATTTTTATTTTAGTTACAAATGTATAATAGGAAATTATGTAATTTATTATGTAATTTTATTCATTCCGGAGTTCCCAAAGACGGATTTCTTCAAGAATGGCGTTACATAAAGACGGTGTTACCTCGAGATGCGTGCCACAACCGAAGTTCAAGGGACCAATGGAGTTGGTTTCCGAATATGTAATAGTTAAATTGTTTTTCTATCTTAGGAAAGGCCATACTAGGATTTATTTATTTTTATGCTTGCATTTTATTTTATGTCACATGCATCGCTAAATCGCCATAACTAAAACATGCATCCTTATTTTATCGGGTTTATCGACCGTGTCAATTAGAATTATCGTAGTTCACCGCTTTAGTTCACTTAAAACGTGATAGATAATAAATTGACATGACCTCTCGCTAAAACAAACAATTGAGACATAGCCTTACCAAATAGTAGAAACCATGAAAACCTATTTCGCGAGGGAGTGCACTCGGCCCTACCGGGGTACAAACCTTGTTACGTAGGGGAAGTGGGTGATGAGTGTTAATCCACCGAGTTCATGTTAATGAGGGTTTCATCGGCCATACCGTGCCCAAGTTGATGTGGACTTGGATCATGGACACATTTATTCGAAATTTGGATTGAGCTCAACGGAAGTATTCGCGACCGTAGTTGCATGTGTTCCGGGCTATAGATAAATATTAGAGTAATTTTATCGACCAAGAGTTCTAAAAGTAGAATCGATTAAAACGTTAATCCACCGAGTTATATTGATAAGGGTTTCATCGGCCATACCGTGCTTAAGTCGATATGAATTTGGGTCTTGGAATCATTTATTATAGTTGGGTAGAGGTCACTATATAAATGTTCATATCTTGTTAATTTGCAAGTATGATTTAAAAAGACAAATGTTAATATTTCCTTTTCCTCCATATTTGTAGTTCTTTACAATGAATCCAACAAATGCTACCGCACCGATAACTATTGAGTCATATCACAATGTTCTTGACGACGTATGCTCCAACAATAATTTCGATACTACTAGAGAACTTCATTTCGGGATAGGTTCGGATGGAAACCTTAACTTCATCACCTCTTCTAAACCACCCACTTCTACTAGACCTCGTGTGAGTCCGTCTCAGGAAGACTACCTCATGCGATCTATAGGGTCTTTGTCTCTGGAAGATAAAGATGCCAAAGCTAGTGGGAGCTCTAGCAATCAAGTTCTTGCTTCAAAGGGCAAGAGGTTCAAGAAGAAAGGAAAGAAAATCAAAAACTTCAAGCAAGTTAATGATGAGTGCCATTATTGCTATGGCATGGGACATTGGCTTAGGAATTGTCCCGTGTATTTGCGAAATATAAGGGAAGGACTCATTACTCCAAAAGGTACAATTCCTAAAGAAATTTATGTTATTGATATAAATTATACTTCCACTACGACATGTGTACTAGATACCGGTTGTGGTTCTCACCTTTGTAATCATTTACAGGGTTTAAGAGATGTGGAGAGGCTTAGCAAGGGAGATGTGGATCTACGCCTTGGAAATGGAGCTCGGGTAGCGGCCGAATCCAAGGGAACTTATGTTTTAGCTTTGCCTAATGGATTTGAGTTGTATTTGCATAATTGTTTTTATGTGCCTACACTCTCTAAAAACATTATTTCAATCGCCATGCTAGACATGGACGGTTTTTGTTTTGTCATTAAGAACAATCGTTGTACTATTTCTAGGAACGACTTGGTTATAGGCCAAGCTTCCTCTATCAATGGCATTTACATTTTAGAGACCTCAAATCCGACTAATGATATTTATAACATTCAATCAAAGAAACTCAAAACAAGTGACCCAAGTGAAGCGTTCATTTGGCATTGTCGATTAGGTCACATAAACGAGAATCGCATCAAAAGATTAATTTCAACTAATGTGATTACACCATTTGATTATCAATCATTTGGTACATGCGAATATTGCCTACTTGGCAAAATGACTCGTAATCCTTTTAGTGGTAAAGGGACACGAGCTAGTGAACTATTGGGACTCATACACACCGATGTGTGTGGACCAATGAGTATCACCGCTCGTGGTAATTATGACTACTTTATAACCTTCACCGACGACTTAAGTAGACATGGGTATGTCTATTTAATGAAACATAAGAGTGAAGCGTTTGAGAAATTCAAGGAATTTAAAAAAAAAAGTAGAGAACCAATTGAACAAAAAGGTAAAAGCACTACGTTCCGATCGTGGTGGTGAATACCTTAGCCTTGAATTCGATTCACACTTGAAAGGTTGTGGTATTATATCACAACTTTCTCCACCCGGAACACCACAACTCAATGGTGTTGCCGAAAGGAGGAATCGAACCCTACTTGATATGGTTCGATCTATGATGAGTCAAACCGAGTTACCGAACTCGTTTTGGGGATTTGCGATTCAAACCGCAATTAGATCTTTGAACAATAGTCCCACTAAATCCACCGAAAAGACTCCATATGAGATGTGGACAGGAAAGGTTCCCAATATATCCTATATGAGAATTTGGGGATGTGATGCTTACGTCAATACTAAAGCCGACAATAAGCTTGCCCCAAGATTCGAAAAATGCACCTTTGTAGGTTACCCCTCGAATTGTCGAGGATACTACTTCTACAAACCTCAAGAAAACAAAGTGTTTGTGTCTAGCGAGGCTGTCTTCTTAGAAAGTCAATTCATTTTTAAGAGACAGAGTGGGAGAAATTTTGAACTTGACGAAGTTCAAGAGCCACAAACCGAGGAAGAGACGCAAGAAGATGTTCCTTCGTCGTCTAACGCGGTTGTACCTTCTCCACTAAGAAGGACGGGCTGAGTAATTCGCCATCCCGATCGATATGTGGGACTTATCGAGGAAGATGGAACACTCGATGTGTTGCTTATGAAAAGTGACGAGCCCGCCACCTACAAGGCCGCAATCTCTAGTCCAAATTCCTCCTTATGGCTTGAAGCCATGAAGTCCGTAATGGATTCTATGCATGAAAACCAAGTTTGGGACTTGGTAGATTTGCCTAAAGGGGCAAGACCCCTCCAATGCAAATGGATATTCAAAGTCAAGAATGGCATAGAAGGACATGACGATGTCTACAAAGCTAGGCTAGTGGCAAAAGGATTTACCCATGTCCAAGGTCTCCATTATGATGAGACCTTCGCCCCCGTAGCCATGCTAAGATCCATACGGATTTTGTTAGCGATCGCCGCATTTCATGATTATGAAATATGGCAAATGGATGTCAAAACCGCTTTTCTAAATGGGCATTTAGAAGAGGAGGTGTACATGATACAACCCGAAGGTTTTGTTGATTCTAAAAATCCTAACAAAGTGTGCAAACTTAAGAGATCCATTTATGGTCTTAAGCAAGCATCTAGAAGTTGGAATCATCGATTCAATCATGTTATAAAGGAAAATGGTTTCACTCGAAGTGTTGAGGAACCATGTTTATACATGAAATTCAGTGGGAGCAATGTTGTGTTCCTAATCTTGTATGTCGATGACATACTACTCATTGGAAATGATATTCCAATGTTGTCTTTGGTTAAGAAGTGGTTAGGTAACCACTTCCAAATGAAGGATTTAGGAGAGGCACAACGCATATTAGGTATCCGAATCTATAGAGATAGATCCAAGAGGATATTGGCACTAAGTCAAGAGTCTTATGTTGATAAGATTCTTCGACGATTCAGCATGGACAAATCCAAAAGGGGTTTGGTACCTATGGTAACCGGGACGATATTGAGCAAGACTCAATGTCCCTCCGAACTCCATGATGTTGAACGCATGAAGTTGATCCCTTATGCTTCCATTGTTGGATCAATCATGTATGCCATGATATGCACACGTCCGGATGTCTCGTATGCCTTGAGCATGACGAGTAGATATCAAGGAAATCCAGGTGAGAGTCACTGGATTGTTGTCAAGAACATCCTTAAGTACTTGAGAAGAACTAAGGATTCTATCCTTGTGTTTGGAGGAGACACTGAGTTGCATGTTAATGGATACACGGACTCAAGTTTTCAAACAGATAGAGATGACTTGAAATCACAAGCTGGTTTCGTGTTTATGCTCAATGGTGGTGCCGTAGTGGAGAAGCTTCAAGGAAGTCAGAATCGCGGATTCTACAACGGAGGCCGAGTACATTGCAAAGCATCGAAGTCGCTAAGGAAGTGTTTGGATCAGGTAATTCACGGAAGGTCTAAAAGTAGTACCTACCGCCAATGATCCCATCACTCTCTATTGTGATAATAGTGGGACGATCTTCCAAGCTAAGGAGCCGAAGTCTAGTAATAGATCTAGACATGTACTTAGAAAATATCATGTAATAAGAGATTTCATTGAAAGAAAGGAAATTGCGATTTGTAAGGTTGGGACGGATGACAACATAGCCGATCCGCTCACCAAGCCTTTATCGCAGGCTAAGCATGATGGACATGTTACGTCCATGGGACTTAAACGTGTACCAAGTTTTTGTTAGATTTTGAAATGAAATAAAAGTGTTGTTTTTGTTCATATTCATAATCACATTTGTCTTTTATCTTTAATTTATACATTGTTACATCCAAACGGGTTGTAGAGACAATTGAACCCTGTTAAAGTGAACACGGATTAACATAGTATTTGCCCATAGTCACTTGTATGAGGTGACGTCTCGAAGTTACTAGAGTGTGAGACGATTGATGGCAAGTTCAAGTGCCATAGAGTCATGTGAGATGACTAGTCGATCACATAGGCAGACTGTTAGGAACATTTTGTCGGGCCTTATGACCGCTTATAGAGTTCTGCCAAATTTATATAGCCTGGTCGTGGCGAGAGCTACTATAGTATTCAAATGAGTCGATTCTTTTGACTAAAGACTATTCACCTAAGATGGCACAGTTTCAGAGTAAGTTTGATTTGTGTTACTACGACCTTCGTAAATGGGGTCAAATGGGCATATTTTGGGTTATGATGGCTGTGGCTAGTCGAAGGGAATGAGTGCGATAGGAATTGTCCACCCCTAGTCAGGGTTATAACAATATCTCAGGGCCACTCGAGGAGTAATAAACTGGAAATGCGTGGCCACGCTCGGAAAGTATCTATGATAGATAAGTCCGGTCAATCAGTTATTCTCCAGATCGAGGAAACCACTCTCGATATGATCACTTGCAAGTACGACCTGAAAGACACCTTGCATTGAGTGGGAGATAGTAATAGGACAAGAGAATTGGTGACGCACACTTGTCGAGGACAAGTGGGAGATTGTTGGGAAATGTGTCCTCAACAATAGTGCGATCATATGATTTAAATATCATTATTAAATCTCATTTTAAAGAATACAATTGGGAAGTATTTTTACTTGTCAATCGGTCAACATATATCGGTAATGATTGGTGACTAGAGTTTGACATTCTTTGTCGTGTGACGGTGGTGATCAGTTGACCCCCTAGGTCATACCTATAGGGCAACACTCTTAATTGATCATTTAATTAATCGTATAATGTTACGAGTTAATTAAATTACTTGAAAAATTGACGGACGATTTTGGAAGTAAAATTTACGTATCAAATTGAAATGTGATTAAATGAGATACGGTCTGAGTAATCGAATTGTATCATTACTCGGATGAAATTATTGTTTAAAGAAACAATTGGATTTGAATGAATTATTATAAATATGATTTATAAATTGGTAAAATATTTTGGCACAAGTAATTATGAATTACTAAATCAATTTTGTATATGACGTATTTTTATTAATACGTTGATTTTTAATATGTTAAAAATACATAACAAATTTATGTTACATATGACATGTGACATATTTACATTTGACAAAAATAAAATGGATTCCATTTTATCTTCAAATGGACCGAAATATGGGTGTGAGTAACAAATTGTATTGTGTTAATTAAGAGTAGTGGAATTCATTATTATTACTCTAATTTTAGGCATGCATACCTAGTGTCTTTTGTGTAAGAGCACAAAGACCATGCATTGGCCATTCCCCTCCACCCTACCCGGTTTTCCCTTGGTAAGAACAAGGGTTCTTTTGCTTATTTTATTTTATCATTCACCATATGAATGGGTGTAAGATGATTATTATTCATTCACTTCATATAATTATTTTTAGAGAGACAAAATAATTCTTCTTCCTCTCCTCTTCTCCTACCCGGTTTTAGGAGCCAAAAACCAAACATTTTTTGGTTCAATTTTTCTTCAAAATTAATATTGTACTAGTTCATATAATATTAATTTTATTAAGAGTTAGCTTTGGGTATTATTCCTAAGGAGAGATCCTATACTTGGATCTTGTTTCTTCCATTAAAGGAAAGCTCAAGAACAAAAGAAAAGGAGATTTCTTTTGTGCCCATAAAACCGAAATACCCATTGTAAAAATAATGTTTCTTTCTCATTTCTTTTATTAGTTTGCATGCATAAGTTCCACCTTTAATTTTATGACAAATTAATTTAACATATATGAGTATGTTAGTATGTATAAAGATCTACATTTCCTTCACCTTTCACTCTTTCTCACCATGGGTCCTCTCTCATCATTCTACTCACTCACACTTGCCACTAATTAATCCACAAAATCAACGTTTACCGTTCAACTCACTTTTTTTTTCTATGCCTCTAGAAACCCAAAACTCATTTCATACCGTTAATTGCGCAAGGAAATTACACACTAGGCTCACCTCTTGATAGTCCAAATTCCCAAACTAAATCTTGATCTACGAATCCATATCGCTGCATACTAAATCTAAACTCTATATACACCATTCTTTTCCATCTATCTACAACGACCTTTCCATTACATATATTCTTAACCAACGTGGTTATAACTATCTCCCGTCATAATCCTTAAACATCTCAAGTTACCACCATTCGCATTCCTCATTTCAATATTTATATTCTCGCGTTCCATAAACTTACATTACCCCCTTACCCATATTCACTTACTCTTGCATTACTCAACACGTAACTATATCACTCACCACATCTCACAAAACATGCTCCCTGCCTTGATAACCTCATCAATCTCCCTTTCCTTTTTTTTCTCTATCCATCACAACCACATATAACTCATGTCCTCCCCACCAAACTCATACCCATCACAAGGTGTTACTCATTACATCATATGATTGGGTAACTTACGCATCAGGACCAACACATACGTAAAAAAATGCATAAAGAAGCAAAAGAACACCTTTGAATTAAACATGATATGCGACGAAGTCAAAAGATAAGCATATGACCCAAAACAGGGGTCACTAGATCGAGTACAGCCTACTCGATCGAGTACGTGAAGGTCAGAAGCACGTATAAGAAATTACCAGGGCTACTCGATCGAGTAAGGTTTACTCGATCGAGTAACAAGAGGTGCACTCGATCGAGTAAGGGCCACTCGATCGAGTACCCTACGCAATTCTCAGCACTGTCCAATTTTCGTAAAATGGTCATATCTCACTCGTTTCTTGGTCATTTTGGGTGTGTGACCTATCTTTAATATCGTAAAAGAACAAGCTATCACCTCCAAGTGGAATCACATCAATATAAATTATGCATCTCAAGTGATAACAGTTTAAAGACAACTTCGATGTAATCGGACAACATAACTACTTGATTCTTTATTCCAAACGACTTAAACAACAACAAAGTAAACAAAAATAACTCAATACTCATTAAACGAGTATTCCTAATCACATGTAACTATCTACAAAAGCCAAACAGTAATATCGATCATGATCACATAGTATTCAACTTACCAATCATGTATTACCCGCATGTTTTTATTCTATAACTTTACGTAAACAAAATCTCAAATATTTAACATCAGGTCCCCTATGCACATGTTACTAACACAACAACATTATAAAATCACTTCCATCATACAACATGCTTAATCATAAATCATATTATCATGCAACGATTATTCATCTTTTTCCACCAATTCATCCATCATACCACATATTCATCCACCATATTCGCTCAACATTCCCATCCAACATATCCATCCAACCTATTTGTTAGCCCCAAATTAGCCTGGTCTGACTTCGGTCTAACCTGGCACAACTAGGCTGATTGGGGGAACCAAAGTCCAGGCAAATACAATTATTGTTTTACAGGCAAAGAACACCAGAGGATAAGCAAGCTATCAGACCCAGGAGGAAAGACCTGATAACAAGCATATAGTAGCCTGATGGAACTCTCCAGCCGGATGAATTAATCAGCAGACAGGTAGGACAGTTATGCATATGTCCTATTCTCACGGAAGACCAAGTCCAAGCATAAAAATATGCTACTCCCATAAATCACAACGTGCAAAAGGAGAAGAATAGGAAGTTGTTGAGGAAGAACAGGTCGACCGGATTAATAGGGAATGTGCCCTATTAATCAGGAAACGATTCCAACAACCAAAATGAACGTTGGATGGAGCATAACGTTAGATAGAAAGGTTATAAATAGCATTGAGGAATACTTGTAACAAAAACATATCAGATACATACAATTTATCAATTATCTTAACGTGTATTCAATCTCTTATTCCCATATTATTGTTCAATTTATCCAAGGAATATAAACAATATTATTCATTCTTCATCTTTTTCATTAATTAACTTATATTTTTTTGTCTCAAATATTGGAACTAGATACCTACGCTACTTAATCATCAGGCCGGATCCTTACAGGGAAAATCCTGCTAAAACAATTGGCGCCCACCGTGGGGCATCTAGTTCACTAATAAAAAAAAATCTTTTCTTTTATCATTTTCCATTTAGTATTCACACACAAAAATGGTAGAACTTACCCCAGAGCAACAATTGGCCGCTGCCTTGGCTAAAATCAAAGAACTGGAAACAATTCAAGAAAAAGCAGCTCAAGCAGAGGCCGGGATCACTAGGCTTAAGGAATCAGAGTCTAGCCTGAGAAAAAAGTTGGAAAGTCAGGCTTCAGGCTCCAAAACCAGATTCGAGCCAGGAACCCCATTCTCATCCATCATCAAGCAAATTGACTTCTCCAGTTTTGGAACTCCGGAGAAAGATACCTCCTCTGGCCCACAAGTTATTCCTGACAACGAAACAAACAAGACTGAGGTAGCAATAATGATGGCCATGCTTCAGGAAATCCAGAAACTCCGCAACAAGATAGAAAATATACCCGGAGTGCCAGATCCTATAGCTAAGGTGGAAGTTGATAGCTTTGCTGACTCACCCTTTGCAGATGAAATTGTAAAGATTGATCTCCCCAAGAAATTTACCGTCCCATCAATGAGAACCTATGATGGGACCTCTGATTCACAAAACCACGTTGCTATATTTAAACAGAAGATGTTAGCCACCTCAATACCCAATGAACTCAGGCAGGTTTGCATGTGTAAAGGCTTTGGTACTACCCTGACTGGAACAGCATTGCAGTAGTTCATCGACCTCCCAAATGGAAGTATCAAGAACTTTGCAGACTTGGTCAATGCCTTAAATCAACAGTTTACAAGCAGCAGAGACATGGCTAAGAGACCCAGTATCTTGTTCAGGGTAAAGCAGCTTCCTGAAGAGTTCCTCAAAGAATTCCTGGCCAGATTTGTCAAAGAAAAAGTGGCCATTCCCAGGTGCGACGAAGAAACAGCAGTAGAAGCTTTCAGACAAGGAGTTTTGCTTGACAGTGACATCTATGCAGATCTAACCAAAAACGCATGTCCAACCTTTGCCGCTGTTCAGTCCATCGCCTTGGAGCATGTCAGATTGGAAGAAGATCTCAACTTCAGAACAAACTCATCCGGAGAAAATCAAAGCTATAGCCACACTAACAGGAAGAGCTCCTACCAGAAAGGAAACAACCATAGATTAGAACCCTATTCTAGACCTGAACGATCTGAAGTCAATGTGGCACAGGAACACAATGGTAACCTTTCTAGCCTACCAACTATTCCTGAATATAACTTTTCTATAAATACTGCAGCATTGATCAAACACCTGGAAAGCCTGGGAGACACAGTTAGATGGCCCAAGAAATCTTACAACCCCAGGAAATATCCAACAAGATGGTGTGACTTTTTCCAAGACATTGGACACACCACAGAAGAGTGCATTCAGCTCAGGAAATAAGTGGCTTACCTCCTAAAGAAAGGCTATCTAAAAGATTTAATCCAGCAACCCAAGGGAAAAGACGAAGGACCGGGCAAGAGAGATCCAGGAAACAACAGGGATCCTCATCCTCCTCCACCATCTATGAAGTCAAGTTCATAAACGGAGGCTTAGAAATCTGTGGCTTGACCAGCTCGGCCGCTAAAAGAATCGTCAGGGAGTCTAAACTTAAACCCCTTTCTAGATCTAAACTATTACCTGCTGTTACTTTTGATGACTCAGACTTGCAGGGAGTACCAGACCTACACCATGATAGCCTGGTAATTACCATGCAAATTGGCATAGCTAAGTTATCAAGAATCCTGATATTCGGAGGCAGTTCAATCAACTTGGTGATGCTGGACGTCCTTAAAGCCATGAAAATAGATGAAGAGAAAATTATCAAGAAATCCAGTGTCCTGGTCGGATTCAGCGGAGAAACAAAGAACACTCTGGGAGAGATTAGCTTGCCAACCAATGTAGAAGGCGTAGCTTCCTATGAAAGATTTGGAGTAATGGATTGCCTATCCTCATACAACGTAATCCTGGGCAGATCTTGGATCCACAACGGCAAAGCAATCCTGTCAACATATCATCAATGCGTAAAGATACCAACTGAATGGGGGATAACCACCATCAGGGGAGAACAGAAAATAGCCTAGGAATGTTACACTGAGGCTTTGAAACCTTCAAAGTCAGGTAAGTCCCTCGCATAACAACTAAAGTCCCCTGTCAGGAAAGAATATATAGCCCAATCACAAATGGAAACAGGAGAAGTCATTTTGGATCCAGAATTCCTTGACAGGAAGGTACTTGTAGGATCAGACGCACCTGACTCAGTTAGGCCTAATCTGGTCAGCTTTCTCAAAACTAAAATGTCTTGTTTTGCTTGGTCAAATTTTGACATGACTGGTATAGATGTTGATATTATAACTCATAAGTTAAATATTGAGAAACTTTGCTGCAGAAAGAAATGAAATCATCAATCAAGAAGTTGACAAGCTATTGGACATGGGAATGATCAGGGAAGTGATGTACCCCAACTGGCTTGCCAATGTAGTAGTTGTCCAAAAGAAAAATGGCAAGTGGAGAGTCTGCGTGGACTACACCGACCTGAATAAGGCCTGCCCAAAAGACCCATTTCCCCTGCCATATATCGATGCAATGGTGGACGCCACTTCAGGCCACGAGACGTTAACATTCATGGACGCTTCCATTGGATTCAATCAAATAAAGATGCACCCCGCGGATCAGGAAAGTACAGCCTTTATTACTGAAAGAGGAGTATATTGTTATACTGCCATGCCTTTTGGATTAAAAAATGCAGGTGCAACCTATCAAAGATTAGTCAACATGATGTTCAAAGACCAAATCGAAGACACCATGGAAGTCTACATTGATGACATGGTAGTCAAATCAAAAAAGGCATAAGACCACGTCAAAGACCTGGAAGTGGCATTTCAAATACTGGAAAAATTCAACATGAAGCTAAATCCACAAAAGTGCCATTTCGGAGTCTCAGCAGGCAAATTCCTGGGCTATATGGTGACAAAAAGAGGAATAGAAGCCAGTCCCGAACAGATCAAAGCCATCCTAGAGCTGGAACCACCAAAAACGGTCAAAGACATACAAAAACTGACAGGGAGAATAACAGCCCTGAACAGGTTCATTTCGAGGTCATCAGAAAGGTGCAAATTATTTTACAATTTGCTCAGGAAGAATAAAGATTTCCAGTGGACTACTGATCACCAGGCAGCCTTTTAAGATCTGAAAGCATATCTATCCTCTCCACCCTTGCTGGCAAAACTAGTCAAAGACGAACCCCGACGAGTATATATTGATCAGGCCACGAGTCGCGTCGCCATAGTTCTAGTAAAAAAAATGGATGGACATCAACACCCTGTCTACTACGTAAGTAAAAGTCTACTAGATGCAGAGATAAGGTATGGCCTACTTGAAAAATATGTTTTAGCTTTAATTATGAGTTGCACTAAATTAAGACCATACTTTGAAAGTCGCCCTATAATAGTCAGGACCAATCTTCCTATTAAGTCTGTACTTAGGAGACCAGAACTGTCCGGACGAATGTGCAAATGGCCAGTCCAGTTAAGCACTTACAACATAACCTTTGAACCCAGGACATCAATTAAATCACAAGCACTAGCAGACTTTGTGGCTGATTTCAGTCCCTCCCTAGAACCTGCCCTGATAAAAGAAGTAAACAGACTGACCAATGACCAGACAGACCTAGAATGGACCTTGTTTGTCGATGGTGCAGCCAACATGTGGGGTACTGGCCTAGGCGTGGTGCTAAAATTACCACAGGGGGATAAGATAGTACAGGCTATAAGTTGTGCATTTGAAGCCACCAACAATGAAGCTGAATATGAAGCCCTAATAGCTGGATTAAAGGTATGTATTGACCTTGGTGTACAAAATCTAACGTACTGATTCCCTTCTTATTTCAAATCAAGTAAATGGAGTCTATACCGCAAAAGACTCAAAAATGATGCTTTATCTAGAAGTTGTCCAAAATTTAAAAAGCAAGTTTCGTAATTTTAATATTGATCAAATACCCAGGGACTTGAATACCTAGGCCGATGCCCTAGCCGGCCTAAGATCCAATTTCAGTCCCCCTGATTTTGATAAAATCCCCATCATACATTTATTAGAACCTACAATAAATAAACAAGATGAAACTTTCCCAATATATGTCCCCAATTCATGGACAAAACCCTACTACGATTGGCTCCAACAAGGAATCCTTCCTCTAAACAAGCAAGATGCCAGAGCACTTAAGATTAAAGCTGCTTCGTATACTATTATTAATAATGTGCTTTTTAAGAAATCGCAGGCAGGACCATACCTCAGATGCCTGGAACCACAGGAAGCTGAACAGATACTATCAGAAATCCATGAAGGACACTGTGGTAATCATAAAGGCGGCAGAAGCCTAGCAAGCAAAGTACTCAGAACAGGCTACTTTTGGGCTACACTGAGGGTCGACTGCCTGGAATTCAGCTCTAAATGCGAAGCCTGCCAAATTCATGGACCATACATCCACCAACCATCTGAGGAGCTGCATTTCATCTCCGCCTCCTGGCCATTTATGAAATGGGGCATGGATATAGTAGAAAAATTACCTCAAGCACCTGGGTAGAAAGTTTTCATGCTAGCATTGACTGACTACTTCTCCAAGTGGCTAGAGGTTGATTCATACAGGCAAGTCAAAGAGAAGGATGTCATAGCATTCATCAAACATAACATCATATGCAGATATGGCATACCCTCAGAAATAGTGTGTGATAATGGCACACAATTCGTGGGAAAAAGAACAGCATCTTTCTGTGCACAATAGAATATTAACCTGGTAACCTTTACACCAGGTTATACAAAAGCCAATGGTCAGGCAGAATCCAACAACAAAGTAATAATCAGTTGCCTGAAGAAGAAGCTAAAGAAAAGGAAAGGCAGATGGGCTGAAGAACTCCCCTTGGTCCTCTGGGCTAACCGGACCACGCCTAAAACATCTACAGGCCAAACCCCCTACTCCCTTGTCTATGGATGTGAAGCAATAATCCCAGCAGAAATTGACATCCCATCTGCCAGATGCAGCCTGAATACAGTAACAAGCAACGCACCTCTAATGGAGGACAGCCTGGACTTAACAGAAGAACTGAGAGATGCAGCCAACATTAGAATGGCAGCCTATCAGCAAACAATGGCCAAAAGCTACAATAAGACTGTTAAAGCAAGAGTATTCAGAATAGGAGACCTTGTTCTCAAAAAAGTTTTTCCAAATACAAAGGAGAAAAACGCAGGCAAACTGGCTCCAACCTGGGAAGGCCCCTACCTGACCGACTCAATAGTCGGTCAGGGCGCTTACAGGCTACAAACCCTGGACGGCGAGATGATCCCCAGAGCTTGGAATATTGCACACTTCAAACTATTTCACATATAAAATACATCCATCAGCCCAGGTAAAAATCTTTACTTTACCCCTTTTGCCTGGCCTGATATGCAACTACATGTATGATACTTGCCATTATATGAATAAATATCCTATATGATTCTTCTTATTATTTGCCTGAATACCTGTCAATATTCTCATTCTTCTTTCTTCTCTTACCAAATAGAATCTTGAATATTTGTTAAATTAATGCATGCGTCAAATTTAAACCACACCTTACTTAAACAAATTTTCAAGATTGAGGGCCACCCCACTTGCATACATATTACTCATATGCAAAAAAATACCCAACTTTCAGTTGCAAAAATAGGCCTTGAAATACTGAGCTCAGTTCAAATAAACAAAATGGGTCATAAGCCCTCCAGACAGGCATGGGTCGTAAGCCCTCCAGACAGGCAATAACCCCGCCTATAACACAAAAGCCTGGCCAGATCCAGTGCAAGGAAACCTGGCCTGATCCAGTCGAATAACTGGCCCGATCCAGTACACATCCGATACCACAAATATGCCTTATTCAACTATATCCCAAAACACAAAATAATATCAAAAAACTACCAAAGATCGATTATTTAAAGGTCAAACAAAATATTCATTCCAGGAACATCCACCCTGGATAGGACCTACCTAAAATTACCCAAAAGAAATAATTATCCATTCCAGGAACATCCCCCTGGATTGGCCAAAACAAAAACAAAAGTCTAAACATGTTTTGAATCAGAAACCGACCCACAACCCTCTACTATTTCCTGATCAGCAGATTTTTTTCCTTAGAAGGAGGAGAGTCTACTTCCTCTTCATGACCCATATTGGCCAAGTCAGGATACTGGGTATCCAAAGCTGCCTCGTCCCGATCCGGATCCCACTTAGCCCTGCCAGATTCAGGATCCCTCATAGCATCAACCCGACCTTTCCCAAAGAAATATTGGGCAACATCAGCAAGCCGTGACTCCACCTGCTCCTTTTCGGCACCAAGATCTTCATTTTTCTTCAGTTGATCCTGCAATGCCTGCTTCTCAGCAGCCAACTCTCTTCTGACAGCTTCAAGCTCTCCCCTTACAGCTTCGAGCTCTTTCCTGGCTACCTTCTCAGCATTTTTTACAGCTACCTCGCAAGCCCGAGCGACTCAGACGCCTCCCCGGGTCGATCCTAGCCGAGACCGAAATCCGACTCGTTACCCCTGGACGTATGCAACTCATGATTAACCTGGTCCAACTTTTCTTCCAAGCCGATGATTCTAGTCCGGGCATCCCTAAGCTGACAAGCAGTGATCAACCCAGTATCCAAGCCCTAAAGGGGGATAAAGTGAAACTAGTTAATCAAAAAAAAAATATATATACAAAAAATAAAATAATAATGTTAATAAACCCCTTGCAACCAACCTCCTTAGCTTGAGAAGTAAGAGCAGCAGCGTTTGCCATAAGGGAGGACATGAGAGCCACAACCTTAGTAAAAGATTCAAGAACATTGTCAGACAAAAGCTGGCCGCTAATATTGGCAGAAAAGTCATCTATCTGTGCCCGAGCACCATCCATATCACCAAACTGAGCAGGCACCCCCTGATGCTCCTTATTGGCTGAGCATGGATAGGCTCCCTTTCTTCCCCCTTTTCGTCAGCAGTAACAACCTCTCTTCTTCTCTTAGAAGGCTGGACAACTTCTGGAGACACAAGCATGGGCGGTTCCTTATGAGGTTGAACATCAGAAATTAAGATATTGAGAGTCTTGTCACTCCCACTACCAGTAGCCTCTTGACTCCTGGATTGCTCAGAAATTCTAGCTACCCCAGCCTTCAAATCGGCAGCACTGAAGTTAGCCAGTCTAGCAGAAGACCTGTACACTGAACAAACAAAAGAAGACACATATAAATAGCAGGAAACAAGTAACAGGAAGAAAACGGTCAACACAAAAATAAAAAGAAGACGTACAGGAAAGAGCTGAAGAGGTAAGCTTGCCTTTGGGCACTTTAACTACACTCAGCTTAGGCCTCATGTACCGGGGCAACAAGTATCTACCCATACTACCAGGCCAAGTTCTCTCTTCCTCAGGAAGAGCAAGAAAAGCCTCTATTCTTGAAACAGATTCCTCATCAAGAGGATCAAAATTCCAGTCAGGCGCTGCAAACATCCCCAAAATACTCAGGTAAAATTTAATGCTTCAAATTTGTATAAATTAAAATATATATGAATCAGGAATACAGGAAACCTACCACTCTCCAAAGGAGGATATCTCAGATAGTCCAGGCCAGACCCCAAGCTATCAGTCCGGATGAATAAAAAAGTCTTCGCCTAGCCTTTATCGTCTCCCGAATCCAGGTTAGTGATTAATGGAGACATTTTGGACCTAATCCTTAAACTATAACGACCAGTAGAATGATTCTTCAGATGATATACTGCCTTGATATCATTGATAGTAATTGTAAGTTTTTGTTTAGCACATAAGTTCTCAACAGAATGGACAAGTTTCCAAACCATAGGCATAATTTGGAAGGGGGATACCTCCATAGCTCAGATACTATCAATCATTAGAGGAGTAAAAGGCAACTTACAACCAGCCTTGAACGCCCACTCATAAATGCAGAACCAGCCTAGTGATGTCCAATTAGCCCTGACCGGACAAGATTCAGGAATCCAAACCTCGGCTGAGTCAGGGATCAATTTTTTCTCCCTTAAAATCCCGTCATAGTTTGTTTTAAGTAGATTCTCTTCAGAAAAAGAAGATTCAAGTGACCGGAGAGCAGAGGAAATATAATCCTGATACTTGAATGTTATGGCATGAGTAGGAGGATCAACCTCAACCACCTCCTCTTCATGAGTCTCTGTTGGTTCAGCATCAGCTGCATCCTTCTGAGGAGCAGGGCGTTTTTTTTGCTCCCATACTTTTTTGTGTTTTTTAAAGATAAAGACATTTGTGAAAACTAACAAAATTTTTGAAGAATTACAGGCAACAAGGTAAGCTTTAATTTCTGGGAAAATAAGGAAGAGTTTCAGAGAGAATATAGTAGGAGAGGTAGAAGAACTTTGGTGAAGAATAAACTCACCTTCAATACCGTATTTATAGGGGCAAAATAACGGTGTGAAAACCCTAGAAATTGCAAAACAGTCAGCATGACATCATCAAGCTAGCCGTTGCAGTGTTTAACGGTGACTAGAAGTCTGAGAGTCATTGAATTACTGTGATTCCTTTTATTTTTTGAGCCCGGTAAATTGACATCTCACCCCTAGCCTGATCCAGCACGGGTAAAATGTCAAGGGGAAATTGTTAGGCCCAAATTAGCCTAGTCTGACTTCAGTCTAGCCTGGCACAATTAGGCTGATTGGGGCAACCAAAGTCCAGGCAAATACAATTATTGTTTTACAGGCAAAGAACACCAGAGGATAAGCAAGCTATCAGACCCAGGAGGAAAGACCTGATAACAAGCATAGAGTAGCTTAATGGAACTCTCCAGCAGGATGAATTAATTAGCAGACAGGTAGGACAACTTTGCATATGTCCTATTCTCACGGAAGACCAAGTCCAAGCATAAGAATATGCTACTCCCATAAATCACAACGTGCAAAAGGAGTAGAATATGAAGTTGTTGAGGAAGAACAGGTCAACCGGATTAATAGGAAATGTGCCCTATTAATCAGGAAACTATTCCAACAACCAAAATGAACGTTGGATGGAGCATAACGTTAGATAGAAAGGTTATAAATAGCATGGAGGAATACTTGTAGAGAAGACAACAAAAACATATCAGATACATACAATTTATCAATTATCTTACCGTGTATTCAATCTCTTATTCCCATATTATTGTTCAATTTATCCAAGGAATATAAACAATATTATTCATTCTTCATCTTCTTCATTCATTAACTTATATTTTTTTGTCTCAAATATTGGAACTAGATACCTACGCTACTTAATCATCAAGCCGGATCCTTACAGGGAAAATCCTGCTAAAACACTATTCACCCAACATATTCATCTAATCTATTCACTCAACATATGCATAAGAACAATAGTAAATACATAGCGATCCTCATGACACCCCATAGTGACCGGTTTAAAGTTATAAGGCGAGTTCACGACTTTAGGACGTCTCCCAAGTCTTTGCATTAGCTCCTAACAACTCCTACCCGAGTTCATTTTATTTTGACTCCCTAGATTCATTAAGTTCATTAGTTACAGGTTCCAAAATCGTCGCTCTGATACCACTTTGTAACACCCCCATACACCAAGGTGCCTTACCAAGACCACCTAATGCATGGAATTGCTACCATCTCAGTTACTCGAGGCAATGTATATCAAATAGACAATAAAGAAACATACTTAAACACATGAAATAGTTTAAGTGATTACAATTCCAAAACCAAATTGTAAAAGCAATACAAATGTTCTCAAAACCAAACAACTCAAAAGTAAACTAGGTTCATCACACAGCGGAAGACTCTAAGACATGTGATGACTCCATCCCAGCTGTCCCTTACGCAAGCCATCTCATACCTTCTCAATAACTGCTCACCATCCCCGAATGGATCACCACAATTTTTAAAACATTTAAACGAGGTCAATTACTTATTACCCAAAAACAATACAACAGAAACAATACACAAACCACCCAATCTCCATCACAACTCCACACACCTAACTACACACTACAGAGTGTAGTCCTGCCAGAATACCTATCGCAACAAGTATTTCACACCGCCAGTGGGGGACCGCAGCCGTTTCCACCTAAGCCCCGCTCATCTCACCCGAGGGATAACCCATGTTCCTTAATGTGCACATCCCCTTCTGTGGCAGGTTCCACAGAGGGCGAATCAAGGGCGTGAAGCCACTCTCGTAAGTGATTCCACTTAGCCAAGGACGCACCTCGAGAACCACAGTCAAACAACCACAACCAACTATACAATTGACAATCACAAATTCCAATACGATATAGACAAATGTTATTGTTTTAGCAGGATTTTCCTGAACGGATCCGGCCTGATTAGGAAGTAATTTGGGTATCTAGTTCTATATATTTGGTAGAGATTAAGGAATAAGAAAAAGACTTAAGTATAGAGAATATTGTTTACATTATATGGAAGAACTGAGTACAGATTAGTATATATGATCGGATATTTTTAGAGTAATAACAGATAGAAAAAGTGTAGAAAAATTAAAGAGTCTTCCAATGATCCCCTTTGTCTATTTACAAAAGCTATATATAGTTCTCATTGCTATTCTCAACGTTACAATGACCAACGTTACAATGATCAACCACCTCCCCAAATGTAGGAGTTGTTACCGGATTAATAGGGCATATTCCCTATCAATCCGCTTGACTTCTTCTTCTTTTAACGAATCTTCAGCCCTTTCTCTTCTTTCCGTCTTGATTCATAGATGTTAGGATCTTTTGGTTGGACTTGGTCTTCCTTAAGTATAGGGCACGATTATTTATATCTAATAATTGCATTTCTTGGTTATCTTTCTCAATCCAGCCTGTTTTAATGATCTGCCAGGTTATTCTGTACTTACCATCAGGCTTCTCTTCCAGGATTTGGTAGCCTTCTTACTATAATATTCTTTTAATAGCTGAACAGTAGTTAGACTTGTCCGGTCTCAGGTTACTTCAATCAGACTAATAAAGTCGGGCCAGGTTGGAGTCAGACCAGGCTAAACTGGGCCTAACAATTGCCCCTTGACATTTTACCCATGCTGGATCTGGCCAGGGGTGAGATGTCAACTTTACCGGGTTAAACAATAAGAAGAATCATATTTATTCAGTGACTCTTAGACTCCTAGTTACCGTTGAACACTGCAACGGCTAAGTGATGTCATGCTGACAGTTTTGCAATTTCTAGGGTTTCCATACCGTTATACATCTTCTATAAATACGGTATTTGGGGCGAGATTATTCTTCACCAAATTTCCTCCACTTTCTTTACTAAATTTTCTTCTGAAATTCTCCCCTATCTCCCAACAATCTTGTTCTGCTAATTTATACTTTTTGGATAATTTAACTTCATCATAATAAATCAAACAATAAAAGATATGGGAGCCAAAAATGTCCCGCATCCTAAAACCGCCGCATCTCGATTGCTATCTGCGAGCCCGAACCCACAGATGTCCAGGAGGAAGAGGTGATGGAAATTGATCCTCCCGCTCGTCTTTGTGGCTTTTAAGTACCAGGATTCGTGTTCTTGCCCTTCAATCTTTGGATCCTTACTTTCTGAAGAGAACTTGTTGAAAACAAATTATGACAAGATATTAAGGGAGAAGAAAATAATTCTGAGTCGACCGAGGTATGGATCCACGAATCTTGTCGATCGAGCTAACTGGGTGTCACCTGGTTGGTTTTGTATTTTTGAATGGGCGTTCAAAGCAGGCTGTATGTTACCTTTTACCCCTTTAATGATTGATACCATTCGTGCAATGGAAGTATCACCTTTTCAGATTATGCCAATGGTTTGGAAACTTATCCATTCTGTTGAAAATTTGTGTGCTAAGCACAATCTCATAATTACCCTTAACGATATCAAGGTAATTTATCATATGAAAAATCCAGTTAATGGTCGTTTTAATTTGAGAATCAAATCGAAAATGTCTCCATTAATAACTAACCTGGACTCTGGAGACGATAAAAGTTGGGCAAAGACTTTCCTATTTATCCGGACTGAGACTCTGAGATCAGGCTTTGATTATCTGAGATATCCTCCCTTGGAGAGTGCTAGGTTCCCTGTACTCTTATTTTGCAATATATATTACATGAAATTAATAGATTTTGATTTTCACCTGTGTAATTTTGACGGTTTTTGCAGCTCCTGATTGGAGCTTTGATCCTCTTGATGAGGAAGCTGTTTCCAGGATAGAGGCTTTCCTTGCTATTCCTGAGGAAGAGAGGACCTGGCCAGCTAGTTTGGGCTGGGAATTATTGCCCCGGTATATGAAGACCAAGCTGACTGGGGTCAAAGTACCCAAAGGCAAACCTAGCTCTACTGCTCTTTCCTGTACGTCTTCTATATGTCTTTATGTTAACTGTTATCTTCTTGTCATTTCTCATCCGATACTTACGTATATTCTTTATGTATTCGTATTTAGGTCTTCTCGCTAGGTTGGCCAGCTTTTTCGCAAAGGATTTGAAGGTGGGGTGGCTAGGATTGCTTGAACAGTCCAAGAGCCAGGAGGCTAGTGGGAATGACAAAACGCTTGATATTCTGGTTTCTGATGTCCAGCCTTCTCAAGATCCACCCAGGCTAGTGTTACCAGAGGTCGTCTAGGCTCCAAAAAGGAAGAGAGAAGATGTTATCCTTGAAGAGGAGGAGGGAGAGAAAGAGCCTATCCAGGCTCAGCCAATCAGGAGTATAAGGCAAGTGCCTGCTAGGATTGATGACATGGATGATGCCCGGCACGAGATAAATGAGTTTTCGCAAAAATGAGCGGCCGGCTCTTGTCGCTAGTACTCTTGAGTCGTCTACCGAGTGGTTTCTATTCGACTTCTCTTGTAACAAAGGTCTTGAACTTGCTTCCCAGGCTAAGGAGGTTAGTTGTAAAGGGATATTTTTAATTGTTCATGTGCTTTTTGTTTTGCCTTGTACTTGTCTGATTGATTTTATATATATGTAGGGATTGGATGCCGGGTTGGCTACTGCTTGTTAGCTTAGGGATGCCCAGGCCAGGGTTACTAGTTTGGAGGAAAAACTGGATAACCTTAACCGTGACCTGCATACATCCAGGAGTAATGAGGTAGTACTTCAATCCCAGTGGGGACTAGAGAGGCAACTAGGGTGCTATAGTTTGTGAGGTGGCCGCAAAAAATGCCGAGAAGGTTGTTAGGCAAGAGTTGGAGGCCGAGAAAGGCAATGCAAGATCGATTGAGAAAAAATGAGGAGCTTGTCTGCTTTGAAAAGGAATTGGTGGAGGCGCGGCTGGGCCGATCTTGCTCAAGACTTCTTCGGGAAAGGCCGGGTTGATGCTATGAGGGATCCGGAATCGACCGGGCATTGGGATCCGGACCGGGATGAGACAAAGATTGGACGCTCGTATCCGATTTGGCCAATATGGGTCAAGAAGAAGAAGTGGATTCTCCTCCTTCCAAGGCAAAATCTGACGACCAGGAAATGGTGGATGGTTGTGAGTCGGTTACTGGCTCAAAAATAACTTAGATTTTTCTTTTAGGTTTTGGTCTATCCAGGGGGAATGTCCCTGGAATGAATATTTAGGAATTGTTTGGCCCATCCAGGGGGGATGTCCCTGGAATGGATGATTATTAGGTGTGTGGTAGGGCCGACTATTTTGGATGAATAAATATTTGGTCTTTGTTTGTTTCTTTTTGTGTTTTGACAAGGTACTTTTGTAATGTCGGATGTGCGCTGGATCTGACCAGTTATCTGACTGGATCGGGCCAGTTATTGTGCTGGATCTGGCCAATTTAATATTTTTTTTTTTTGTTATGAGTGGGGTTGTTGCCTTTCTGGAGGGCTTATGTCCCCTGCCTGTCTGGAGGGCTTATGACCCATTTATGTTATACAAGTCAGGAAGGAGTTTTCCAAATTTGTATGTTAAGTGGAGCTCAGTATTTAAAGGTCTGTTTTGCAACTGAAATTTGGATATCAGTTGGATATTTGGTGGGGGTGGCCCCCAATCTTTAGGATTTGTTTTAGATAAAATGCAGTATGTAAAACAAGTATTGAAGATTCTACTTGGTAAAAGTGCATATGAGAACATAGATAAGTTTTTGGGCACATAATTTGAAGAAATCATATACGGCATTTATTCATATAATGGCAAGTATCATACATGTAGTTTCATATCAAGCCAGGTAAGAAATGTTAAGGTGAAAAATTATACCTGGATTGAGAGATATATTTTATATGTGAAATAGTTTTAAATGTGTAATGTTCCAAGCTCTTGGGATCATTTCGCCGTCCAGGGTTTGTAATCTATAAGCTCCTTGGCCGACTATTGAGTCAATCAGGTAGGGACCTTCCCAGGTTGGGGCCAATTTGCCAGCATTCTTTTCTTTTGTGTTTTGGAAGACTTTCCTGAGGACAAGGTCTCCTACCCTGAATACCCTGGCTTTAACAGTCTTGTTGTAGCTTTTGCAACCCTTTCTTTGATATGTCGCTAATCGATCCGGCCGCATCTCTTAGTTCTTCTGTTAAGTCCAGGCTGTCCTCCATTAGAGGTATATTGCTGGTTATTGTGTTCATGCTGCATCTGGCTGATGAATTTTTACCTCAGCCGGGATTACTGCTTCACATCCATAGACCAAGGAGTAAGGGGTTTGGCCTGTGGAATTTTTAGGTGTGGTTCTGTCAGCCTAGAGGACCAGAGGGAGTTCTTCAGCCCATCTGCCTTTTCTTCTTTCCACTTCTTCTTTATGCACTGATTACCACCTTATTATCGGATTTCGCCCGACCGTTGGCTTTTGGATATCCTGGTGTGGATGTTACCAGATTGATGTTCCATTGAGCACAGAAGGCGGCTGTTCTTTTTCCCACAAATTGTGTGCCATTGTCGCATACTATTTCAGAGGGGATGCCATATCTACATATGATGTTGTGTTTGATGAATGCTATGACATCCTTCTCCTTGACTTGCCTGTATGAATCAGCTTCTATCCACTTGGAAAAGTAGTCAGTCATTGCTAGCATGAAAACTTTTTGTCCGGGTGCTTGAGGTAGTTTCCCTACTATGTCCATGCCCCATTTCATAAATGGCCAGGGCGCGGATATGGAATGTAGTTCTTCAGATGGCTGATGGATATATGGTCCATGAATCTGACAAGCTTTACATTTAGAGCTGAATTCCAGGCAATCGGCTCTCAAGGTGGGCCAATAATAACCTGTTCTGAGTACTTTGCTTACCAGGCTTCTTCCACCTTTATGATTTCCAAGATCCTTCATGGATTTCGATAATATCTGTTCAGCTTCTTGTGGTTCCAGGCATCTGAGATACGGCCCAGCCTGCGATTTCTTAAAAAGCACGTTGTCAATAATAGTGTACGAAGCAGCTTTTATTTTTAGTGCTCTGGCATCTTGCTTATTTAGGGGAAGGATTCCTTGTTGTAGCCAGTCATAGTAGGGTTTTGTCCAAGAATTGGCAATATAAATTGGGAAATTTTATCTTGTTTATCTATTGCAGGTTCTAGTAAATGTACGATGGGTATTTTGTCGAAGTCTAGGGGACTGAAGTTAGATCCTAGGCCGGCTAGAGCATCGGCCTGGGTATTCAAGTCCCTGGGAATTTGGTCAATATTGAAACTTCGAAATTTTCCTTTTAAAATTTGAACAACATCTAGATAAAGCATCATTTTGGGATCTTTTGCAGTATATATCCCATTTGCTTGGTTGGAGATGAGAAGGGAATCAGTACGTACCTTTAGATTTTGTACACCAAGGTCAATACATACCTTTAATCCAGCTATTAGGGCTTCATACTCTGCCTCATTGTTGGTAGCCTCAAATGCACATCTTATAGCCTGTACTATCTTATCCCCCTGTGGCGATTTTAGTACTACCCCCAGGCCTGTGCCCTTCATGTTGGCTGCACCGTCGACGAATAGGGTCCATTCTAGGTCTGTTTGGTCGCTGGTCAGTTTATTCACTTCTTTTATAAGGTCGGGTTCTAGGGTCGGACTAAAATCAGCCACAAAGTCTGCTAATGCTTATGACTTAATTGCTATCCTTGGTTCAAATGTTATATTGTATGTGCTCAGCTGGACTGACCATTTGCACATTTGTCCGGACAATTCTGGCTTTCTAAGTACAGACTTGATAGGAAGATTGGTTCTGACTATTATAGGGTGGCTTTCAAAGTATGGTCTTAATTTTGTGCAACTCATAATTAAAGCTAAAACATATTTTTCAAGCAGGCCATACCTGATCTCTGCGTCTTGTAGGCTCTTACTTACATAATTGACTGGGTGTTGTTGTCCGTCCGCTTCTTTGACCAAGACCGCACCGACAAGAAGTTTTTGTGGATCGATGTATCTTGTCGGGGTTCATCTTTGACTGGTTTTGCCAGCAAGGGAGGAGAGGATAGATATATCTTTAGGTCTTCAAAGGCGGCCTGATGATCAGGGGTCCATGAAAGATCCTTGTTCTTTCTTAGCAGGTTGTAGAATGATTTGCACCTCTCTGATGATCTTGGAATGAATCTGTTCAGGGCCGCTATTCTTCCAGTCAGCTTTTGTATGTCTTTGACTGTCTTTGGTGGTTCTAGCTCTAGAATAGCTTTGATCTGTTCAGGGCTGGCTTCTATTCCTCTTTTTGTCACCATGTAGCCCAGGAACTTGCCTGCTGAGACTCCAAAGTGGTATTTTTGTGGGTTGAGCTTCATATTGAATTTCTCCAGTATTTGAAAGGCTACTTCTATGTCTTTGACGTGGTCTTCTGCCTTTTTTGACTTGACTACCATGTCATCTATATAGACTTCCATGGTGTCTCCTATCTGGTCTTTGAACATCATGTTGACTAGCCTTTGGTAGGTTGCACCTGCATTTTTTAATCCAAAGGGCATAGCAGTATAGCAATATATACCTCTTTCGGTGATGAAAGTGTGCTTTCCCGATCTGCTGGGTGCATTTTTATCTCGATTGAATCATTTGGAGGCATCCATGAATGTTAGCATTTCGTGGCCTCGCAGAGTGGCATCTACCATTGCATCAATGTGTGTGGGGAAATGGATCTTTTGGGCAGGCTTTGTTTAAGTCGGTGTAATCTACACAGACTCTCCATTTTCCATTTTTCTTTTGGACTACTACTATGTTTGCAAGCCAGTCAGGGTACATTACTTCCCTGATCATTCCCATGTCTAGTAGCTTGTCAACTTCTTGGTTGATGATTTCATGCCTCTCTGCAGCGAATTTTCTTCTCTTTTGCTGTACATCCTTAAAGGATTTGTCAATATTCAACTTATGAGTAATAACATCAGCATCTATACCAGTCATATCAAAATGTGACCAAGCAAAACAAGACATTTTAGTTTTGAGAAAGCTGACCAGATTTGGTCTGATTGAGTCGGGTGCATCTGACCCTACGAGTACTTTCCTGTCAGGGAATTCTGGGTCTAATATGACCTCTCCTGTTTCCATCTGTGATTGTGCTACATATTCTTCCCTGACAGGTGACTTTAATTGCTATGCAAGGGACTTACCTGACTTTAAGGGTTTCAAAGCCTGAGTGTAACATTCCGAGTGTCCTCTGTTCTCCCCCGATGGTGGTTATCCCCATTCGTTGGGATTTTCACACATTGGAGGTATGTTGATGGGATTGCTTTGACATTGTGGATCCATGGTCTGCCCAGGATTACATTATATGAGGATAGGCAATCCATTACTCCAAATCTTTCATATGAAGCCACGCCTTCGACATAGGTTGGCAGGATGATTTCTCCCAAGGTGTTCTTTGTTTCTCCGCTGAATCCAACCAGGACGCTGGATTTCTTGATGATCTTTCCTTCATCTATCTTCATAGCTTTGAGGACGTCAAGCATCACTAGGTTGATTGAACTGCCTCCGTCTATCAGGATTCTTGATACCTTTGATGTGCCAATTTGCATGGTGATTACCAAGCTGTCGTGGTGTAGATCTGATATTCCCTGCAGGTCCGAGTCATCAAAGGTAATAGCGGGCAATGACTTGGGCCTGGAAGGAGGTTGAAGTCTGGATTCCCTGGATATTCTTTTGGCGGTGAAAGGTGGTCGGACCACGTATTTCGATCCTCCATTTATGAACTTGACTTCATAGATGGGGGGAGGAGGAGGAGGATCTCTCATTGTTCCCCGAATCCCTCTTGTTTTGCCCTTCATCTTTGTTCTTTGTCTGCTGGATTAAATCCTTCAAGAAGCCTTTATTTAAGAGATATGCCACTTGTTTCCGAGTGGATGCATTCTTTCGTGGTGTGCCCGATATCCCGATGGAAGTCACACCATCTTGTAGGGTCTTTCCGGGGTTGTCGATTTCTTGGGCCATCGACCGTATCTCCCGTGCTTTCGTGCGTTTAATTAATCCCGCAGTATTAATAGAGAAGTTATATTCGGGAATAGTTGGTAGGCTAGAAAGGTTACCTCGTGTTCTTGTGCCATGTTGACTTCGGATCTTTCGGGCATGGAATAGGTGCCGATCCTGGGGTTGCCTCCTTTTCGGTAAGAGCTTTTCCTCTTAGTGTGTCCATAGCCTTGCTTTCCCCCGGATGAGTTCGTTCTGAAGTTGAGATCTTCTTCCAAACTGACATGCTCTAAGGCGATGGATTGAACAGTAGCAAAGGTTGGGCATGCTTTCTTGGTCAGGTCTGCATAGATGTCACCATCAGCGCAGACCCCTTGCTCGAAGGCTTCTACCTTTGTTTCTTCATCACACTGGGAATGGCCACTTTTTCTTTGACAAATCTGGCCAGGAATTCTTTGAGAGATTCTTCAGAAGTCGCTTTACCCGAACAGTTATGGGTCTCTTAGCCATATCTCTGCTTTGCTTTCGCGAATTGTTGATTGAAGGCATTGATTAATTCCGCAAAATTCTTGATACCTCCATTTGGGAGATTAATGAACCACCGTAATAATCTTGCTCCGGTCGGGGTTGTACCAAAGCCCTTACACATGCAGACCTGCCGAGTTCACTGGTATTGAGGCGACCAACATTTTATGTTTGAATATGGCAACATGATTTTGTGAATCAGAGGTTCCATCATAAGTTCTCATGGATGGAACAGTAAATTTCTTGGGGAGATCAATCTTTGCAATTTCATCTGCAAAAGGTGAATCTGCAAAGCTGTCAACTTCTACTTCAGCCACGTGGTCCGGCACTCCTGTATGTTTTCTATTTTATGGTGGAGTTTTGAATTTCTGAAGCTTGGCCATCATTATTCTTTGCTTGATCTTGTTTGTTTCGCTATTGGGAATGGTTGGAGTATCGATGATGTATCCTTCTCGGGGTCCCAAACCGGAGAAGTCAATGTTTTTGATAATGGATGAGAATGGGGTTCCTGGTTCAAATCTGGTCTTGGAGCCCGAAGCCTGATTTTCCAATTTTTTTCTCAGGCTAGACTCAGACTCCTTCAGCCTATTGATTTACCTTCATTGGGCTGCCTTCTCTTGGATTGTTTCCAATTCTTTGATCTTGGCTAAGGCAGCCGCTAATTGTTGTTCTGCGGTGAGTTCCACCATTTTTGTGTGTGAATATTAAATGAAAAGATGGTAAAAGGAATTTTTTTTTTTTGATTAAAGAACTAGATGCCCCACGGTGGGCGCCAATTGTTTTAGCAGGATTTTCCTGAACGGATCCGGCCTGATTAGGAAGTAATTCGGGTATCTAGTTCTATATATTTGGTAGAGATTAAGGGATAAGAAAAAGACTTAAGTATAGAGAATATTGTTTGTATTATATGGAAGAACTGAGTACAGATTAGTATATATGATCGGATATTTTTAGAGTAATAACAGATAGAAAAAGTGTAGAAAAATTAAAGAGTCTTCCAATGATCCCCTTTGTCTATTTACAAAAGCTATATATAGTTCTCATTGCTATTCTCAACGTTACAATGACCAACGTTACAATGATCAACCACCTCCCCAAATGTAGGAGTTGTTACCGGATTAATAGGGCATATTCCCTTTCAATCCGCTTGACTTCTTCTTCTTTTAACGAATCTTCAGCCCTTTCTCTTCTTTCCGTCTTGATTCATAGATGTTAGGATCTTTTGGTTGGACTTGGCCTTCCTTAAGTATAGGACACGATTATTTATATCCAATAATTGCATTTCTTGTTTATCTTTCTCAATCCAGCCTGTTTTAATGATCTGCCAGGTTATTCTGTACTTACCATCAGGCTTCTCTTCCAGGATTTGGTAGCCTTCTTACTATAATATTCTTTTAATAGCTGAACAGTAGTTAGACTTGTCCAGTCTTAGGTTACTTCAATCAGACTAATAAAGTCGGGCCAGGTTGGAGTCAGACCAGGCTAAACTGGGCCTAACAGTTATTAATCAACAACCACCAACAATCAATCAACCAACCAACATATATGTAACCAATAACTGAGTAGGAAATCCTACCTGGAATAAGCAATCATAAGACCGTCACAAGCAGCTAATCAGTAATGCTCCTCTATGAAACCTCCTCCTATAATCACATACTCATACAATTACCATCTAATCAACATAACATTCCCAAAACCCCGAATTCTACCCAATTAGGGTTTTAAACAAAATCAACGAAACAACATAAAAACTATACTAGTATCTTACCCACAATACGACGGTCTCAATGGCGTAAAGAACACAACGATCCGACGATTCTAGCCCTTAGGATTTGATAGCAATGAGAGAGAGAGAGAGAAAGAAGCAACGTAACTTTGTTTTATCTTTGTGAAGTTTAGAAAAGTGTAAAAATGAAAAGAAACTGACGGATTAAGTTTACATATCTTTCTCACGTTGATATCAAAACCCGTAAAAAACAACCCGTAAAACCAACTTACTCGATCGAGTAAGTAACTTACTCGATCGAGTGACCCTTACTCGATCGAGTACCCATCAGCAGAAAAATGTTTCGTAAACCAAACATACCTACTCGACAGAGTAAGCCCCACTCGATAGAGTACCCAAAGACATAGAAAACTGTAGTATTACACCGAGTTAGTGAGACACTCGGCCGAGTAGTGCGTACTCGGTCAAGTGTGTTGCGACACTCGACCGAGTGTCTTGTCTGGGAGTCGTTTTTCCGCGGTTTGATTAAAGTGATTAAGGGAGGTTATAAATCATTTCTACAGTTTTCTAAAACGTCATTAACCATAATACATTTCTAAATACTCTCGTTAATCACTCTAATCATCACCTAAGCAAGGAATTTACATTTTTTTGGTTTTTTGGATTTCGTATTACCTTGTGTCGATCGTGTAGTAAGTGTTGATCTCTGATCCTTATTTTCTTTATGTTATCTTAACCCTAATTTGGGTAATTTAGAGGATTTGTGTGTAATCATAGATTGTGGGTTGTAATCATATGTATTTCGCTATATAGGTGAGGATTTCGTAAAGAAGCAGTTTTAGATCATCTTTCATTGCGTTTCAGATATGCAAATAAGGTAGGGTTTCTGATGTGACTCCTATTTAGGCATATTTAGTCCCCTAACTAGCCTAGTTCCTATGTTTTTTAGTACATTTTAGGGTCGTTTATTGTCTTTAGCTTCCTTCTATGCATATTCTATGAGGTTTGGTGTCCTTTGTAGGAGAAGAGCACTAACTAGGCTAGATGGAGTGAAGCGGAGCTAAATTGATAGCATATAACGACTAAGCAACGAAGAGGAAGTTAACACCAAAGGCCTAAATTAATAATACAAGGAAATTGGCAATGACAAAGGACTCCCATCGCTCCTTAATGATCCTCACGGATCACAAGGCAGCCAAGCAAGAAGAAGAAAAAAAGCCCTTGAGGACGGGCTGCCCAAAGTTGGTCCGGGCAGCGTCCCCAAGCACTGGACGGGCGTCCCCAATACTAGGTCAGGCGTCTCCTCATACAGCATGGCTATCTTCGAGCAAGAGATCGAGCGTCCCTTCTGAGGACTTGTAAGGCCTTGAACGTAGATTAAAGGGTCTAATCGTCATTTAAGCCCTTAATTAACTCTCTTTATAATAAATTGAGGATTATGTCCTCTAAGTGGAGAATTAAGCCTCCTTAGATTAGATTAGTAGTAGATTAGTCTTTAATCTTTCCACAAAGCACTTCAATCTTTCAACAATTGTTCTTTCAATCTTAAATAGTTTACATTTGGATCTCTTGGGTATGAAGACTATGTGACAAGTTTTCATCTTTATGCAAGGATCCTTCTTTATTTATGTTCATCTTTACTTTCCAAGTTGGTAACTGTTTTAGCAGGAATTTGTGCAAGATAAAACGTCCTGCCAGGGAAGATTTGATGGGGTGATCTAACTCAACTTTAGTTACTTGACTAATATTACTGAATAAGTAAACGAATAGAAAACAATAACACAAATATTTATACGTGGAATAACCCTAGGAATAAGGGAAGAAACCACGGGCACTAAGCCAGGAGGGATTATTACTATGATTTTATGTACCCTGATAGGGAATGTGTATGTCAGGCGTTTTTATAAGGTATGGAAGCTCGATAATAATGCTAAGTAGTATTCTGATTACAAGTATGAGACTAAAAGCATGAATGAGTGAGTAAGTAGATTAGTGTCCTTCTCTTTTCTCCTTTTTTCCTCTTTATAGTGGCCTTGCAACGGTTCTATGAAGGTGGTTTAGGGTTTCCTGGTAAATAGGCCCGTTCCCTATTTACCCGGGAGTGGTTTTGTTGACCTGGGAATGGGCTGCCTCTATTTCTGCTAGGTTGACCATATCAAAACAGTTGTGAACTTTGTTGAACAAGTCTTCTGCGCAAATAGGAACTTCTTTTGTGAGCTTTTGATATTGCCTGACGCCTTCAGGCTATGTTTTATCTTGTGGTTTTGAGAAACAATCCTTCAGGTCTGGCTTAAATGATGCCTGGCCTGTCTTTCTCTCCTAGCTAGTATCTGTTGAGCTGTTTGGATGCTTTATAGTGGGAGTCTTCTAGTCAGGCTCGTCTTTGGAGATCGCCTGTTTGTTCATCTGATCAGGTAGGACAATTCTGGGCCCACCAATTGCCCCTTATCTTCTTATTCCCAGTGGATCTGGCCAGGGATAAGGAGATAAAAAGTTCAGGTCAGGCAAAAAATATGGGGATATTTTATCGGAAAAGAGTTTGTGTTTGCTTCAACTTACATAACGGCTAGTTTGCCATAAATGGGGTAGATTCAAAAGACCCTAGGAGAGACATGATTAGGTTTGTCCCCTTGTATTTGCCCGTTTATTTTTGCGGCTATAAATACCTTGTTCCGTTTGTCTTTGCCTCCATATTCTAATTGTTCAATCTTTCCTTTCTTTCTCTAGAATTCTCTTTGCAATTTCTTGTTTTCTTCTGAGAAAAATCAATCTTCAATTTTAAATCTAAAGAATGGCTGGGGGAAGAAGAAAGACGGCTACATCCAAGGCTGCTGCTGAGGTTGAGAAAGCTCCTGTTGTTGATGTTCCTGAAATCATCCTTGAGGATGAAGTTGTGGAGATAGCCGCTCCTCCGGAAATTCTATCTATGTCACACAGCGGAGTCACCTATGCCCCTTTGAAGGCTTTGTCTGGCTCTTTTCCTGAGGCTAATCAGTTGAAGCCAACCTTTGAACACTATTTGAAGGGCAGGGGTCTTCTCCCTGCTGAAGCTGATGTTTGGATCCCTGAAGGTGGTCAAATCAGGGCTAATTGGGGTAGTCTAGGGTGGTTTTGTATTTTTGAGTGGGCGTTCAAGGGAGGATGTCAGCTTCCACTTTCTTCTTTTCATGGCTGAGGTTATCAGGGCTATCAGGGTCCCTCCATTTTAACTTATGCCAATGGTTTGGAAGATCGTTCACTTAGTTGAGCAACTGTGTGTTAAACATAAGTTGGTCATCACTCTGGAAGATCTTAAAAATGTTTTATCATTTGAAGAGTCACTCCACTGGTCGCTTTAATCTTCGAGTCAGGTCAAAAATGACTCATTTGATCACCAACTTTGATTCAGGGGATGATAAGGGATGGGCGCAAACTTATATGTTTATCAGGGCTGACTTCATTGCCCCTGATCTGGATTATCTTAGGTATCCTGCTGTTGAGGGGGGTAATTTCTTCTTCCTGTACTGAATTTTGGTTAGGGATGATTTATTTTGTTTTTAAAATATGCTTACTTAATTTTGTCCTTGTAGTGGCTGACTGGGGAAATGATCCTGATGTTGAGGAATCGGCTGACCGGATTGCTGCTTTCATGGCGTTGCCTGAAGAGGAGAGGACATGGCCTGCCTTTCTGGGGCAGGCACCTATGCCTCACTTCAAGAAAGCCAAATTGAGCACCTACAAACCTGTGAAGGGTGCTAGAGCTTCAGGGGCTTCCTCATCAGGCAGTAAGTTTTGTTACCTTATCTTTGTGGGTTGTTTTTGCTTGGACATATGTTTATATTGCTGTTGTATAGCCTCGTCGTGCAACTATTAGAGCTTCTGCCAGGATTGCTAGCTTTGGATTGTCCCAGGTGAAGGCAGGCGTTTCTCAAATTACTGGGGAGAAATCCTGGAGTAGCGAAGCTACAGGGAGTGACGGTGCTTCGCAGGTTCAGGCACCTGTTCAACAGGCTCAGTTGGTATCTCCTGTGAAAGTTGTGGATGATGAGTCTGGTCGTGCTGAAAAGAGGAAGAGGCATGATGAGTCTTCAGAGGGGGTTGATGAGGTTAGGGGAGTCAGGGCCAGGCTTGATGAGGTCCAATTCGCCAAGGAGGAGATCCAGGCTCATTCTTTTCTGGTTGATGATCCTTTTTATAAGTACCAGGCTGAGGATTCTTCTGCTCGTGCTCTGGCTGCCATGTATCGTACCAGGGATTGTGCTGCTAACCTGGTTGCTATGTTGCAGGAGGTAATGAGCCTGCCTATCAAATTTGTTTTGGTTATGTGTTTTTTGTTTTGGTTTAACTGATTGGTTGTCTTTTTTGTAGAATGTGAATGACATGTTGAGGGGTGCCTGCTAGCTGGAATCTGCAAATGGTGTTAAGGATAGCTTGGACTGGGAGATGCAATGCCTGAAGAAGGATGCTGCGTCTTTGAAGACAGATTTGGAAGTGGCTAAAACGGAGATTAAGTCTTTGAAAAAGGATAATGAGGCAGGAAAGGCACGATTGGTGGTGGAGGCATCAAAGCTGGGTTCTGCTCAAAATGCCCTGAAATCTCTCCAGGCTAAGCTTTACATGGTTCAGGAGGAGTTAAAGGCTGAGAAGCAGGCAATGTAGGAGCAACTGAAAGTAAATGAGGAGTTGGCTGCTGAAAGGGACCTGGTGCAAGGTAGATACAAGGATGTTGCTCTTTACTTCTTTGGTAGGGGTCGTGTGGACGCTATGAAGGAGCCTATCGAAGTCCGGGCTTTCTGGAATCCTGACCAAGAAATGGCCGATCTTAATGCCACTTACCCTGAGCTTTGCAAGTTGCATGCTGATGATGAGACAGACTCTCCTCCGTCCAAGGAAAAGAGAGGTGAAGTTCATGATAAAGATGACCATGAGGAAGAAGATGAGGAGGAGCCTGTTGATGAAGGGATTAGCCCTGCTACTGCTTCCAAGGCAGGCTAGTTGTTTTTGGTTTTTAGGGTAGTTATTTCTTGTTTTGGCCCATCCAGGGGGGTTGTTCCCTAAACAAACAATTTTATTATCTTTGAGAATGTTTTGTCCTACCCAGGAGGGATGTTCCCTGGGCAGTATTTTTCGCCTTGGTATAATTTGAAGATATTTTTCTGGTTCCTTTGAATAGCCTGATTTGAGTAACTTGTACCTGTAAAAAATGCATTCCGAAGTATTTTGTTAGAAAGGTGCCTGTCAGGAGGGCTTATGGCCCTCAATCCTTTTCAGGAAATGATGGCTTTTTTGCCTGTCAGGAGGGCTTTTTAGTAAGAGGGGTGGTTTCCAGTCAGGAGGGCTTATGGCCCTCAGCCTGTCAGGAGGGCTTTAAAGACAAGTTGTCAGGTCTTTTCCGCCGTCATTCTTGTCTTTTTATTATTTTTGTACTGAGCTCAGTTTTTGTGTGTGTTTTTTGGGTCACGCAGGCAGGTGCCAAGTTTTGTGAAGTATTTCTGGGATGTTGTTCAGGTTAGGTGGAGTGACCCTCAATCTTGAACATTTGTTTAAGCCTATATGTAATGTATAATAAATGGAAAAAATAAAAGGCGTAAAACAAGTTTTCAGGATTCAATATAGCAAGAAAGATAGTCAGACATGATAGAGTTCGTAAAAATAAAGTAGGCAAGTATTCAGGTAGGGTAGCAGGCAATAGAACATTATAGCATATTAAGGTCACATGCTTGTATTCGGGGGTTTTTTATGTAAGACTTTAGTCAGAAAAAAATATAAAGTTAATGATTTTACCTGATCTGTATCATAGGATATTTGGGTTTAAACATGGAATAGCTTTAGGTGGGAAATGTTCCAGGATCTGGGGATCATTTCTCCATCCAGGGTTTGTAATCTGTAAGCTCTCTGTCCTACTATTGAATCAATAAGGCATGGTCCTTCCCATGTAGGAGCTAACTTGCCGGCATTTTTGTCCTTGGTGTTAGGAAAGACTTTTCGTAGGACCAAGTCCCCTTCTTTTAAAACCCTGATATTCACATTTTTGTTGTAGCTTCTGGCTATTGTTTACTGGTAGGAGGCTATCCTGATCTTGGCTGCGTCTCTCAATTCTTCAGTCAGGGTTAGCCTATCTTGTAATAGTGGCCTGTTTTCTTCTATAGTATTCAGGCTACTTCTAGTGGTTGGTATATGGATTTCTCCTGGGATTAGTGCTTCACAGCCATAGACCAGGGAGTATGGGGTTTGGCCTGTGGATGTCTTAGGTGTGGTCCTGTCAGCTCAGAGGACTAGTGGAAGTTCCTCAGCCCATCGCCCTTTTCTTTTTTGTAGTTTTTTCTTCAGGCAACTGATTACTACTTTGTTGCTGGACTCTGCCTGTCCATTGGCTTTTCGATAGCCGGGCATGGAGGTTACCAGGCTGATGTTCCATTGTACACAAAAAGCCTTTGTCCTTTTTCCCCACAAACTGGGTACCATTGTCACAGATTATTTCTGAAGGGATGTCATATCTACATATGATGTTGCGTTTGATGAATGTTATGACATCCTTCTCTTTGACTTGCCTGTATAAGCCTGCTTCTATCCATTTTGAAAAATAGTCGGTCATGGCTAGCATGAAGACTTTATGTCTAGGGGCTTGAGGTAGCTTGCCTACAATGTCCATTCCCCATTTCATAAACGGCCAGGGATCTGAAATAGAGTGCAATAGCTCTGATGGTTGGGGGATGAAAGGGGAATAGATCTGGCAGGATTTGCATTTGGAGCTATAAGCTATGCAATCAGCTCTGAGGGTTGGCCAGAAGTAGCCTGTCCTTAGAACATTGTTAGCCAGGCTTCTGCCACCTTTGTGATTTCCACAGTATCCATCGTGTATGTCCTCTATGACTTGTTTAGCTTCATGAGGTTCCAGGCAACGCAGGTAAGGTCCAACCTGTGACTTTTTGAACAACATGTTATTGATGAAAGTATAGGTAGAAGCTTTGATCCTTAGAACCCTTGCTTCATTCTTATCTTTTGGAAGTGTTCCCTGTAAGAACCAATCATAGTATGGTTTGGTCCAAGAATTTGTGTCCTCATTGATGTGACAAGTTTGGTCAGGTTTTTCAATGATTGGTTCTAGCAGGTGAACAATGAGTATTTTATCAAATACAGCAGGGCTGAAATTTGATCTCAGGCTGGCTATAGCATCAGCCTGAGTATTCAAGTCTCTTGGTATTTGGTCAATGTCAAATGAACTAAATTTTTTGCAAAGGTTTTTGACGTAGTCTAAATAGAGGATTATTTTGGAATCCTTTGCAGCATATGTTCCTTTGACTTGATTGGAAATTAAAAGGGAGTCAGTTTTTACCTTGAGATTTGTCACACCAAGTTCTATACATACCTTGAGTCCAGCTATCAGGACTTCATATTCAGCTTCATTGTTTATTGCTTTGAATTCACAACTAATATCCTGAGCAATTAAGTCTCCCTGTGGTGATTTTAGTACTAATCCTAGGCCAGTTCCTCTCATGTTTGTTGCTCCATCTACGTGTAGGGTCCATTCCTGGCCTGATTTACGGGTGTCTAGATGGTTGACCTCTTTTATGAGGTCTGGTTCTAGGTTGGGATTGAATTCAGCCACAAAGTCTGCTAATGCCTGAGATTTAATAGTTGTCCTAGGTTCAAAGGTTATGTCATAAGTACTTAGTTGTACTGACCATTTTGCCATTCTGTCTGAGAGCTCAGGTTTTCTCAGGATAGATTTGATAGGCAGGTTGGTGCTAACAATTATTGGGTGACTTTCAAAGTAGGGTCTAAGTTTAATGCAGGATATAATTAAAGCAAGTACATATTTTTCAAGTAGACCATACCTTGTTTCTGCATCCAGGAGACTTTTACTTACATATTAGACAGGGTGTTGTTGGCCTTCAACTTCCTTGGTTAGGACTCCACTTACTGCTATTTTAGTGATAGATAAGTAAACCGTCAGGGGTTCTCCTTTGTCTGGCTTAGCCAACAATAGAAGAGTAGTTAGGTATGCTTTTAGGTCCTGGAAGGCTGGTTCGTGTTCAGGCAACCATTTGAATGACTTGTTCTTTCTGAGGAGGTCATTGAAGGATCAGCATCTTTCTAATGATCTGGATATGAATCTGTTCAGGGCTGCAATTCTTCCTGTCAACTTTTGGATATCTTTGACTGATTTGGGAGATTCTAATTCCAGGATAGCTTTTATTTGTTCTGGGCTGGCTTCAATCCCTCTCTCTGTCACCATGTATCCAAGGAATTTGCCTGAAGAGACTCCAAAGTAGCATTTGGAAGGGTTGACCTTCATATTGAATTCTTCCAGGATCTTGAAGGCTACTTCTAAATCTTTTACATGATCTTCAGCCTTTTTTTATTTGACCACCATGTCATCAATATAGAGTTCCATTGTATCCCCTATTTGGTCTTTGAACATCATGTTGACCAGGCGTTGGTAGGTTACCCCTGCATTCTTCAGGCCAAAGGGCATTGTTGTGTAACAATATATGCCCCTTTCCGTGATGAATGCAGTGTTTTCCTGGTCAGCTGGGTGCATCTTGATCTGGTTGAACCCACTTGAGGCATCCATAAATGTCAAGAGTTCATGCCCTGCTGCGGCATCTACCATTGCATCTATATGAGCGAGTGGGAATGGATCTTTTGGGCAAGCTTGTTTTAGGTCTGTGTAGTCTACACAGACTCTCCACTTGCCATTTTTCTTTTGTACCACCACCACGTTTTCTAGCCATTCAGGGTACATGACTTCTCTTATCATTCCCATATCTAGCAGTTTGTCCACTTCTTCATTAATAATAGAGTTGCTTTCAGGGGCAAACTTCCTTCTTTTTTGTTGCACGGGCTTAAAAGATTTGTCAATATTGAGTTTATGGGTAATAATATTGGCGTCTATACCAGTCATATCAAAGTGGGACCAAGCAAAACATGAAGATTTATTTTTAAGAAAACTTACTAGTTCTGGTCTGATATTGTCAGGGACATCAGATCCTACCAATACATGCCTGTCAGGATACTCAAGGTCTAAAATTACTTGATCTGTTTCCATTTTGGTTTCTGCCACATAAGTGCTCCTCACAGGGTACTGTAATTGCTAGGCGAGAGACTTACCTGTCTTGGAAGGCTTTAATGATTCAGTGTAACATTTCTGGGCAGACTTGTGCTCACCTTTAATGGTTGCTATTCCCCACTCTGTTGGTATCTTGACACACTGGTGGTAAGTGGAAGGTATAGCTCTGACATTGTGGATCCATGGTCTGCCTATGATAGCATTGTAGGATGACATGCAATCCAGGACTCCAAATATTTCATATGAGGAGACTCCTTCCACATATGTCGGCAGGTATATTTCCCCTAGAGTGTTCTTTTTTTCTCCACTGAATCCTACCAGGACATTTGATTTCTTTATGATCTGGCTTTCATCAATCTTCATAGCTTTCAAGACGTCAAGCATGATTAGGTTGACTGAGCTGCCCCCATCTACTAAGATTCTTAGGACACGTGCAGTTCTTATTTTCATGGTGATGACCAGGCCATCATGATGTAGATCAGGGATTCCCTACATGTCAGTATCTTCAAAAGTAATATGAGGTAAATTTTTAGATTTAAAGGGAGATTTCATTTTTAACTCCCTGGCTATTTTCTTTGCAGCAGAGCTGGTCAGGCCGCAGATCTCAGATCCTCCATTGATGAATTTGACCTCGTAGATGGGTGGTGCTGGAGGTAGGTCTCGTTGTGGTCTTTCCTGGTCTTTTCTTGCTACATTATCTTCCCTGCTTTTTGATGGCATCAGATCTTTTAGATAGCCTTTACTTAGCAGGTAAGCTACTTGCCTACGCAATCCCAGGCATTCTTCTGTTTTATGCCTTATGTGCATATGGAATTCACACCATCTTGTTGTGTCTTTCCTTGAGTTGGGGTTATCTGTCTTCTTTTGCCATTTGACAATGTCTCCCATATTGTCAAGTCTTTTGATTAACCCTGCAGTGTGAACAGAGAAGTTATACTCTTGAATAGGGGGATAAGTATAGGAATTACCTCGTTGTTCTTGTGTATAGTTGACTTCTGATCTATCAGGCCTTGTATAAGGGGATGACCTAGAACTGCTTCCTCTGTGATTGGAACTTTTTCTGTTGGATCTGTCATAACGTGGGTTGTTGTCAGTGGTATCAGCTTTGAAACCTTTGTCTTCTTCCAGCCGGATGTAGCCAAGGGCCAAAGCCTGGACATCTTCAAAGGTTTGGCAAGGCTTCATAGTCATCTCATCATAGAAATCACTGTCCAGAGGCAGTCCCAGCCTGATAGCTTCCACAGCTGTTCCGATATCACATCTGGGGATTGATACTTTCTCTTTATTGAATCTGGTCATGAATGCCCTGATTGATTCGCCGGGCTTTTGCTTGATCCTATACAGATCACTGGATCTCTTTTCAAGTTCCCTGCTGCTGGCGAATTGGTGGTTGAATGAGTTTATCACGTCAGCAAAGGACTTGATGCTTCCATTTGGTAGATTTATGTACCATTGTAGGGCAGGCCCGTTAAGGGTTGTTCCAAATCCCTTGCACATGCAGACTTGTCGAAGTTCACTAGGTATAGAGGCTGCCAACATTCTTTGTTTGTAGTAGGCTACATGGTTTTGTGGATCTGTAGTTCCATCATAAATTCTCATTGATGGAACCATAAATTTCTTTGGTAGATCTATACTTGATATCTCATCCACGAAGGGTGAGTCAGCATAACTCTCTAGATTTGCTTCTTCAATGGGTGTGGGTACTCCAGGGATCTTCTCAAATCATTCATGGAGCTTCTTGATTTCCTGGAGCATGGCCATCATGATTGCTGTGTTAGTTTGATATGGGACAGCCTCTTCATTTGGGATTTCTTCTGAGTCTGTATCACCTTCTCCTGCTATGGATTTCGATGGAGTAGGAGTACCAAAGTTGGAGAAATCTATGTTCCTGATGATTGAAGAGAATGGCGTGCCAGGCTGAATTTTTAATTTTGAGCCTGAGGCTTTGTTTCCTAACCTTTGTTTCAGACTAAATTCTGATTCCTTAGTTTCATAACTTCAGCTTCAGCCTGAGCCATTTTCTGTTTCAGCTATTCCATTTCCAACAATTGTTGTTGGGAGGCTGCCAGTTGTTGTTTAATGCTATCTCCAATCATTTTTTGTGATTGTTTTTGTGTTGTTTGGTTTTAGATTTTGATTATTTTTGAGCTAGATGCCCCACGGTGGGCGCCAATTGTTTTAGCAGGAATTTGTGCAAGATAAACGTCGTGCCAGGGAAGATTTGATGGGGTGATCTAACTCAACTTTAATTGCCTGACTAATATTGCTGAATTAGTAAACGAATAGAAAACAATAACACAAACATTTATACGTGGATAAACCCTGGGAATAAGGGAAAAAACCACGGGCACCAAGCCAGGAGGGATTATTACTATGATTTTATGTAACCTGACAGGAAATGTGTATGTCAAGCGTTTTTATAAGGTATGGCAGCTCAATAATGCTAAGTAGTATTCTGATTACAAGTATGAGACTAAAAGCATGAATGAGTGAGTAAGTAGATCAATGTCCTTCTCTTTTCTCCTTTTTTCCTCTTTATAGTGGCCTTGCAACGATTCTATGAAGGTGGTTTAGGGTTTCCTGGTAAATAGGCCACGCTCCCTATTTGCCCGGGACAGGTTTTGTTGACATGGGAATGGGCTGCCTCTATTTCCGCTAGGTTGACCATCTCAAAACAGTTGTGAACTTTGTTGAACAAGTCTTTCGCGCAAATAGGAACTTCCTTTGTGAGCTTTAGATATTGCCTGACGCCTTCAGGCTATGTTTTATCTTGTGGTTTTGAGAAACAATCCTTCAGGCTTGGCTTATATGATGCCTGGCCTATCTTTCCCTCCTGGCTGGTACCTGTTGATCTGTTTGGATGCTTTATAGTGGGAGTCTTCTAGTCAGGCTCGTCTTTGGAGATCGCCTGTTTTTTCATCTGATCAAGCAGGACAATTCTGGGCCCAACAGTAACTTTCCTAATCTCTTTATTTACTTGTTAATCCTTTACTTAATATCTTGCTTAATCATCATGTTGACTTGTGTCATGATGTGTGACGCCATTATTAGCATAATAACCAAGATGTTTTGTGAGTAGTACGTCTCTTAGCTAGGGTTAGTTGGGGATTAGGGGAGTTAATCATGGGGTAGATTTATGCTTAATGAGTCCATATGAATGCTTGTTTATTGTATTTCCAACTTATGTACATGTGATGTTTGATGAATTACTTGATTGACAACCTAGCTTGATTCTCTTTCCCTTTCAACAAGACTTGTAAGACATAAACCAAATCAAGGCTTGTTAGACCATGCATATATATAGTTAAATAGGAAGAATTAAGTCGATTGTAGGTGTTGTAAACTCTTGACCGACTTGGCTCTGAGACCCAAACCTTCCTAGGACTCATTTATGTTGTCTCACCATGAATAGGGAAATTTAAGTCGATTGTAGGTGTTGTATAGTCTTGACCGACTCGGCTCCGAGACCTAAGTTTCCCTAGAAATTGTAAGATATACACTACCTTGATTTCAACAATAATAATCGCTTGCATCTATATGATTCATTTATGCTATTTCACCATGATTCCCCCTATGATCTCATGATTCCCTAGTATTTTTTATCACTTGTTTACACCCTTGTTTCTCTTCACTTGTCTTGCTTTTCAATTGTTTACATTTCCTTGTTGTAGCTTAGAACACAAATCCAAACCAAACTAATTGTGACACTAGCATATATTGAGATAGATAGACTTAGAACCCAAAGCACATCGTCTCGTGGATCGACCTCGACTTAACCTCTATCTAGTTGTTTGTTCAGATTATAAATGTGTTTGATTGAGCGTACGACAACAACGCTCACCATCAAAATGGCGCCATTGCCGGGGACGGTGTTATGTGATTAAGTTCTTACTTGTTTGTCCATTTTAACTGTGCTTTAACCTTGAGGAACTTGTTCGTCAAGATCGTTCCTACCGTTTTATTGTAGTTTCCTTGCTTGTAGTTGTTTCCTTATCTTAGCTATGATGATGGCTCAAGACTTGACATATGGAATGATCTTTTGAGTATGACTACCATGGGTATGGGGAGTTTGAAGAGGAAGTCAACACAAACCTACCTTACTACTCAAATCCTAACTACTATCCCAACTTTTTCCACCAAAATCCCCACATCCAATACCCACAATTCCCATCCCCCCAAGACTCATTCCAAATACCATAATATGACCACTTTAACACCCACACACAACGAAAAGATGAGCCCAACTTTGACATTCAAAATGTGGTTCTCCAAATGATGGGAGATCAACAAAACTTCTTTAAACAAGTGCTAGAACAGAGCCAAAATAGGAACAATGTTCTCCAAAGCATTGTTACCCAAGGCGACAAGTTGACAATTCGACTTGCCCAAATGAAGGCAACCCAACCAACCACTCCTCACGGACTCTTAAGCATGGATCATGAATGTGAATTTGAGGTAATGACCTTTGATGAAGAATATGTGAAGTGGGAAGAGCCAATCTCTTTGAGCTCTTGTGAGTACGAAAGTGTGGTCTTTGAGGAAGAAGATATGAGGTTGAGTAAACCAAATACTCTTAGTCTTTGTGAGTATGAGGGTGTGTCATTTGATGTAAACATTGAGATGGTGGAGGAAGAGTTATTAAGGAGAAGTGAATCCCCTATTTATGATTCATATGAAGAGAGCAATGATGACGCATCTATGGAAGAATATGATGAGGGAAAAGTGGACTCAAATGATGTAACAACCCGGATTATAAAACAAAGGGAAAACTTATATAAAGTAAATATCAGAATACGATACTGATAAAAGGAGTCAAGGTGGCGGAAACACCTGACCAATCCGGTTCGCTACTAAACCAAAACAACTAATACATTATTCAAAGGGTTCTTAAAACTTAAAAGCAAACTCCTATTTCATTATTAAGCTCGCTTCGCACATTCCCCAAGCAAGCATCAACCAGTCAGCAACAAGCGTTCAACCTGAACAACCTGAGAATGGGGGTCGACAATCAGTCGGGAGTAACTAGATGCCCTCCCAGTTATGATTACAACAATTGAATATAACTAACAATCAAACATGTACTAATCATACAAAACATTCATTAAATCATATTAATTACATCAATTGGCATAAACACAATTAAAAGAAAACACCTAGTTACCTTATTAGCAATTAATGAAAACCTCCATAAAGAAAACGACCAACAAAGTCTTGTCTCCAGCTCGTGTCAACATCCCGAAAAGCGAAACAAAATAAAAGCACAGACCGAAACCCTTGAAAACGCCATGAAAGACTATTCTTCTTCTTCACCCATTAAAAATAATAGACCATAAAGGTAGGTCTAAAGGTCCATACAAATAATCCCCATAAAATTATTTGGAGATAAATATAATGTAGAGGTAAGAGCAATGATTATGAAAATATAATTTTCTTTTAAATTGGGAAGAAGAAAAGATATTCAACAATGGAGTCAAAGGGAGAAAAGAGAACAAAAGAGAGAAATAGAGGAAGAGGCGTGCGGCATAACGAACGTGGAAACAAAACATTTGGTTTGACCTAGTTGCTTGCTAGGTTAAATCTATTTATAAGAGATAAACTAATGGGCTTTGGGTCCATTAGCTCACACAATAGATTATTTGATTACAAATTGGGTTGAGTATTTATAAAACGCTAGGAGAAGCTATAATAGAAAAGTAATTATTAAACTAAAATAGTAAAATCGTACACGAATATTTTAACCCAATCAAAAGTAGATTAAAACGATAAATAATAAAATAGAGGACATAAGCTTATAAATATATATTTCCAAATACATTAATAAACTTCCAAATAATTAATTTAATAACATAGTTTTTTAATAAAATATTATTATAAAATACGGGGCGTTACAATCCAACCCCCTAAAAAGAAGTTTCGTCCTCGAAACTTGAAATTCAAAGACAAGATCAAAAGAAGGTAAGAATTACAAGTGATCATCAATAAAGGTCATCTCGGAATGCTAACAGTTGCGCACTCTGATCCATATCCAAACTCAAACCAAAGAAAAGATCCTAGATCATCAATGTCGTTATCAACTTCACATACTCTACAACCTCAAAAGTCACATCAAACTCATACCATCAAAGTCCATAAAGATCATTAAGCCAACTACTAATCCTCATATTTCAAACACTCATCCAACTACCTTTAACCATCATTCAAAAACATATATGCCCTCTCAAAGTTGTAAACTCATTACTGTTACTCCAAATCCACATAACTTTTAACAAATACACCAATTCTATTTTACCATTAACTACAAGATCTGACATTAACCAAAACCCCAAACAGACAAATATCTAAACAAAGAACATCTTTCGAATGAGAAAACGCTTTCACTCACGAATGCCATTAGAATCACTCCTACTCTAATATCCTCAAAGCGAGTAGTGCTTACTACCAACCACAACTTTTAAGCTCAAAAGACTTTAACATAAAATCTCGATGATTCTCTACATATATCTAGTATCCAAAGTCATCAATCTCAAACCTCAAACTCTGACTAGACTGTCAAAATCCTATTCAACCTCAATCTCATGACAAATCCTTTGTCGCACTCGCAAGATCAATCCATTTCCTTTGAACACCTATAGTTACAACATTCCTAAGCGCCCAAGGAACCATACACCTTTAGTTAAGCAAAACCTATTGTACCACAACACACTTGTCATCGACAACACAATCCCATCAATGTATACTAATACCACCATACAACTCTCATCACCTGTGCTCATATAATCACCCAACTTATAACCTCAATTTGTAATTACAGTTTACTATCCATGAATATCATCTCAACATCACAATTCCGCCATAAGACTATAAGAATCTATGTCCGTCAATTAATCACTCATACGCTTAAATGAAACATCTTTATCCTCAGATAGAACAAACAAACATCTATATACCTTTAATGTAAAAACACCCTCAAACTTTCTTAGCTCAGTATAAAACCTTTAATACTCCTTCTCCAAAACTTTATATGTTATCCCAATTAACATTTGCATACAACTATGTTACTAAGTTCTCAACCTCAAATAACCAAGCATTGATCTCAAGGTTTCTAACATCACTCGCAAAAGGATCCAAGCTTCCACTACGAGATGATCACAAGTAGCTCTAAAGAGATTTGAAACATTTTCAAGTTACCATGAAAGAATAAATACTTGCAAACCAAATCAAAATATTTCCGTGCAATACCACAAAGCAAAAGAACACATTCCTTTCGGAAGTAAAAGCTTAGAGAGAAATCAATATGAAAAAGAGTAATTTCAAAAGTTCAAAGAAGAAGGAACTGGAGTTGAAATAAAGAACAAATAGAGAGCAACGATAGATGAAACAGACAGAGGACAAGGATAAAAGAAAACTTTGGTCTGAAGGCTCAAATAGAAGAGGTATGGTTAACACGTGCAAGGACGACAAGAACAGACGAATCAAAAGCAATTCTATTTACCCAAAGACGACACCTTAACATAACATAAATAAAGCACGATAACAAGGGTCTTACAAATATCGTACAATCATCACTCAAGGTATCTCCGTCTCGTAACATCCTTTAATCACATCTCCATAATACCTCAGAACCAACAAATCCCTATATAACTGCCCCTGTTACAATCACTAGATCCTCAGATTATCAAATATCAAGATTACAAACTCGCACAACCCTCAACTCTCAAGTCCTTCACTCTCAAAAACTCCATCTAATCACACTTAATGAATCAATCCATAGCAATCTCTATACCCCCAAAAGACGAACATCACAATCCATCATAATCATCGTACATGGTCGTTCACTAAGTCAACGCTAGAACATTTTTAACATTAACATCTCACAAGTCCATAAACTACAATTTGTCTGTCTCAACAATCCCTTAAAAATGTATGACTAGTAAATAACTCCTCAACGGATAAATCATAAGATCTTTCATAACTCATTGATAGACATTAACGATCCTTATTCCTTAATTATGGTATTCCAATCAAAGATGAGCATAGTCTCCAAAATTTCCAACATGCTCAATCTAACGTCCACGATAACATTCAATCATTTCTATTACTCTACTCTCAATCCATAAATAACTTGCATAACTTCTTCCTTAACACCAGACAAATATCCAATAAATCTATCCATTACGAGCATACGCCACGATATTCCCAAATAATACTATAAGATAAATCCACTCAATATGCCTCTCACTTCTTATGAACTATGAAACCACAATCATGTATCTCATGCCACATATCATCATCCTCTATCATCAAAAAAGATTTCCTCAAGCACATAAGAGAACATAACAACCACTTATCCCAAATAAGAGTTTATCTTAACAACCACTATTCCCAAAGTAAACTTTATCTCAAAAATCTCTAATCCCAAAGTAAACTTATTCGTTACCAAACTCATAATAACAAATGCTCTTCCTTTCATACTTCAACATCCCAACCTGCCAAACAATCGTAACTTGTTGCCTCAAGAAACCACAAGGGAATCAACCTCAAAAAATCACCTCAAACAAGAACAACACCACCAAAAGATCCAAAAGGATGAAACTACGATAAGAGTAAAGCTCCGGTTACCAAGGATTATGAGTTTTGACAAACATATATATAACCAAACGCATTATACGTAACATGTAAGAAACATTTTAAAACCGACCAACTTTAAAATCAACAAAGCATGCTCGAAAAGAAGTCATACATGAACAACACATTTTATACAATTAATGACGAAACACAACGTTACGTCATAAACAACACAATACAAAAACAAAACATTTAATATAATTAATAACAATACGGGATATTAAGGCACAAACAAGCAAATTCATGAACAAAAAAATAAATGAATAAAACATGTAATATAATTAACAAAGATATGAAACATTACGGCATAAACAAACAAGTCCTTAATTATTTCTACCCCATTTACTCTCACTCATTAACTAAGTCAATTTACTTTAGTCATCAACTAAGCGAGAGTTGGGAGCGTTTTCGCTCTGAAAGCAACTGTAACAACCCGGATTATAAAACAAAGAGAAAACTTATAAAAAGTAAATATCAGAGTACGATACTGATAAAAGGGGTCATGGTGGCGGAAACACCTGACCAATCCGGTTCGCTACTACACCAAAACAACTAATACATTATTCAAAGGGTTCTTAAAACTTAAAAGCAAACTCCTATTTCATTATTAAGCTCGCTTCACACATTCCCCAAGCAAACATCAACCAGTCAGCAACAAGCGTTCAACCTGAACAACCTGAGAATGGGGGTCGACAATCAGTCAGGAGTAACTAGATGCTCTCCCAATCATGTTTACAACAATTGAATATAACTAACACTCAAACATGTATTAATCATATAAAACATTCATTAAATCATATTAATTACATCAATTGGCATAAACACAATTAAAAGAAAACACCTAGTTACCTTATTAGCAATTAATGAAAACCTCCATAACGAAAACGACCAACAAAGTCTTGTCTCCAACTCCTGTCAACATCCCGAAAAGCGATACAAAATAAAAGCACAGACCGAAACCCTTGAAAACGCCATGAAAGACTATTCTTCTTCTTCACCCATTAAAAATAATAGAACATAAAGGTAGGTCTAAAGGTCCATACAAATAATCCCCATAAAATTACTTGGAGATAAATATGATGTAGAGGTAAGAGCAAGGATTAGGAAAATATAATTTTCTTTTAAATTGGGAAGAAGGAAAGATATTCAACAATGGAGTCAAAGGGAGAAAAGAGAACAAAAGAGAGAAATAGAGGAAGAGGCGTGCGGCATAACGTACATGGAAACAAAACATTTGGTTTGACCTAGTCGGCTAGTTGCTTGCTAGGTTAAATCTATTTATAAGAGATTAACTAATGGGCTTTGGGTCCATTAGCTCACACAATAGATTATCTAATTACAAATTGGGTTGAGTATTTATAAAACGCTAGGAGAAGCTATAATAGAAAAGTAATTATTAAATTAAAATAGTAAAATCGTACATGAATATTTTAACCCAATCAAAAGTAGATTAAAACGATAAATAATAAAATAGAGGACGGAAGCTTATAAATATATATTTCCAAAATACATTAATAAACTTCCAAATAATTAATTTAATAAAATAGTTTTATAATAAAATATTATTATAAAATACGGGGTGTTACAAATGATGAATGGAGTTACGGGATTAATTTGCTTGAGGAACCCATCCTTGATAAGTTTGAATATTACTTCAATGAAGAGGAGGAATGTCTCTTCCTTATTGAACATGAGGACCTTCTCACACCCACTATGGAGCCCATGATAGATAGAGATGACATTATGAACCTTCTCATGAAAGTCAAATCGTCATACAAGAATAACTTGGTGGAGAAGCTCAAGGACAAATCGAAGAGGCGGCCTACTTGTGGAAACTTGGCACCCATAATCCCAACTCCCAAGACACCCCATCATCAATGACATGAAAGTTCACTTGACAAACGGGAAACCAGGACCCCCATCATTGAGGAGACCCAACCTATTAACGTAGGAACCGACAACATACCTCAAGAACTTAGGATAGGGACAACCCTTGACCCCTCGAAAAGACGATAATTCATTGACCTCCTACACGTATACAAGGACGTATTCGCCTGGTCCTGCAGAGATATGCCTGGGATTGACAGGGAAATTGCCGAGCATCGGATACCCATTAAGCCCGGAGCTAAACCCGTGAAGCAAAAGCTACGCCAGAGTGGGCCCTGAAAATCAAAGAAGAAGTGGATAAACAGTTCAAGGGCGGTTTCATCAAAGTGTCTGAATATTCTGACTGGGTGGCCAACATTGTTTCTGTACCAAAGCAAGCCGGCGAATTCGGGTTTGCGTCGACTTCAGGGATCTGAACAAGGCGAGTCCAAAGGACGACTTCCCTTTGCCACATGTTGACATCCTGGTGGGCAATACCGCCGAGCACGCCCTCTTATCATTCATGGACGGGTATGCTGGGTACAACCAGATCAAAATGGCTGAGGAAGACATGCACAAGGATGCATTCACTACGCAGTGGGGTACATATTGCTACACGGTCATGCCTTTCAGTCTTATCAATGCCGTAGCTACCTATCAAAGAACCGCTACCACTCTCCTATATGATATGATGCACAAGGAGGTAGAGGTATATGTCGATGATATGATCGTAAAATCAAAAGAACGGGACGACCACATCAACGCCCTCCGAAAATTCTTCGCTCGTCTGCGGAAATATAACATGAGACTAAATCCTCAGAAATGTGCATTCGGAGTCACCTCCGGAAAACGCTTGGGACATGTCGTCAGTAAAAGAGGCATTAAAATTGATCCAACCAAAATCAAAGCCCTTCAGCAAATGCCTCGGCCTAAGAACGAGAAGGAGATTCGGGGATTTCTCGGTCAGGTTCAATACATCAGCCGCTTCATAGCTAAGCTCACCATGATTTGTGAACCAATATTCAAGAAACTTCATGCCTCCGATCACACCAACTGGGACGACGACTGTCAAAGAGCCTTCGACAGAATAAAGGAAATCTTATCCAAACCTCCTGTCCTCATGCCACCGCAACAAGGGGTTCCCTTATCCCTGTACCTGACTGTCACAGACACAGCCATGGGAGCTATGCTAGCACAAACAGTCGACGGTGAGGAACGAGCCATCTACTATATCAGCAAGAAGTTCATCGAGTATGAGACGAGATACACCCAACTGGAAAAGACATGCCTTGCCCTAGTATGGTCAACAAAGAACTTGCGATAATACATGCTCAGCTACACGGTCCACATCTATTCCAAGATGGACTAGGTCAAATACATCTTCGAAAAACCCGTAATAAACGGAAGGCTTCTAGATGGACACTCATGCTGTCCGAATTTGATCTCAAGTTCGTACCCCTCAAGGTTATCAAGGGAAGGGCACTCGCTGATTTCCTAACAGAAAATCCCGTCCACGAGGATCCAGCAACCGACACATGGTCACTTCCTGACGAAGACATCCTTTGTGCCGACTCCGACGCATGGGACCTCTACTTCGATGGTGCATCTAATCTGAGAGGCTTCGGGGTAGGAACCTTTCTAATATCACCAGAGGGAGAACATGTTCCGATCTCAGTCAAGCTAGACTTTGTCGTCACCAACAATGCCGCCGAATATGAAGCATACCTCATCGGCCTACAAGCAGCCATAACACTTGGTATCAAGAGACTGAGGGTCCACGACGATTCCTCACTCATCATTAATCAGGTGTCCAGATCATGGAAAATCCGAAGTGACAGCTTAGCTCCCTAGCGAGCAAAAATCAATCAAGAGGCCGAGTTCTTCGACCAAGTCGACTAATTCTACTTGCCACGAGAGGAAAATCAATTTGCTGATGCCCTAGCAAAACTTGTCGCGCTCGTTAACATACCTGATGACATGACATCGTTGTTGGAAATCTATATCTCATTACTTAACATATTCTTATATGTTTCAAATTTATTTAGTCATAAAATAAATTCTAGATCTTATGCATGCAAACTAAAATAGATAAGTGAAGAAATCATTTTCTCACCATATGAATTTCGGTCAAATGGGCACCAACAAGATCTCCTTCTTGTTAGTTCTTGAGCTTTCCAATATTGGATGAACATACATGACCTCAAAATAGAAGCCCTCCAATTAGTAGCACCCAAGACTATCCCTTAATCCCACAAACTAACATGTACTAGATGTTTGTAATGTAGTTTACCTTAAAATCTATTACTAATACTCATATACAACTTCTAGTATTATTAGTGTTTGATTTAAACAAATTTGATTCACAAAATTGAATTTTTATGAAGAACAAGAGAGATAAGGGAGGTTTTTTTTCATAAAAATGTAAGAATGAATTAATTAGAGAAAAATCCTCTCTAATTGTGCATGGTAAAACCGGTTCGGTGGGCATCAAAAGGGCTCTCTTTATTTTTCCTTTTTATCTTCACAAGACAAAAATGTGTAAGTCTTTTGCATAGTCAAGTCACTATCAATTGTCATAGACAAATGAATAAGACAAATGAATAAGACAAAACTACTAAAAAGAGCCACCCAATTTCGGTTTCAATGTTGTAATATGGAGTCCATTTTATTTTTGTCAATTGTACAATTGTATGTCATGTGACATGTGACATGTCTTATGTCATGTTTTAATTTAAAATGCATATTTAACAAATTAAATATCATTTATAAATTAAATAAATCATATTTAACAAATTGACTAGTAATTTAAATTACTTTCTCATAAAATGGTCATTTAATTACTAGTTAGTATAATTCACAATATCTTGTAATTATAACTAACTTATCATTCTCATCTCGCGTGTTTCGCAAACACCGATTAATTTTAGTAATATAACTTCTTAAATTACTAAATAAAATCTCATTTAATCACATTAGAATAAGATGTCATTTTTCTCTCTCTTATAATAATTTGTTCAATTTTAAGGAATTAATTAATCTGTATCGGCATACAACCAATTATACTTTTCAATTAAGGGAATCGTCCTTTAGGTGTGACCTCAAGGGATCAACTGATCACCACCGTCGCACGACAGTAATGTCAAACTCTAGCCAGCCAATCATTACCGATATGTGTGGACCAGTTGACTATATATGTAATGTATCATCCCTTTCGTATTCTTGTAATGAGATTTAATAATGATATTTAAATCATGTGATCGCACTATTGTTGAGGACACATTTCCCAACAATCTCCCACTTGTCCTCGACAAGTGTGCGTCACCAATTCTCTTGTCCAATTACTATCTCCCACTCAATTCAAGGTGTCTTTCGGGTCGTACTTGCAAGTGATCATATCGAGAGTGGTTTCCTCGATCTGGAGAATAACTGATTGACCGAATTTATCTATCATAGATACCTTCCGAGCGTGGCCACGCATTTCCAGTTCATTACTCCTCGAGTGGCCCTGAGATATTGTTTTAACCCTGACAAGGGGGTGGACAATTTCTATCGCACTTATTCCCTTCGACTAGCCACAACCATCATAACCCAAAATATGCCCATTTGACCCCATTTACGAAGGTCGTAGTAATACAAATCAAAGTTAATCTGAAACTGTGCCATCTTAGGCGAACAGTCTTTAGTCAAAAGAATCGACTCATTAGAATACTATAGTAGCTCTCGCCACGACCAGGCTTAATAAATTTGCCAGAACTCTATAAGCGGTCACTGCCCGACAAAGTGTTCCTAACAGTCTGCCTCTGTGATCGACTAGTCATCTCACATGACTCTATGGCACTTGAACTTGCCATCAATCGCATCACACTCTAGTCACTTCGAGACGTCACCTCATACAAGTGAATATGGGCGAATACAATGCTAATCCGTGTTCACTTTAACGGGGTTCAATTGTCTCTACAACCCGTTTGGATGTAACAAAGTATAATAGAAGAGTTTTAGAGTAAAACTCAAACGACAAATGCGATTATCACATATGAATAGTCAATGCTTGATTACTACTTCATATTCTATAATCTAATTTGATCTTTTATGTAGTTATTCTTCTCAATTTAATTAAAATGACATGACTCATCATGTTAAGCCTATGAGAAGGCTTTGGTTAGTAGGTTTTATCAACATTTTGTACCTTACTCAACCTTACTACATACTCGTTTTCCTTTGTAATGTATACATTTGCATCACAAAACTTTCTGAGTACGTGTCGAGATCCAATCAAGACATAGGCCCTCCAGCCTAAGAATAGCTCCCACTGTTTTCACAGTGTGCGGGACTCATCCTCTTGCACATCTCATGATTGCAAGTGTACTCAATTTCCGTTATAAATATCTCTCATTGTTCTTTATTGCCTAGAACGATTCTAGAAAATCTATTTCTTAAATAACATAGCCACAATGGTATCTTAACCATCCTAATGTGTTTTGATTATGGTTTTGTCGGAAACCATGCGCAATCTCAATTGTCAATTGTCACTTGTGTAACACTCTTACACAAAATTGCATCATAAACACTTTGCTTTACTTCCTTAATGCTTCTGTAAGCACTTAAGGGTAATCTTTATGGCTTACTTGGTAAAGATTACTTAAATTCGATTTTGAAAACAATTCATCATACTCAAAGTATATCAAGTGTTATACATCATTACTCATTTAATTGATCCGGCAGCGGAAGCAAAAAGGAATCAATCAAATATGTTCAATTTGATTGAACTAGTCATGAATCTTATCAACATAAGACTTCTTATTGACGCTAATATCATGTGGATTTATCTTCATAAATCTGGATATTAAAGATGCATTATAATACTCCAAAAGTCTTAAATCATTCGCAATGATCAATATGTCATCCACATATAAGACTAACTAAAATTTTTGTAAGTCCCAATAAACTCCATGTATAAACACAACTTCTCGACTTATCGAGAAAAGTTTTATAACATGATCAAATCATTGATTCCAACTCATTGATGTCCTACTTAAGATCCTCTCTTAAGTTTCACATTATCTTAGGATTGCAAGAATCTACAAAACTCAAGACATGTATTGAATACATTCCTTCTAATTGAAGAAGTGGGTTTTAGATTCACTCGTTATGTGTTTCATAATAATGAAACACAATCCCTAAGAAGATCCAAATAGACTTAAGCATTTCAACTGGTGCAAAACCCTTTGCAACCAATCAAACCTTGAAATCTCTCTTTATTAGTGCAAAACCCTTTGCAACTAATCAACCCTTTTATATTGGATTTTCATGGCTCTAAGCCTTATAGTGAGTTGTGACTTAAACGCTCTTATGTAAGTCATATATTCATTACTTTCCAGAATTAACTTGAATCAAACAATTTCTTTGTAAGTTATAAGCTCTTTACATACTTAAAAGTAGCATGAATTCATCATTTTCAACAAGTGACGAATTTAACCTTCTAGGTTTTAAAGAAACAATGTCTTACACAAAACGTCTCATGTAGCCAAGAAAGACCAGTTTCTTGCGACATAACATTCTCTGTGGCATTCTTTGTGGCTCTTTAATAATTTCTCCCACTCTGTCTTCTAGAAATAAACTTGTATTTTAGAAAGACTGCTTCACGAGCCGCAAACCCGTCGTACTCGTGATAATTGAAAGGGAAAAATGAGCATTTGTTTCTTGTGAAAACTTACAAATATGGTACATTACCATTTCATATCTCATATGATTTAGTGGAAAATAATTTTTTTAGACAAAATGATAAAATCCCCAAAAGAATCAAGTAACTCAAAGTAACTTGATTGAAGTCCAAACCATATCGAATAGCGTTTGATTTCTTATCCAATCACACATTATCCCATAATGTGTGTTAAGAGAGATTAACTTGTGATACTATATCACATTTTATTTGGCTTATATCAAAGTCTTCACTTTGATAATCCCATCACGATTAAATCGTGATTCCTTGAAGTCTTTAAACTTCTTCAAAGATTTCTCTATTACCTTATTAAGTGAACACATTAGCGTCAACTTAAATCGTTGGTAAAATAAAATGATCAACCTATTATGGATCAAGGATTTACAACCTCAATCTCCTTTTCAATCAAAAGGCACGAGACATCTTGCTTTGAATACAAGATACGCATATACCATAAGATCTAATGGTTTCAAGAGTACTCGATAACTCTTTGCGTTAATCATTCCAGAATTTAAGGTTTAATCTTGGGTTACCAATTTGAGTCTTGCATCATCTTCATGATATATCATTCTAGTTTGGTTTAGAATATAATCACCTTGATAATGGGCTAGCCATACATCAAATCGTGGTGTATAGGGTCACAAAAGTGAAACCTCTTTTGTATCTTAACAAGTTTGTATTCTTATTTAGAGTTTATGTACTTAATAGTCACAATTAAGTACAACTCCAAACCCGAAAACTAGATTTAGTACACAATGACTCTATCTTTCGACTTCATTGTTGCTAGTCGTTATATTCTAATCATTCTATGTATCGCATACAATGATGAAAACCTCCACTGGTTTCTAATAATGACGAAATGGTACTAGCAAAATTTATGTCAATCATATAAACATATAAAGAAGAAGATCCTATTAGATGTCCCACAACTAATTTGTTGATTCTTCAATAATTTGGGGTAGTTTCCTCTCTAGTGTCTAACATTTAAGACAATGGAAACTTTATCGGTCGGGATTGATAGGTTTAGTATCGTCATTCTCAACAACTTTACCTTTAACATTACCTTGTATCAATTCCATTATAATTTTTACTTCTTGAACCTCGTCCTCATCTTAACGGTTTAAGAGAATGCTCCCACTCATTTCAATGAGTCTTTGCTTTGAGAAGCAAAATTGAATTCATGAAGATTACTCTTCATTTGTTCGTTTTAGTCTTAAAACTTTCATTGAAGTGGTTGCGTTATTTTGGTCAATTTTGATTTCCAACAAATCTAGTTACCAAAATTAGAAACAATTCATTGTAAGTAGGTGTGTTAGTTAAGAATCAAAAACCTGTTTGATAATGAATAACTTTTACCTATACTCTTTACAAGAGATCCTTAGCAATGGTTCATTTGAGGATTTAGAAGCAAATTCATATTTGTCTTTAGTTACGATGCTTTAAAGGAGATTTGAATCAAAAATCGAAATGATATCGTATATGAATTGTGGTAAAGAAATAGAACAATATGATAACGGAATAATGAAAACAAAACATTCATCGTTATAATAATACTTGTAGATAACAAGTAAAGCATTTACATAGTGACCTCTACCCAACTATGATAAATGATTCCAAGATCCAAATTCATATTAACTTGGGCACGGTAGGGCCGATTCATCCCTTATCAATATAACTCGGTGGATTAAATCTTTAATCGATTCTACTTTTAGAACTCTTGGTCGATAAAATTACATTAACATTTATCTTTAGCCCGGAACACATGCGACTACGGTCACGAATACTTCCGTTGAGCTCAATCCAAATTTCGAATAAATGTGTCCATGATCCAAATCCACATCAACTTGGGCACGGTAGGGCCGATTCATCCCTCATCAACATGAATTCGGTGGATAGACATTTATCACCCACTTCACCAACGTAACAAGGTTTGTCTTACGGTAAAGCCGGCTCAACTCCCTTGCGAAACTGGTACTTCATGGTTTCTAATTTTTGGTAAGGCTAAGTCTCAATTGATTATTTTTAGCGAGAGGTTATGTCAATTTATTATCTATCACGTTTTAAGTGAACTAAAGCGGTGAACTACGATAATTTTAATTGACACGGTCGATAAACTCGATTAAAATGACAATGCATGTTTTAGTTATGGCGATTTAGCGATGCATGCAACATATAAATAAAATGCAAAGCATAAAAAAAACCCTAGTATGGCCTTCCTAAAATAGAAAATCTAATTAACTATTACATATTCGGAAACCAATTCCATTGGTCCCTTGAACTTCGGTTTTGGCACGCATCTCGAGGTAACACCGTCTTTATGTATCGCCTTCTTGAGTGACATCGTCTTTAAGAATCTCCGGAATAAATAAATTACATAACAAATTACATAATTTCCTATTATACATTTGTAATTAAAATAAAATAAATCTATTAAATTACAAAACGGTGATACGAGATCACAATAAATTACCACCGAATCGATATTCCCATACATTTCGGGTAATATCAATTAAAAACTAAAGTCATACTAAGTAAAAATTCCATAATTCAAAAATTACATAAAATAAAATTATGACAATCATAAATAAAATGCAGCATTATAATATGTATGAACATGCCCAATTTAATGCTAAATCGCCTTTAAGGAGCCAATATCGTATATTACACGGTTTTTACGAATTTGCGTGATTCAACCTTTTAAAATCACAATAAATTACATAAAATCATATTTATGCACAAGTTAATTACCCTAACCAAATTAGGACTCAAAATTAGTCTCCACTAACTATTTGACCATAATTAACTTATATTTCTTAAAATTGTTCATTAATGGGCTCAAAATTACTATAAAAAAGCTATAAACTTCAAATAAATCACAAAAATTTCAAATAAATTTGAAATTTGAAACTTAAAACTAATGAACATTCTGGAAAAAAATACCATGACACTCATAATGTTCAAAAACTTCGGTTAAAATTTCGAAAGTTATTGGGAAAAACAATGTTGCGGTTTATCGGATTTATCAATAAAAATCATAAAAACATGAGAAAAATTATATTCATCAACTTTTCAATTTTAGATCTGAAAAGGATAATAAAATGCAACATGTGACATTTTTCCTTAGTCATGAAGTATGTTTTAGCAATTTTTTACTAATTTAAGTCACTATTTATGCTATTTTTCATCAAAAATCCATAAATCATGCATGAAGACTTCATTATAACCTATTATTTTACACACATCTTTTAAAATTGCATGTGACAACATACTAAATTTATATGACCAGATTCGAAATTTATCTCATATTAACCTATTTTTCATTTCAATTTGATTTTTATCATGAAAAAACCATTTTTCGAGCATACGAACTCCAAAAATTATGAAAATTTCCAGATCAACTAAAAATAATATATGTGAAAACATATCCAAAACCCACTAAAAAATTCGAAGTTTAGCTAATTTTCGTCCAAAAATGACATTTTTATCATAAAAATCACATTTTAATGTCAATATTATATAAAATGAACAATAAAATCCATAAATTAACCAAAATATCCTAAATACATTTTAGGATCAGAAACTTTAGCATGCATAAATTATTTTCGTGATATATCATAATAACACAAATTTACAAGTTTTTTTTTTTTTTTTTGGTAAAAGGTTAGCTTATCATTAATTACCAATGAACAAAACTATTACATACAACCAACTCATGGTACAATTTGAAGATAAAGCTAGGACCATTAGGAGCTAATGGAGCTAATCCATATCTTATCACTACTCGCTTTCACAGATTGTAGCCAAAATAAAGTACAAAGTTTTCATTACAACACAAATATCAGAGAAATTTCTGTCAGGCAAACTAAGAGAGCCATCAATTCTAACTTGATTCCGTTGCATCCAGATATGATAGTGTAAAGCTTGGATCCAGGCAATAGTAACCATCTTCTTGACTTTGGCCCACGGTTTAGATTGGACCCAACTCAGCAATTGGACCTCTGGCAGATAGAGATGCAGTAATGCACTGAGCTTCTGCAAGAGCAATTTAGTGTACTGGCACTGCTGAAACAAATGCTGGTGGGTTTCAGGTGCAGTACCACAAATCAAACACAACTCATCAGGACATATACCAAACTGGAACAATTTAGACTTTAACTGTAAGGCTTCTCTAGCTATAAACCAGCTAACAAAAGAGTGCTTTGGCACACTCCATCCATTCCAAACAGCCTTAGACCAGGGGACTTGAGGTTGCTTCAGTCTGATCCATTGATACCCACCAGCAACAGTATAACCAGTAGGATGTGATAACCAATGACCAGAATTAAAACTCACAGCAAAGGTATCCTTAATTCTGCAAATAGTCTTCCAGCTCCAGGAAACATCAAGTTTTGGGGAGTAAGAGGACCAAGCTTGTCCTTTCAGATAGATGTGACTCACCCACCTAACCCAAAGGCTATCAGGTTTAGTGTACACCCACCAGGCCAGCTTACCAATGGCAGCTGCATTCCAAAATAAACTATTCCTTATTCCAAGTCCTCCCTCACATTTAGGAGTACAAACTTTGTCCCAACTGACCTTGGGTGCTCTAAGATACTCAGCAGTTCCATCCCATAGGTAGTTTCTACAAATTGAATCAATTCTTCTCAGGACTCCTATGGGTAACACAAAGATAGTGTCCCAGTAACTGTACAATGAGGTAAGTACAAAATTTACCAGAGTAAGCCTTCCACTATAAGACAATTTCCTTGACCCAAAACTCCTGATTCTATCAGTAACCTTATCAATGAGAATTGCACAATGTTGAATGGAGAGCCTACCAGCAACAATAGGGACACCCAAATACTTAAAGGGGGTTGTCCCTTCCACAAAACCAGAAACTTGTAATATATCATGCTTAATAGAACTCTGTACTCCATTAAAGTAAATGTTAGACTTCAGAGAATTCTTTTGGAGTCCAGTAGAAGCAGAAAAAGTGGCAAAAGCTCTCAATAGAACCATGATTGAGTGTGTATCTCCCTTTGAAAACAGTAACAGATCATCAGCAAAAAGGAGATGAGACAGTCTAAGAGGGCCACACAAAGGATGGAACTTGAACTTCATTGTGGCAGTAACATAATCTAATATCCTGGTAAGATATTCCATTGTAATGGTGAAAAGCAAGGGAGAAATAGGATCTCCTTGCCTGAGTCCTTTGGCACCATGGAAATACCCAAAATTCACTCCATTAAGAACTAAAGAATAGGAGGCAGTTCTGACACAAGTCATTACCAGGTTAGTAAAATGCGCAGGAAACTTTAATGCATACATCATATGTTCAAGGAAATCCCAGCTTACAGAATCATAAGCCTTCTTCATGTCCACCTTCATAAGGCATCTTGGAGACACAGATTTCCTATTATAAAGTCTAATAATGTCTTGACAAATTAAAATGTTCTCAACAATTGACCTCCCTTTCACAAACCCCCCTTGATTAGGGCTTACAATAGCAGGAAGAACCTCAGCAAGCCTAAAACATAAAATCTTTGAAATGGCCTTATAAAGAACATTACAACAAGCTATGGGCCGATATTGAGTAACATTCTGAGATATATCACATTTTGGAAGGAGGGTAATAAAGGTATGGTTTACCTGCTGTAAAAGCTTCCCAGTAGCAAAGAAATCCAATACTGCAGAGCATACTTCATCACCCACAATGGACCAACTATCTTTAAAAAAAGCACTAGCAAAACCATAAGGGCCAGGGGCTTTATGGTTTGGAATGGAAAATATGGCTTTTTTTACCTCAGCTTTGGTAACAGGTTTCAAAAGAATGTTCCAATGGTCCTGAGTACAAACAGCACCCAATTGGACAATAGAAGCACAAACAGGAGTAGTATTAGTAGAAGTTCCAAGTAACTGTTGGTAATATATCAGGAAAGCATCTTGAATTTGGTCACCATCAGTATAGGTGTTACCAGCAACATCAGTAATTTTAAACACTTTAGCTTTAGTACTTCTACTCTTCAAAATACGATGGAAATATTTGGTGTTTTGGTCACCTTGATTAACCCAAGTGGCCTTAGACTTTTGAAGCAGGAAACTATCACAGGCTACCTGAAGATCCCTATAAGTCTTGGCAGCAGCTTTTTCTTGATAAATAAGGTGAGGATCAGTAGGATGCAATTTTAGTTGACTTTGAATAGCATCCAAAGCTTTCCAAGCATGAGCAGAACTGTTTTCCACATCAGCAAAGAGATTCTTGTTCAGCTCTTTGAGGGGTTTTTTTAGACTCTTTAGCTTCATAACAACCTTAAACATCTTAGTACCTTGCCAACTAATGTCCCAATACTTTTGAATGCAAGGCAAAAACTCATCAACCTGGCTCCACATGTTAAAATACTTAAAACTTTTCCTTCCTACAAGATTACCCATTGAATCTTGGATAGTGCAGGGAGAATGATCAAACAGTCCTTCATTACGAAAATTAGCATAAGCAGAATTCCTACTCTGAAGCCACTCATGATTTACCAACACTCTATCAAGCCTGGAGTAAACCCTAGTGGAGGGATCCTGCTTATTGTTCCAGGTGTAGAATGAACCAACAACAGGACAATCCATGAGAGTACAGTAGTCCACACAAGCTTGAAAATCAGCCATTTCCTCTATAGTTGTGTTGCCCCCAAGTCTCTCAGTTGGACTTAACACACTATTGAAATCTCCACACAGAATCCAGGGGCCATTAATACTATCAGCAAAATGCATAAGATCAGTCCAGAGTACCTTCCTATCAGTGATATCATTGAAGGCATAAATCATTGTGCAAAAGAAAAGAGACCCAGTACTAATTTCAGTGACTTCCATATGAATTGCTTGAGCACTATAGTGGACAAAATTAATAGAAAACACAGAAGGTTTCCACAAAACCCAAACTCGTCCACCAGGATGGCAAGAAGTATTTGTAGAGACTGACCAACCATCACACATATTGTTCGTCACAGAATTTAGAGACAAAGGTTTGACCTTTGTCTCAAGGAGACCAAAAAAGCTTACCTGATGAGAATGCATAAACCATTTGACTTGCTTTTGTTTAGATAAGCTGTTCAATCCCCTAATATTCCAGAATCCCAGACTATGCATTACTCCCAGGAGGGAGTAACACACTACCATTAACACCAATTCCAACTTTAGGAGTGGCATTATTAAGAGCATCCTGAAAAGTGTACTTCCTAAAATTGGAGGAATGTTGTTTACCAGCATTAATAATTTCCTTCCTGCTCAATGAAATCCCTGGCCTAGCAGGTGTATTAACTTGGTGATACTTACCATCAGAATTCCATGTTACCTGTAACTGGTGTTGAACTTCCTCAGGGGTTTTTGAGACCTGAGGAGTTGCTACCACTATAGGAGACACAGGTTGTGGGATAACAACAGTCTGAGGGTCAACAGTACCAGCAATCTGTTGTACAGCAGCTACTGACTTAGGTCTAGGGTTAGGGCCATTTTTCTTGGGTACCCACAGCTTGGTGGATGGAACAGGGTGAGAAGCCTTAGATTTAGCCTTTGGTTTCCTGCAATTTTCACTCTCATGCCCAGTACCACCACAAACTTGACAAACAATAGGTTTCCATTCACTCTCAACAACCAGTTTGACAATTTGCCCTTCCTCATCCAAAAACTTGACAAAGTCAGGAACTTTCTTACCAAAAGGCACTTCAAGTAGGACTCTGGCAAAACCCAATCTGGTTTTTTTCCTCTGTGGATGCATCACACCGGATATATTTACCAATAAGTCCAGCAATTTTAGGTAGGAATTTACCCCAATATTTCAATGGTAAATTCATGATTTTCACCCAAACAGAGACATTCATAACATCATCTTTCGTAAGTTTAACATTCTCATGCCAATTGCGAACAATGAGTGGCTTGTTATCAAAAAGATAATGCCCCTGCTTTAGAACAGCCTGCTTACTAGCTTCATTTTGAAAACGAACCAGAAAAATTCCATCAGGAAGGAATGATACCTTGTCTATGGGATAATTCGCCCAAATACGCCGTACAAAACCTTCCACAATGTCCCAGGGAGGGTTAGCTCCAAGGATAAAGCAATACACAGAGGATTTCCAAAAAGCAAGCTCCTCCTGAACATCCTCTGCTGTGAACTGCATCAAACCTTCGGTTCTTCATCAATTTTCTCCAAAGTAGCCTTCTTTTTCCCTTGAATAAGCCATTCTTCCCCTGTTTCCTCAACCTCAAGGTTTTCCAGGTCAAAAGGAGCTACTCCAGTGATTTCATTAACGCTCTTAGTCTTTCCAGTATCAGTTTCAGAAGGACCTTTATTCATATTTTTTGGATTTTTGGTAGTAGTTGAAATCGAAGATACTGTATTTTTAGGATTTTGTGAAGAAGTTGAAGACGAAGATACATTATTTTTGGGATTTTGTGATGAATTTGAGGCAGTACGATGAGCTGATGCAGGTGAATGACGAACAACAGTAATGACTGCGCACAAATTATTAGGTTTTCTCAGTTTTTGGTTATGAATTTTAGAGCTTTCATCTCTCTAGATTTTCTCTCTCTTAATTACTTCTTATGTTGGTTTAAAAAAATTTGCATGCAAATAACCTTGTGCTCTTGATACCGCTTGTTGGAAATCTATATCTCATTACTTAACATATTCTTATATGTTTCAAATTTATTTAGTCATAAAATAAATTCTAGATCTTATGCATGCAAACTAAAATAGATAAGTGAAGAAATCATTTTCTCACCATATGAATTTCGGTCAAATGGGCACCAACAAGATCTCCTTCTTGTTAGTTCTTGAGCTTTTCAATATTGGATGAACATACATGACCTCAAAATAGAAGCCCTCCAATTAGTAGAACCCAAGACTATCCCTTAATCCCACAAACTAACATGTACTAGATGTTTGTAATGTAGTTTACCTTAAAATCTATTACTAATACTCATATACTACTTCTAGTATTATTAGTGTTTGATTTAAACAAATTTGATTCACAAAAATGAATTTTTATGAAGAACAAGAGAGAGAAGGGAGGTTTTTTTTCATAAAAATGTAAGAATGAAAAAATCCTCTCTAATTGTGCATGGTAAAACCGGTTGGGTGGGCATCAAAAGGGCTCTCTTTATTTTCCTTTTTATCTTCAAAAGACAAAAATGTGTAAGTCTTTTGCATAGTCAAGTCACTATCAATTCTCATAGACAAATGAATAAGACAAAACTACTAAAAAGAGCCACCCAATTTCGGTTTCAATGTTGTAATATGGAGTCCATTTTATTTTTGTCAATTGTACAATTGTATGTCATGTGACATGTGACATGTCTTATGTCATGTTTTAATTTAAAATGCATATTTAACAAATTAAATATCATTTATAAATTAAATAAATCATATTTAACAAATTGACTAGTAATTTAAAATTACTTTCTCATAAAATGGTCATTTAATTACTAGTTAGTATAATTCACAATATCTTGTAATTATAACTAACTTATCATTCTCATCTCGCGTGTTTCGCAAACACCGATTAATTTTAGTAATATAACTTCTTAAATTACTAAATAAAATCTCATTTAATCACATTAGAATAAGATGTCATTTTTTTCTCTCTTATAATAATTTGTTCAATTTTAAGGAATTAATTAATATGTATCGGCATACAACCAATTAACCTTTTCAATTAAGGGAATCGTCCTTTAGGTGTGACCTCAAGGGATCAACTGATCACCACCGTCGCACGACAGTAATGTCAAACTCTAGCCAGCCAATCATTACCGATATGTGTGGACCAGTTGACTATATATGTAATGTTTCATCCCTTTCGTATTCTTGTAATGAGATTTTATAATGATATTTAAATCATGTGATCGCACTATTGTTGAGGACACATTTCCCAACAATCGATGCCCCTATGTGTCGTGTCGAGAGAAGGAGTGAGCCAGCTCACATCTGTGTCATCAACAACGACGAGGAAAACCATGATGAACCCTAGTACCAATCCATCCTCAACTACAAAACCAAAAACGAATTCCCTTCTAACTCTGATCCAAGAGGACAAAGAGCCATCCTTTACTTGCATCACAATTCAGGATAAACCAAGACCAATTATACAAAAGATCACCCCAAGGGATTCTCCTCCTTTGCATCGACCATCACAAAGCCAAAAAAGTCATGGGAGAGGTCCACGACGGAGAATGTGGCCCTCACATGAGTGCAATGATGCTGACCCGAGAGATCATGCGGTTAGGCTACTACTGGACCACCATGGAAGCCGATTGCCGTAACTACGTCAAACATTGCCACAATTGTCAAATCTTCGCCAACATACAACACATACCACCATCCCTCTTATACACCATGACATCACCCTGGCCTTTCTCAACCTGGGGCATCGACATCATCGGGAAAGTCAACCTGATAGGCACCAAGGGGCATTGCTTCATCCTCGTCGCCATCAACTACTTCACCAAATGGGTAGAAGCCCAGTCATATGCAGTCTTGACCGCCAAATAAGTGGCCAAGTTCATCCAAAACAACATCATCTGCAGATATGGGGTACCCCACAAAATCATTAGCGATTAAGGCTCTCTCTTCCGGGCAGAAACACAAGCCTTGCTGGACAAATACAAGATCAAACGACATCGATCATCCCCCTAACGTCCCCAAACCAATGGAGTATACTCCCATTCGCACTTTGGGGATACCGAACCTCCATTCGAACACCGACAGGCGCCACACCCTTCTACCTAGCATAAGGTATGGAGGCGGTTTAGCCGGTAGAGTTAGAGGTCCCATCTCTACGCATCCTACTAGAATGTCAAGTTCCTGAGGCGGAATGGACCCGTCGAAGGTATGAACAACTCACACTTCTAGACGAACGGCGGCTCAAGGCCTTGCACAACGTCCAACAATATCAACGACGTATACAACGGGCATTCAACAAGAAGGTTAAACCCAGGAACATCAAGGAAGGTGACTTGGTCCTAAACTCGGTTCGAGCACCATTACCCGTCGATCCGAGGGGGAAATTCAAAACCAACTGGGCCGTACCGTACCTGGTCAAGAAAATACTCTCGGGGGGCGCAGTGAGACTGAGTGACCTAAACGGGGAAGATTTTACAAACCCGACCAACCTAGACCAACTCAAAAAATACTACCCTTGAACCGTAGTGATCAATGACCTTGCCCTGACTTTACAACTAGCGACCACCTTAACCCTTTAAAGTCAAGTTCCTCAACGTGTTCTGATTTGAAAGTGCATGTTTTATCGAGTCTAAGCTGCGGCACCTTGCCCGTTACGAATTCCCTTTGATCTGTCAAAGGCAACATCCATTTGCACTAAAACAAAAAACATCCTGAACTACGAGCATGGTTTGATTTCACCTCTTCAGGTGGATACGTAGGCAGTCCCTCTTATACATGAGGGATAAAAGCACAAAACCCAGTCCAAATTTACAAAACATCCCCGAACTACGACCATGGTTTGATTTCACCTCTTCTGGTGGATACGTAGGCAGACCTTTCTTTCACAAGGAGGATACAACCATACCCTTAATAAAAAAAACACATCCCTGTCAAAAAAAAATTCCCTTATGTTTACCCACATACAAAAAATCACCCATATCAACTTTCAAAAAAAAAAGAGAAAGGGAAAAACATTCCCTTTCCCACAAAATGCAAAACCGAAGCCTTTCTGCCTTCCTACAAAAATCCCACTTCCTAAGTGAAAATGTTTAGGACGATTCAAGCCGAATTGCCTTTACAAAATGAATGGAAGAAACAAGTGTTCACAATTTTCTTTTGACACAAGCAATCCTCTTATATAATTAATAATGGGAGGAATTACAAATTCAACAACAAATAAAGCTCGGCAAGTCTACAACTTGTCAAAACTAAGGTGTCGACTAAAACACCTCATATAGTAAAACTAGCACAAAACATACAATACATAGCTAATACAACATAATAAAAACTCACAACACTAATACAACATAATAATAAAGTGGATAATGGAGGTCTTCATTCTTCCATTCTACCCTTCCTTTTTCCCTCGGGGTACATCTTCCCCTTGTTCTTCTTGTTGGCCCGCCTAGCATGAGCTTCCTCTTCGGAACGGATCCTCAACGGATCTAAAACGGCGACGGCTTACGGTCTCTTGCAAGACCCAAAGCGAGCCCATGCACGGCCCACTACATCTTTGGGACCCGAGCTTCTCCTCTTTGGTGGCCTCATCACATCCGGGCTAGCTCCGTCAACATAATCCTCAAAGAAGGCACGATTGGCCTTGCAAACCTCTCGATACTTCAAGTCAAGAACCTCGTCCTTACGGGATTTGGACCTCTCCTCCAAGGTAGGAGCTCTTGAACACTTGACATAAGCAGAAGTCACCCATGTCGTGGAAACGGGGTTTGGTACCTCCCAAAGCGACCGAGTGGCCCACCATCTTTCGAAGACCTCCACAAGCTCGGAGTTCCTGAAAACATTATCTTGGACAAGGGTATCTTGAGCGGGCACCTTTTGTTGACGCCCCATTTGCCTCATGAACCTTTCGGGATATATGAAGGAAACAACCTTCAAACCCACCACCATCAAAGAACGAGGACTAGCACCCGAAGCGGGCAACCCCGTGAAGGACCTCAAGTGCCACCATGGCACCACCCAACGGATATGAGGACCACCCTCCTCTGCCAGGCCCAATAGGCCTCGGTGGATGCGAAACTGTCCGAGTACAACTACTTCCTCATGGTAAGGTGACAGAAAGAATAAGAAGAAGAATCAACCGGAGGCTCCACATACCTTAGCCTCTCCAATAGCCACACTTGGAGGATCCTTGGAGATCCAAATGAGAGAGATTCTCCACAAGAACCCTTCTTGTCCAAAGCTTGGATGATCTCGCCAAGCACCAACCATGATGGATTCCTACCATACTCCATTTGCTCGACTACGTGCACAAGGGTCATGCTACCATAGCATTTTGGCCCCTCCTTCTTCAAAGCATCAACAAAGAGGTATACATGGACAAGGCAAAAGGCAAGAGCCCTTCTCCTAGCCACCTCCGAAACATTGAAATCCAATCGGTTTGAAAAGTTTTTGATAAGAGCCAACATATCCACACCATGAGGAGCAAGGAGGAAATTAACTTGGCTTGTTGACAAGCCCAACATTGAACGGAATTTCTCCTAGTAACACAACCGAGTCGGAGGAAGCACCGGAACACAAACCGGCCACCCACCAATGGCTCCTACTTCCTCGGCAAAAGGACAAATCTCGTCTTTCGGGAAAACGAAAACATGATGTTTCGAATCCCAAAACCGAGAGCATGCTTCAAGAAATGAGGATTGCACCTTGACTTGACGAAGCACCAACAATTGACCAACTCCCATGCAAACGAGTTGATACGTTTTGGGAGGCGACAAATCCCGGTACCATTGTCGCAACGCTTTCTCAAAGGCATCCATGAATATTTTTTGTGGAAGAAGAAGAAGTTTTTTAGAGATGTTTTTGTGTTTCGGATGATGAAATAATGAAGCACAAACATCCCTATTTATACAAAACAATCAGCGCCTTTTTTTTCCGAAAAAAGGGGAGGCTGACTTCTATCGCCAAGTTGCTCACGCCTCTTTGGGCCTGTTCTCAGGATTCCCACCTTGAATTGTCCCTTTCAAGTTGTGTTTCCTCCTGACACCTCAAACCTCCCGCCGGAATGCTTGCGCCTCTTTGGGATGGTCCCGGATGTTTTGTGTTTTCTCACACTCACATTTCCTTGTTTTCGCGTTTTACGAAATCCGACACGGTTTCCATGACGCAGCTTTAAACATACGGATTTTTATTTCTCTTTTTAAGGGCTAGTCGCCCCGATCCGCGACGTATCGTTTCCATGACAGTTAAAATTCCGAAAATTTTTCGCTTTTTCGCTCTTTTCCTAGCAAAAATAAAAATCGAAAATTAATAACACGACGTCAGTTTTCCTCAAAATTTCAAGTACTCACAAATCCGAGCCTTGATCTCACAAAAATAAAATCAAATACACTCGCAAAAATCTATCCTAAAATTCACCCCTGATGGTTTGAGTTTGAATTTTTCGAGTTACAAATCAATTTCAACAATTTCGATGCAATTTAATTCAAGACACGAGTTAATTGCTCAAATTTTCATGTCAATTCCTTTTGAGAAGTCCAAACGTGTCGACTTGTCACGGAATTTTCAAAATATCATTTCGAATTTCAAATTTCAATTTTAACGTCGAGTCATCATGGTTAATTTTATTTGTCAATCAAATGCTTGTTACGTGCTCGCGTTTATATGTATGTGCTACCTGTTGCATGTTTTCTACACTAACGATGCAGGAACTAGTGCGACACAAAAGGGAACTGACAGCCGACAAGCGCTTCTCCGAAACACAACACAAAATAGCCAAAAATCACAAATGAACCACAATCCAAAAACACATATATACAAACCGCCTCACGCAAAATACATCGACGCACGTTTGATACAAACGACTGACCATACAAACAAGAGCTAGTACAGACATTTATCATACAGACACTGGCCTAAGACAACAAACTGGGGGCTATCTGCCACCTACCGAACTAAGCACTCCCTATCCTTTTGCTCGTAAAAGAAAAGGAGCAACACAGGAAACAGAGGATTAACAGCGGAAGCAGAGGTGGTTACCATGACGGTAATACCTCGTTCCTACTCCACGACAAAAAAGAAGACAGTGTCTGGCAGACTTTGGATGATAAGGAGGCCAAGAACCATGATGCAGCGCAACACCCCGGTGTTGACCTCCAATCATCAGCCATCCTGTCTATGAGCCATAATGAAAAGGGCAAGCCGGCCACGCCAGCCGCCTCCCCTCCTCTACGGAAGCATCCTCTACCACCACCTCGGCTCCAGCAGCCTCCTCGGTCACTTCTGCTCCTCCCGGATCATCCTCCTCCTCCAAGACCTCAACGATAGACCCCGTAGGCCCCGAATGCTCCCCTGAAATCAAAGGCAAAACAAAGACGTCAGCCAAAATTTCGGCATTATGACGGCATAAAACGGACAAATCCAAAAAAAACCTGCAAAGCAGAACAAGGGCAATCCCGCCCAAACCCAACCAAACAAAACAATCTACAAAAAAAAACGCACAAAAAACGACTCGCCCTTCTTTTCAAGCAAAAGATGAGTCAAAACAACAACAACAAAAACGGCACCTCAAGACCCACACGAGGCCCTCCAACAACCAAAATACGTTCCCGATGCAATGGGGTATTTTCTACGGCTCGAAAAGGAAATTTCTGCGCCAATTTGGGCGCAAACAGGTCAAAATTTAAAAAAACGACCACAACGAGGCAACGTGATTTTACCACGTGTCAAAGCGGCCTAAACTACCAATAAGGTCCATGTCAAAGCAAACTGACTTAATTCAAGCCCAAACAGACGCTTATTTTGTCAGACATAAGACCGTCACAAAAGGCAAAAATTCCAATTTTTCCCACAATACCCAACAAAGGTCCGAAATGGCAAACACGGTTTTCCCCGACTACAATGCAACCTAGTGGGGCATACAACTCAAGCAAATAAACTTGACATTGTGAAATGAGACGGTTTATTCGCCTCACTCATATTTTTCGAGCATAGGGGATGGAAACAGGGACCAAAATGCAAACTAAAAGCACCCCTAAACTCCTAAACAGGTTTCTAACCTAATGCAATCATCAATTTCACTAGAAATTGGCTCAATCAAAAACGCCCAAATCGATTTGGAGGGGGTAATATTTCGCCCTAATTCAATCAATGAAAAAGACCAACAAGTTCAAATGGATTTAAGAGGAATTACATACCTTGAGATGACATGTTGATAATGGCACGAACTCAAGCAAGCAAGAAAACCAACAATGGCGATTTTCCGCGGGTTTTCGAGTTTGTGTGAGGAAGACGAAGTGAGTATGGGGAGCTTCCCATTCTCGCGTCTTTAACAGAAAAAAGGGAAGTCTCCTTCCCTCGCCAAGGTGCTCGCGCCTAAATGGGGCTTCCCCTTTACTTTTACAGCGGAATTTTGGGCTTGGGCCCAATTTCCCTACATAAACTATCAAACTTCAACAAAGGCACCAAAACCGCCGTTTCATTTTCAAAAAATAATAGTGAAAATTTAAAGTTAACTATTTCTTCAAATTTTAAATGACGGCAATTAAAACCGTCACTTCAAAGATAATAGTGAAAATTCCAAATTCACTATTTCTTCAAAATTCAAACAAACGGCGACTAAAACCGCCGTTTCATTTTCAAAAAATTAATAGTGATAATCTAAAATTCACTATTCCTTCCAATTTCAAGCGAGGACAATTAAAACAGTCACTTCAAAAATAATGGTGAAAATTTAAAATTCACTATTTCTTCAAAATTCAAACAAACGGCGACCAAAACCGCCATTTTACTTCAAAAACGACAATAGTGAAATTCAAAATTCACTATTTCTTCAGACGTCAATGGCAGCAACATAAACCGTCACTTCGAAAACAATAATATTGAAATTCGAAATTCGCTATTTCCACGGCGGCGTCACGAGCCCCATCTGTCAAAAAACAAGTAGGTAGCGAGATCCAAACCCGCCATCCCCTCAAACGTTAAACACAAACACCGAAATTCCCCAACAGAAATGTCGAGGGATTTCTCACGAAGCCCGCTATTTCAAAACAAGCCCACCCAACGCGGCTATTTTCGTGGTCAGCTATCGAGCCTTACAACGCGCAACGGCTGGCGAGCCCCTTCATATACGCACAATGGTTGGCGAGCCTTTGCCCGCAAATAAAATACAAACCGAGGACGTATTCTGAAGATGCCTTGGGTACGACTCCTCCACAGTAGCAGGCGAGCCTTTGTCTGCAAACAAAATACAAACCGAGCACGTATCCCAAAGATTCCTTGGGTACGACACCTCCACAGCAGCTGGCGAGTCTTTGTCCGCAAACAAAATACAAACTAAGGACGTATCCCGAAGATGCCTCGGGTATGACTCCTCCGCAGTAGCTGGCGAGCCTTTGTCCGCAAACAATATACAAATCGAGGACGTATCCCGAAGATGCCTCGGATACGACTCCTCCACCACAGCTGGCGAGCCTTTGTCCGTAAACAAGACACAACTCAAGGACATATCTCGAAGATGCCTCAGGTATGACTCCTTCTTATGGCTGGCGAGCCTTTGTACGTAGTCTAACGAACTTTAAACGACCCGCACGGACAGTCGACAGAATCTAAACTGTTCTCGACGACAGGTCCTTGGCTCGTACCCTCGAGTCGCCTTGGCGTCGCCCTTCCCAACGGCAGGTCCTTGGCCCGAATCCTTTCGAGCCGCCTCGACGTTGCTTGGGTCTCTTGGTTGTAATATTCGATTGACCTGGGGGCTCTACTTTGACTTTCGCCCTGTCCAAGCCTTAGTCAAAGTGGGGGCTCTGTAGATACCCAGTATCTGCTGAGACTCCAACAAACACCCGATGATTATCGGACTACAACATGCTTGGGAATCGCGGCGTTTGATCGACAGTTTGTGTACAACTTTACGTCGGAAAACTTAAAACAATTTCGAAAATAAAACATATCAAAACTTTTCCAAAGTACCTGGATTGTTTAATGCATCACGACGGGGTCGCAATGACACTAACTAGAGTCAAAACCGACACCGGACCAAAAACCGACTCAAAAATTCAAATCCGGACCCCAACAACGAGTCAAACCGAGTCAAACACAAAAAACAAAACCATTCAAATGCTTCTATGTTAAGATTTACCGGAATCTTACATAGTCAAGTACCAAACATGTTCATCCAAATCCTAGGATAGAACTAATCATGATTGCACTTGTGTGAAAGCGACAAGACACCTCGAAGACGTGCTACATGGCTCGCGCCTCTTTGGGCAGCCCAGGTGGCCACGTCGCTCAAAACTCACACAACCACTTATTTTCCTTTAAATACCCCTCAAATGCAACCATTTGAGAGTTATGCGAGTGTCCGCCCCCTCTTTTTTGTCCCTTAAAATTCTCGACTCGACTTCCTAAGTCACAACCCGACACGTGTTTACGACCTACCGATCGTAAACACAAGCCTTACACATTGTTTGGTACCATTATCGTGCATTAAACCACTTGACCGACCATCTCGACCACTACACCATCACTAAACTTAACAAAACACTCTTTTTACTTACCAAAACAGTTTTAAACCGAGTTTTCCGACCAAACGAGTTGATACATTTACGTCGATTTCTCACCATAAGCCAAGCATATAAGTATGAGGGTGTAAAAATCTTCTTTTATCATGTTTTGATTTTTTTCATGACTATAACATGCCAAATCATGCATAACATGGTCCAAAACATGGGAAGAATGAGCCAAAACCGGATTCTTGGTTGAGGCAGAGGCTACTTACGTAGCACATAGGCTCGCGCCTAAAGGACCCTGCCCAGCCTTAAGTCCAAACTGTGTTTGGTCTCTTCATCTCCTTTATTTTCACATTTGTAAACGGTTTTTACCATTTCAAATATTTTCAAAACCATTTTTTTACAAGTTTTTAACCATAAAACTTTTTTTCACCCTTGGTTCCTCATAGCATGACGGTTTAATCCGTGTTTCGGTGATAATATTTGGTTAATTACATTATAAAAGGTATTTTAAAATCTTTTATTTCATTTATTTACATTTTGAAGGGTATTTTAAAGCCTTTCATCATTTCTTTACATTTTCAAAATATATGTATTAGTCACCAACACAAAGTCATCCTTGGTTCCATATACCATGTCGGACTTTAACCCGAGTACGATGATGAATGTCGACTAATTATATTCAAATGAACTTAACACAATTAGTTCATAATTATTTTCAAAACTATTCATGTCAAGCTTGCAAAGTCGAACCCGACATCGAATATCGCCAAAACAATGACGATTATTCAAGTCTCGTTCTTCAAATCAACACAAAGACGGCCTAAACGGCACTTTCAAACCAAAACGGGTCCAAATACCCATTTTTCAACACGTTTTATAAATGTTTTTCAATGGTCAGAACACGTCTTCCATCGTTGACTGACCCACGCCTACATAGGCCACTCCTTTTTTCTATTTTTCAAACCAGGGGAGACCCTCTTGCATCGCTAATAGGCTCGCGCCTCTTCTGGCTGCCTGATACAGGGTCTGTTCCCTTTCCAGCACTAGTCTAGGACGATCTCGACTTCGGTTAGCCCGAATACAGGACGGATCAGATGAATCGTTTGCTCATTCAAACACCATATTTGCAAAACGCCTTACTAAGATAAATGGATCACGTTATGCACCTTAACCTAATTTGGTAAATGGATGTTTAATTTCCGTCTTGCATGTACATCAACCATAAATCCAACTTGACATCTTATACTTGATACTTGGATTAAATCAACCGACGTAGAAATCTCTCACATGTTAGGTTTAAACTATTGGATGTGCATTCATGCATTTAAACCGTTTTATCAACTTTTGTATTCAACCAACCAAGATCGATCAGTAGAGGCCGCTACCACGGGCGGGATTGGGTGTCTGATTAAAGGGCTTCCCAATACATACCTTCACCTCTTACTCAGAAACTTTGGATAGTGGATGACCTTATCCAGGGCATATGAGAGTCATTCTAGAGATAGGATGCTAAAGAGGGACGATTCCTTATCTTTAGTACCTATGTCAAACCCTGCTTTGTACTTCATTTGACCGAGGTATAAAGTGGATTCGAACGGGTTCCAAGCATCCCACAAATGCTTGGTGGCGACTCCGAACATCTCTAATCGTTTCGAGACCCTTGCCGAGACGAAACCGACCGATCTAAAACGATCCGGTCGAAAGCATTTTTACGCCGCCGAGCGTGGCTTTCAAAAGACCGTTGTATGTCCACAGATCGAGCTGGGCGTGCAGGTGGGCCATGTCCACTGGAGTTCTCAAATCAAAATCTTTGTGATGGGAGGCCTATTAACAATTTTGGCCAATGAAATTGTCCCCGGGTTCAACTTTGATGGGAGATATTCTAAGCTCAAAGGAAGTACCTTGATTGATGAACATGCCATATTCTACCACCACCGGTGGTGTAAATACAATGACTATGGGAATGTAGAATGGTTCACTAGGGGATGCTCATCACTTTTACTTTTGGAGTGGAATATACCACCCACCGAGCCCCGGTTGAGCCAATACACACAAAGGCCAAGCTACCTTCTACCCATTGAGATCTATGATCACCCACCACCGAGAGAAGAAGTACACCAACAACCTCCTCAAATGCCGGAATGAGGCGATGCGCCATACCATCAACCATCTTATGTGCCCATTCCACCCTACCCCAAAACACACATGCCTTTTGCCCCCCAAGATCTGGAAGCCCCATCCATGGGTGAATTGATAACACTCATGCAACGTGTCGAACAGAAGGTGCACGATGGACGGGTTGACAACTACTTGGCCCAATACCCCTCCAACTATAACATGGCTCAACAAGGGTACGTCAATCCTGGAGGCCCTCTTCCATCTTGGGCTCAACTACATCTCTTGTTCCCCAATTATGGCAACGAAGGAAGGGAACTTGGTGGCCAAGATGGGGGATACCAAGGAGGAGGTTACGGAGAGCAAGGAGGGTATAGTGGGTATAGAGGACCCAATGATGATGATGATGATGAAGTATACAATGGCTCGAGACGTTTGGCCACGCCACCTCCTTTGTATGATACCTCTTCTCTATCTCTTACGTATAATTGCATTGCATTTTAGATTAGTTTGCATTTTAATATATCTCACATGTTTCATGTATATAATTGCATATAGACTTAAATTCATGCATAGTCACTAATTACCAAAGCTCATTTCTCCTACACTAGAAATAGTGCTTAAATCGGTTTGGGGAGGTTTGATCATAGGTGACCAAAGCTTACTAGAAAACATGCATTATCTAGTATAGTTTAGATTGAATTCATTTGTTATATATGTCATATAGAATTGCATTTAGTTAGAGCATGCATGCATTCATATCATATCATTGCATTTGTACTTCATTTCCATAAGACTTTAAAAATCCAAAAACATGTATTTATTTTTCATTCCTACTCCTACATGTACATTGAGGACAATGTCCAAAATAAAGTGGGGGATGGGAATTTATATTCCAAAATACATAAAAATTTGAAAATTTTCGAAAACACCCAAAAACATGTTCTTCGATTTCATAAAAACAAAACCCATAAAAATTTGAAAATTTCAAAAATCATAAACATGTTCTTTCCTTTGTAGTGTAGAATTGTATATATTGTATATATTTGTTTATTTCTCACTCTTATCACATTGGGTCGATTACGCCACATTCGAGGCATGAAGAAAATATAAAACTGCATGGTATGATCTTTCCAAATCTCTTTCCCCCTTTATATATGTTAATGAAAATGTGGCTATATTTTGATTGATGTGGTATGAACCAATGTCTTGCTAAGAGTTTGCATTTAGTTTACATGGCATATTAGTTGATAGTAGCATATGCATTATAGTTGTATATATGATAGTTGCATCATGGCATGTAGTTGCATATTAGAATTTTTTTGTGAAATTGTCTATTTGGGAAGCTTGAGAAGTGTATATAAGGCCCTTGTAGATAATTTTTCTCCTAGAGACTTTGTTTGCTAGAATACCCTCAAGACACCCTAGGATGTGCCATACTAGTATCTTTTGACCCATGGACTAAGGCCTAGTCAAGAGTACCTTGTGGTGTGATAACTCCTTGTTTCCCGTTTATTCCAAGATGACCTTTGAAACCATGCAATCGTTCTTTCACTTTTATCATCATTTTGTCAAACAAAAAGGGAATGGGCACAAAATATCAAATTGAGTTCAAGTACCAAATCAAAGTCAAATGTTTGCAAATTGCATCAATGAAATGAGGAGCAAAAATAGACTCCTATGCTTTAATAGAAGTACCCTTGCTACAAATGGGGTTACTTTGAAAAATGTTCAGAAATGAAAAATTGAAATTGCCAAGTATCAAAATGCCAAACATCAAAAATGGAATGAAATGTTCTTAATCGTCAAATGTTACAAAAATGGGGGGAAAAATAAACCCCAAAGAAAACAACTATCGAGAAAATCAAAACCATCTTGATCCCTTCATCCATTGATGATCCTATTTTTGTTGCATGGTGGAGAGGGGACGACCCTTCTTATTGTCTTGGCAGGAGGGGGAATTCTGCGATCCTACAATGTTTCTAACACCATAGGGACTTGGCTCTTGACAAAAGCATTTAGCGATTGTGGACAAAGGTATCCTAGTTTAACACAACTTGGAGGTGACTTAGTAACTAGGAGAACCAATATCTATGATGGAGTGTGTGCCCTTGAATCGCTTCCCTTGTAGGTAATTTCCGCCACTTAGATGAAGAAAGTGGCTATTCTTTTTGTAGATGCATCCCTTACTTGATCTTGTGTGCTTAAATGTTAGGATGCATCGCCATTTTGGCAAGCCGCACCTTGCCTTGCAAGAAGGCATCTTACCTCATGGATGTCTTGCTGTAAGTTGAAGGGGCGGAGTCAGACCCGCTAATTGTCTTACAACGGCTATGTTAGTAGTATTTGTTTAAATAAAGGTCTAGTTTTAGTCACCTCTTTACTCGGGACAAGCAAAGGTTTGGTTAGGGATATTTGATGTGACTCCTATTTACGCACATTTAGTCCCCTAACTAGCCTAGTTCTTATGCTTTTTAGTACATTTTAGGGTTGTTTCTTGTCTTTAGCTTCCTTCTATGCATATTCTATGAGGTTTGGTATCCTTTGTAGGAGAAGAGCAATAACTTGGCTAGAATGAGTGAAGCGGAGCTAAATTGATAGCATATAACGACCAAGCAACGAAGAGGAAGTTAACACTAAAGGCCTAAATCAATAAAACAAGGAAATGGGCAATGACAAAGGACTCCCATGGCTCCTCAATGATCCCTACGGATCACGAGGCAGCCAAGCAAGAAGAAGAAGAAAAGCCCTTGAGGACGGGCGACCCAAAGTCGGTCCGGGCGTCCCCAATACCAGGTCGGGCGTCTCCTCATACAACATGGCTATCTTCGATCAAGAGGTCGAGCGTCCCTTCTGAGGACTTGCAAGGCCTTGAACGTAGATTAAAGGGTCTAATCGTTATTTAAGCCCTTTGTTAACCTAATCCTTGTACCACTATATATACTCTCTTTGTAATAAATTGAGGATTATGTCCTCTAAGTGGGGATTAAGCCTCCTTAGATTAGATTAGGAGTAGATTAGTCTTTAATCTTTCCACAAAGCACTTCAATCTTTCAATAATTGTTCTTTTAATCTTCAGGTTTACATTTGGATCTCTTGGGTATGAAGACTATGTGACAAGTTTTCATCTTTATGCGAGGATCCTTCTTTATCTGTGTTCATCTTTTTTTTGGGGTAAATGTAAGCTTCTCATTAATTTCAAAGATATCCCATACAATTACATAATGTCATATCACCAATAAGAAAAGTATTAGGTCATCTTAAGATATTCTATCCTATTTAAAGCACCTACATTTTGACTCTTAAGCTGTAACTATCCTATTCGCATTTTCAGCTCGTTTTTAACATTTTGCATTAATATCTTGTTAATCCTTTATTTAATATCTTGCTTAATCTTCATGTTGACTTGTGTTATGACGTGTGACGCCATTATTAGCATAATAATCATGATGTTTTGTGAGTAGTCTCTTAGCTAGGGTTAGTGTGGGATTATGGGAGTTAATCATGGGATAGATTTATGCTTAATGAGTCCATATGAATGCTTGCTTATTGTATTTTCAACTTATGCACATGTCATGTTTGATGAATTGCTTGATTGGCAACCTAGCTTGATTCTCTTACTCTTTCAACAAGACTTGTAAGACATAAACCAACTCAAGGCTTGTTAGACTATGCATATAGTTGAATAGGAAGAATTAAGTTGATTCTAGGTGTTGTAAAGTCTTGACCGACTCGGCTCCGGGACCCAAACCTTCCTAGGACTCATTTATGTTGTCTCACCATGAATAGGGAAAATTATGTCGATTGTAGGTGTTGTATAGTCTTGACCGACTCGGCTCTGAGACCTAAGTTTTCCTAGAAATTGTAAGATATATACTAACTTGATTCCAACAATAATAATTGCTTGTATCTATATGATCCATTTATGCTATTTCACCATAATTCCCATATGATCTCATGATTCTCTAGTATTGTTTATCATTTGCTTAGACCCTTGTTTCTACTTACTTGTCTTGCTTTTCAATTGTTTACATTTCCTTGTTGTAGCCCAGAACACAACTCCAACCTAAACCAATTGTGACACTAGCATATATTGAGATAGATAGACTTAGAACCCAAAGCACACCGTCCCGTGGATCGGCCTCGACTTAACCACTATCTAGTTGTTTGTTGAGATTATAAATGTTTTTGATTGAGCGTACGACGACAATGCTCATTGTTGGGCCCTAAACTATCCTGCCTGACCTGATATAGGCCAGGCAACAGCCAAGGACAACTTCCAGGCAAAAGACATCTGAAACCAGGCATTGATTCAACACGGATAGGCACCAAGCAGGAGTTGATGAAAGACAGGCGAAAGATAACCAGCAGCCTAAAAAGGAAAAGCACCAGGCCACTGCAGGCGACAAATAGGCAGTTGATATACGTTCCCTACAAAAAAGGAAGACCAATTCCAGAAAGCTATGATATAGGAAGCAGTCAAAACAACGGCTAATAAAGAGGCAACCACCTCCGGGTAAATAGGGCACATTCCCTATTTTCCAGGAAACCCTAAACGGCATAAGAAGGAGGAAGAGATCAGCTATAAATAGAAAAGAAGAGAAGATTAGAAAGGACATCAGATATACCCTCACTTTTTACTTATATTTTTGTATTCTTAAGCTATATTCGCCTGTCACGCCTGATATAACATTACTCTGTCAGGCTATCTAAAACCATAGTAACAATCACTCCTGGCTTGGTGCCCGTGGTGTTTTCCCTTATTCCCAGGGTTTTTCCACGTATAAAAATCTTTGTGTCATTGTTTATTAGTTCATTTTGCACTTAATTATACCAATCAGGCGAGTTGTTTGAGTTAGATCACCCTACATATAAATCCTTGGCAGGACAATCCAGATCAGTAAAAAGCCTGTCAAAACAATTGGCGCCCACCGTGGGGCATCTAACTAAAAAATAATCAAAGCCCACAACCAAATACCACAAAAAACTAAGAAAAAATGGCAGGAGATAGCGTTGAGCAACAATTAGCTGCTGCCAAACAACAGTTGTTGGAGATGGAACAACTGAAACAAAAAATGATCCAGGCTGAAGCAGAAGTGGCAAAATTGAAAGAATCAGAATCCAGCCTAAAAATACAGCTGGGAGAAAAAGCTTCAGGATCAAAGTTGAAAGTCTAGCCTACCACACCATTCTCCTCAATCATAAGGAACATTGATTTCTCCAATATTGGTACTCCTACTCCATCAAAGTCCAAAGCAGGAGAAGGAACGGACTCAGGAGAACTCCAAAATGAAGAGACCTCATCAGATCAGACTAACACGGCCATTATGATGGCTATGCTCCAGGAAATCCAAAAACTTCACGAGAGATTTGAAAAGATTCCAGGAGTTCCTACCCCAATTGAAGAAGCAAATCCAGAGAGCTATGCTGATTCACCCTTTGTGGATGAAATAGCAAAAATAGACCTGCCAAAGAAATTTGTGATTCCCTCAATGAGAATCTATGATGGAACCACAGATCCACAAAACCATGTTGCCTATTACAAGCAAAGGATGCTGGCAGCATCAATTCCCAGTGAACTACGTCAAGTCTGCATGTGTAAGGGATTTGGAACAACTCTGAACGGACCTGCCCTGCAATGGTACATAAACCTGCCAAATGGAAGCATCAAGTCCTTTGCTGACCTGGTCAACTCTTTCAATCATCAGTTTGCCAGCAGCAGGGAACTAGAAAAGAGATCCAGTGACCTGTACAGGGTTAAACAAAAGCCTGGAGAATCCATCAGATCCTACATGCAAGATTTAACAAAGAAAAGGTTTCAATCCCCAGATGTGATGTTGGAACAGCCGTTGAAGCTTTCAGGCAAGGGCTACCCCTGGATAGTAACTTCTACGATGCAATGACCATGAAGCCCTGTCATACCTTTGAAGATGTCCAAGCATTAGCCATAGGCTATATCAGGCTGGAAGAAGACAAAGACTACAAGGCAGATAATGCTGACAACAACTCAGGATATGACAAAACCAACAGAAAAAGCTCTAACCACAGAGGAAGCAGTTCCAGGCCATCTCCCTACACGAGACCTGATAGATCAGAAGTCAACTATACACATGAACAACAAGGTAACTCCTATACTTATCCTCCTGTCCAGGAATATAATTTCTCTGTTGACATTGCAGGACTGATCAAGAGACTTGACCATATGGGAGACATTGTCAAGTGGCCAAAGAAGTCGGACAACCCCAACTCAAGGAAGGACACTTCCAGGTGGTGCGAATTTCACATGGACATAGGACACACAACAGAAGAATGCCTGGGATTACGGAGACAAGTGGCTTACCTTCTAAAGAAAGGATACCTGAAAGACTTGATGCCAACAAAGAACAGGGAAGATGATGGAACAAGAAAAAACACAGAAAGGCAACAACGTGACTTACCCCCTGCACCACCCATTTATGAAGTCAAATTCATCAATGGAGGATCAGAAATTTGTGGCTTGACCGGCTCGTTTACGCAAAGAAAATTGCCAGGGAGTCAAAAATGAAATCTCCTTTTAAACCTATCAATTTACCTCAAATTACTTTTGACGACACTGATATGCAGGGCATTCCAGACCTCCACCATGACAGCCTGGTGATCACCATGCAAATAGGGACTGCACGTGTCATGAGAATCCTGGTAGATGGAGGCAGTTCAGTAAACCTGATCATGCTTGATGTCCTTAAAGCAATGAAGATTGATGAAAGCCAAATCATAAAGAAGTCTAATGTCCTAGTGGGATTCAGTGGAGAAACAAGAAACACACTGGGAGAAATACACCTGCCCACATACGTGGAAGGAGTATCTTCATACGAAAGATTCGGAGTCCTGGACTGCCTGTCATCCTACAATGCCATATTGGGAAGACCATGGATCCACAACGTAAGGGCCATACCATCCACCTATCACCAATGCATCAAAATACCAACAGAATGGGGATTAGCAACCATAAAAGGTGAACATAAATCTGCCCAGGAATGCTATACTGCGTCACTGAAGCCTTCCAAGGCAGGTAAGTCCCTCGCCTAGCAATTACAAAGACCCTGTCGGGACAACTCATGTGGCAGAAACCAAAATGGAAACTGATCAAGTAATTTTAGACCCTGAGTACCCTGACAGGCACGTACTGGTAGGATCTGATGTCCCTGATAATATCAGGCCAGAATTAGTAAATTTTCTTAAAGCCTGTCCAGCAGAAAAGAAGAAAGTTTGCCGCTGAAAGACATGCTATCATTAATGAAGAAGTAGACAAACTATTGGACATGAGGATGATAAGAGAAGTCATGTACCCTAACTGGCTAGCCAACGTAGTGGTGGTACAAAAGAAGAATGGCAAGTGGAGAGTTTGTGTAGATTACACAGACCTCAATAAAGCCTGCCCAAAAGACCCATTTCCGCTCCCACACATAGACGCAATGGTGGATGCTACAGCAGGGCATGAACTCCTGACATTCATGGATGCCTCAAGTGGATTCAATAAAATCAAGATGCACCCATCTGATCAGGAACATACTGCATTTATCACGGAAAGGGGCATATCTTGCTACAAAGAATGCCCTTTGGCACGAAAAATGCAGGGCAACATACCAACGCCTGGTCAATACAATGTTTAAGGACCAAATAGGAGACACCATGGAAGTCTATATTGATGACATGGTAGTTAAATCAAAGAAAGTGAAGATCATGTCGGGGACTTGGAGACGACCTTTAAGATCCTGGAAGAATTCAATATGAAACTTAACCCATCCAAATGCCATTTTGGAGTATCTTCAGGAAAATTCCTAGGTTACATGGTGACCAAAAGAGGAATAGAAGCCAGCCTAGAACAAATAAGAGCCATACTAGAACTGGAATCCCCCAAGTCAGTCAAAGATATTCAAAAAGCGACGGAGACGAGTTGCGACCACGAATAGATTCATTTCCGGATCATCGGTAAGGTGCAAGGCATTCTATGACCTACTCAGGAAGAACAAAGCATTCAAATGGTTGCACGAACACGAGTTAGCCTTCCAGGAGCTCAAAACATACGACTACACCTCCACTACTTGCCAAACCGGACAAAGGAGAACCCCCTGACGGTCTCTACCTATCATCACGAAAGCATGATAAGTGGAGTCGACCAAAGAAATTGATGGCCAACAAACATCCGAGTTTACTATGTAAGTAAAAGTCTCCTAGACGCAGAAACCAGGCTGGACCTTACTTACGTTGCCTGGAACCAAATGAAGCCAGCCAGGTCATAGAAGACATACATGATGGATACTGCGGAAATCATAAAGGTGGAAGAAGCCTGGCAAGCAAAATTCTCGGACAGGCTACGGCCAACCCCGAGAGTGCCGATCGCATAGCATATAGCTCAAAATGTGAAGCCTGTCAATTCCATTCCCCTTATATCCATCAACCATCAGAGCTACTACATTCCATCTCAGCCCCCTGACCATTCATGAAATGGGGCATGGACATAGTAGGCAAGCTACCTCAGGCGCCTGGACAAAAAGTCTTCATGCTAGCAATGATCGACTACTTTTCCAAATGGATAGAGGCGAGACTCTTACAGTGCAAGTCAAAGAAAAGGATGTCATATCATTTATCAAAAGGAATATCATATGCAAATATGGAATACCTTCAGAAATAGTCTGTGACAATGGTACACAATTTGTGGGAAAAAGAACAGCAAACTTCTGTGCACAATGGAATATCAACCTAGTCACATCTACACCAGGCTACCCTAAAGCCAACGGCCAAGCAGAATCAAGTAACAAAGTAGTAATCAGCTGCTTGAAGAAAAAGTGAAAAAAGAAGAAAAGGAAGATGGGCAGAAGAGCTCCCCTAGTCCTATGGGGCGACAGGACCACACCCAAAACAGCCACAAGCCAGACACCATATTCCCTGGTCTATGGCTGCGAAGCAGTAATACCAGCAGAAATTCATGTGCCAACTACCAGAAGCAGCCTTAACACAATAGAAGAGAACAGGCCCCTATTACAGGATAACCTACTCTTAACAGAAGAACTAAGGGATGCAGCCAAAGTCAGGATAGCCGCCTACCAACAGCGGTTGCGGAAGTTACAACAAAAATGTCAACATCAGAGTATTCAAAGAAGGAGACCTGGTACTAAGGAAAGTTTTTCCCAACACCAGAGAAAAGAACGCAGGCAAATTAGCCCCTACATGGGAAGGCCCGTACTTAATTGATTCAATAGTGGGACAAGGAGCTTACAGGCTACAAACTTTGTAAGGAGAAATGATCCCCAGATCTTGGAACATTTCCCACTTAAAACTATTTCATATCTGAGAAGCAGGTAAAACTACCTATCCTATATACATGTCAATAGAACTTCCTGCTATATGCTAAGTTGCTTGCCTGTTATTCTTAGCTTCACCTAAAACTTTATTTTAAATCCTGAAAACTTGTTTTACGCCTTCTTTTCACTTATTATATGTTACACTTTAGGCTTAAACAAATGTTCAGGATTGAGGGCCACTCCACCCAACCTGAACAACATTTCTAAAAATGCTCTAATTTGGCACCTGCCTGCCTGACTCGAAAATTAAACTGAGCTCAGTACATAAAAAGATAAGTACAAAGGTGGAATAGACCATAGTACTTGTCAAAGAAGCCCTCCTGACAGGCTGAGGGCCATAAGCCCTCCTGACCGGCAACCACCCTCATTCTCAAAAGCCCTCCTGACAGGCAGATAGAGCCACCATTCCCCATAAACACAGGAATGAGGGCCATAAGCCCTCCTGACAGGCATTACTCTAACAAAAAAATCACATGAATGTACAGGTACAAATTCCAGTCAAACACAGCAAGAAAATCAAAAGAAGAAAGGATATATATATATATATTAAAACCTACCCAGGAATATACCCTTCCCAGGCAACAAACCGTTTATCCAGGAAAAGCCAACAAAAACCAAAACAAATCCTAAATTATTTGTTCAGGGAACATCCCCCCCTGAATAGGCCAAAACAACACAAAATTCCACAACAGAAAAAATCAAACTAGCCCGCCTTGGACACGTGAGCAGAGCCAATCCCTCATCATCAATGACCTCCTCTTCTTCATCTCCCTCCCCTTCAAAGATCACTATTTTTCCCTTTGGATGGAGGAGAGTCCACTTCCTCGTCAGCATGCAACTTACAAAGCTCGGGATAAGTGGTATTGAGATCGCCCAACTCCCGATCGGGATCCCAAAAGGCCGACTTCAAGCGGGCTCTTTCATAGCATCCACACGGCCCTTGCCAAAGAAATACAGTGCAACATCTTTATACCTAGCCTGGACCTCATTCCTCTCTACAGCCAATTCTTCATTTACTTTTAACTGCTCCTGCATAGCCTGCTTTTCAGCCTTCAACTCTTCCTGGGCAATATCAAACTTAGCCTGAAGAGCTTTCAGAGCATCCTGAGCAGATTTCAGCTTAGAAGACTCCACCAGCAACCGAGCCTTCCCTGCCTCATTATCCTCCTTCAAATAATGATTCTCAGCCTTGGACACCTCCAACTCAGCTTTAAACTTGTCAGCATCTTTTTTCAAGATTTGTACCTCCCAATCCAAGGCATTTTTTAGACCATGGACTGATTCCGTTGATGAGCGCTCCTCAAAGACATCATTAACATTCTAAAACAAAAGAAAAATGCCTATCTAAGCCACAAAAAAGAAAACACACACAAAAACCCACAATAAACAAAGACAGAGAATATATACCTCCTGAAGCATGGTAATCAGGTTGGCAGCATAGTCCCTGGAATGATACATAGCAGCCAAAGCACGGGCAGAAGCTTCCTCTACCTGGTACTTGAAATAGGAATCATCAACCACAAAAGCCTGAGCCTGAATTTGATCCTTGGCAAACTGGACCTCATCCATACGAGCCCTGACCCCCCTGACCTCATGAACTCCTCTAGACTCATCCACTCTCTTCCTCTTCTCAGGACGGTCACTATCATCCACAATCTTTTCAGGAGACGCCAACTGAACCTCCTGCACAGGTTCCTGAACTTGAACAGCACTGTCACTTCCCGTTGCCTCACTGCTCTTTGACTTCTCCCCTGTAATCTGGGAGACCCCTACCTTCACCAAAGACAGACCAAAACTAGCAATTCTGGCAGAAGCCCTGGTAGCTGCACGACGAGTTTCTAAATCAGCAATATAAGCATGAATCCAATACAGGAAACAGAATGACAAAAATAAGCAAAAGAACTTACTCCCTGACGAAGATGCCCCTGGAACCTTAGTGCTCTTTACAGGCTTATACGTACTCAACTTAGCCTTCTTAAAACGAGGCATAGAAGCTTGCCCCAGGTAGGTAGGCCAAGCCCTCTCCTCTTCAGGCAACGCCATAAACGCTGCTATCCGGTCAGCCGACCCCTCAGCATCAGGATCATTCACCCAATCATTTACTAAAAGAAAGCACAGGTAAAGTAAGTAAACTCTCCAAAACATATTATTACCAAACCAAAAATAATGCAGGAAAGAAAGTTACCTCCTTCAACAGCTGGGTAATTCAGATAGTCGGGTCGGGGGCAATTGAATCAGCCTTGATAAACATATAAGTTTGAGCCCATCCTTTATCATCCCCTGAATCAAAGTTGGTAATCAGGTGAGCCATCTTTGACCTGACTCGATAATTGAACCTCCCAGTAGAATGACTCTTCAGATGATAGACATTCTTGAAATCATCCAGGGTAATAACCAATTTATGCTTTGAACATAAATGCTCAATAGAATGGACAATTTTCCAAACCATTGGCATGAGTTGAAACGGAGGAACCCTAATAGCCCTAATCACCTCAAATCATAAAAGGAGAAAGGGGAAGCGACCGCCACCCCGAACGCCCACTCAAAAATACGAGAACCAACCCGGCTACTCCAATTAGCCCGACAGACCGTTCTCGGGAATCCAAACCTCGGCCCATGAGGAATAAGGCCCCGCCCTTTATATAATGCTCAAAAGCAGGTTTGATTGATTGGCTTCTTGAAAAGAAGCCGCCAAAGCCTTATTAGGAGAATATTCAACCCCTTATAAGACATGGATGAACCTCGGAGGAGCAACAACCTCCACCACATCATCCTCGGGGATGATATCGGGACCCCCTCAACCTCAAATAGAAACCATTTCAACTTCAACGGGAACTTTTTCTTGACAGAGAGAGCTTTTGAAGTCTTTTGTCCTTCTCCCCGCCACCAGCCCATATCTTATTTTTTTTCGGAAGATGAATTTTTCAAAGAGAGAATTTTTTAGAAAGGGAAAGAAGAAATTTAGGGATTGAAATGTGGAAGCAATCACGGCAAAGGAAGGATATTTATAACCGCAAATTCTAAACGGCTAGAAAAGCAAGTGGTAGAGACTAATCATGACTCTCCTAGGGTTTTGTGAACCTACCCTATTAATGACAAATAACCGTTACAAGAAGTTGAATCAAACACCAATTCTAAATCCGATAAAAAGACCCTGCACAAATCACTTGCCTGGCCCAAATTTTTATCTCCTTATTCCTGGCTAGACCCAATAATGGAATAAGCAGATAAGGGGCAATTGTTGGGTCCTAAATTATCTGCCCGACTGACTGATATAGGCAGTGCAAATGCCAAGGACAACTTCCAGGCAAAAAGACATTTGAAACCAGGCATTGATTCAACACGGATAGGCACCAAGCAGGAGTTGATGAAAGACAGGCGAAAGATAACAAGCAGCCTAAAAAGGAAAAGCACCAGGCCACTGCAGGCGACAAATAGGCAGTTGATATACGTTCCCTACAAAAAAGGAAGACCAATTCCAGAAAGCTATGATATAGGAAGCAGTCAAAACAACGGCTAATAAAGAGGCAACCACCTCCGGGTAAATAGGGCACCTTCCCTATTTACCAGGAAACCCTAAACGGCATAAGAAGGAGGAAGAGATCAGCTATAAATAGAAAAGAAGAGAAGATTAGAAAGGACATCAGATATACCCTCACTTTTTACTTATATTTTTGTATTCTTAAGCTATATATTATTCATCACGCCCGATATAACAATACTGTCGGGCTATCTAAAACCATAGTAACAATCACTCCCGGCTTGGTGCCCGTGGTTTTTTCCCTTATTCCGTGGTTTTTCCACGTATAAAAATCTTTGTGTAATTGTTTATTAGTTCATTTTGCACTTAATTATACCAATCAGGCGAGTTGTTTGAGTTAGATCACCCTACATATAAATCCTTGGCAGAACAATCCAGATCAGTAAAAAGCCTGTCAAAACACTCACCATCAGTTTCCTTACACAATATAATTATATTGTTAATTGTATTTGGTTGAGATTGTCATTGTTTGATCGAATATCCTTGTGTTAATTTGATTCTTGGATGTTGGAGGAGTTGAGATGGATATTGTGGAACCATGTCGGGAGATGGTTTCACCCCCATGTTTTGCCCATTGTGACTCCCGTCGCAAGGGGGATGTGCACAATAATTAGCTGGGTTCGCTCGTTAGGATGAGCGGGGATTTGATGTTCAGTAATGCGGCCTGACATCAGCAGGGGTAGGTTACCTGTTGCGATGGGAACCCGGCTACTCGTTGCGATGAGAGCCATTGGTTGATACAGAGTTTGGAGATGGAGGACCAATGTTGAGTGTTCTTGTGCATTACATGTTATTCGTGTTGTTTGTGATTGATTGTATAATCGTACTGACCCTCGAATGTTTTCAAAACTTTGGTGAACTATTTGATATTTCCATCAAATGGGCAGCAGTGAGTCTAACAGGTGTTGATGTTTCAGCTTGCTTACCGGTATGGATGGGACGACGATGAGACAACGATCGTTTAGCTTCTACTAAGTCCTTAGACGTACATACATTTGTTTTAGTTTGGAGATGTACTTTCATTTGAGTATTGGAGTATGTAATCGACTAGACTTTAATTATCTTTATTAAATGTTTCATTATGGTAACTTGGATATAATCTACCTCGGGTAACTGAGATGGTAATACTCTCATTTGTTAAGGTAGGCCTTGGTAAGGCTCTTTGGGAATTAAGGGTGTTACAAGTCGGACAGGGTCATATCGGGTTCGGGTTATTTCGGGTCAGCCAACCCTTTCGGGTCGGTTCTGGTCTAGTTCAGGTCGTTAGCGGATGAGGTCATTTCGGGTCAAATGATGTAACGGGTCGGGTTTGAGCCGGGTCATTATCGGGTCCGGTTACTTTATCACCTTGCTTTAATTTTTATTCATTAAACTTAGTTTATATTCATTATTTGGCTTAATTACTTCATTATTAAGTCAAACGTATCAATCTAAACACAAAATCACTTTCATTTTGATCAATATTAAGCTTAATAATTGTTGGGTCATCAATTTAATCGGGTCAGTATCGGGTCAGGTCAATATTCGGTTGGGTCTCGGTCGGGGTCGGGTCACTGATCATCGGGTCATGTTAGGTTACAGGGTCGTCAACGGGTCGGGTCAGGTCGGTTTTGGGTTGTAATATTTTTGGGTCCGGGTTTGCTCGGGTTCTGGTCGGGTCAAACTTGGCAGCTCTACTAATTAGTCACGGGCCTAGAGCTGGCAAGTCTAACCCGATCCGAGTGACCCAACTTGAACCCGATCAACCCCGACCCGATAGGACCCAAAAATATTATGACCCAAAACCGACCTGACCCAACCCGATGATGACCCGTAACTCGACGTAACCCGATTAAGGTTGACCCGAAACAAAACCTGACCCAACTCGAGGTAACCCGTGACCCTAGTCAACCCGATTTATGTACTGACCCGACCCGACCCGACCTGAATGATAACCCGAAATTAATCTGAAAGCTAACCCGAAAGTTGACCCTACCTGAAAGATAACCCGAAATAAAACAATTAAATCATTGACATGAAAAAAGTTAAAAAAATAATTCCATCATTTTTGTACCTCTGGTTCCATTTTTTTACAACTTTAGTGATTGTTTTTATTTTTTTCGAATTTTTGTAAATTACTTTAAAAATAATTTTAATATTATGGGACTATTTTTTTAAAAAAATTCGAAAACATCTAATTTTTAAGTAAATAAATCGTTATTTTTGAAACCACGCACGAAAATCGACAATAAAAGAAATAAAGAATAGTAAATAAAAACTAGCATTAAAGTTGAGTTTCAAACTTGGCGCCTGATGTGACTCATATTTGAGCATATTTAGTCCCCGAATTAGCCTCGTTCCTATGCTTTTTAGTGCATAATTAGGTCATTTACTACCTTTAGTTTCCCGTTTAGCATATTCTTTGAGGTTTTGATCCCTTGGTAGGAAAGGAGTGCAAACCTTGCATTTTCATGGCAAAATGGAGCTAAATTGATCAAATTCAATGACCAAGCATCAAAGGGAAGACCATACTAGAAGGCCTATGTAGATAATAAAGTAGATTGGGCAATGATGAAAGGATCCTTGCATCTCCAAAAAGATCCCGGGGGATTGTTGAGGAAAGAAAAGAAGAGAAGTGATTGACCTGTGATCCGAGCGTCTCGATGCCCAGGACGAGCGTCTCCCTGCTACAATCTGAGCGTCCCGATGACAAGACGCTCGTCTTAACGCCAAATGATCCGAGCGTCCCTCCCACAATCCACTCGGATCCCCATGCAGAACCAACCGTCCCTGCTGCCTAGACGCTCGGGACGAGCATATTCCTTGAAGACTACCAAAACGGAGATGAGCATCTCCTTGGAGAGGAGCACTTCCTCAACTTTTCTTAAGGGTCTTAATAGTCATTTAAGCCCTTGGTAACCCTAATTCTTGTACCTAATCTCTAGTATAAATACCCCATTGTACTACCTAGATTAGCATGTCATCTTAATAGGATCTTAATCTTATCTTAATCATGTCTTAATACTCTCTTAATCTTGTAATCAATTCTTAATCTAGCATTAATACAAATCTCATTTCTTAATCATTCCTTAATTTCTCTACTATTCATCATTTATTTTGGGTAATTAGAAGATTATTTGGGTTTATTTGGAGGATTGACAACCTTCCATCAATCATCAAGTACTTCTATTATTCTTTGCTTTATTATTTGGAATCATCCTTATAGGTATAATTCTCTCTTAATCCCTTTTTAATTATCGTTAATCATCTTCATTTGTTCATCATGTTTTGCCTTGCTAGTATGATTGACAACCTTGTTAGCATGTTAAACTTGATAATGAGTGAGTAGTTTCTTTAACTAGGGTTAATGGGGAATTAGGGGAAACCAGCATGGGGATTGATTCATGCTTAATCTAATGTGTTTTCATAATTAATTTGCTTGCTTGTTGTGATTCCAACTTATGCACATGTTATGTTTGATGAAATGCGAGTCTATGAATCCTTGTATTTTTTACCCATCACTTATCTTTTCAATGAGACTTGTAAGACATAAACCAACTCGAGTCTCATTAGACCATGCATATAGTTGGATAGGGAGGATTAAGTCGACTTGTAGGTGTTGTACAATCTAATCGATTCAGCTCCGGGACCTAAACCTTCCTAGGGATTGTAAGATATACACTAACTTGATCCCATCATAACAATAAGTGCTTGCATCTAGTAGAGAACATGTTTGTATGATCAAATCCCATGAATCCCCTATGAACCCATGACACCCTAGTGCTTTTAATCAATTATTTACATCTCATTTTAATCATCTTGCTTGCTTTGATTACTTTATTTACATTGTTATTTAGTTTAGTTGATCTCCTACCTCAACCCAGTTTGTGACACCCTTAGACACAACCATTTGCAATCGAAAATCCTACATCAATACCCGTCCCTTGGGATCCGGCCTTTACTTACCTCTTTACTAAAATTAGAGTAGTTTGTGAAGTTATAAATATTGTTTTGGTCTAGGTAACTCTTCACGACAACTAACCGAAATCCGTACACCGACTAAAAATGGCGCCGTTGTCGAGGACGGTGTTAACTTGATTTGATTTTCTTTGATTGTTTTTAGTTGTGTCTTTCTTTACCTTGGGGAAGTCAAACTCCTCAAGGTTTGTTCTAATTGTTTACAAGTTGTTTGATATTTTGCATGTCTAGGAGATCACAAGGTAGCTTGTTACCCATTGGTCTTGAAATTGAAAGAACTTTGACCAACAATAGAAGACTTGCTAGAAATACTTTCAAAGGTATTGGTGAGATTGTGGACATTCAACCAAATAACATTGAGTTCATCAACCCTTTTGCAAGAGAACGAGAGGATAACCCAACACATAACCAACCACAAAATCAACCCACAATGCCTAAATTTTCATCACTTTCCTTATCAACCGAGGAGAACCTACCAAATGGTACTCCCACACCACAACATTTGACCGGTAATTTCATTGCAAAATCCGCATTTATACAACTAGTTGAGAGAAGTCAATTTGGGGGGATGCCTAGTAAAGACCCTCATTCTCATATGGAGACTCTTTGTGACTATTGTGATGCGATTTCTTAAACCGGAGTGACTCAAGACCAAATTCGATGGGTTTTATTTCCTTTTTCTTTGATTGGTTCTGCGAAACAATGGTTAAAGAGCCTAGATAAGGCTACTCTTGGTATTGACTCTTGGAAGAAATTGGCACTTGCTTTCTACAAAAAGTTCTATCCTCCGGAGAAGACTAATATGTTGAGAGCCCAAATCACCGGGTTCAAACAAAGGGATGAGGAATCTTTGTATGAAGCATGGGAGAGATTTAAGGATACTTGCCGATCTTGTCCACATCATGGACTTAGCGAGTGGTTTCTTGTACAACAATTTTGGAATGGTCTATATGAAGACTCCCAAAACATTCTCAATATGGGATCAAATGGTATGTTCACCGAATTTGATGACAATCAAACATGGAACAAGATTGAGGAAATGGCGGTCCATAACTCACAATATAGTAGACCTCGTAAGGCTACTAGAGGAGGAAAGCATGAAGTGGATTCTAATACTTAATTGGGTTCTCAACTTAGTTCTCATATTGATACCATTAATTTGAAGTTTGAGAAGGCCATGGCTAAGCTTGAAGAAGCCTGCAAATCACCTAAGCAATATGTTAATGCCATGGTGGCATCTTCATCAATTCCAAGTGGAGTGTGTGAGAGTTGTGGCACTTTGGGACATGACCAAAGTGAATGTAGGGGAACAAGTGAACAAGTGAATGCTTTCCAAGCATACAAGAGTGGTACCCCTTATTCCAAATATTACAATGAAAACACCAAATTCCTTCCAAACCTCTCATGCAAAAGCCAAAATGTTCAAAACCCTCAAACAACATACACCCCACCTCCAATGAGAAACCAAGATCAAAGACCCTTTTAAAATCAAAACCAAAGTTATCAAAATCAACCTCCATACAATCAAACAAATGACCAAGGTTTTGATGTTCAAAAAGCGGTCCTCCAAATGCAAAAGAACCAACAAGAATTTTTCACTCAAATGCAAAAGGATAGCCAAGCAAAAGACATCACCATTAACAACATACTAGCTCACACAAAGATGTTGGAGACCCAAATGTCTCAATTAGCATCTTCAAGTTCACAAAGACAAAAGGGGCAATTACCACCTTAAGGTAATCCCCCAAGACAAGAGTCGGTGAGTGCCATCCATTTGAGGAGTGGTACAAGGTATGAAGGGCCGAAGAGGCCCGTTGATGAAGATGTTGTGAATGCTAGTGACAAGGAAAAAGTTGTTGAAGACTCTAAGAAAGAAGAAGAGCCCACCACCATTCAAGAAGTTTCAAAGGAGAATGAAGAGAAGGCTAAAGAGAAGGAGCCTATTGTGATTTGACTTCCATTTCCAAGTCGTCAAGCTAAGCCTAAGTTTGATGAACAACTTGGGAAGTTTATGGAGATTGTCAAGAACTTGGAAGTCTCAATTCCATTTACGGAACTAATCAATTATGTTCCGGCCTATGCGAAATACATGAAAGATATTCTTACAAAGAAGAAATCCATCCGGAAACTTGAGACTATTGCTTTCACTAAGGTGAGTAGTGCCATCCTACAAGGAAGTTCACCTCCAAACTAAAGGATCCGGGAAGTTTCTCTATTCCATGCACCAGTGGCAACACCACAATCAACAAAGCTCTATGTGACCTTGGGGCAAGTGTGAGTGTCATGCCATATTTGGTGTGCAAAAGGCTAAGAATGGGAGAGCTTAAGTGCACTAATATCCTGCGTCAAATGGCGGATCGATCAACGAAGACACCTTTAGGGGTATGGGAAGATGTGCCGGTAAGAATTGGCAAGTTCTTCATCCCGGTGGACTTTGTTATTGTTGATATGGAGGAAGACTCCAACATTCCTATCATTTTAGGAAGACCTTTCTTACATACCGCGGGAGCGGTGATTGACGTGAAACATGGAGAGCTCACACTCAAAGTGGGAGATGAAACAATCACTTTTAATCTTGACAAGACAATGAGAGCTCCCAAACTACATGAGCCATGTTTCATGGTTTATCATTATCGCCGAGAAAGTGATAGGAAGAAGTCGACATCTCAATGCAAAGAACAAGCTATGGGTAAAGAATCACCACCCACTTGGGAGAAGAAAATGGGTAATCTCCAAGATGCTCCATCCAAAGAGCAAGAATGTTTCAACAAGAATGAGAGCTTGAATAGCTCACCACCGCTCATAACAAGAGAAGAGGAAGGCCTCATAGGCCATGATGACAAGAAGAAAGAGGAGTTATTCTCATCAACTCATGATACTATTGGGGAACAAGTAGATGAAGTATGCGGTCTTTGGGATGATGAGTTTGAAGGGATATTCAATCCCTATATTGGTAATGCTATGACCGAAGACCCCCATGAAGAACACCGTGTGCAAAGGTCTATTGAGGATCTTTATCATGACAATGAACAAGCTTTCGACTACTTCTTCAAGGTGTTGAGCAACATCAACAACACCTTGGCTATGCCCCCTTGACATCCCATTTATGGATGAGAGTTTGGTGGAGTCCTCCCTAAACCACCATTTGTAAATATTCTAACCCCTTAACTTGCATTTTACTTATTGTATTGCATTTTTTGTCAATTTTGGATTTATATTTTTATGCCTTAATCAAGATTTTCATCATTTCGAGAGAAAGTGAGGGAGGGACTTATGTGATTATTGATGTGTAGTGTTTTGACATAGTATGGGGATAGCAATTGCCTATGCTATCCAAGCCTTCGTAGTGCCCCCACAATGAAGACCAAATGAATGAAGAGTAAATGACACGGGTTATGAAGTACCCACGGATGGAACTGAATTTGTGTGGTAGAGGGAAAATCCGAGCGGCCCGAAAGGAATCCGCTCATCCTGAAGACAATCCGAGCGTCCTTTTGAGAAGACGCTCGTCCTGAGAGAGCTGGAAAAAGAATTTTCGGTCTGACTGAGAATCCGAGCGTCCCATAGAGAATCCGCTCGTCTCAGTCAGGACGCTCATCCCATAAAGAATCCGCTCGTCCTAATGCTGGTAAAATTTGAGATTTCTCCCTGACAAGGAATCCGAGCGTCTTCATACCAATCCGCTCGTCCTCCTTCAAAAAGACGCTCGTCTTCCTCAGAAGACGCTCGTCCCAGCACTGCAGAATCCGAGCGTCCCGTGGAGAATCCGCTCGTCTCCCCCCTGAAATTCAAAACCAACGGGATTAAAACCCCACCTTTCCCAATTCATTTTACTCATTCATAAGACAAACACATCTCCAAAACCCTCAAAACCCTCAATCCCTCCATCCACAAAAATCAAATTTCTCAACCAAATTCACCCAAATTAATTCCAAACTCCCTCAAAACTCAAACAAATCACTCCTTTACCAACAACAAGCAATTAAAACACCAACATCTTCAAAGTTTGAATCGATTTTTAGGATACAAGGCAAAATTCAACTATCCTAAATCGATTTGGGTCTTATTGGAATTTGAAGAAATCAAGCTTATCTTTGGTGTTACTACATAAAGGAGAACATGGCAAGAACAAAAGGCGGAAGCAAAGCACCCCCAAATAAGAACCTTTTCAAAAGACAACAAGCTCTACAAGCTCTTCAAGCATCTAAGGCATTGGTGGTTCAAAATGCAAGGATGGAAATTCAAGAGTCTATTCCTCCTATGGAAGCTACTACTTCTACTCCGGTTGTTGAACAACTAGATGAGTATCCGGAGGTAATTTTCACTTCCGACTCTCATAGGAAGAAATTTGTTTCCCTTTCTAAGAAATCTATTTTACCCACCAAATTCATATGCCAAGAGACCTTGTCAAAATTGGGTGTCTTAGAACAAACCAAGACCTTTTTCGAGTCCATGGGATTGAGTACTTTGTTTAACATACAAGAGTTGACTTACTCATCCCTCACCTTAGAATTATTAAGCTCTTTGAAAGTTACCAAGGTGGAGACCCGAACAAATATTGAATTCCGGCTCGAGAATATTGATAGAAAATTGTCTTTTCGCGAGTTTGGTGACATTTTTGGCCTTAGCAATGACCCGACTTACACAAAGAAACCTACCAAGTATGATCCCGCTCCCTTATGGAAGGCTATTACCGGGAGAGAGTTTACATCTTACCATGATTGTCGTGCTCTTTTTGTCCATCATCCGGGCATAAGAGTATGGCACAAGGTTGTTGGGCATACTTTGATTGCTAGGAAGGGAACGAACCATTTAACCGAACTTGACTTTATTTATCTCGAGTCGACCTTGATCATTGGAAGAGAGTTCACCAAAAAGTACAACATTCTTCAACTTTTGATTGAGAGGTGGCTCAAAGTCGATCATGGCAAAGAAGGCACGGCCTTTATTCTTAATGGAGGTTTGGTAACTTATTTGGCTAAACACTTTAACCGGAACTTGATGTAACCATAATTAGAGCATATTTAGTCCCCGAATTAGCCTTGTTCACATGCTTTTTAGTGCATATTTGGGTCATTTATTGTCTTTAGTTCTTTTTTTTGCATATTCTTTGAGGTTTTGTGTCCTTGGTAGGAAAAGAATGCAAACCTTGCATTTTCATGGCAAAATGAGACTAAATTGATTGAATTCAATGACCAAGCATCAAGGAGAGGCAAGATTAGAAGGCCTTTGTACATATTATAGTAGATGGGCAATGATGAGAAAAGATCCTTGCATCCCCAAGGAAATCCCCAAGGATTTTATGAAGAAAAGGGAAGAAAAGAAGAAGAAACAAGGCTGAGCAGCAATCCGTGCGGATTGTCCTGAAGACGCCCATCCCCAGCACCACAATCCGTGCATCTTCCATACAAGACGCCCGAGCAGCAGCTACCAGAAGACGCCCGTCTTCTCCCAAAGACGCCCGGGCAGAGACTCACGGATTCCAAGGCAGCGCAAATTCGTTTCTTCAAGCTTCAAGAAAGATGCCCATCCTTCAGAAAATACCGGCGTTTCCTTAAGTAGGGACTTAATCGTCATTTAAGCCCTTAGTTAACCCTAATGCATCCACCTAATTTCCACTATAAATACCCCATTAGTCTAATTGGAAGAGTATGTTCTTCTTATCAATTCTTAGAGTAGTTAATATCAATCAAATCTCTCTTTAGTTTTGTAATCAACAATTAATCAAGTTTTAATACAAGTTTTATTTCCTTAATCTCTCTCTTGTTCATCCTTTATTTTGGGTAATTGAAAATTATTTGGGTTATTATTGGGAGATTGACAACCTCTCAATCAAGCATCAAGTACTTCTTTTATTCTTTGCTTTATTATTGGAATCATTAGTAGGTATAATTCTCTTAATCCCTTTTTAATTATTGTTAATTACTTTCATTTATTCATCATGTTTTACTTTGTTGGTAAGATTGACAACCTTGCTAGCATGATCAACATGATAATGAGTGAGTAGTCACCTAGCTAGGGTTAATGGGTAATTAGGGGAAACCAACATGGGGAATGATTCATGGTTAAATTAATATGCTTTCATGGTTTATTTGCTTGCTTGTTTTGATCTCAACTCATGCACATATTAAGTTTGATAAAATGTGAGCCTATGAATCCTTGCATTTTTTACCCATCACCTATCTTTTCAATGAGACTTGTTAGACATAAATCAACTCAAGTCTCATTAGACCATGCATGTTGTTGAGTAGGAAAGACTAAGTCAACTTGTAGGTGTGTACAATCTAATCGATTCGGCTCCGGGACCCAAACTTTCCTAGGATTGTAAGATATAACCCAACTCAATCCATCACAACAATAATTGCTTGCTTAAAACCTTAGAGAGAGAATGAATCTTAGAGAGAGAATAAATCTTAGAGAGAGAAAATCCTCTCTAGGAAATTAGGGTTTCAATTGCAAATGGCAAAGAAACCAAAATCTAAATCTTCTCTTAACAAAAGAAAACTTATAACTAAAGCTAAATTACGTTTATCTTTCTCTAATATGGAAAATTTAAGGCTCGATAATGATGTTACGGTGGAACCAACTGAGGACGATTCATCCAGACCTGCTGTTGCTGCAATTCCGCAATCTGCTGACGCGAGAACCACTAGAACGGTCGGTGAGATTGTGGGGATTCCAGTTATCAATTTGGATGCCGTCGTTGAGGATGATGTTGATTCAATTGTTGAAGAGAACCCTGGGGAAGAAACTGTGCCTGAGGATCCTGGTCCAGATGAAGCTGGTTGGACTCAGGTTACTGGTAAGAAACGCTCTTCATCTCCTGTTCCATCTCAGAAAGTGGTATTGCAGATAACCGCTGAGGAGGTTCAACCTGAACTTGATTATTGGTCGACTGCAGTGTTTTGTTATGTACTAGGGGGTAACCCACCATGGGCGCAACTGTCTGGTTTTATTACCAATTTATGGGGGAAGTATAAATTTGATAAAGTGTCGTTTTTACCTAATGGTGCTTTCCTGGTTCATTTTCCTACCTTGGAGTGTCGTAATCTGGTTCTTAAACAAGGATTTCCTATGTTTGAAAACAAACCATTGGTTGTAAAACCCTGGACTGAGTCCTCTTCCTTGGCCAAAGAACCTGTCAAAGCTGTTCCAGTGTGGATACGCTTATGTGGTCTAGGGTTGAAATTTTGGGGGGAAAAAACTCTGGAAAAGCTTGCTACTTTGGTGGGGAAGTATATGCGTGCTGATAGTGCTACTTTAGATAAAACCAGACTAGGGTACGCAAGACTTATGGTAGAAGTGGAGGTTGGACAAAATTTTCCTGATAAGATATATTTTAAGGATGAAAAGGCAGTGATGTTTGTGTGTGTGTTGAATATGAATGGAAGCCTGTGGTCTGTGGTTCCTGTAAGGGCATTGGCCACACGAAGGATGTATGTAAGAAGGACACTGCTGCTCCTCGCATAATTCAGGTATGGAGACCAGTGGTTAAGCCTCCAGTACCCCAACCACAGCATACTACCTTGACCACACCAGAGGGGGAGATACCATACAGTCCTTTGTATGGAGGTGTCACTTTTCATAACTCTGATAACCTACCTGTTTCAACTAGTCCTATTATTCAAAGAGTGAGGCAAGAACATGCTCTTGTATCCCATCTGAGACCTGGCACTTCTTATAAAGCAGCTGTTTCTCCTACTAAGGACTCTGTTGGTATTATTGAGGCAAGGGTAGTACAAGAGGAAGGGGAGAGTAGTACCAACATTACTTGTGATAATGGATAGATTGGGATTTTGGAATGTTAGGGGCATGAACAACCCAAATAAACAATTAGATATTAAGCAATTTCTTTTTCAAAATAAAATTAGTTTATTTGGATTAGTGGAGACTAAAATAAAGGATCAAGATTTTGTGTCTGTGCTCAATAATTTAGGGAGTCAGTGGAAAGGTATCAACAATAACATGCATCATCCTGGTGGTAGAGTCTGGATTATCTGGTTTCCTCATATCTTTAATGTCCATCTTATTGCTGATAGTGATCAGCATATTACTGTGGAAGTGTCTGACATTAATTCAGGAGATAATTTCTGGTATACTGTTGTGTATGGGTCTAATTCTGACAGTGAGAGGCTCACTCTTTGGGAGCAACTTAACCAGATTAGGATCAGTGTGTTAAACCTTGGTGTATTTGTGGGGATTTCAACTCAGTTCTGGATTATAATGAAAGGTTGGGTAGAGAGGTGACTTGGAATGAAATCAAAGATTTTAGGCAGTGCATTGAGTATTGTGAGGTGATTGATATTGTAGCTCATGGATCTTTTTTCACTTGGAACAACAAACAAGATCCTTCTACTCGTGTTTTCTCAAGAATTGATAGATGCTTGATTAACCATGAGTGGCTTCAGAGGTTCCCTGATAGTTCAGCCTATTTCATGAATGAAGGAACATTTGATCATTGTCCCTGTATATGCTATAAAAGGAATGAGGCAACTACTAGGAAGACTTCGTTTAAATATTTCAATATGTGGAGCTTGGACCCTCAGTTCAAGGAAGTGGTGGCTACTGAATGGAATAAACCTATCTCTGGGGTCAGGATGTATCAAGTTGTCACTAAGCTTAGGAATCTGAAGAAACCTCTGAAAGAGTTAAACAAGAACAAATTCTCTGACATTGAGAAGAGTACAGAGGTAGCTAGAGTTGTCTTGGATAGGCTGCAAACTGCTATGCATCTTAATCCTCATGATTCTCAATTACTAGCTGAAGAACAGGCAGCAGTAGAGGATTTCAAAGTTCTAAATCAGGCTAGAACTAAATACTTACATCAGAAAGCCAAGGTGGAGTGGTTATTGGAAGGAGATGAGAATACAAGTTTCTATCACAGTAGAATCAAAGCCAGGCAATTTCATAATAAGGTAACTCAAATTGTTGATATGGAGGGAGTCACTCATCATGATATTCAAGGGATTGAAGCTGCATTCTTATCCTATTATACTGAGTTGTTGGGATCAAGTAAAACTACATCACCTGTGCATAAGCCAACTGTAAGAACGGGAAAGCTTATTAATGATCACCATGTCCAGCTGCTCCTTAGACCAATCTCTGATAATGAAATTAGACAGTGTATGTTCTCTATTCCAGCTGATAAAAGTCCTGGACCTGACGGATACACTAGTCAGTTTTATAAAGATTCTTGGGATATTGTGGGACAGGAGGTTTGTGATGCTGTGAAGGATTTCTTTCATTCAGGGCAGTTGTTGAATCAACTCAATACAACTAATATTACTCTCATTCCCAAGAGGAGTAATCCTAAAAGTGTCCTAGAATTTCGCCCTATTGCCTGTTGCAACACCTTATACAAGTGCATTGCAAAGCTTCTCTGCAATAGGCTAGGAGATATTCTTCCTGAGATTGTTAGCATTAATCAAGGTGGATAAAGGGGAGAAACATTGTAGAGAATGTCCTCATTTGCCAAGATATAGTAAGACTCTACAACAGACAAGCTGCCTCACCTAGATGTCTGGTTAAAATCGACCTTAAGAAAGCTTATGATAGTGTGGAATGGGAGTTTCTGGAGCAGATGTTGGGAGCTTTAAATTTCCCTGTGAAATTTACTAACTGGATAATGAAGTGTGTTTCTACTCCTTCTTTTTCCCTATCCTTAAATGGAAGGTCTTTTGGGTTTTTCAAAGGCAAGAGAGGTCTTAGGCAAGGGGACTCTTTGTCTCCTCTCTTGTTCACACTCTGTATGGACTATTTATCCAGAATTTTGGCTGTTGTGGGTCAACAAGATGGGTTTAGATTCCATCCCCTTTGTGGCCACTTGAAGCTTAATCATTTGTTATTTGTAGATGACCTGCTTATGTTTTCCAAGGGCAATGCAGTGTCTATCATGTGGATCCTAAGGGCCTTTGCCACTTTCTCCTCTGCCTCTGGACTTTGCCTCAACAAAGACAAAACCGAGATTTACTTCAATGGGGTGAGAACTGATACAGTGAATGAGGTTCTTCAGATATCTGGGTTCAAGAAGGGTGAACTTTTCTTCAAATATTTAGGGGTCCCTATATCATCCAAGAAATTAACTAATAATGAAGGAAGGAAACTGACTGACAAGATCACTGCAAAGATCAGAGCTTGGGGGGCTAAACATCTTACTTATGCTGGTAGATTAACTCTGGTCACTTCTGTGCTGCATACTTTACACTCCTACTGGGCTACTATCTTTCTCATCCATTCTGGCATCATGAATAATATTGACAGAATTTGCAGAAACTTTCTTTGGAGTGGGAAAGATTCCTACCTTCGTGCCCCTGCTGTTGCTTGGGATCAGTGTTGCAAGCCAAAAGCTGAAGGTGGATTGGGCATTAAAAATTCCAAGATGTGGAATAAAGCTCAGTTGGGTAAGTATGTATGGTGGGTTGCTAATAAGAAGGATCATCTTTGGGTGCGTTGGATTAATCATGTGTATCTTAAGGGTGGACATTGGACCAACAACTCTCCTCCTTCTGATTGTAGTTGGTCGTGGAAAAAAATAGCCCATATAATGATGATGTTTAGGCCTGCTTACACTGATGATCAGTGGCTAGGGAATAGTGCTGATTACACCATTAAAGCAGGTTATGATTGGATCAGAAACCCTGGGGACTCTGTTAATTGGTGGAAAATTTGTTGGAATGGTCTGAATGTTCCTAAGTCCTCTTTTATTTTCTGGGCAGTTATGCTACGCAGGCTGCTTACTCGTGATAGATTAGCAAGGATGGGTGGTCCTAGTTCTATGGAGTGTTATTTGTGTCAGGGAGTTGATGAATCTCATGGGCATCTTTACTATGAGTGTGTCATTAGCAGGCAATGTATTGCTCTTCTGCAGCAGAAGCTTTCTATCAACCTGAATCCTAGAGATCTGGTGGAATGGAACAAACGAGGGAGACGAATTAGTATTCTGAGAAGAAGAATTATTTGTGCGTGTCATGTGATGATGGTGTATCTGATTTGGCAGGCTAGAAACAAAGCTCGAGTTATGCTTAAAGTCATTCATCCTAAAGTTATAGTCCAGCAGATCATTCAAGCAGTTACTACCAGATTCTAGGCTCGCAACAAAGCCCCTATTAAAGAGGAGGATTCCAGTTGGCTCAATTGTTTACGGTCTGTCTAGTTTTTGTTATTGAGGTAGCTGGTTAGACTGAGTTTTTGTGGTAATTTTTGTGATCTTGTAAATCTCTACACGGATGATGTATTCTTTTGTTGATATTAATATACTTAACCTTTCCCCAAAAAAAAAAAAAAAATAATTGCTTGCTTATAATTTGAGAACATGTTTGTATGATCAATTCCCATGAATCCCCTATGACCCCATGACACCCTAGTGCTTTTTATCAATTGTTTACAAACCTTTTTAATTCATCTTGCTTGTTTACTTTCATTGCTATTTAGTTTAGTGACCTTCTACATCAACCCAAATTGTGACACCCCTAAGACACCACTAGTTTCAATAGAAATCTCATCTCAATTCCCGTCCCTTGGGATCCGACCTTTACTTGCCTCTTTGCTAATTGTAGAGTTGTTTTTGAAGCTATAAATTGTGTTTTGGTCTAGGTGCTCCTAACGACAAGTTACCGAAAAGATTTTAGTCCGGCCAAAAATGGCGCCGTTGCCGGGGACGGTGTTAACTTGATTTAGATTTTCTTATATTGTTATTAGTTGTGTCTTTCTTTGCCTTGAGGAAGTAAAACTCCTCAAGGTTTCTTCTAATTATTTTCGAGTTGTTTGATATTTTGCATGTCTAGAAGGTCACAAGGTGATTTGTTACCTTTTGATCGTGAAATTGAAAGAACTTTGACAACCAATAGAAGACTTGCTAGGAGACATTTGAGAGGTATTAGTGAGGTTGTAGATATTCAACCAACCATTGAGTTCATCAACCCTTTTGCAAGAGAAGGTGAGGAGAACCCAACACAAAATACAACACAAAATCAACCCACAATGCCTAATTTTTCATCATATTCCGTACCCACCGAGGAGAACCTACCCAATGGTACTCCCACACCACAACATTTGACCGGAAATTTTATTGCCAAATCCGCGTTTATCCAATTAGTCGAAAGGAGCCAATTTGGGGGGATGCCTAGTGAAGACCCTCATTCTCATATGGAGACCTTTTGTGACTATTGTGATGCGATTTCTCAAACCGGTGTAACTCAAGACCAAATTCGATGGGTCTTATTTCCTTTTTCCCAAATTGGCACCGCGAAACAATGGTTGAAGGGCCTTGATAAGGCCACTCTCGGAATTGATTCTTGGAAGAAGTTGGCTCTAGCTTTCTACAAAAAAAGTTCTACCCACCGGAAAAGACTAACATGCTAAGAGCTCAAATTACGGGTTTTAAGCAAAGGGATGAAGAATCTTTGTATGAAGCTTGGGAGCGGTTCAAAGGAATTTGTCGCTCATGTCCTCATCATGGACTTAGCGAGTGGTTCTTGGTACAACAATTTTGGAACGGTCTATATGAAGATTCAAGGAACATTCTCAACATGGGATCAAATGGAATGTTCACCGAAGTTGATGACAATCAAACTTGGAACAAAATTGAGGAAATGGCGGTCCATAACTCACAATATAGTAGACCTCGCAAGGCAACTAGAGGAGGAAAGCATGAAGTGGACTCCGTTACTCAATTGGGTGCTCAACTTAGTGCTCACATTGATACCATCAATTTGAAGTTTGAAAAAGCTATGGCTAGACTTGAAGAAGCCTTAAAATCACCAAAGCATCATGTTAATGCTATGACGGCATCTTCAACAATCCCAAGTGGGATATGTGAGAATTGTGGAACTTTGGGACATGACCAAAGTGAATGTAGGGGAACAAATGAACAAGTGAAAGCTTTCCAAGCATACAAGAGTGGTACCCCTTATTCCAACTATTACAATGAAAACACCAAATTCCATCCAAATCTCTCATACAAAAGCCAAAATGTTCAAAACCCTCAAACAACATACACCCCACCTCCCATGAGAAACCAAAATCAAAGACCCTTTTACAACCAAAACCAAGGTTACCAAAATCAATCTCCATACAATCAACAAAATGACCAAGGTTTTGATGTTCAAAAAGCGGTCCTCCAAATGCAAAAGAATCAACAAGAATTTTTCACTCAAATGCAAAAAGATAGTCAAGCAAAGGAAACCACCATCAACAACATTCTAGCTCACACCAAAATGTTGGAAACCCAATTGACTCAACTAGCATCTTCAAGCTCACAAAGACAAAAGGGGCAATTACCACCTCAAAGTAATCCCCCAAGACATGAAACGGTTAGTGCCATTCACTTGAGAAGTGGTACAAGGTATGAAGCACCGAAGAAGCAAGTTGAGGATGAAGTTGTGGAAGCTAGTGATAAGGGAGAAATTGTGCAAAACTCCAAGGATGGAGAACCATCAAAAGAAGAAATTACAAAGAAAAATGAAGACAAGGTCAAGGAGAAGGAGCTCATTGTGATTAGACTTCCTTTTCCAAGTCGTCAAGCCAAGCCTAAATTTGATGACCAACTTGGAAAATTTATGGAAATTGTGAAGAATTTGGAAGTCTCAATTCCTTTCACGGAATTAATCAATCACGTGCCGGCCTATGCGAAATACATGAAAGACAGCCTCACAAAAAAGAAGTCGATCCGGAAGCTTGAGACTATCGCCTTTACTAAGGTGAGTAGTGCAATACTTCAAGGGAGTTCACCTCCAAAACTCAAGGATCCGGGAAGCTTCTCAATACCGTGTACCATTGGCGACACCACGATCAACAAAGCCTTATGTGATCTAGGGGCTAGTGTGAGTGTTATGCCGTACTCGGTGAGTAAAAGGTTAGGGATGGAAGAGCTTAAATGCACCAATATTACACTCCAAATGGCCGATAGATCGACGAAGACACCATTAGGGATATGGGAAGATGTTCCCGTACGAATTGGGAAGTTTTACATCCCGGTGGACTTTGTCATTGTTGATATGGAAGAAGATTCCAACATTCCAATCATTCTAGGAAGACCTTTCTTACACACCGCGGGTGCGGTGATTGATGTAAAACATGGAGAGCTCACTATAGAAGTGGGAGATGAGAGCATAACTTTCAATCTTGACAAGACTATGAGAGCTCCCCGTTTACATGAACCATGTTTTATGATTGATCATTATAGCCGGAAGGATGATAGGAAGAAGTCGGAACTTCAATGGAAGAAAAAAATTGAAGATGCTCCATTCAAAGAGCAAGTGAATTGTAACAAAGAGAGCTTGCAAAGCTCACCAAAGTCAAGCAATGAAGAAGATGGCCTCATTGGCCAAGAAATGAAAATGGGAGAGTTGTCTCCATCAAATCAAGAGATTTTTAATGATCAACTTAATGAAGTTTGTGGTCTTTGGGACGACGAATTTGAAGGGATTTTCAATCCCTACATCGGTAATGCAATCGATCAAGACCGACAACAAGGGCAAAGGTCTATCGATGACCTCTATCATGACAATGAACAAGCTTTTGATTACTTTTTCAAGGTGTTGAGCAACATAAACAACACCTTGGACATGCCCCCTTGACATCTCATCAAGAATGAGAGTTTGGTGGAGTCCTCCCTAAACCACCATTTGTAAATATTTCTAACTCCCTAACTCGCATTTCAATTCTTGCATTGCATTCTTGTTATTTTTGGATTTTTATGCTTTGATCAAGATAATTTTCATTTTTGAGAGAAGTGAGGGAGGGACTAATGATTTCAATTGATGTGTAGTGCTTTAGCTTAGTGTGGGGATAGCAATTGCCTAGCCTATTCATGCCTTAGTAGTGCCCCCACGATGAAGAACACGAGATATGAAGAAGAATGAAAAATGACAAGGGATATACAAGTACACGGATGAAACTGAATCCGGGTAAAAAGGGGTCGAATCCGAGCGGTTTCAGGAGAATCCGCCCGTCTTCAGTAATCCGGGCATATTGGGCAGAAAACGCCCGTCCTTCTGAGCTAAATTTTTGGAATTTTTGGACTGTTAACAAATCCGGGCGTCCTGCAATAGAATCCGCCCGTCTTCAGAAAGCCGCCCGTCCTGCAAGAGAAGACGCCCGTTGTTGGACCATATAGCTTATATGTTTATGTTTTGATGATGTCAAGGTGTTTTACATTCTATATACTTGTTGCGTGTAATCGTTTGTTGAGTATCTTAGAACTAACCTATTACGAGCAACAAAGAGGATTGTGACAATTGCATGAGAAGTTCAAGCCTTCGTTCAAGATCAAACAATTCAAGATTCATTCAAGTATTATGTGAAGACGAAGTTCGTCTAAAGATTAATCAAGCTTGGATGATGATGTAGCCTATACTCGAAGATCTCCTTGAAGATTAGAATAGTATAGGTGATTATCTCGTAATGGTAATCAAGAGTGAGTTTCTTGATTTAGTAAAGTTATAGCTTTGCAGCTATAACATTACTAGTAAAAGAGCTCAATGTTATAGCTCTTCTACTATAACGTTGAAATGCTGAGTTTTTATACACGACTTATAAATGTTTCGAAAATTGTTTTATAATTGTTTAAAATTTATTTTAAATGTTTTAATGAAAGTATTTATTTAATAAAGCCCGGTTTAGTGAGGAGTCCGGTCTTATAGTAAACGTTAATTGGTAATTATGATGGATCAACTTATGAGTTGGACATTACTATTAATTAGGGTTTCTATATAGCCTCTCCTAAAACCTAAATTCTAATTATATATTAAGACTAGGGTTTGCACGATTCACGAGCTTATGGGCCGTGATATCTCGTGTTGCCTAGGAGATATTAGGTAAAGATTTTGGTCTATAATAATATATTTACATATCTTATATATCTTACTTAATATATTTATTTATGATTAAAGATATTCTTGTTTTAGGAAATCTTATCATAATCTTAGAATTTATAGTAAAGATAATATTTGGAAAGATTATATTCTATCTTTTAGAATATTCTTTATTATCTTTCAAGGCTTTTAGGAAAGAGATAATAAGAAGATATAATTTGTAATTATATCTTATTATTTCGGCTATTAGGGTTTGTGCAAAAACCGTGTAGCCTACTTCTTCCTTGCCTATAAATACTTTGCTATTTACAACATCTAAAATAGAGACCTTAAGCATAAAAATTATTTTCATCTTTAAAAAGCAAACCGTGTGTTTTAAGCAGAAAAAACCGATTTGTAATTTTGAAAGGTCGTGTGTCACAAAACTCGCATACTCATTCTTCATTTATTGTTATAAGATAATAGTGCTTAGTTGAATTCTTAACTTGTTCATTAACGTGATCCTTTGTTAGAATCATTAGTGCTTTCTTATTAGCGTAAGTTAGTCACTCGAGTATTTAACGGTACTCATTGAGTTACAGCTAGAGTTAGTTGTACGAGTTGGGTTAGTAAATTTGTAATCCGTAGAAAGGTACTAAATTTATTAATCGAGAATAGTGGACGTAGGTTTCGACTTGTGAAACTGAACCACTTCAAAAATCCGTGTGTCTCTTCTTCTTTCGTTTGTTTCGTTCATTACGTTTATCTCCATTAGTTGATTAGTTAAAGTTTAATCAATAAACTTTAAATAATCAATTACATTAGCATAATCGAAAAAGCTTTCAAAAAGTTTTAAATCCTCAATTCACCCCCCCCCCTGAGTATTTTGGATCAATAGACTCTTCAATTGGTATCAGAGCCTCGTGCTCTTGATTGCCTAACCGCAAAGAGGCTAATCTATCTTGTTTTTCATTTATCGTATTGTTTTATATTCCGCTGCCTATCACGTGATAAATGGATTCCAAATATCTCAAGTGTCCTGTCTTTGATGGGAAGAATTACGGATTGTGGAAAAACATGATGACTTACTATGTGAAAGGACATGATTGGGAGTGCTGGAGGATTATTCAAAACGGACCGCACAATATTGTTGTTGCATCCGAGGAAGGCACTACCTATGAAAAGAAAGAAGAGGACTATGTCGAGGCCGACTACAAGAAGGCCGAAAAGAACTCCAAAGCTATAAGTCTTCTGCAAAACGGAATGACTTCTACCGAGTTTGATCGGTTCTCTTCATGTTCCACGGCCAAGGAGATATGGGATGGGCTTGAATTAGCTTATGAAGGTACTTCCATTGTTAGGAAGCACCGAATTGATTTGCTTATGCAAAAATATGAGCTATTCATCATGGAGCCTAATGAGTCTCTAGATAGTATGTCCGCAAGGTTTTCAAGCATCATAAATGAACTGAAAAACCTAGGTAGGAAATTCTGTACTGAGGACATTGCTAGAAAGGTTCTTAGGAGCCTGACTAAGAAGTGGCGTGCTAAGGTCACTGCAATGGAGGAATCACGAGATCTTGAAACCCTTTCCTATCAAGAACTCATTGGTGCTCTCATGGCCCATGAAATTACTCTTAACAAAGACAACGCTGAACCAAGTCGCAATAAGAGTATGGCCTTAAAGAGCGAAGAAGTGGACTCTGACCTAGAGGATGAAACTGTCTTATTTGCACGACGTTTTAAAAATAAGATTTTTCGAATTAAACAAACAAAATCATCCTATAACAACAATAACAACAAGTCATTCAACAAAAAAGGTTAATGACTCAAAGTCGTCTTTCGCAAATAGAGTTTGCTTCAAGTGTGGAGAATCTGGTCATATTATCAAAGATTGTCCAACATGGGAGAAGATAAAGGACAAGACGAAACGTGAGAAGATAAAGAGAGAATTCAAGCAAGTTATGATGGCTTCATGTTGGGGAGACCTTGACTCAGAAGATGACGAGGAATCTGAAGACGACGAAGTTGCAAACCTTTGTCTCAGCAGTGTGAGTCTTGACCTAATCTCTGACAGTGACGATGAAAGCACAAATTCTCATTCAAACTATTGCTTTCTTGGAGAATCAGACGAAGACGACGATGAAGAGGTAAGTTATCTTGAGCTTAAGAAACGTGTTAGGAAATTGTCTAAAAGTACTTTAATTGAATTCGTTGAACAATCTCTTGATAAGTGTCACGAACAGGATTTGGAATTGAAAGATCTAAAGGAACAGATTCTCGAAATCGCGGAAGAGAATCATACTCTCAAGACTAAAGCTAAGAAGTTGAAATATAAAGTTATAGCTGAGAAAGCTACAACATTAGATTCTACTATGGCTGAAAAGAAGGAATTAGAGTCCAAAGTTATAGCTAATGAAGCTATAACTTCCGACCTAAAGCTTAACATCAAGCACCTTCAAGCCAAAGTTATAGCTAATGAAGCTATAACTTTAGAACTTAGAAAAGTCAAAGAACTCTTGGAAACTAAGGTCACATCTAATGAAGAAGTAATCTTGGATCAAAAGAAAGAGATAGATTCTCTTTCAAAGCAATTGAAAGAATCTAAGACCGATATGATCAATGTTAAGAAACACCACACCGAAGTTGTGTTCATTGTTAACAAACGATTCCAAGACTTTCGTGACAACTTTAAAAAGGACAATGATGTAGATCACACGAAATGTCAAGAGGAAATTAAAACCCTAAAAGACCTACTGCTACACGCTAGAAAGGTCCATGACAAGTGGGAAGGTAGCACAAAAGTCCTAAACTTCCTAACCGAACAATCTGACAATAATATGAAGATGGGGTTAGGACATGAGTGCTACAGCCGTAGAGATCACTCCAAATGCAAATCAACACCTTCGGATTTTGATTTTAGAAAAAGGAAGTATGCTGATCTTCCTGAATACTTGATTTACAATTACTGTGGTCATACGGGTCATATCCAAATCAATTGTGTCAAAAAGCCTCGTGATTTACAAAAAAATGCCGAATATGCTAAAACTGTTGACACAGTTGTCGAGGATAAGGAAATCCCCACTAATGAACCTAACGAAGAAAGGAACAATAAATTTCGTTGGTTCTATGACATGGCCTTTGACTACTCTAAGAAACCTAGCACTTCACCAAGCCCTTGTAGATCTCAACCTAGTAAACCTACTGACAAGGGAAATAGTCGTGATAGACCTAGAGAAAACCCTAACCCTAGAACTCCTCCCAAGCCAAACAAACCTAAAGTTAGAAAAACGGTCATTAGACGTGTTTGGGTTCGAAAGGACTTAGTATTTAGATTAACTAATCATAAGGGACCCAACTTAGCTTGGGTACCTAAAAACTGTATCTAATCCTTTCTGTAGGAAGAAGTGAAAGAAAACAATCAATGGTATCTTGATAGTGGATGTTCAAGACACATCACCGGAGATAAGAATCTATTTCTTTCACTCAAGCCCTTCAACGGAGGAAAAGTGACGTTCGGGGACAACAAAAAGGGAAAAGTAATCGGCGTTGGCAAAATTGGAATCTCTAAGTCTCACGCAATCAGTGACGTTTATCTCGTAGATGGCCTAAAACACAAGTTGCTAAGCATATCTCAATTATGCGACAAAGGTAACAAGGTAGTTTTTCATACTGATAGTTGTCGCATCATAATTGAAGGAACTAGAAATGTTATTCTTGAAGGCCACAGAAAAAGGAACGTGTATATGGTGGATTTAAATGTTGTGCCTACTAACTCCTTTTCGTGCATGAAAGTTACACTTGATGATCCTTGTCTTTGGCATAAACGTTTTGGTCACATTAGCTCACTAACCTTGAATAAACTCAAGAAGTGGGACTTGGTTGAAGGGTTACCTAAGATCAAGTTCGACCAAGAAAAGATGTGTGATACGTGTGCAAGATGTAAACAAGTAAGATCATCATTCAAACCAAAAAGAGTAGTAAGCACAAATCAAGCCTTGGAATTAGTACACATGGATTTATGTGGACCAATGAAGGTAAGGAGTAGAGGAGGATCAAGGTACGTCTTCGTTCTTGTAGATGACTACTCAAGGTATGTATGGCCTATCTTTCTTCATTCAAAAGACGGGACTTTTGATGAATTTGATTGTCTTATGAAACGTGTTCAAAACAAATATAAGACTAATCTTGTATCTATTCGTACGGATCATGGTACTGAATTTGACAATCAAACTTTTATAGAATATTGTAGAGATAATGGTGTAGGGCATAACTTTTCCGCACCAAGAACTCCTCAACAAAACAGTGTCGTTGAACGTATGAATAGAACCTTAGAAGATATGACACGTACAATGCTCTTGTGTAGTGATTTACCTCGTAACTTTTGGGCTGAAGCCATTAGTACTTCTTGCTACATCCATAATCGTGCTATGATCCGACCTATCCTTAAGAAAACCCTCTACGAACTCCTTAGAGGTCGAAAACCTAATATCTCCCATCTTCGCTGTTTTGGGAGTAAATGTTTTGTACATAATAACGGTAAAAACCGTTTAAGTAAATTCGACCCTAGAAGTGATGAGGCGATTTTCATAGGATACTCAGATCATAGCAAGGCTTACAAAGTCTTCAATAAAAGAACTCTTTGTATTGAAGAAAGTGTCCACATTATTTTTGATGAAGATAACGTGTTTGATAAGCCATTACAGGATGAGGAAGAAGACTTGGATGAACCCGACTTTCGTCTCTCAAGAGACGATCCCCCGGATTTGGAATTAGAGGATAATGAGATTGAGGGAATAAACGATGAACTTGAACGTTCCTCAAAAGATAAAAAGGAGAAAGACAAAGTTATAGTTGATAATCCTATAACATTGACTCAAGATAAGAACTCCTAAACCAATGTTATAGATGATGTTACTGTAACATTGAATCCAAATCAAGGTGTAGAGTCCGAGGTTATAATCGGCTCAAACACAACACCCGAATTGGACTCAGGGGGAACTTCCTCTAATTCCGAACCAAATGAAGTCGGGACAAGCTCAAATAACGATGGAGAACCAAGCACTTCAACGAATGGAAATACAAGAATTCACACCCCATGGATAATATTCTTGGAAATATTAAGAAGGGTGTTCAAACAAGACGTTCCTTAAACAACTTCTGTTCCTTCTACTCTTTTCTATCCATGATCGAACCAAAGAATATCAATGAAGCTCTCGCTGAATCAGATTGGATTATAGCTATGCAAGAAGAGCTTCAACAGTTCGAAAGAAACAAGGTTTGGCATTTAGTTCCTAGACCAAAAGATCGTACAGTCATTGGAACCCGGTGGGTCTTCAGGAACAAATTAGATGATGCCGGAGTCATTGTCAGAAACAAAGAAAGATTAGTGGTCCAAGGGTATAATCAACAAGAAGGAATAGACTATGACAAGACTTTCGCACCTGTTGCTCGTCTTGAAGCTATTAGACTTCTGATAGCATTCGGCGCACACAAGGGAATGAAGCTCTTCCAGATGGACGTCAAGACGGCATTCTTGAAGGTTATTTACAAGAGGAAGTCTTCATTGAACAACCCCCTGGTTTTAAGAATATCAAATTTGAGGATCACGTTTTCAAATTAGATAAAGCCCTATACGGACTGAAGCAAGCACCTAGGGCTTGGTACGACAGATTATCCAAGTTTCTACTTGACAATGGATTTAGTAGAGGATCCGTCGACAAAACCCTATTTCTGAAAACTGTGGGTTCGGACCTTTTGGTTGTTCAAATATACGTCGATGATATCATCTTTGGATCGACCAACCGAAGCCTATGCAAATATTTTTCGGAGTTGATGACTTCCGAGTTCGAGATGAGTATGATGAGAGAATTGAAATTCTTCCTAGGTCTGCAAATACAACAAACTGATGAAGGCATTAAAATCCATCAACAGAAATACATCAAGGAGTTGATTCGGAAATTCGGAATGGAAAATTCACATGCTATGCCTACTCCAATGGTTGAGAACAAGAAATTGACATTGGATGAAAACGGTAAATCAGTTGATGAAACTTCTTACCGTGGGATGATTGGGTCACTGTTATATTTGACCGCAAGTAGACCCGATATTATGTTTAGCGTATGCGTTTGTGCGAGATATCAATTATCTCCCAAAGAATCGCATATGACGGCCGTAAAACGAATTCTACGTTATTTGATTGGAACGGCCAACTTATACCTATGGTATCCAATGGAGTGCAATTTTGATCTAGTCGGTTATTCTGATGCCGACTACGCAGGATGTTCTCTAGACAGAAAAAGCACGTCGGGTGTCGCCACCTTTATCGGACCGTGTATCATTACGTGGGGTTCGAAGAAACAAAATTCGGTTGCCCTCTCAACTGCTGAAGCCGAATATATTGCTGCAGGACTGGTATGTACTCAACTTTTATGGCTTAAGCAACAATTACGTGATTATGGTGTTGACGTAGGATGTATTCCTATTTTATGTGATAATACTAGTGCGATAATTATTTCTAAAAATCCCGCACAACAATCACGTACTAAACATATTGAAATAAGACACCATTTTATACGAGACCATGTTGAGAAGGGGAATATAAAACTTGAATTTTGTAGTACTGAAAAACAATGGGCAGACATTTTGACAAAATCATTAGCTAGAGAACGATTTGAGACTTTACGGTTGGAAATTGGTTTAATCAGTGGTACCTAAGCTTCTATATTTGTTCAATCTTTTTATGACTGACTAGTTAAGTTAAGATTGTATGACTGTGTCCGTATATTGCGTTGCATGAATAATTTCGTTTATGGAAATATTTTTATCATAAGATTCTATTTGCTATTTAGAATTTAATTGATATACAAACTTATTCTTTATCACAATAAACAAAACACACCATATTTTTATCTTTCCAAATCACAACAAAATCTTCCAAATAGCTCACAAATACACGGCTCATATTTCCTACATCAAATCAACTTCCTAATTCTTGTCTTATCACCATAAATTCCTATACTTATCACAATACCTATTCCTAATTAAAGACACTTACCATAATTGACCTCCACTTGTTAACCCTAAGCCTACACCTATATCTACCCTTTGCGTGTTACCCGTCCACCCATCCCCACTTGCATACCTTTCTTTCTTCGAAATTTTTACCATCATCACAATTTTTCTCCTTTACTCAAACCATCACCATCACCTCCTTTTTCAACAAATCACCATCATCATGAATCCATCTCATGCAAAAAATACCCGATCCTCAACCCGTCACCACCAAAACCGCCCCTCTCCTAACCAAACATCACCTTTACCACCACATGATCCTCATTCCATGAATTGTACTTCACAACAACCAAACCCAAACTCGCCCCTGTTTCGTAGTCGGGACGAATCGGTGTCCGAAGGCAAAAGACGCCGTCTTTTCAAGGGTAAAAATAAAGTAGTTGTTGATGATAGTGAAGCTGTGGAGGAACCCGAGGTGATAGTTCAGAATGGTGTTGCTCGTACTTTGCTTAGGGATGCTTCGAAAGCCGTGACCAAGGAAGGGTTAAATCGTGTTCGGCTTACTCATGATGAAAGCATCTTGGTTAATCGAGTTTTGAGGTATTCTATTCATAGTGGTAGGTACTATCCGGAATCTTGGTTGGTTAGTGTTCCCGCTCTTACTTTCTTTGTTAATTTTCTTGATTTTCAAGGGTGGTGTCACATTAGTCAGTTTTCGGGTCCTATTTACCCAGTTGAGGTGGTACAATTCTTTGCTAGTGTCTCAATCAAGAAAGGTGTCTTGCATGCGGTTGTTAATGGAGTCGATGTTACTGTCTCTGTTTCGGATTTTTGCTCTGCTTTTTTGGTTCCCGATGAAGGAATCGAATTAAATCCGAGTCTTGAATGGTCTAATGTTGTGAGTGAAAAGGAGTTGTTAGTGAAGAAGTATTTTGAGGAGATGACGGAGGGAGTTAATATCGTGGTTCGTCCTCTCTCGGCAAAAATCAAGTTCCTCTTGAACTTTTTGTGGAACACAGTGGTGCCGAGGAGAGGAGGCCGTGATAAGGTGTCGAGTTATGAAGCTATAATGGTTTATTCTTGGTTGGAAGGTCAGAAGGTGAATTTGGGTAGTGTTGTCTTGCACCGTATAATTCAGACAAGTGTTACGGTAACTAAGGATAAGTTTAGCACCACAATCGATTTGCCATATTGTATGTGGATATCTCGTTTGTTGGAAATAAAGCGAGTGGTAGGGCCTGACAGTTACGGTGTTAGTGCTCGGGATTGTATGTGTGACAAGTTGATCAAGCTAATGGGTCTTGTTGTTGATGGACCCGAGTTACTTCTTGCAAAGGATGTTGAGAAAGCCCCGGTGGATTCGGGTTTAGGAGCTGTCGAGTCAAAGTTGGAGGGCTTTATGAGTGGTTTAATGGAAAAATTCGAGGAGCATTCGACTAATTTGGCTACGGTGTTGTCACGGGTTGGACCATCTCGGTCTTTAGACTCGGATTTGGATGCTACTCGGGTGTACTCATGGATGGAGGAAGTGGACAAGAGGTTAGAGGGTTTTGAGAGGGAGTTGAAGGCAATTCGTGGGGAAGTGTTCCCACATGGTGATCGTCTCACTTTCCTTACGAGTCAGGGTGGAGCTTTGGTGATGCACGGGAAAGCAATGGCGGGTGATCAAGCTCTCACGTTGGAGGCCACAAAGGCTCTTTCTTTGAAAGTGCTTAATTTTGAAAGGAGCATTGGTACTCTTTCGCAGCTGGTTCGGAGCTCGTTTGACCGTCTGGATGCTTTGGAGCACCGCACTAGACCCGACTACGTGAACCCGTATAAGACCCGTAACATTTGATCCCCTGCCTTACCATCATTAGCCCTTACCTTAATTACTTTTTTTATTTCCTTTAATGGTGTGTTAAACAAACTTCTTATTTGGCCCATTTTGGCAATGCACTTGTGGTTATGGCCCAAGTGTTCTATTAGACATGTGTTCATTCGGCCCACTTTGGCTTTAACATGTTTAATTCTTAGTTTGTATGCTAATTATCTTTTGGATGCTTCTAGTCTTGGGTGTTATTATTATTTCTTATGGTGTTTTTATCTCTTGTCTCGTCTTATATTATTCTAGTCATTTTTGATTTGTTCTTAGCTTTTCGATGATGTCAAGAGGGGGAAAGAACGTCTATAGTAAGCATCTACCTAAGCTTGCTCCTTGTCAAGACCAACTGTCTCTTAAAGTCCTTAAAGTTTCGGTTTTTGAAAAATTGTCTTGATCTTGCGTTAATCTTTATTATCAAGATAACGGTATTATATTGAGGGGGAACTTTTTAATTAGTCACAATTTTAGGAGACTTGCCATCATAAAAAAGGGGGAATTTGTTGGACCATATAGCTTATATGTTTATGTTTTGATGATGTCAAGGTGTTTTACATTCTATATACTTGTTGCGTGTAATCGTTTGTTTAGTATCTTAGAACTAACCTATTACGAGCAACAAAGAGGATTGTGACAATTGCATGAGAAGTTCAAGCCTTCGTTCAAGATCAAACAATTCAAGATTCATTCAAGTATTATGTGAAGACGAAGTTCGTCTAAAGATTAATCAAGCTTGGATGATGGTGTAGCCTATACTCGAAGATCTCCTTGAAGATTAGAATAGTATAGGTGATTATCTCGTAATGGTAATCAAGAGTGAGTTTCTTAATTTAGTAAAGTTATAGCTTTGCAGCTATAACATTACTAGTAAAAGAGCTCAATGTTATACCGGAACGTCAACCGCAAACGAAGGATGTAGCTCTTCTACTATAACGTTGAAATGCTGAGTTTTTATACACGACTTATAAATGTTTCGAAAATTGTTTTATAATTGTTTAAAATTTATTTTAAATGTTTTAATGAAAGTATTTATTTAATAAAGCCCGGTTTAGTGAGGAGTCCGGTCTTATAGTAAACGTTAATTGGTAATTATGATGGATCAACTTATGAGTTGGACTTTACTACTAATTAGGGTTTCTATATAGCCTCTCCTAAAACCTAAATTCTAATTATATATTAAGACTAGGGTTTGCACGATTCACGAGCTTATGGGCCGTGATATCTCGTGTTGCCTAGGAGATATTAGGTAAAGATTTTGTTCAATAATAATATCTTTACATATCTTATATATCTTACTTAATATATTTATTTATGATTAAAGATATTCTTGTTTTAGGAAATCTTATCATAATCTTAGAATTTATAGTAAAGATAATATTTGGAAAGATTATATTCTATCTTTTAGAATATTCTTTATTATTTTCAAGGCTTTTAGGAAAGAGATAATAAGAAGATATAATTTGTAATTATATCTTATTATTTCGGCTATTAGGGTTTGTGCAAAAATCGTGTAGCCTACTTCTTCCTTGCCTATAAATACTTTGCTATTTACAACATCTAAAATAGAGACCTTAAGCATAAAAATTATTTTCATCTTTAAAAAGCAAACCGTGTGTTTTAAGCAGAAAAACCGATTTGCAATTTTGAAAGGTCGTGTGTCACAAAACTCGCATACTCATTCTTCATTTATCGTTATAAGATAATAGTGCTTAGTTGAATTCTTAACTTGTTCATTAACGTGAACCTTTGTTAAAATCATTAGTGCTTTCTTATTAGCGTAAGTTAGTCACTCGAGTATTTAACGGTACTCATTGAGTTACAGCTAGAGTTAGTTGTACGAGTTGGGTTAGTAAATTTGTAATCCGTAGAAAGGTACTAAATTTATTAATCGAGAATAGTGGACGTAGGTTTCGACTTGTGAAACTGAACCACTTCAAAAATCCGTGTGTCTCTTCTTCTTTCGTTTGTTCCGTTCATTACGTTTATCTCCATTAGTTGATTAGTTTAAGTTTAATCAATAAACTTTAAATAATCAATTACATTAGCATAATCGAAAAAGCTTTCAAAAAGTTTTAAATCCTCAATTCACCCCCCCCCCCCCCCCCTCTTGAGTATTTTGGATCAATAGACTCTTCACCCGTCTTTTTGGGTGAGGAAAACAAGAAAAATCCCTGGAAAGGAATCCGCCCGTCTTCTCTGAAAGACGTCCGTCCCGCATTTTCAAATCTGTCCGTCTTTGCTGCAATCCGCCCGTCTTCAGAAAGCCGCCCGTCCTGCAAGAGAAGACGCCCGTCTTTTTGGCTGAGAAAAACAAGAAAAATCCCTGGAAAGGAATCCGCCCGTCTTCTCTGAAAGACGCCCGTCCCGCATTTTCAAATCCGTCCGTCTTTGCTGCAATCCACCCGTCTTTAGGCAAGAATTCCTGAAGCCCATCCAGACAGAATCCTGGCGTCTCGAAGGAAAGCCGCCCGTCTCCCCCCCTGCATTTCAAATTTTTCGGGTTTATTACAAACCCCCTCCCACATTCATTTCTTCATTTCTTCATTCAAAACACTACCCACAAACCCCATAACTCAAAACCCTCATCCTCTCCATCACAAAAACAAGATTCCTCAACAACATTCACCAAAATCAAATCAAAACATCCCTTTAACAACAAATCAATCACTCCTCTTTCAACAAAAATCAAAACCAAGCACAAAATCTTCAACCTTTGAGTCGATTTTTGAATTTATAAAGGCAAGGCCTTTCATCTTTAAATCGATTTGGGTGCACTAGAAATTGAAGATTTTCACTCTTCTCTTGATTTAATCATCAATGGCAAGGACAAAGGGAGCAACAAAAGCAACAAAGGCAAAGGCACCAAAGGCAAAGGCACTCTCATCAAGACAAAAGAGTCTTCAAGCAAAGAAAGCATTGGCTATGGTGGTGGCTAGCTCAAACTTGGAAGTGCAACAAGAACAACCTCACATGGAAGCAACAACATCTACTACTCCGGAAATTTCTCAACTTTCGAACTATCCGGAGGTAATTTTCATTTCCAAATCCCATAGGGACACTTTTGCCAAGTTTGCTAGAAAATCATTTCTATCCACCAAGTTTATTTGTGAAGATGCCTTAGATAAGTTGGGTGTCCTTGAGCAAACTAGAGCCTTCTTTAAAGCCATGGGGTTGGAGAAATTGCTTACAACAAAAGAATTGACATACCCCTCCCTTACCTTAGAATTCTTGAGTTCTTTGAAAGTTAATAAGGTAGAGACTATGGAAAGCATCGAGTTCCGCCTAGCTAATGTTAGTAGGCGCATCTCCTTTGAGGAAATGGGTAAAGCTTTGGGTCTTAGTGATTCACCGAGTTATTTCAAGAATGTTGGCAAATATGACCCCGACCCTCTTTGGGAGGCGATTTCCGGAAGGAAATTTGAGAACTATCATGCTAGTCGCGCTCTATTAGTCCACCATCCGGGCATTAGAGTGTGGCACAAGGTCATAGGAAACACCATCATTGCAAGAAAAGACACCAACCACTTTACCAAACTCGATTTTGTTCTTCTTGAGTCGGCCTTGAACATTGGAAGGGAATTCACCAAGCCTTTCAACTCTCTAAGGCTTTTGGTGGATAGATGGCTAAATGTTGATTGTGGGAAGCAAGGCACTACCGTTATTGTGAATGGAGGTCTAGTCACTATTTTAGCTAAATACTTTGATCCGAACTTCAACAAGGATAGCAAGTATGTGGCGAAGAAGGGTGGTCATCTCATTGATATTGATACTATGATAAACAAGTACAAGTGGGTCTCTCACAACCCTCTTGACACCAAGTATGGATGGCTCACTAGTGAGGCTAGATCTTTTACTTTGCCTTTGAAGATTTGTCGTTTAAGCGTCCACCGGACCAACTATCTACTTCCCCTTTCAAAAGAGGCCGAATACATCATCCGACACCAAAAGGGCGAAATTGAAATGCCCTCCTCTTCCATTGTCACACCACCATATCCTTTCGAGTACCAAGAGTTCAAACCCGAAGGTATTGAAGCAAGAAATGATTATATGACTCTTCTTATGCAAGAGATGCACAAGCAAGCCTTCAAGGATCGGAAAGATGCTTACTTAGCCCAATATCCACCCCTCCTTCACTTAGCTAGGCAAGAACTACTTGATCCTTCATGTCCTTTGCCTAGTTGGGCGGATAGGGAAGTCTTCTTTCCGAATGCATCTAGGGGTGAGATTCCGGGTGGCGATGAGGTTGTAGGTGATGAAGATGTTGATGATAACATTGATGAAGAGGCTAGTGAAGAAGGAGAAGAGGATGATGAACAAAATGAACAACAAAGTGAAGAGGGAAGTGGTGATGAGTCCACTTCTATTGAGGAAGATGATGATAGTGATGATATAATGGAAGATTAGCAATCTTTGGAGGCTCCTACCCTCTTGAGTTGTCTATTTCTCTCTTTGCTTTATTTATTTATTTATCTTGATCATTGTTGGAGTAGTCCTAGCAACATAGAGGACTAACACCTCGGCCCCATTGAGGTGTTCTCATTTTCTTGTTCCCACCTTTTGAAAATCCAAAATGACAAATTTAGTTTCATGCATTGCATCGTGTGTGCATGAACTACACCCAACCTTAGGACATTAGCAATAATGTCTAACTCGGTTTTGGGAAGTACATGCATACACAACGGGAGGTAATCTAAATTATCCTCTCCGTCATAAACAAAAACCCATGCATCATGTAGTGTAGATTAGTGTAGCTTGCATTTAGTGTAGAATTCACGCATCATGCTTGCATGATTTCCCATCATTTTGGCCATTGAGGACAATGCCCATATTAGTGTGGGGATGGGGAATTCTAACTTAACTTTTATTCAAAAAATCCAAAAAAATTGAAAAATTTCGAAAAATAATAAAAAGTTGAAAATTGAAAAACCAAAAACAAGGTCATTTCCTTTGTAGTGTAGTCGTGTATATATTATTGTATATATTGTGTTTGTTCTATCCTTGTTCACATTGATCGACTACGCCACATCCGAGACATGAGGATATTGAAGACCGCATGGTATGATCTTTCCAATCTCCTTTTTCCTCTTTATGTTAATGACTATGTGGCTTTATTTTGATTGATGCGGTATAACAATGTGAACTTAGGACTCGCATTTAGTTTATATGTCATATTAGTTGGTAGAATCACTTGCATTAGGATGTATATAATAGTTGCATCATGGCATATATTTGCATTTAGATGAAATATTTTGAAAAGTGCCTAATTGGGAACTTTGACAAGAGCAATTAAGCCATTACAAATACTTTTTCAACTTAAGACTTCGCCTACTAGAATGGATGTAAAACACCATAGATTGTGTCATACTAGTGTCTTTCGACCCATGACCCAAAGCCTAGTCAAGGGTTTGCATGTGAGTCACCTATCCAACCCCGTGATGCGATGTGGACTTGGTTAACTTGTCTAGGTGACCTTGATTGACCTTGTGGTATGGCAACCCAAAAATACTTTCTATCAATAAGTTTGAAGTGCTCATTTCAATGATTTTGTTATGTGGAAACATTTTATTGCCAAGGAAACCTCAAATGTTTTGAAATGTTGAAATGTTGAGAATTTTAGTCGTTTTGATGGAGGCGTACCACTTCGATGTGCTTTGGAGAGGGATCCATTGAATTGGTCCCCCACACGGTTGTGAATTCAACCGCCCAAAGACAGAGTGACTATCACCCCGAAAAGCTATTGTCTAGAGGTTAACCGGTTGCCTAATAAGCGATTGGCGAAAGCAAAGGACATTAGCACGGAAGGGACAAACCCCATCTCTAATTCTTGAAATGTGAAAGTTGAATGAGGTCAATTTTTGAATGCTAGTCATATCCACCATTGTTTACAACGATTTGAGCATTTCATTCCCAAAAAGCCTTTTTGTCAAGCCACTTTGTCGAGCTTGGGACGATCCATGACCTTTACTTTCGTAGAGAACTCGAGACTTGTCATGTCATGTGCTACTAGCATCATGGGGATCATCATTCCACGCCATCCGATCGCTCTTGACGAAAGTATTTGGAAATTGAGGACGAAAGTAGTCTAGTTTAACACCACCTGGAGGTGATTTAGTGCCATCCTCTTAGCCTTAGTGATTTGTTGAACTAGTATTTGTGACGGAATATATGCTCTTAAATTTGTTCCCTTTTAGTTGACTCCGCCACTTGATGAGGAAGTGGCTATTCCTTTTGTAGATGCATCCATTATTTTTTTTTTGTGCTTAATGTTTGGATGTGTCGCCATTTTGGCAAGACCCACCTTGCCTTGCAAGAAGGCATCCTACCTCATGGTTGTCTAGTTGTGAGTTGAAGGGGCGGAGTGAGACCCGCTAATTGTCTCATATCGGTTGTGTTATTAGGTTAGTTTAAATAATGGTCCTAGTCTTTGTCACCTCTTTACTCGGGACGAGCAAAGGTTCGGTTTGGGGATATTTGATGTGACCATAATTAGAGCATATTTAGTCCCCGAATTAGCCTTGTTCACATGCTTTTTAGTGCATATTTGGGTCATTTATTGTCTTTAGGTCTTTGTTTTGCATATTCTTTGAGGTTTTGTGTCCTTGGTAGGAAAGGAATGCAAACCTTGCATTTTCATGGCAAAATGAGACTAAATTGATTGAATTCAATGACCAAGCATCAAGGAGAGACAAGATTAGAAGGCCTTTGTACATATTATAGTAGATGGGCAATGATGAGAAAAGATCCTTGCATCCCCAAGGAAATCCCCAAGGATTTTATGAAGAAAAGGGAAGAAAAGAAGAAGAAACAAGGCTGAGCAGCAATCCGTGCGGATTGTCCTGAAGACGCCCGTCCCCAGCACCACAATCCGTGCGTCTTCCATACAAGACGCCCGGGCAGCAGCTACTAGAAGACGCCCGTCTTCTCCCAAAGACGCCCGGGCAGAGACTCACGAATCCGGCCGTCCCGAGCCTAAGACGCACGGATTCCAAGGCAGCGCAAATTCGTTTCTTCAAGCTTCAAGAAAGATGCCCATCCTTCAGAAAATACCGGCGTTTCCTTAAGTAGGGACTTAATCGTCATTTAAGCCCTTAGTTAACCCTAATGCATCCACCTAATTTCCACTACAAATACCCCATTAGTCTAATTGGAAGAGTATGTTCTTCTTATCAATTCTTAGAGTAGTTAATATCAATCAAATCTCTCTTTAGTTTTGTAATCAACAATTAATCAAGTTTTAATACAAGTTTTATTTCCTTAATCTCTCTCTTGTTCATCCTTTATTTTGGGTAATTGAAGATTATTTGGGTTATTAATGGGAGATTGACAACCTCCCAATCAAGCATCAAGTACTTGTTTTATTCTTTGCTTTATTATTGGAATCATTAGTAGGTATAATTCTCTTAATCCCTTTTTAATTATTGTTAATTACTTTCATTTATTCATCATGTTTTACTTTGTTGGTATGATTGACAACCTTGCTAGCATGATCAACATGATAATGAGTGAGTAGTCACCTAGCTAGGGTTAATGGGTAATTAGGGGAAACCAACATGGGGAATGATTCATGCTTAAATTAATATGCTTTCATGGTTTATTTGCTTGCTTGTTTTGATCTCAACTCATGCACATATTATGTTTGATGAAATGTGAGCCTATGAATCCTTGCATTTTTTACCCATCACCTATCTTTTCAATGAGACTTGTAAGACATAAACCAACTCGAGTCTCATTAGACCATGCATGTTGTTGAGTAGGAAAGACTAAGTCGACTTGTAGGTGTTGTACAATCTAATCGATTCGGCTCCGGGACCCAAACTTTCCTAGGATTGTAAGATATAACCCAACTCAATCCATCACAACAATAATTGCTTGCTTATAATTTGAGAACATGTTTGTATGATCAATTCCCATGAATCCCCTATGACCCCATGACACCCTAGTGCTTTTTATCAATTGTTTACAACCCTTTTTAATTCATCTTGCTTGTTTACTTTCATTGCTATTTAGTTTAGTGACCTTCTACATCAACCCAAATTGTGACACCCCTAAAACACCACTAGTTTCAATAGAAATCTCATCTCAATTCCCGTCCCTTGGGATCCGACCTTTACTTGCCTCTTTGCTAATTGTAGAGTTGTTTGTGAAGCTATAAATTGTGTTTTGGTCTAGGTGCTCCTAACGACAAGTTACCGAAAAGATTTTAGTCCGACCAGAACTTCAACAAGGATGGCACCTATATACCGGTTAAGGGAGGCCATATCATTGATCTAGCCACCATGGTTCAAAAATTCAAATGGGTCACGAATGATACTCTTGATGACAAATTTGGGTGGTTAACAAAAGATGTTAAATCCTTCACATTGCCAAGCAAGATTTGACGATTAAATGTTCATAGGCCAAACTACCTTCTCCCACTCTCCGAGGAAGCCGAGTATATTATACAACACCAAGGGGAAGACAATGCCGAGCCCTCCTCCTCCATTATCACCCCACCTTACCCATTCACCTACCATGAATTTCAACCCGAAAATGTTCAAGGCGGGGAATGACTATTTGACTCTCTTGATGAAAGAAATGCACAAGCAAGCTTATGAGGATAGAGTCGATGCTTATAAAGCACAATATCCGCCTCTCCTACATCTTTCTAGGCAAGGACTTCTTAACCCATCTTGTCCTTTGCCTAGTTGGACGGATAAGGAAATCTTCTTTCCTAGTGCTTCTAGAGGTGGTAGCTTGGGTGAAGAGGAGATGATTGTTGTTGAGAGTGGTGCAGAAGAAGGTGAAGAAAATGAAGAAGGTGAAGAAGAAGAGGGTAGTGAGGAAGAAGAAGGAAGTTCGAGTACAAGTGGTGATGACTCCACATCTATGGAGGTTGATGATGACTCGAGTGAAGAAGTCGATGGAGATGATAGTGATGACGCCATGGGCGAAGATTGAGGATTAGCAAGCTCTTGGGAGGTCGCCACATTACTTTGCGAGTTCCCTACACCTTCTTTAAGGTTTGTTTATTTCTCTTGTTTTTCATATAATTTTTATCTTGATCATGATTTTTGAGTCCTAGCATCATCTAGAGGACTCACACCTCGGTCCCATTGAGGTGTTTCTTTTATTGTTCCCACATTCAAAATCTAAAATGACAATTGTAGTTTCATGCATAGCATCCTTATGCATGAAATCCCCCAATTTTTGACATTAGAAATAGTGTCTATTTTGGTTTAGGGAAGTTTATGCATATGCATTGGGAGCTAATCTAAATTATGCTCTCCAACCAAAACAAAAAAACCATGCATCATATAGTATAGTTTAATTGCATCACTTGTTTATATGTCATAGAATTTGCATTTAGCTTAGAAATCATGCATTTTCATATAGATTGCATAATTTCCTATCGTATTGGTTATTGAGGACAATGCCCATACTAGTGTGGGGATGGGAAATTCTAACACGACTTCTAAAAACAAAAATGATAAAAATTGAAAATTTTTGAAAAATACAAAAACATGTCTTTTTATTTCATAAATCATAAAAACCATAAAAATTTGAAAAATTCAAAAATCCAAAAACATGTTCATTTTCTTTGTAGTGTAGTCTTGTATATATTTTTTTGTATATATTGTGTTTGTCCAACCTTTTTCAGATTGATCAACTACGCCACATCCGAGACATGAGGATATTGAAGACCGCATGGTATGATCTTTCCAATCTCCTTTTTCCTCTTTATGTTAATGCCTATGTGGCTTTATTTTGATTGATGCGGTATAAACAATGTGATTATAGGATTGCATTTAGTTTATTTGGGATACTAGTTGGTAGAAGCATATGCATTAGGATGTATAAATGTTAGTTGCATCATGGCATGTAGTTGCATTTAGGAAAAATTTTGTGAAACCGTCTATTTGGGAAGTTTGATAAGTGTATATAAAGCCCTTGTGGATTCTTTTTCTTCTTAAGACTTTGCTTGTTAGAATGCTTGTAAAACACCCTCGGATGTGTCATGCTAGTATCCTTTGACCCATGGATTAAGGCCTAGTCAAGAGTACCTTGTGGTGTGATAACTCCTTGGCTACCGTTTATTTCAAGCTGACCCTTGAAACGATGAAACCATCCATCATCCATGTTCTACCACATTTTGTCATCAAAGGGAATGGGCACAAAAATTGTTCAAAAACTTGAGTTCAAGAAATGAAAAGAAAAGAAAAAGTTTGCAATTGCATCAAAAGAAAAGAGGAGTAACAAAAATAGACTCCTATGCTTCAAAAATAAGCACCCTCCCTACAAATGGGGTGACTTTGAAAATGTTCAAAAAGAAATGCAAAAAGTTGAAAAATTGTCAAGTGTTGAAAATGCCAAACATCAAAAGAAATGGCAAAGAAATTGTTCTCAAAATGTTAATGCCAAAAGAAATTGGGGGGAAAAACAACAACAAAGCAAACTCCCAAATGAAACTCAAATTCTATTGATCCCTTTTCCATCGTATCCACTTTTGTGCATGGTAGAGGGGGGACGACCCTTCTTCTTGTCTAGGCAAGAAGGGGAATTCCGCGATCCTCCAGTGTTTCTAACACCATAGGGAGTCTACTCTTGACGAAAGCATTTAACAATTGAGGACAAAGGTACCCTACCTTGACACAACTTGGAGGTGATTTATTGGTATCCTTCTAGGCTTAGTAGTTTGAAGAAACCATATCTATAATTAAATGTGTACCCTTAGATTGCTTCCCCTTTAGATAATTTCCGCCACTTAGATGAGGAAAGTGGCTATTCATTTTTCTAGATACATCTATTTACTTGTTTAGTGCACTTTAATGCTTGGATGTGTCGCCATTTTCGCAAGCCCCACCTTGCCTTGCAAGAAGGCATCCTACCTCATGGTTGTCTTGTTGTGAGTTGGAGGGGCGGAGTGAGACCCGCTAATTGTCTCACTTCGGCTATATTAGTAGGTTAGTTTGAGTAAGGGTCCTAGTTTTTGTCACCTCTTTACTCGGGAGGAGCAAATGTTCGGTTTGGGGATATTTGATGTGACTCATATTTGAGCATATTTAGTCCCCGAATTAGCCTCGTTCCTATGCTTTTTAGTGCATAATTAGGTCATTTACTACCTTTAGTTTCCCGTTTTGCATATTCTTTGAGGTTTTGATCCCTTGGTAGGAAAGGAGTGCAAACCTTACATTTTCATTGCAAAATGGAGCTAAATTGTTCAAATTCAATGACCAAGCATCAAAGATAAGACAATACTAGAAAGCCTATATAGATAATAAAGTAGATTGGGCAATGATGAAAAGATCCTTGCATCTCCAACAAGATCCCCGAGGATTGTTGAGGAAACAAAAGAAGAGAAGTGACTGACCTGTGATCCGAGCGTCCCGATGCCCTGGACGAGCGTCTCCCTGCTACAACCGAGCGTCCCGATGACAAGACGCTTATCTTGAGGCCAAATGATCCAGGCGTCCCTCCCACAATCCGCTCAGATCCCCATGCAGAACCAACCGTCCCTGCTGCCTAGACGCTCGGGACGAGCATATTCCTTGAAGACTACCAAAACGGAGATGAGCATCTCCTTGGAGAGGAGCTCTTCCTCAACTTTTCTTAAGGGTCTTAATAGTCATTTAAGCCCTTGGTAACCCTAATTCTTGTACCTAATCTCTAGTATAAATACCCCATTGTACTACCTAGATTTGCATGTCATCTTAATAGGATCTTAATCTTATCTTAATCAAGTCTTAATACTCTCTTAATCTTGTAATCAATTCTTAATCTAGCATTAATACAAATCTCATTTCTTAATCATTCCTTAATTTCTCTATTGTTCATCATTTATTTTGGGTAATTAGAATATTATTTGGGTTTATTTGGAGGATTGACAACCTTCCATCAATCATCAAGTACTTCTATTATTCTTTGCTTTATTATTTGGAATCATCCTTATAGGTATAATTCTCTCTTAATCCCTTTTTAATTATCGTTAATCATCTTCATTTGTTCATCATGTTTTGCCTTGCTAGTATGATTGACAACCTTGTTAGCATGTTAAACTTGATAATGAGTGAGTAGCTTCCTTAACTAGGGTTAATGGGGAATTAGGGGAAACCAACATGGGGATTGATTCATGCTTAATCTAATGTGTTTTCATAATTAATTTGCTTGCTTGTTGTGATTCCAACTTATGCACATGTTATGTTTGATGAAATGCGAGCCTATAAATCCTTGCATTTTTTACATCACTTATCTTTTCAATGAGACTTGTAAGACATAAACCAACTCGAGTCTCATTAGACCATGCATATAGTTGGATAGGGAGGATTAAGTCGATTTGTAGGTGTTGTATAATCTAATCGATTCGGCTCCGGGACCCAAACCTTCCTAGGGATTGTAAGATATACACTAACTCGATCCCATCATAACAATAAGTGCTTGCATCTAGTAGAGAACATGTTTGTATGATCAAATCCCATGAATCCCCTATGAACCTATGACACCCTAGTACTTTTAATCAATTGTTTACATCTCGTTTTAATCATCTTGCTTGCTTTCATTACTTTATTTACATTGTTATTTAGTTTAGTTGATCTCCTGCCTCAACCCAACTTGTGACACCCTTAAACACAACCATTTGCAATCGAAAATCCTACATCAATACCCGTCCCTTGGGATCCGACCTTTACTTACCTCTTTACTAAAAGTATACTAGTTTGTGTAGTTACAAATATTGTTTTGGTCTAGGTAACTCTTAACGACAAGTAACCGAAATCCGTACACCGGCCAGCGCCAAAATCAAATATTTGAAATATTTGAAAATTAGACTTGGTGGCAAGACGAATTTTCAATTTCGTCATGGTTTCGAAATAAATGTACAGTTTTTGACTTGACGCCAATGCTTGAAATTCAATTTGTCTACCTTTGTGCCAACTTTGGAAATTCAAATTTCAGTTTTTTGAAACTCAAATACGTCTTATCTGGATAACTAAATGTGATAACATTATTTTTTGTTACTCAAATTTTATATTTTATATTTTCATACTACCGTTTTAATGTGTTTGGAATACAGTTATTTACTGATACAAACAAATAATCGAGAAAAGATTTTGTTCTTCGTCATATACTAACACTTACATATCTCACTTTGAAGTCTCTAACTATGAACTACAGCGTTCATGCAAAGAACTCTTTCGATATTAATTATTAAACGTTACATTCTGAAACTACTTCTGACTCGTATACTCTACACAACCTTCCAAGACGACTTATTAACAATCCTCGATACTAAATACCACATTTCATTATTTCTCATCACATTATAACTTCGTCAATCAACCAATAACACGTTATAATGTCGTTTGATAATGAGCCAAAATCGCGTTTAAACGTCTTTAGTACATTGTAAAACTGTTGCATAATCTTTTAAGGCCTTCTTCAAGTTGTGTCATCAAATATATGCCACGACCTTGATCCGCGTATCAACACTCCAACTAGTTAAATAATTGGAAATCGATTCGATAATGAATTGAGGAGCCAAATAAGGCAAAACCTATCACAAACGCAAAATGACCCGACCCGACCCGATAGTGACCTGACTCAATAACAAACCCGTTAATAACCCGACCCGACGATGATCCGACCCATCCAAAACCCGACCCAAACTCGACCCGACTCCTCTATATGAATGACCCGACTCACAACGACCCGAACCCGACCTGAACCCGACCCGAACCGAATCCGAGCTATCAATTGACCCGACTAACCCGACCCATATGCGACCCGAACCTGACTAAACCCAACCCGCATGTAATCACGGCCCAATATGACCCGAACCTCATATGACCCGACCTGATTAGACCCGACCCAAACCCGACCAGATTGACCCGATTGCCACCTCTAGACTCACGACCTCATTGCCTTACAGGCAAATTGTCATATGCTTTCCGCCTGTGGCAAAAGTAAAAAAAAAAAAGGGAATTGCTAAATCATGCGCACTAATTTACTCAATTCCGCACATCCCTTTATTCCGAGTATACCCTTCCCATTTCTCACCTTATTAAGAGAGAAACAAGAGAGAAAAAGAGGAGAGAATGGAAAATCCAAAAATGGGACGCTATACGTAACCCCTTGAACCCAACACCAATGATAGACTTTGTCGCACACCTAATCAAAGATAAATTTCCCTAAACACAAATAAATGCAGTAATAGGGGTCGAACACAAGGAGACGGGAGTTGTTAATTGTTTGTTATGGGGTGAATTCTATCGAGGTTGGCTTATCGGTTGTTGGTTGGTTGGTTATGCAAATAAAATGAAAACAATAATAAAGAAAGCGTCTAAGGAAATCGGGTCACACATGCAAATTACTAATTAGTCATGTTAATTTAGAAATGCATTGATAATGATAAATTGTTTAGGCCTTTAGACACCCATCTCTCGATAGTAGCGTCGACCATAGATCGGGTCCTAACGATCTCTCGATATGGCTAGGTCGTTCTACTATAGCATGTTTATTCTAATTCAATTTTGTGCCTCTCGACTTATAGAAAAAATTAACAAACTTAATCCACAATTACGGTCAATAACCAAAGATTAAACAAAATAATGCAAACATGTTATAGAAACTATTATTTGATATCGTGACATCTCATTTTAATTAGTCATGATTAGTTATTTAGCATGGCTTCCTTAATCCCTAGACTAAGGAAATTACTCGGGCATGATGTAAATTATCTAATGACAAATGAATAATAAAAGTAATGCAAGAAATGAAATTACCTTGATAATGGAAGAACTTGCAAATGAAGAACAAGGAATAAAATATACATAACTTGTAATGGAAATTGAATTATTACTTGAAATGTTTAATGGAAATGTAAACAACATAAAAACTAAACTAATCTAAACCTAACCTAATGACTAAAACTAATCTGAAATTTAGAGGATTTTGTGAACTAGAACGTAATGGGAATTGTCTATGAAGTGTCGGATCAACCCCCTTATGTAGGAAAAAGGGGGTGTAACGTAAACAACATAGACGAGGCTAACCCCGATCGGGGCCGTGGGTTTTCTCAATTTCATCTTAATTCCGTCTTAAATTTTCACTTAATGTTGATGCAGAATCCGATGCTTATGTCTTAATGCGTCCGTCTAAGGTATCCTAGGCATCCTTTGGCATCCAAAGTAGCATCCAAAGCTTATGCAAATCCACTTACCTTCTTGGACTTTATTTGGGCTTGAATATTCTTGCACCAACCCAAGTTGGTTTTGAGCTCGGGATTTCCATTTCTTCACAAAATGCCCCTATACTCCCCAAAACACCTTTGCATCATCACAACTTGATTTCTTTAGCCTCGTGAACTCCGATGTTTGCTATTTTGACGGGAAAAAGCTACAAAAGCTCCAATTCCTACAAAATGTAACGAATACACGCAAAATGCCTAGAACACGGGATTAGCTCACAAGTACATAAAACCGAGCTAAAGTAGGGAGTTAAACTCTCTATAAAATGGACTTATCAAACTCCCCGAAGTTAAACCCTTGCTTGTCCTCAAGCAACCACTTAAGATAAGGGTGGAAAGCAACTAAATCCCGCAATTGCATAATCCAAAAATAAACCATTAAGCATATCACTCAAATCCCGAAACAACATGGGCATAAAGAAAATGCTTAAACATGGATGAGATTTATATGAGGGTGTAACATGGAAGAATTCAAATGGACTTTTAAACTCTTGCACGATCTGTTGACTTTGGACTCTCAAGGTACACTCAAGCTTTTTTATATGTGAAAGGATATTTAAATGAGTAGCACTCACCTATCCTCGACTCATGAGAGCGTGCCCGCAATCTAATATGGTAATCATTTCAAAACTACAAGCCAAAAACATTGAAATGCAAGCATGTAAAAGAAGCAATGGGTAAGAAGAAGGCAATATGTGATTGGTAAGAAAGGGGAACAAATGATTTATGGTATGTGGAGCTAAGTCGAGCTAGTAACAACCATATACAAGGATGCTCAATTCCCAAATATAATCCCAAAATTCCGATACAAATCACAAGAATTACTCTCCAAAATATATGAATAAAACATGAGAGCTTCTTACATCAACTTCCTCTTCTTTTCATAATACAAACCATGCTTCTCTTTTTTTTCATTTCACGCTTTTTTTCTCATTTTTTCTTTTCTTTTCTTATTCCATCATTTTTCATCATATTTTCAATTCTTTCATTTTCTTTCTTTTCTTTTTTCAATTCTTTTTCTCTTTTCCTCCAAGAGCATTAAGACTAAGCTCACAATGATATTTAAAGATGAATCAAATCCCAAATGAGCACCCACACACAACTAATCAAAGCTACTAGCTCAACAAGGTAGGCTGTTTTTATATGTAGCTAAGGATAACTTTTGTGAAGGGGTTCAAAAAGGCAATTATAATCATGTGAATGGCTCCAAAATGCTAACAACAAATGAATGCAATGCTTATAAAGAGATGAAATTAAGACCATACTTGTGCGTTATTGATGTAACACACACCATAAGGAGACCTACACTCACCTAAGTGAGACCGGAAATGGAATGCACCGGCCTAGGAGGCTCTACCTTATCATATTGTAGCTTGCCAAAAGTCAAGATCATGCTTATTCTGTAACACCCGCATTTATCTAAGAGCCTTTAGCAAGACATTCCTAGATAAATAGAACTGTTACCATCTCGGTTTTCCAAGGTAGTGAATACCAAAGTCCAACTCACCAAAGTACTTTACTTAAAACTTTAGCTATTATATATTATTACAACTTATTCAAACTAGACATAACATAAAATTTGATATGTGTCGCGGCAGAAATAAATAAGTGATTAAATAATCTATGTGGTTTAGATCTCTAGGTAAACTGGCCAAGTCCTCACGCATTCCCATAAGCTCCCAAGTCAGCTAATCTTTAGTACCTGCCAAATTTGCTCCCCAATTATGGTTCATCACAGGTGTTCATGAATACACAGTCAACCACGAGGTTGAGTAGGAATAGCCAAACACCAACAATAAATGAATAAAAGAACAATATTAAAATACAAATGCAATGCATTCTCATGATCAATCCTCCGACTCTCCCGTTCATCCCTCCAATCCCTGGCCGGGGTAATCTCAATAATATCCCAGAGACAAGTCCTGCAGAACCAGCCTGGGGAAACCAATGCAAGTGCTCATGATATGATATGTAAACAATTGAGCTATACAACATTCTTACCATCTCAGACACTAGGCCGAGGAAACCAATAGAATAATTCATCTCAGCCACGAGCTGAGGTTGTCAATAATCAAATCATCTCAGTCACGAGCTGAGGTAGTCATAAATCAAATCATCTCAATACAACCAACCAACAATCATATATCATCCATCACAATTCCAAATAATTCAACCAATACAATCAGATAATATCATTCAAGTAAACATTAAAGTGATTGAGTATCTATCCTACCTTAATAGCAAATTTCCAACTGAGCAGCTCAACAAGAATCCGAATAATAAAAGCAACCGAACCCAATTATAATTTCTTCACAAATCGTCACCTATCATAAATATTATAACTTCCCATCAATTATTAATTATTAACTTCCATTATTATTTATAAATTATATTCATTATTCAAATTATTTATTTATTATTATTATTAAAGGATTACGATATTAAAAACAATGCAAGAGGCGACTCAAGCGATTCAATTACAAACCTGAGTCAAACCCAACTTAAAAACACGACTCAAGTAAATAAAACCCAAACCCATAAAACAATACCCAAAATCCACGTAACACGTGAACAACACCTATACAACATACACGTTTACAACCATGTACACACCCATCTTTCAACCACCTTTTCCCGACACCACCGACCACCAATGACTCCACCACCGCCTGCCATCTCAAGCCCGCAAAATGACGCATCCTGACAACCACCAACCACCCTTGAACCGTCCAACCAGGCCACAAAACCACGCCCTAAACAGACCCCAAAACCCGACATAACTCAAACATAATATGCACATACACCACCCTACCACCACTGTGACACATTGTGGCCACCACCATGGTCTCCCCTGACCCACGATGGTCCCACCACCAGCCACAACCCCACGCAATAACCCATGACCACCCTGAATGACACACAACCCGTATATAACCCACAGCCCATACAAACACCAAAACTCGACAGCCCACCGTACCAACCACCATCTGCAGCCACCCCGACACCACCATTTGGACCGCCCTTAGCCGACTTAGCCAACTACACAGGTCCCACGTTTATTCATCAAACATACAAGTGACAATTCCCGTCTTAATCCGCGACAGCCCCCCTTTTAGACACCAATTCCGCCACCCACAGTGGTCGACAAAGACCACAACTGGTCCCACTAGAATCACCACGGTAAAGGGCAACTATTGAGGGTAACGACACTGTTCACGGTTGACAATACGGTGTTTAAAAAATAATTAAATTGAATACGACGATATAAATATAAATTAAGACGGTCTTACCTTTTATCGCTAATTGCTCCTCCCGTCTCTTAAATCTCCTCCTTTTATCTTTGTGAATTATTTTTTAGATATCTTAGTATTTATAGTCTAAGTTTATATAAGACCAATTAGGAAACTATTGCCTTATTCCGATTATTATTAGGAATAACCATTTATTATTATTATACTTATTATTTTATTTTTAAATCCCGCTTCGAATCCCGACTACTACTCATACGAGGCCTAATATAGCCAGCCCATTAATCCGTGTCACACTGCCCAAGGCTTAACTGGCTCTAAGTCCAATTCCCGACTTGCTTACGTACTTTATTATTTAATTAGCGTCTTATTTGTAATTATTATTAGAAATACCATTAATTAATTATTTAAATTACATAAATTATTCTCATAAATTATTATTAAATTACGGGGTATTACAGTCTTCCCCTCTTAAAATGAACTTCGTCCCGAAGTTCGCCCATACATACTATATCAACACCTATAAACATCCACACAACTGAGCTCCATCCAACTTATGATAACACAACTATCCATTTACAATTATCAACCACACCAATATTATCACAAAATGTCACAATAATAATTCAAAACATTTGTAGTATCACATTCTTTCCCTCTAAATATAAACTTCGTCCTCGAAGTTCGAGATATCAAACAACAGGAATAAACAAACCATTTATTGTAACCTCTCAAGAACATGTAATACACATAAGACAACTATTATCTTTAGCACAACATCAATTGATGAATAAATGAATAACAACAATCTTCGAATTAATTTTTTTTTTAATAATTTTTTTTTTATTACTTGCACTTTTATTTCTTACCAACGAAGTCTAACTAAAACATGGATCCAATTATATATATATATATATATATATATATATATATATATATATATATATATATATATATATATATATATATATATATATATATATATATATAATTAGGATCACATGAGTCCACCCTATCTTTTTGAGTCTCGTGAGTCCACTTATGTATCACCCGCTCAACACAAAAATATCACGTTTTTTTATGAATATAATTTTTTTTTTTTGATAATTTTTTAAATTTTGAGTTGTGATATTGTTTAGTATAACCTGTGATATTGTATCTGAGTCTGTGAGTTCAGTAAAAGAGTATCACAAGTTATACAAAACAATATCACACCTTACAATAAACTATACTACTGGTTGTACCAAATAATATCACGGGTTATACTATACAATATCACACCACTGAACCTAACTCCGCCTTTCACCATCTAAATTTTACTTCACACTAATATAACATTATTTTCTTGTGGTATGGATCTGTTTTACACGATCTTTGTGTAAATTTCACCATCTAAATTTCACTTCACACTAATATAGATTCGGTTGATGATGATGTTGTTTTATGTTCCCAAAGGGCCTTTGTGGAGGTGGTTTTTCTTTCTGTCTGAATTTTTTCAGTTTGGTGGTGGGACTTATTGACGGGCTATTTCTTGGTTTCTTATTGCAGGCCAAAAATAAGTCGAGAGGGAGTCGGAGTAAAAGGAATATTGTTGATGTTGAATTGGGTGAGATCCCTTTTTATGCTTCTGTTAAATATGTAGCATACTACCATCTTCTTTCGAATATTGGGAGTCCAGTGTTCTACGCTACTCACTTATTCATGTACATTATTGGCTCCAATGTTCTCCATAATTTGCCATGTAATGCTTGTATCAAATATGATTTATGGTGATTAAAAAGAGTTCTATATCATCATTATCATGAAACAATGATTTATTGTTTCTGATTGTCCTTTTTCACTTTTTTGTTATTTTGGTTGGGTGATCGTGATACATTTGAATTGATGAAACCCTGGTCCTTTTGGGCTAGCATGTTACTTGTTCGGTGACTGTAATCAACGCTTTTAACTTCATATTTCTTATTGAGAAAGATGTAACAATGTTGACTGTAATCAACACTTTTTCATTATAATAGTAGTTTTCATTATTCGTGAAATTCTTGTGTATAGTGTGTGATACATAAGTGGACTCATGGGACTCAAAAATATAGGTGGACTCACCAGATCTCATATATATATATATGTATACATATATATATATATGTATACATATATATATATATGTATACATATATATATATATGTATACATATATATATATATATGTATACATATATATATATATGTATACATATATATATATATGTATACATATATATATATATATATATATATATATATATATAGAATTAGGATCACATGAGTCCACCCTATCTTTTTGAGTCCCGTGAGTCCACTTATGTATCACACACTCTACACAAAAATATCACGTTTTTTTAACGAAAAAAAAACCTTTTTTTTTTAAATCTAAGTTGTGATATTGTTTAGTATAACCTGTGATATTGTATGTGAGTTTGTGAGTCCAGTAAAAGAGTATCACAAGTTATATAAAACAATATCACACCTTATGATAAATAATATCATTGGTTGTATTAAACAATATCACGAGTTATACTATACTATATCAACGCAGGGTTCCTTAAGGTTCAGTGAGCCGTGTGACGAGGAGGCATTGACAATTACAGGACGTATGCCTGAATTGCGACACCTGCAGCTTATTCAAAATAACATCTCAACTGTCGGTTTAACGGCAATCCTTGATGCATGTCCTCATCTTCAATCCCTTGAACTACGAGTGTGTTTCTACTTGAATCTTACACAAAGTTTTCAGAAGAGATTATCCGAAAAGATCCAGGATTTACAGTTTACTACTGATTTTCTTAGTGATAATGATTAAATGATTCAGATGAATATAGTGAGTTGGATTATTCGGGTGGTTATGATGAACATGATTTCCCAGATGATGTTGCCTACTATTATAGTTACAAATATTAGTCTATATTTCCTGAAACAAACGTTTAGGTAATTTCGTCTTTTCGACCTTTGTCGACTTTTGTTCAGAGAATTTTCGTTTAAACTCAACTCCTTCCATTCATTTGAGATTGCTACATTTTTTTATCTTTCTTTCACATATTTTGAATTTTATGGTTAACCCAGATGAATTGAAGGAGTATGAAATCGACGAAATATTTACTAACTTTGTTCGGAATGCTGTGGAAATGCTAGAGGAAAAGACCCGAAGAATGATCTGTTTTGTTTCGTAGAAGTACCAGTTAGGCGAGTATTGCGATTAGCGATATTGACTGTATTTCAGGTGATGATCAGCATGTATTAGACTAATTTCAGTTGCTACTTTCCTGAAGAATGATCTGTTTTGTTTCCTGAAGCAATATTTTGTAGTGCGTGATACATAAGTGTGTGATATTGTTATGTGTAGTGTGTGATACATAAGTGAACTCATGGGACTCAAATATATAGGTGGACTCACCGGATCTTGCCTCTCTCTCTCTCTCTCTCTCTCTCTCTCTCTCTCTCTCTCTCTCTCTCTCTATATATATATATATATATATATATATATATATATATATATATATATATATATATATATATAGAAATAGGATCATATGAGTTGGGTTTTTTTGGTGAGTTACCCCTCTAAATCTGAACCACTAATCTAATCTAAGATGGATAGCTGAGATTAGATCTTACTCAACCTACAAATACCCACTTTTCCCTCAATCTCCCCCATTATTAGAAAAATTCACTCTCTCTCCTCCTTCAACCTCTAAAAAAACAGAACAAAAAAAAATCGATAAAAATTATGAAATTCAATCTTCATCAATTTCGTTCAAGTTGCAGGAACAAGCTCAGTCTTCATCATACTCGTTCAAATTCGTCATCAATTAAGGAGATTTCGTCGTCAATTTCGCTTCATCTTCGTATTTCTCTTCAATTTCACTATAGGTAAGTACTAATTTTGTTTTTCTAGATCTGATTTGTGCATTTTCATTATCGTTCTTATCTAATGTTCGTTTCATTTTCGTTGATTAGTTTTATATCTGCTTGTTGTTATGTCTTTGTTGTTAAATTACTTGTTCTCTCATTGTTTTTGCCAATAATTTATAAGGTTTTGAGTTTGAGATGAGAATTCTTAATGATTTGTGCATTTTCATGTTGTTTGTAAGGTGTTTGAGTAGGTTTTTTGTTATTCAATTGTGTTTTTGTATCTTTGATAATATCTCGGATTCTGTGGTTAATCTGTTAATAGCAGTTATTGTATTACTTTAACCGAATTATTGTATAATTCAAACTCAGTTATTGTATTTTGTATGTACTTCTTGTTTGCTAGGTTTGAATATATTCTGTTAATAATAATTATTGTATTGCTTTAACCGAGGTATTGTATTATTCAAACTTAGTTATTGTATTATTTTAACTTAGTTGTTTCAAATTAAAGTTGTTGTAAGATGACGTATTCTTATATAATCTGTTTAAATTGGTTATAATAATACTACACCTCAATTATTGTATTGTTTTAACTTAGTTATTTCAATTTGGAGTTATTATTGTGGTCTCATATAATATGCTTATAGTCGGTTATAATAATATACTTTACTTCTCTAAAATATCCAGTTATTATATAGTTGTTTTACGGTTATTTCAATACTTATAGGTGGTTATTGTATATCAGTTGCAAAGTTATTTATAACTTACCCCCTTTTTGTTTTTATTTCTTCCAGTGAGCTTTTGTTATCTGCTGGTTCAACCCTCATCAATCGGCAAGACATGGTTCTCGTTGGGAAGAAATACTGGTGGAAGAAACGTGGAAACAACAACAAGACACGATTCTCGTTGGAAGAAATATTTTAGACGTTGTATTGTAGATAAATATATGTAATATTTGTGATGCTACTATTGTTAGACGTATCATTTGAAATGCATAGATGTAATTAAGATGATGCTTAGATATAATTTGTAGGAGATGTTTAAATGTAATGTGTTGGAAATAAAAAAGTTATATAATGAAAGTAAGTGATTTTTTTTAACCTTGTTATATATATATATATATATATATATATATATATATATATATATATATATATATATATATATATATATATATATATATATATATATATTATTTCATTTTTCAGATTTTGCTATTGCATTAACCAATCTCAATTATTGATTGAATGAAATGACTAGTTATGCAATTAAACAAGATAAACAAACACAAGATAGAAATTTGAGCATATTTGAATTTCATCTCAATACAATAACGCGATTTACTCATTACAATAACTGACTTTCTATATTACAATAACTACAAATACCAAAGTTTTACATTACAATAATTGAGTTTCTACATTACAATAAATGAGTTTCTAAATTGGAATAACTACAAATACTAGAGTTTCTTCATTACAATAATTGAGTTTCTACATTATAATAAATACAAATAACAGAGTTTATACATTACAATAAACACAGTTTTCTACATTACAATAACTATAAATGCCAGAAAAGATTATTCTCAGTAAACAACTAAGTTAACTATAAAATAACTACATTTTTTCATTAAAATGACCAAGTACAGATATCAATTTTTCCATTGAATGTCAATTATCCGCATCTATCGTGATTCCACTTGCAAATCACCAAAAAATAGACTATAACTTACCATAACACTCATGAAGCAACTACAAAATACAATACATGAGTTTTGATAATACAATAACTGAGTTAAAGTAATTTTACGACAACTAACGAATGAACATGAAATTTGAACATATTTGAGTTTCAACTCAATACAATAACACAATTTATTCATTACAATAACCGAGTTTCTACATTACAATAACTATAAATACCAGAATTTTACATGACAATAAATGAGTTTCTACATTAGAAAAACTGGGTTATTCAATTCAACAAGATGAAAACTAACAAAAAATGATCAAGTAAATGCATCAATTTTTCCATTGAACGTCAATTATCCACTTCTCTCTTGATTCAACCTGCAAATCACCAAAAGGCTAACTATAATATAACAGATACAATAACTGAGTTTTAATAATACAATAACTGAGTTTATACATTAGAATAACTATCAATACCAGTTAACATTATTCTCAGTAAACAACTGAGTTAACTATAAAATAACTACGTTTCTTCATTACAATAACCTGGTTTCTACTTTAAAATAACTATACATACCAGAGAACCTTATTCTCAGTAAACAAGATATTTTATTACAGTAACGTAATTATTCTATCATACAACATCAGTTATTCTATTACACGACTTCAATTATTTCATTAAGCATCAATTGTTCGTGTTCAACGTCATTCCACCTGCAAATCACCCAAAATATATATAATTTAATCGAAATACTAATGTTATTAATCACAAAAAAACACATAAATCATAAGAATGTGTTATTTAATTCAAATATTGCAGTTATTCGAGTATTAAATATGAAATCGTACGAAATATTCATACCTTCGTCTTGATTTGAAGAGTTAGGATTTTCCAAAATCTGAGTTTTAAGAAAAAACTGAGAGTTTCAATTTAATTAATAAAACTTGTTAATGAATTTTGTGTAAACCTCTGGAATTTACAAAAAAAAACGTGATGAATCGATGAATTTATTGATCGATTTTGAAGAATTTTTGTGCGATTTTTTTTATCATAATAGCGTAGGAACAATTTTGGTAGTAAAGGAGAGAGAGAGAGAGAGAGAGAGAGAGGAGTTTAGTTTATTTTGTGACGTATGATTGTGATTTGTGAGCTATTGGTTTTGTTAGGTAACTTGTATATATACGTAGGGAAAACTCACGAAAAGTGGCAAACTCACCGGATCTTGTCTCTCTCTCTCTCTCTCTCTCTCTCTCTCTCTCTATATATATATATATATATATATATATATATATATATATATATATATATATATATATATATATATATATATATATATATATATATTATATATTAGGATCAACTAAGTCCACCTTCAAGCATTGAGTCCATGAATCCTCTTTAGGACCACTAGATGGGGAAGATAGAAGGTTGAGATTGGAAGCTAAAAATGGGCGATTAAGAAGCTAAATTAACCCAATTTCTCTCTTCCCATCTTAATTAATAACTATCCTCTAATTAACCACTAATATAACATATATACCTTTTCATTCACCAATTTCTCTCTCATCTCACACAATTTCAATACTCCCCTTCTCTCTACAACTCAAATATCACAAAACCAAATAAATCAAAATATCAAAAAACCAAATAAATCAAATCTCAAAAACGAAATAAAATCTCATTCTCTCATCCTCACTTCACCACCACCGGCTCCACCTCCCATCACCGACAGCCTCCACCACTGCCTCCGCACCACCACAACCCACAACCCACCACCCTCAACAAACCACAACCACCACCACCACCATCCACCGCCCAACTTTGTCGCGCGCTAACACCACCGCACACTACCCACAGCCACGACGCCACCTCCCCTCCCTCACCAGCCACCCACACACCCACCGCACACACGACCATCCACAGCCACCCGCACCACCGCACACCCACAAGACCACCCGGCCCAGATCTGGCCACCATTTTCTTCTTTCTCGTTTTCTTCCTTCAATTCTCGTTTTTGTTTTGTTTTTGTTTTTTGTTTGTTTGGTGAATTCCCGTTCAGATCTACTTTTTAATTTTTTTTTTTAAGTTCCTTTTAAGATCTATTTTTTAATAGGGTGATAAGATGATTTCAGATTTCGTTTCAACATTTTTTTTGTTGGTATTCTTTTTGTTTTGTTTTTCAGTTTTGACTCGTTTTGTATTTTGTTTTTGACGGTGACGGTGACGGTGACGGTGGATGTCGTTGTCGTTGAAATTATGAAAGAGTTAGATCTAAATATAAATCGCTTTTTTTTTCGAGTTCCATTTTTAAGATCTACCTTTTAGAGGGTAATAGATGGTTTTTATGTATGTGGTTTTGATTTTTTTTTTTAAATCTCGTTTTTTTGTATAGATGGTAAGAGATCTATTTTTTCCAAATTTCGTTTTTATGTATATTTAAGAAAAAATCGCATTATCTCTTTTTTTTCTCTATTAAAGTTATATTTTTTCTCTATTAAAGTTACACTTTTCACTATTAAAGTTACACTTATTAAAATTATATTTTTCTCAATTAAAATTACATTTTTCTCTATTAAAATTATATTTTTCTCTATTAAAGTTACATTTATCAAAATTACACTTTTCTCCATTAAAATTACACTATTTTCTATTAAAGTTACACTTTTTTTTTATTAAAGTTACATTTTTTCTGTTAAAAGTTACAACTTTTCTCTATTATTAAAGTTACAATTTTCTCCATTAAAATTACACTTTTATCTATTACAATTTCACTTTTTTCTATTAAAGTTACATTTTTTCTATTAAAGTTATATTTTTCTCTATTATTAAAGTTACACTTTCCTCCATTAAAATTACACTTTTATCTATTAAAATTACACTTATCTCCATTAAAGTTACACTTATCTCTATTAAGGTTACTCTCTCAATGACTAAAGTTATACTCTCAATGGAATAAAGTTACACTCTCAAAGGACTAAAGTTACACTTTTAATATGGACTAGAGATACACTCTCAATGGACTAAAATTAAAATTTAATGGACTAAAATTACACTTTAATGGACTAAAGTTACACTTCTAACTAAAATTATAATTTAATAGACTAAAATTATACTTTAATGGACTAAAGTTACACTTCTAAAAGGCTAAAGTTACACTTATAAATTACTCAATTTACAATGAGTTGTGTTAAAATTTGAAAAATTCAAAATAATTTTTCTCAAAATTTGTCGTAAAATTTGAAAAATCCGTCAAAACCGCTTTTATTTTGTTAAAGTTACACTTTTTTTTTTGTTAAAATTACACTTTTAAAACAGTAAAAGTGTCATAAAATTTGTATAAACTTTCTCTCAAAAAAAAAAATTTGTATAAACTTGAAAGTATAAGAAGACAAAAAATAGTGTTAATTGTGTAGAATAATCAATTGTGTAGAATAATCAATTAGTGAATGTATAATTAAAGCTAGAGAGAGAAAGTGAAATTAATTAGTGTATAGGAAACTAATTAGTGTTAAGTGTGTTTCTTGCTTTCAATCTCAACCATCAATATTGGAAGATCCAAGAGATGTAGTGAGGACTTAGGGACTCAAAATATATGAGGGACTTATATGAACTTGTCTCTCTCTCTCTCTCTCTCTCTCTCTCTCTATATATATATATATATATATATATATATATATATATATATATATATATATATATATATATATATACTTCATATAATTTACAATATTAAAATATCAAGGTGTAAAAACTTACATTTTCAAGGATAAGAAAACATGTTACAACTTCCAAATATCATTAATAAATAATAACATAATTACTTCTTGAGAACTTATACTTTTTATAAAATACAGAGAGTTAATAAATCATGAGAGAAATAATCAAGTCAAAAACTCATAAGGTTAATTTATAATGCATTTCACAAATTATTTGGTTGAAACAGAAATTTTACAGCAACTTGTCAGAATTTTAGGTCAACTTGTAAAAATCACTATAAATTGTCAAAATATTATCTTGTAACGTGGCTTATTAATTTAAAAACATATTCGAATCTTTTAGACAGTGGAGTTGGAATCATACCTAAACAATAAGTAACTTTTAAATGGAATTTTTTACAAAAACATGGGACGAAAACATAACCTTACAGGAATATTCTGACCACTATCCACTAAAATATTTATTTCTCCTAAACCGTACATTATTTAAGCATGAAACCAGCGGCATATGAAAGCTAACCCACAACAATATTACACATAAAAATGTCGTGTAAGGATATTAAATAGGAAATGAATGGCAGTCAAAGCAATCAAGGTAAAAAGTCTGAGAATTCAACCAAATCACATTCTTCACAATTCCACGCAACTTCCGTAGTACTTCACATGTTAATCATAATTACGCCTCCCACATACATGCCCACATACTTTTCTCTTATCCACATGTTATAACAATGCTTAAAAATCATATCACACCCTTCACCGTAAAAGCAAGGTTACATCCCCGTAACCGTAGTCATTAATGAAAACAATACTCAAACAAGGCAAACAAAAACTCCTAAGACAAATAAACGATATTCATTTTAAATTATCCCACACTGCAATATCTCTTAAGGTATCCGTTCAAAATTGAAAGGGCCAGAAGTTTGGTGTGAGGAGGCCCCATACTCATCCCAAGCTTAAGGGGGCACCTAACAGTTTCTACCCGGGTTCATTTTATTAGACACATCCTATGTTCATTATTGTTCGTTGGTTAGGCCTGAGGATCGTTTTGCTATGATACCACTTTGTAACACTCCTATTTATCTAAGACCCTTTAGCAAGACATTCCTAGTTAAATAGAACTGTTACCATCTCAGTTTCCCGAGGTAGTGAATAACAAAGTCCAACTCACCAAAGTACTTTATTTAAACTTTTGCGATTACATTGTATTACAACTTATTCATGCACGTCATGCTATGCCGCCATTGATTTCTGTGCCCATGGCCAGGAATTAATCCAGCAGAGGCAAAGAGAGATGACTCTACGTGGGAGGAGCATCCCTCCTACGTCTGAGGTGAAGAATTTGGAGGAAAATGCAGAAGAACAGATGGTTTCAGAAAACCCTAATAGTGTAAGGAATGGACCTAATGTTGAGATGGAAGGAAAAACAAAGAATATTCATGAAGTGGTAGGGATACCAGAGTTGGTAGTAGAGACTGATACTGAATCAGAAGAAGCAGAAGAGGACATCAATGTAAGTGAGAATGACGAAGAAAAGGAGGACGATGAACAGAGCATAGATACACAAGAAAATGTTCCTGAAACAGGGAGTGAGGAGATGTTGTAGTTAGACCAGGAAGGTGTTGCAGAGGAAATAGAGTATTGTCAACAAGCTGTTGTATGCTTCATCTTGGGAGCCAATCCACCTTGGGAGATAGTTGAATGATTTATTAGATGAATTTGGACGAGGTTTAACATAGACAAGATCTCATTCATGCCCAATGGGATCTTTCTGGTTAGATTTAAGACGATGGAAATGAAAGAGAAGGTCCTTGCATCAGGACACTATCTCTTTGACGATAAGCCAATGATTGTGAAAGCTTGGGAAAGAGACATGGAGATGACTAAAGAGGATGTGAAATGTGTTCCTGCGTGGATAAGATTGCATAAGCTGCCTCTAAAGTGTTGGGGAAAGGGATTACCAAAAATTGCAGGCATTGTAGGCAAACATGTTAAGAATGACACAGCTACTGAGGAGAGAACTAGGTTGGGATTTGCTCGTGTTATGGTAGAGCTGGTAGTTGATCAGGAGTTGCCAGCCAAAATTGCTTTCAAGGATGAGCATGGGTTAGTGAATCAAATTGAAATCGAATATGAATGGAAGCCCATCAAATGCATGAAATGTCAAGGTATGGGGCATGATCAGGAACAGTGCAGGAAAGACAAAATGGTTAAGGAGAAGACTGTGGTCAAGAAAGTTTGGATACTAGTTGTGAAGACTGATCAAGGTAGGACAGTTACACCATAAATGCAAGTGATTCCTGGCAAACCTATGACTTCTCCTTCCAAGGTGCTATAAACTCCACTCAAGAGACTGGTACTTCTGAGAAGGGGAGGCAGTGAGCAGGAAGTGGCAAAGGATGGATATAGTAGGGAGTCTTTTGGAGCACATTCTTACAAAGAGGTACTAAAATCTCCTCGCAAGTCTGGTGCTGTTGAAAATGGTAGTGTTAACCCCTCATCTTATCTAATGGATAGTATAGGGTTTTGGAACGTGAGGGGTATGAATAGAGTAGGAAAATAGAAGGCTATTAATTTCTTTTTACAAAATAAAGGTGTTGAGTTATTTGGCCTGTTAGAAACCAAAATAAAGAGTAATACTTTTCATAAGGCTGTAAATAATTTTAATAATTGGTGCATATCTACTAATAGTGGATATCACAATGGAGGAAGGATCTGGATTCTTTGGCAGCCTCGGTCTTTTAGGGTTCAATTTCTGGAATACAATGCCCAGTTTATTCACATGAAGGTAGAATCATTAGTGAGTAGGACTGTTTTCTACTTGACTATGGTATATGCTTTCAATGGAATTAATGATAGGGCTCCTCTTTGGGGACATTTGAGGAGATTTGCTGGGACTATTTTTGGACCATGGGCTATAGCAGGAGATTTTAATTGTGTAATGGCAGCAAATGAAAGAGTTGGTGGCAATGTACCTTCCTCTGAGATGGAGCCTTTTAGGGACTGTGTGGCTGATTGTGGTGTCCTGGATATTGCTGCTACTGGTGCCCTATATACTTGGAACAACAAGCAACAGCCTGAGGAGAAGATATATAGTAGGTTTGATAGGGTGTTGGTTAACAAGGATTGGTGTGATCATCTGTAGGATTTGTATGCCTATTTTATACCAGAGGGGATGTATGATCATACCCCATGTATTGTGAGTAGTAACAAGCAGGTGCAGGGCAAGAGATGTTTTAAATACTTCAACATGTGGGGTGGATCCAAGGATTTTATTCCAATTGTGAGATGTACTTGGCAGTCTAAGGTGGTTGGGACTCAAATGTTTAAGCTTGTCAAGAAATTGAAAATGCTGAAACCTGCCCTTAGACAATTGAACAGGGAGAAATTCAGTGACATTGAACATGCTGCTGATGTCAAATAGAAGCATATAGAAGACTTGCAGGGTCAGTTAGGTAGGGATCCCTCAGACATGCAGAAAAGAGCAGCTGAATCAGAAGCTACTGCACAACTGAAAGAGCTAGCTGCAGCAAGAGATAGTTTTCTAGCTCAGAAAGCAAAGCATAAATGGGTACAGGATGGGGACTCCAATAGTGCCTTTTTTCATGGTTTGCTTAAGCAGAGAAAATATGGGAACAAAGTGTTCAGGATAGAGGACACACATGGGAGAGTTTATGATACACCTGATCAAATTCAAGATGAATTCCTAGATTACTCTAAAGGATTGCTTGGATCCAGTCAGGCTATTGGCAAGATACACAGAAGAATAATAGAGCAAGGACCTAAATGTAGCCCTGAGGACTGTGCAGCTCTGATGAGACCTGTCAGTGGGAAGGAGGTCAAAGTTGCTCTATTCAGTATACCAGATATTAAGTCACCTAGTCCTGATGGTTACACGAGTAAGTTCTTTAAGGATGTATGGGGAGAGGTAGGGGGAGAAGTGATTAGAGCTGTCCAGGATTTCTTTTTACAGAAAAGATTGCTTACACAAATCAATGCCACTACCCTTACCTTAATACCAAAATGTGAGAGACCTCAGAATGTTACTCAATTCAGGCCAATAGCTTGCTGCAATGTTGTATACAAGGTTATCTCGAAACTTATGTGTAATAGACTTGCTGCAGTGTTACCACATATTGTAGATCAGAATCAAGGTGCTTTCATTCAGAACAGGAGTATTCAGGAGAATATCTTGATACGTCGGGATCTCATTAGACTTTATGAGAGGCATAATGCTTCAGCTAGGTGCCTGTTCAAAATTGACCTGCAGAAGGCATATGATACTGTGGAATGGCAGTTTGTGGAGCAGTTACTGAGGTTGCTGAAGTTTCTAGCTGAGTTCCAAAGCATGGTTATGCAGTGTATTACCACTGCATCCTTCTATTTATCTCTCAATGGAGAAATTTTTGGATTTTTTAAGGGCAATAGAGGGCTCAGACAAGGGGATCCATTGTCACCCCTTCTCTTTACCCTGTGTATGGAGTATTTAACCAGAACTTTGAAGTATGCTGCAGCTAAGTATGATTTCCACTATCACCCTATGTGCAAAAATCAAAGGCTAGCCTGTCTTATGTTTGCTGATGATGTGCTGTTGTTCAGTAAAGGTGACACTAATTCCATGATGCTTTTGCTATAGTCTTTATCCACTTTCTCAAAAGCTTATGGCTTAAAAATTAGTCCTGCTAAGTCCAATGTATATTTTAAAGGGGTACCTGATCATATTAAGACTGATATTTTGAGGATATCAGGCTTTACTGAGGGAGCTCTCCCCTTTAAGTATTTGGGAATGCCAATACAAACCACCAGACTGAAGAAATCGGACTGTGCTTGTCTCATTGAGAAAATTTGTGGGAAGGTTCATAGTTATGGAGCAAGGAAGTTTTCTTATGCAGGGAGACTTGTGTTGATCAAATCAGTCCTGAACACCTTGCATTCCTACTGGGCTTCGATGTTCATATTACCCAAGGGCATCATTAAGAGTATAGAAGCTACCTGTAGAAATTTTCTTTGGGAGAATGGTACAGAATATAAGAGGGTCCCTCTAGTGGCATGGGACAAGATTTGTAAGCCAAAGGAAGAAGGAGGTCTAGGACTGAAGGATCAGGAAATATGGAACAAGGCAATGGTGGGTCGTTTGGTGAACTGGATTGCTGAGAAAAGGGATTCCATTTGGGTACAGTGGGTACAGTGGAACCATATCAGAGGAAGAGACTGGACTGAGAACATTCCTTCAGCTAATTCCAGCTGGGTTTGGAGAAGGATTTGTAAGGTTAAGCAGGAAATTGCTCATGGTTTTGTGGATGGGGTCTGGGTGGTACAACCAAATGGGTACACACCTAGTGGATGTTATGAATGGCTCAGGAATGCTAGTTCCCCTGTCTGCTAGAGTCAGGTGGTCTGGAATAGCTGGGCATTGCCAAAGCATCAATTCATGGGATGGTTAGTAGCTCATGAGGCTCTCAACACTGTGGATAAACTGGTTAGCTATGGGATGGATGTTGATGCTAGCTGCTTACTCTGTGGACAGGCAAATGAATGCTTATCTCATCTCTTCTTCGCCTGCCAGTACAGTAGGAGAGTGATGCTGTTTCTGCAGCAGAATACAGGGTGCAATTTCCCGCTGGTGGCTGATCTAGGTTTGTGGTCTAGCAGAGGAGGTACAACTGTCAAGAGAGGAGTTCAGATTGCACTCTTTTTGGGGGCACTCCACTCTATCTGGTATCAAAGAAACAAGTGTAGAATATATTGATACAGTCCTTATGCATCCAAAACAGCTTGCTTTGCAGATTATTGATGGGGTGAGAAATAGAATTAGAGGCCGAGAGAAGGAGAATTTGAATGCTAATGATCTAACTTGGATATGCCATAATAATCTTATGTAACTAAGGCTTTGCATTACATGTAAATCCTACATTTTTTGATGTATATATATATATTACTCACATTTTATCAAAAAAAAAAACTTATTCGAACTAGACATAACATAAAATTTGATACAACTCGCAGCCGAAATAAATAAGTGATTAAATAATCTATGTGGTCTAGACTTCTAGGTAAACTGGCCAAGTCCTCACGCATTCCCGTAAGCTCCCAAGTCAACTAATCTTTAGTACCTGTCAAATCTGCTCCCCAATTATGGTTCATCACAGGTGTTCACGAATACACGGTCAACCACGAGGTTGAGTAGGAACACCCAAACAACAACAATAAATGATTACAAGAACAATATTAAAATGCAAATGCAATGCATGCTCATGATCAATCCTCTGACGCTCTCGTTCATCCCGCCAATCCCTGGCCGGAGTAATCTCTATAACATCCCAGAGACAAGTCCTGTAGAACCAGTCTGGGGAAACCAATGCAAGTGCTCATGATATGATATGTAAACACTTGAGCTATACAACATTCTTACCATCTCAGACACTAGGCTGAGGAAACCAATAGAATAATTCATCTCAGACATGAGCTGAGGTTGTCAATAATCAAATCATCTCAGTCACGAGCTGAAGTAGTCATGAATCAAATCATCTCAATATAACCAACCAACAATCATATATCATCCATCACAATTCCAAATAATTCAACCAATACAATCAGATAATATCATTCAAGTAAACATTAAATTGATTGAGTAGCTATCCTACCTTAATAGCAAATTTTCAACTGAACAGCTCAACAAGAATCTGAATAATAAAAGCAACCGAATCCAATTATAATTTCTTCACAAATCGTCACCTATCATAAATATTATAACTTCCCATCAATTATTAATTATTTACTTCCATTATTATTTATAAATTATATTCATTATTCAAATTATTTATTTATTATTTTTATTATTAAAGGATTACGATATTAAAACCAATGCAAGAGGCGACTCAAGCCATTCAATTACAAACCCGAGTCAAACTCAACTTAAAAACCCGACTCAAGTAAATAAAACCCAAACCCATAAAACAATACCCAAAACCCACGTAACACGTGAAAACAACCCATACAACATACACGTTTACAACCATGTACACACCCTTTCCTTCAACCCGTTTTTCCCGACACCACCTACCACCAATCACTCCACCACCGCCTGCCAGCTCAAGCCCGCAAAATGACGCATCCTGACAACCACCAACCACCCCTGAACCGTCCTAATCAGGCCATAAAACCACGCCCTAAACAGACCCCAGAACCCGATATAACTCGAACACAATATGCATATACACCACCCTACCATCACCGTGACATCTTGTGGCCACCACCGTGGTCTCCCCTGACCCATGATGGTCCCACCACAAGCCACGACCCCACTCAATAACCCATGACCACCCAGAATGACACACAACCCGTATATAACCCACAACCCATACAAACACCACAACCCGACAGTCCACCGTACCAACCACCATCTGCAGCCACCCCGACACCACCATTAGGAACACCCTTAGCCGACTTAGCTAACTACCTAGGTCCCACGTTTATTCGTCAAACATACAAGTCACAATTCCCGTCTTAAATCCGCGACATCCCCCCCTTTAGACACCAATTCCGCCACCCACGGTGGTCGACAAAGGGCACGACTGGTCCCAATAGAATCACCATGGTCAAGGGCAACTATTGAGGGTAACAGAACTGTTCACGGTTGTCAATACGGTGTTTAGACAATAATTTAATTGAATACGATGATATAAAAATAAATTAAGACTGTCTTACCTTTTATCGCTAGTTGCTCCTCCCGTCTCTTAAATATCCTCCTTTTATCTTTGTGAATTATTTTTCAGATATCATAGTATTTATAGTCTATGTTTATATGAGGCTAATTAGGAAACTATTGCCTTATTCTGTTTATTATTAGGAATTACCATATTATTATTATTATACTTATTATTTTATTATTAAATCCCTCTTCAAATCCCGACTACTACTCATACTAGGCCTAATATAATCAGCCCATTAATCCATATCACATGGCCCAAGGCTTAACTGGCTCTAAGTCCAATTGTCATCTTGCATACTTACTTTATTATTTAATTAACGTCTATTTTGTAATTATTATTAGAAATACCATTAATTAATTATTTAAATTATATAAATTATTCTCATAAATTATTATTAAATTATGCGGTATTACAGTCTTTCCCCCTTAAAATGAACTTCGTCCCGAAGTTCGCTTATACATACTATATCAGCACCTATAAACATCCACACAACTGAGCTCCATCCAACTTATGATAACACAACTATCCATTTAATTATCAACCACACCAATATTATCACAAAATGTCACAATAATAACTCAAAACATTTGTAGTATCACATATTCGGTCCAAATTCCATCTTCCACCTACTATGTCAAGATATCCCCATGAAACAATAATCCCGTCAATAATAAAGAGCCATTAGCTATTAAGCTATCATTGGGAAATGCATAGGGATATTAGTATAAAACCATGACAAAAGGTAGGAAAGCAAAGCATAAGAAGCAAAAACTAGCACAAAATTTTTCAAATTTCAGATTTTTATTGAATTGAAAATGCAAACTAAGTAAGATGCGAATGCAATCCCTCCCCTAAGCTAAGCACAACATTGTCCTCAATGTGCCCACATGTAAATCATCCATGCTAACCGCGAAAACGGCTCAAAGCACATAAGACAAGAGGTTTTATTCAATGGAGAAAGCGAAGAAATATGAAAATGCAAATGAAAACAAACGCACTAAACTAGCTAGCCTCCCCCAAGCTAGCATAAATGGGGGATTCATCTAACAATAGGAGGAATTGAGTGTGATTTTTAGTGAGAAAAATGGAGAAAACAGAGAAAAAGGAGAGTAGATACCGTCAGGAGGATATGAGGACACGAGGAACTTGGCAAAGAATATGAAAGCTCATGACCCCGATCAGGGACACCCCACCCCGATCGGGGTTGACTGGTTCTCCGAATTTTGACTTTGATCTAACTCCGTGATAACTTAGCGTACCGTTTTTGAAAGTTATGTCCCCAAACGGGGTTATAGCATGGGGAAGCGTGACATTCTTCATATGTCCCTCTTCTCATCTCCAATTTCCTATAAAACACTGTTAGAAATCTATATCTCATTATACAACATATTCATATATGTGATAATCTATTTAGTCATAAAATAAATTATGATCTTATGCATGCAAACATAAATAGAAATAGAGAACAAATCGTTATTCTTACTATGATAATTTCGGTTTTATGGGCACCAACAAGATCTCCTTCTTGTTAGTTCTTGAGCTTTCAATAATGGATGAACAAGATTCAAATTTAGAATCTCTCCCAAAAGCATATACCCAAGGTAACCTCTTAAAAGACTAATATTATTTGATCTAGAACAATATTAATCTTACCAAAAAATTACCCAAAATATTGTTTTTTCTCTCTAGTATTTCGGTCAAGAGAAGGAAAGAATCGTGGAGTATTTTCTATCTCTAAGTTCTAGTAATGTGTTAGAGAATAGAATCAAATTACACTAGAAAAATATGTAGTGTAAAGTAGAATGATTATAGAAGAAAAACTCTTATTTTTCTAGGTGGAAACAGAGTGGAGGAAGAAAAGGAGCCAATGCATGGCCAAGATGCTCTTCACAAAAGCAATTAGGCATGCATAGCTAGAAGTAGTGTAATCATTTTGCATTCCACTTAATTATTTAACACAATTTAAACATTATACTCCCTCCATTTTTCGGCACTTATAAAATGTGAGGTCCATTTTATATTTTGTCATTTGTCAATTGTCACATGTCACTAGTCATGTGTAATTGTAATGTCTTTTTAACATATTAAAAATCAACGTATTAATAAAAATACGTCATGTACAAAATCGACTTAGTAATTCATAATTATTTGTACCAAAACGGTTTACCAATTATAAATCACAACATCTTGTATTTATAATAAATTATTCATTCAGTTTCAATTGTTTCGTAAACAATAATTTTATCTAAGTAATAAAACAATTTGATTACTTAGACCGTATCTTATTTAATCGAATTACAATAAGATACGTCAATAATACTCACAAAATCGTCCGTCAATTTTAAGCAATTTAATTAACCCGTATCAGCATACGATCAATTAAATAATCAATTAAGAGTGTTACCCTTTAGGTATGACCTAAGGGGATCAACTGATCACCACCGTCGCACGACAGTAATGTCAAACTCTAGTCAGCCAATCATTACCGATATGTGTGGACCAAATGACAGTAAAATATTACATCCCGCATGTATTCTTAAAACGAGATTTAAACATGTGATCATCATGATCGACAGTTGTGATCGCATGATTGTCGGAGGACACATATTCCAACAAACACAACTCAAAAATACCAACTAGTCTAGAAATTATTGCTAATTCTATGAAAACAGGAAATTTGCAAAAAAATAAAAGCAACAATGCAAAAATAAAAACACGGGTTGCCTCCCGAGAAGCGTAAATTTTAAGTCTTGCTAGACTCCTATTTTTCAAACTTTGCAGCCTTCGTCATCCATAAAAAATGTTAAAGCCTTTAGAAGCCAATCATATACCTGTGCATAGGCAATACAAAAGCAGATATACGCAATTGCTAAGATTAACGCATAAAAGATCAAAGGATAAGGATGGAAAATCTTATCAAAATGCATAGGAGAGGCTTCAAAAACAACCACCGTATTACTCCACTCGTCAACAAGAGATGGAGCATCATGCTTAAGACCATGAAATAGATCGTAAGTGCACAAATTATCATCATATATGATCTCAAATTGGTGGCGTGAAGAATCAAGGAGGTGGGTCTCATTGGAAATGGTCGGTTCTTCCCACTTATCCTCGATGGGCTCATCACGAAGTCCCGCATCAACCACAATTGGGTCTACTATGTCCTCCGTGAAAGGATTCTCAAAGGTTTCCAAAGGCTCGAGTGAAACCTCATCCGTGTCATTAAAATCGGGCCCAACAACACCCATGTCATGGGTGTCATCTACTACAAGGTCAATATCATTAACATGAGTCTCTTAAGTGGTCAATTGGAGTGATGTTAAGAGGAATTTCAAAAGAAAAATTCTGACCATCATCATCGTCTTCCAATAATTTTAAATTATTAGGGGCAAAAGACTCACATTGGGAATGTGGAAGAGTAGAAGTTTCGTTAAATCGCTCATTTCCTTCTCGCATTTATGTGAGCATGTCTTCGAGCATTTTTAAGGTACGAGCCTCAGACGCCTGTTTCTCCAAATGAGCTTGAAGAAGCATTGCGAGCTCCTCTGCGACACGCCTTAAATCTTCTTGGCGAGCTACTTAACCTTAGGAAAACCCAACGCTCCTCCGCACTCTTATAGTAAAGACGCCCACAACCCATGTAAAGAGCCAAATCACGGGACTCCGAATCCATTCCGTCAAGAACAACCTGACCCAATTCATATTCGTTGTAAGTGAATCCAAAAGAGGCAATACGATTAACGTATTCGTCAAATTGGGACAAATAGTTATGAAAGGGTTGGTTTTCTTGTTGCAGGAAAGGAAATACAACCATTGGACGGATATGAGGATCCCCTTGAGATAGTTTTACCACCTTAAAATTGCACTAAAACTACAAAAAAACTGTGAGAAAGATCCCAAGGAACAAGTGTTCCCCGCGACAAAATAAAACAAGATAAAATTCAATAACTAATAACAAACAAAACTGTCTCCCCGACAACGGCGCCAAAATTTGATAGGCTCTGTCGCACACCTAATCAAAGATAAATTTCCCTAGACACAAATAAAAGTCGTAATAGGGGTCGAACACAAGGAGACGGGAGTTGTTAATTAGTTGTTATGGGGTGAATTCTATCGAGGTCGGTTTATCGGTTGTTGGTTGGTTGGTTGGTTGGTTGGTTGGTTATGCAAATAAAATAAAAACAATAATAAAGAAAGCGTCTAGGGAAATCGGGTCACACATGCAAATTACTAATTAGTCATGTTAATTTAGAAATGCATTGATAATGATAAATTGTTTAGGCCTTTAGACACCCATCTCTCGATATTAGCGTCGACTGGGTCCTAACGATCTCTCGATATGGCTAGGTCGTTCTACTATAGGATGTTTAGTCTAATTCAATTCCGTGCCTCTCTACTTATAGATTGAATTAACAAACTTAATCCACGATTACGGCCAATAACCAAAGATTAAACAATATAATGCAAACATGTTATAGAAACAATTATTTGATATCATGACATCTCATTTTAATTAGTCATCATTAGTTATTTAGCATGGCTTCATTAATTACTAGACTAAGGAAATTACTTGGGCATAATGTAAATTATTTAATGACAAATGAATAATAAAAGTAATGCAAGAAGTGAAATTACCTTGATAATGGAAAAACTTGCAAATGAAGAACAAAGAATGAAATGTAAATAACTTGTAATGGAAATTGAATTATAACTTGAAATGTTTAAAGGAAATGTAAACAACATAAAAATTAAACTAATCTAAACCTAACCTAATGACTAAAACTAATCTGAAATTTAGAGGATTTTGTGATCTAGAACGTAATGGGAATTGTCTATGAAGTGTCGGATCAAACCACTTATATAGGAATAAGGGGGTGTAACGTAAACAACCTAGAAGAGGCCCAATCGGGGCCGTGGGTTTTCTCAATTTCCTCTTAATTTCACTTAATGTTGATGCGGAATCCGATGCTTAAGTCTTAATGCATCCGTCTAAGGTATCCTAGGAATCCTTTGGCACTCAAAGTAGCATCCAAAGCTCATGCAAATCCACTTAACTTCTTGGAATTTATTTAGGCTTGATTATTCTTGCACCAACCCAAGTTGGTTTGAGCTCGGGATTTCCATTTCTTCCCAAAATGCCCCTATACTCCCCGAAACACCTTTGCATGGTCACAACTTGCTTTCTTTAGCCTCGTGAACTCCGATGTTTGCTATTTTGACGGGAAAAGCTACAAAAGCTCCAATTCCTACAAAATGTAACGAATACACGCAAAACGCCAAGAACCCGGGATTAGCTCACATGTACACTAATATAAGTGCAATAACACTATAAAACCGAGCTAAAGTAGGGAGTTAAACTCTATACAAAATGGACTTATCAACCAACAAGCTCTCCTCTGCCCCAATCCTATCGGCGGCCACCACTATCCCTACATCGACCAGCCTTGCCCTTCCCGGCGAATACGTACTACAGCGACTGCACATCCTAAATTTGATTCGATTATTGTTGGCATTACTTATGGAGGACGGCGTTATTTCCTGTAATTCATATGTTTGGGACCTTTTGTATCTAATTAATTACCTAGGATCTTGATGAAGAAGGCAAAAACAAGAAGGATGGATTTATTGTTGTTTATTTTAACATACAATAAAGAAAACATAATGAAGGGATCCTTCATATGCGGCCGAAGGGATTTTAATTTAGCTAGCATATGAGGAGAATAGCGCAGCAACTGCACAACCACCAGTAATGCGCCCTCCGACCACCCATAACGCACCCTTTGACCAACCTACTCCGGCTTATTCGACGACCCGACAACCACCCCTACAACAATATAAACCTTTTTAAATTAAAATAAATATTAGTTAAATCGATTAAAAGACGGTAGTAAATTAGTTGTTTATAAAACGGAAAATTTATATGTGATATGCACGAATTGCGATCCATTATTATCGAATTATTAACGAGCTGGTTGGGTTTTGGGAAAAGAGAAGGGAGAGAAATCTTTTTATTTACCTATTAAGACGAAGGGCAATTATGGAATATCAAGGGTAAAATGCATGGGATTGAGAAAATTGATGCGCGAGAAATGATTTCTAATAGTTTGACTTTGGAAAGTGGTTAAAAGATTGTTTATACCTCACAAATGACTTTTCGAATTTATTTGTGAGCTGAAAAGTATTAAAAAGTCTTTGTCCTTTAAATATGTTTTTCTACTTTCGAGTTTTAAGGACGAAACTTTTTTTTGGTGGAGGAAGTTGAAACGCCCGCCATTTTTCTGATCTAATTTCGTAACCGTATTTTATTTCCGATTATGATTTAACTTGTATGACTCGAAATTTATTCCCAAGTAATTCCTTTTTCTTACTTTGAATTCTTGAATTCTTTTATACCTCAAATTTTATTTTAGTCTCGAGATTTATTGTTATTTCAAATAATTTCCGCTTCGTTCTAGTTGTTCATTTTATTCGTATTCTAACTCTATTTCGAGTTAATTTCTTGGACTTCAGAATTTGCTTCTAATGAACTCCTTTTTATTCTTATTAACATCTAATCTCCTACATTTTATTTTATTTATGGGAATTAAATTTTTTATTTATTTAATTACGGTCTTGATTTAATTATTTAATTAATTCCGTTCAAGGTCGATTTTTAGTCCGATTTCATAAATGGACCGACTCTTATACAAATGATCATTTTAAATCATATATTTCGAACTCCCATGCTTGGAGCCCAAGCCGAGATAATGGTAAGATGTTTATCTTTTATTATTGGGTTATGTTCTTTCATGGACATAATTTACTCAATAATAGACATAAATGACTATTTTACCCTTCTTATTTTAATGCCTTCATTTACTGTTTGCAATTCAATTATTTTTCTCAATTTACTCCCTTTAACTACCATCATCCAATTACTACCATGCGATAGCCACCAAACACCACCCTCACCGATGCCTCCCCTACATCGTTTGCGTTCAGTTGTTGAGTTGTCACCGTATTGTTCTGAAAAATTGAATGCTTTTGCACATTTTTTCTTTTTATCGCCGAAAATTACTAATATCGCCCGTATAATTTACGAAATTACCCTTCTACAATTAACACGCTTACGAAATTTCCTTTTAGAAATAAAATTCTAATACTAACTCTCATCAAACACTACGTTTCCATGCACTCACCGAATTATCAGTTTTACCTTTCCTTAACCATTGACGGCAGCGAAAACGAGGATTAAGATAAATTACTATCCTTAATTCATTTACTTTAATTGTTGTAATTACGTATAGGATCAATAAAGTAAGTTTATTCAATTGAAAAATCTGGAAATTTGATCGTAAATCATTATGTCTCCATACTTCAAATGCTTACATTTTACGATTAAGGAATCAAATTCTGAAATGGAAAATTCGAATCGAGATATTTCGTCGTGGGACGCGCGCCAGGGTGGAAACTGTTATATATTGAGTATGCACGAACAAGAATTGACAATAAACCGCACCGAATCGACTCCGCTTTCCAAATAGAATAATTCGACCCTTATTAGTGCCTGGATGAAATCGAATTTCCTATTGAGATAAGACGGTGCCCTCTGATTTTTGGCACAAAATCATAGACATAATATAGAAAATATTTTGTGTAGAATGTTATACGTTCTTTTGATGCAGTAGAAGATTTTGATTTTCTGTAAACTTTTCTTCTCATCCTTTATCTATTTATATAGAAAGGATTTGGGAAACAGGGAGATGTATTTCTGAAGGGTTGCAGCTCTTCAAAAATTCAGATGCAATTGATTAAATTACGCGGAATTTAATAAATGCCAAAGTAGACCCCCGTCATAGTTATTCGAACGAAAACTATTCCGCAATACCGTAAATAATTATACAAGCGTACACTCCGCACTTCCCAAACTCGTATTATATTATTTAGAAATTACCCATCAATGAACCGATCTTAATTACGCCAAATGAACCGGTAATTACTCTTAAATTACCAACATTCCTCCCCCATTTAAGCATAATTCAAGATTTTAATTTAGCTAACAAACATACCAATTTATGCATAAATGAAAATGTCACGAAGATTGAATTTTCACTTAGTGAAATTACACATTCCAAATATTCGAGTATCGGGGTGTGACTTAAGCATTGAACCCGTGCTACCCATTTTGAATACATGAAGATAACTCACACATAAACTAATTTATTTCTAAAAATTACATAAACCGACACTTAATTACAAGCCTAGTGTCCCTTATCTATTCATGAACATTTGAGGAGCCAAACCCAATCTCCCTTGAAGCGGCTGAACTTCATGTTTATATAGGTTGATTATTTTCATCGTGTCCCTACAAACACACTTTTCCAAAAGATCAATTAAGAAGATAAACTTCAACTTTACAACATGCAAGTCTAAGCACACACCTCGGGACATAATTATTGTGTGATTCAATCCTTTGACAATAGGCCTTCCACATTGAATTCAGCCTCTAATATTGTATTAGAGGGGAATTGGGTATCCTATCGCCAAGGATCTTATACGAGTTTTAGACCCATCCCGTCAACCGACATAATAACCAAGTCCTTAGCTAATGCATTGGTCAAATGATTAGCTAAATTTTGTTGAGATCTCAGGAATACAACTGAAATACCCTCATCAGTTATTAGGTCACGTACCGAGCTATGTCTAATGACACGTCTGTCGCGTACCTGTCAAAAATAACCAACTGTCTCCAACTAATATAGCTAGGGAAGTCGCGTCGAATCCACAGAGAGGTAGGAATTTGTCGGCTGAACTTAAGTTCGTCCAGGTAACCAAATTGGGGGTTTATAAATTGTGATTTCTAAACTAAAGAGGACAAGGAGAAGAGAAATAAAGGAAGGAGTTAACAGATAAAGGAGAACAGCTAAGACAAACGGTTCACCATAATCATCTGGTCGAGTAATCTAGGTCCCAGGTCAATGCAGTATGGTCTAAGGGGTAGCGAACGTCACCTTTCGGTCCTTAATTCACCCTAAAGCGTAAATAGTTTAACTTTCGCCCTCGCTGCAATACTCTATTGTTCGCCACTAGTCTGCCTCTTCCAACCTTTCAGTCCAGGTCAAGGATCACTAAGAATAAGGGTCTAACTGCGTCGACTCAATTAGGCAATTACAATTAATTGTAGCATTTAAACAACAAAGACGGTACCAGCATTAACCTAGTAAATCGATTACTCTCCCTTCATAATTATGGATCCCCTATAGTCTTAGCATAGGGAAATTAGCTACTCATAGTCGTCGGATTAACAATTACAATAATCAAATAATTAAGACTGAACATGATGATGGAACAATAAGAATTCAATTAAGCAATTATAACAACAAGAGAAGAAGGATTCAAGCAGTAAATAAAATTGAGAAATAAACTAGATTGATAATACCGAATCCGAGTAACAAAGTGTAGAGGAAGAGTCAAATCCAAGAATAGTGACAAAGTGTGATCCCAAAAATAAACGAAGTGAAGAGAGAGGAGTAACGTAGTGTTCTCCCCCAGTCTTATACTAAAATTCAACTCTCAAAACCTAATCCCTGGACTTATTACAAAAGCCCATAAATAATTAGGCGGAAATTAACAGTAGCACAGGAAACCGCTCGATCGAATAGAAGTAATCCACTCGATCGAGCAAATTATCACCAAACCACTCGATCGAGTAGATATGACCCACTCGATCGAGCACCACTTGCATAAATTCCTCGATCGACCCCTCAAACAGCTCGATCGATCAATCTTGAGTGTATAAAGCATTCGATCGAGCAGTTAACCACTCGATCGAGCTACATAGGCACGTTAGACCTTGAATTGCTTCCCAAACTCAGCTCACGCGTCTTCCAAGTGTTAGATTTCCAAGCTCCAGCTCCTTATTTTCCATGAATGCATACAATTGGGACAATTAAGGCTCGATTTAGCTCCTCTTCGGTCGATTCCTGCAAATTACAATAGACGGACCAAAGTAGAACATTCGGGGGTATTTGTAGCCAGATGCTACATAAAAAGCACAGAAATGCGTGTAAAAATGAGGTGAAAACCTTATATAAAAGACACGCATCAAATCTCCCCAAACCAAACCTTTGCTTGTCCCCAAGCAAATATGAATACAACTAAGGATGAACAATGGAACGGGACCAACGCATCAGCTACAAATCATCCACTAGAACCAATTTAATGCGATAACATGACAAAATGGCAGTGAAAAGTGCAAACGAGTTAAATTAATGTTTCAAACTTACTGAACCGTCGACCTTGCAAGACTCAAAAGATATCGGACTCTCACGGGTCGCTCGTCACTCAAAATCAGGCACAAGGTGAGTATATATGTGAAAGATAGAAAGAAGTTAGACACTCACCTAACTCGACCTATAAGAACATGCATGCAGTTAACATGAATAAAGTCTCTACAACCGTACATATGCATTCCAACCATACTAATGACCAAGACACGTGCTGAGGACTTACATCTGGGTAAGTGAGGTAGTGGGTAAGAAGGGGCTAAAATGAATTTGGATATGTGGGGTTAGTAGCCAGGCTAGCAACATCGGATCTAAATAGTAACTGCATCCCAACTTCGTACTTATGACGTCAAGATAAAACGGTGCAATGTTATGCACTAACTCACAAAACACCAAATATCGTCAACTCCCCATAAAATAGAGATAAGGCATGGGAGTGTGAATCATTGTACAATTCTGATTCTTTTTCATATGTAACTTTTCTGTCTTTTTTTTCTTTTTTTTTTCATTTCTTTTCGCAATTTTTCGTTCTCTTTTTTTTTCTTTTTTTTTTTTCATTTCTTTTTTTTTCAACAATTCAACATTTTCCTTCTTTCTTTCTTTCCCTTCAATCTTCCACCATCTTTGGAAATCAGATAATATAACCATATTGCAATAAACATTCCAAGAACTACTCGTTACTAGCTCAGCTAGGGTAGGAAGTGTTATAGAAAGTAGTTGATAGGACAAAAAGGGCAATTTGGCTATGTGAGGCTCATGGGTAGAATGAAATAAAGGGGACTGCCTCTCCTAACACGTGTCACCATCCACAGACCGAATGCATACATGTATTAAGAAGACTGGACTCATGCTTACGCAAATTGATGTTATATGTCTTAGAGAGAGTACTGCTCACATCCTAAATGAAACCGGTCATGAATGTCACCAGTTTATAAGGCTCTAACCTCAGAATGTAATGTAGCTTGCCGATATAATGAATCAAGTCTATTCGTTCAGATAAGGGAGAAACAAAAACTCGTAGATTATGCACATAATCACGCCAACTAAATGTCAAGAGTATGCAGGGCTCAAGTAAGGGTTCAAAGTAGCGTCAATGTTCAAACGTTCCGACTCAAATTAAACATGAAATTTTTTGAAAATTTTTGAATTTTATGAAACAAACAACAATGCATGCGGAAATAATAAATATGGAAGCATAAATGCAAGAAAACATGCAGACACAGATATGGATGCATACCTCCCCAAACCAAACCGTACAATGCCCTCATTGTACCAAAAATAGGGAAGGAAGTGCAAACTGAGAGGAAAAGGAAAAGTGGAGTCGGAAAACTTACAAAACGTCGTAAGGAGGGACCTCCCCAAACCGACCATGAACATGGGAGGTCAAAGAAAGTCAAGCAGTGGCTCCATAGACGTAAAACAGCAGCTGGAGGTCATAACCATTCGATCGAGCACCTGGGACAGCTCGATCGAGCGAACCAGTGCATTTGAAGAGCTCGATCGAGTGAAGAACCAGTCGCTCGAGTAAGCACGGGTTTGAATCTGGTCGATAGAGGAGCATATCACTCGATCAAGTAACAGCTGCGTCAGAAAGGGCTCGATCGAGCACAAAATCATTCGATCGAGTACTTGACCTGCAAAAGACGCATTAAAAGCAAGGAAAATACAAAGGAGGTTCATAAAACAGCGTCTAAAGTTCAACGTATAGCGAAAGGAAAATAAATAGTTCAACAAAAGTACAAATAAACAGTCTGGGCTGCCTCCCGGAGAGCGCTGGTTTAAGAGGTCCCGCACGACCTTTCTGGCATCAATTAACTGGCGGGTCGAGCTCGTCGAAGCGCAAGACTTCAACGCGATTGTCTGCTTCAGTCGCCTCGTGGTAATGCTTCACATATTGGCCATTCACCTTGAATCTGTGACCCTCGGAATCTTTAAGCTCCACGGATCCAAATTTGGTAACAGCTGTTACCGTATAAGGACCACTCCACCTGGACTTCAGCTTGCCAGGGAATAATCTCAACCGAGCATTGAACAGCAACACCTTTTGCCCCACATGGAACTCTCGAGGTAGGATCCTCTTGTCATGCCATCTTTTCGTCTTCTCCTTGTAAATGCGCGAACTGTCATAGGCATTAAGCCTAAACTCTTTCAATTCATCTAGCTGCAAAAGACGATTCTGACCACACAACTTAGGATCATAATTAAGCTCACGAATTGCCCACCAGGCCTTACATTCCAACTCAACAGGTAAGTGACACGATTTCCCATAAACTAACCTATAAGGTGATGCACCAATTGGTGTCTTAAAGGCAGTTCTATAAGCCCATAATGTGTCATCTAGCTTAAGACTCCAGTCTTTCCGTGATTTAGAAACTACCTTAGACAAGATCTCTTTTAACTCGCGATTAGAGACCTCTACCTGACCACTAGTTTGGGGATGATACCCCAAACCACGCCGGTGTTGGACACCAACTCTAGACAGTATGGAAGTGAGTTTCTTTTCTTTAAAATTCATCCCCCCATCACTAATGACGACCCTAGGGACACCAAAACGGGGGAATATGATCTTTTTGAACATCTTTATCACGGTCTTGGCATCACAATGGGGTGAAGCAATTGCCTCAACCCATTTTGACACATAGTCTAAAGCTACTAAGATGTACCTGTTACCTTTACTGGATGGGAACGGTCCTTGGAAGTCAATGCCCCAGACATCGAAAACCTCAACCTCTAGGATGCCGTTTTGTGGCATCTCATGTCTCTTCGAAATGTTCCCTGATCGTTGGCAAGCATCACAAGCTGAAACAAAAGACTTGGCGTCAGCAAACAAAGAAGGCCAAGTAAAAACCGGGATGAAGTACCTTAGCCACGGTGCGCGATGGACCGTGGTGACCACCATATGAAGAGGAGTGACACCTTCGGGACTATTTTTGTCTCCCCCTGCGGAATACACCGTCTGTAGAGACCGTCCGCACATTCCTTAAACAAGTAAGGATCATCCCGGAAATCGCTTAGCGTTATAAAGAAAACGCTTCTTTTTTTGCGATGAGAAAGGTCGGTGGCGGCAGCTCGCCACTGACAACGAAGTTAGCTATATCTGCATACCAAGGTTCTTGGTTAACAATAGATGATATAACAAAGCAATTACAGTATCGTCGGAAAGGAATCATCAATAGGTAGAGAATCTTCCCCTTCTTGTCGCACCACCAGCGACAAGTGATCACCACCACGTTCTCGGCTCCTTTCTTGTCCTTGATTCGCAAATCAAACTCCTGAAGAAGGAGTATCCATCTCAATAGCCGTGGTTTAGCCTCCTTCTTAGCAAGAAGGTGCCTCAAAGCTGCATGGTCGGTAAAAACAAGTGACTTCGACCCAACTAAATAAGTACGAAACTTCTCTAAGGCATAAACTACAGCTAACAGCTCCTTCTCAGTGGTAGTGTACTTCACTTGAGCCTCATCCAGAGTTCGGCTCGCATAGTAGATAGCATTCAAAGCTTTGTCTTTCCTCTGGCCAAGCACCGCTCCTAGTGCATAGTCACTCGCATCACACATGATCTCAAACGGCAAGTCCCGGTTGGGAGGTGTATGATCGGCACGGAGACTAAGGCCTCGCTTTAACTGTTAAAAGCAGAAAGACAAGCATCGCATAAACACAAAAGGGGCATCCTTAAGCAAAGAATCTGTGTAAGTGGTTTAGCAATTTTGGAGAAATCCTTGATAAACCGGCGATAGAAGCCGGCGTGACCAAGGAAGCTCCTCACCCCCTTTACATTAACAGGAGGTGGTAATTCTTTGAATCACTTCCACCTTTGCTTTATCAACTTCTATTCCCTATCAGAAACTAAGTGCCCTAAGACAACTCCCTCGTTGACCATAAAGTGGCACTTCTCCGATTCAAAGCACAAGATTAACCTCAATACGGTCTTTGCAACACTTTCTCAAGGTTAGACAGACAGTTATAAAAATCACTTCCATATACACTGAAATCATCCATAAAAACTTCCATGATAGACTCAATATACTCTGAAAATATCCCCATCATACACCTTTGGAAGGTGGGGGGTGCATAAACCAAAAGGCATTCTCGCGATACGCAAAACGCCCTTAGGACGGGTAAATGTAGTCTTGGCACGATCGTCGGGTGGATAGGGATCCGAAAGAACCCGAATACCCGTCTAAATAGCGAGAAAAATTTATGAGAAGCTAACCTTTCTACCATTTGATCAATAAAAGGAAGGGGAAAGTGATCTTTCTTAGTGGCGGCATTCGATTGTATCGTAGTCTATGCACATCCGCCAACCGGTTACTACTCGAGTAGGTATTAATTCATTCTTCTCATTCTTAACTACAGTTGTCCCTCCTTTCTTCGGGACTACCTGATCTTTGGACTCACCCATCTAGAATTACCGACGAATAAATAATACCGCATCCAAAGACTTCATTACCTCGGCCGTCACGACATCCTCGCATCTTACGGTTCAGCCGCGACGACCCTGTCTGCAAGGCTTGTGATCCTCCTCCAGCTCTATCCTGTGCATACAAATATCGGGACTAATTCCCGTGATATCGTCCAGTGAATAGCCCATTGCCTTCCCGTTTTTCTTAAGTACAGCTAACAAAGAGGTCAGCTGCTCATCACTAAGCTTGGTACTGACAATGACTGGATATTGCTCTGTATCATCTAGGAAAGCATATTTAAGATGAGAAGGGAGAGGCTTACGTTCCGGTACCTTTACCTCAATGGAGCAAAGAGTGCTGATCATTTGTTCCACCCGCTCTCCTTCATGCTCATCTAAATCATCAACAAGTAAATCCAACGCAGCGTCATCGTCGTCTAGGCTATCTGCACAGTCATCAAAAAGCATAAGAGCTTCTAGGGGGTCCCTCATAAAATAACCCGACCAGAAGTCATAAATAGACTCATCAATGATATCGACCGAATAGCAAGTGTCCTCTATCATTGGGTGGGCTAAATCTTGGGCAAACCGAATGTGATAGCGTCATCCCCTATCGCAAGAGTCGACGCCCTTGTCGACATCAATAACAACCCCATTTGTACAAAGGAATGGTCTTCCTAAGATAATTTGGGTTCGAGTGTCCTCGCCTATATCCAAAACAATGAAATCTCATGGGATGTAGAGCTTGCCTATTTTCACGAGCACGTCCTCTAAGACACCTAAGGGCCTCCTAACAGATCTATCGGCCATCTGTAGGGTAATGTTAGTCACTTTGAAATGACTCATCTTGATTTCTTGCAGATGGGAAGAGGCATGACACTAACACTGGCACCTAAATCGCAAAGGGCCTTATTAATAACCATATTGCCTATGACACAAGTAATAGAAAAGCTGCCCGGTTCTTTCATTTTTGGAGGGGCCTTATTTAACAGCAAGTTACTAGACTCTTCCATAAATGAAATCGTCTCAAATTCACTCAAATTTCTCTTACGCGTCACAATATCTTTCATAAACTTAGCGTAAGTGGGTACCTGAGTAACAAGTTCGGAAAAAGGGACAAGCACTGGAGGTTCTTCACGATGTCCACAAACTTACCGCATCTTGTTGCTCGATCTTTGCGTCCTTCAGACGACTTGGGAAGGGTACCCTGGTAGCGATGAGCGGTCCCGCAACCTTTTCCTTACCCTTATCAATGCGTGACGTCTCCACAGCAGGGGAAGATGACACGGTAGCGGTATCAGGTAGTAAATTAGAATCCCCGCCACTTAAAGTACTGGATCGAGTACTTTTATCAGTCGATCGACCATGTTTATCACTCGATCGAGTGGTCTCTTCAGCATAGTTACTCGATCGAGTAAGAGTGTCACTCGATCGACTAACTTGGAATTCTGCACCTCTCGATCGACCACCATTTTCACTCGATCGAGTGACAGGATGGGTTGAACTGCTTGGTCGAGCAGAATAGTCACTCGATCGAGTGGTTACAGCACACGCAGCAAGTATTTCCTTCAAAAACTCGTCTAAATCATCATCCGAGTTATCGTCAGCTGTCAAAACCTCGTCTTCCTCATGAGTAAGGTCATTTTGAAAATTCATTGCACTGACTGGATCGCAAATTGGAAGAAGCTTGGCTTGGTCTGTTAACTGCGCGACTTGTTATTTCAATTCCGATATAACCGTTTCAGATTGCCGTGACATCTTTGACATACTCAACATGATGGATTTTAGCTCGGCAATTTCTTCGTTTGCAGAGGGAGGAATCGGTAGCGGAGCTGGCGTGGAGGGGGCAGAGACGCTCTTTATCTCTTCATAAAGCTGAGAGAAAGGGACCCCTTGCTTGTACTTCTTATAAGCAAGGGCGCGCTCTACACTTGCCATACATTCATAAAGGTCGTGCCCTTCCTCGCCACATCTACCACATGGCTCTATATGCTCTGTAATCGTAGGCATTGTGGCAATTAAACTTTCAAAGCAACAACTAACCTGCAAAACCAATCAAAGCTTTGCAGAAATGAGATCGGCCTCAAGGAATAAATTCCCTGAGACGAGAGACAAACTTAATTAAAGCAACATGTTTGCGCCACCTCCCCGGCAACGGCGCCAAAATTGACACGTCTGTCGCGTACCTGTCAAAAATAACCAACTGGCTCCAACTAATATAGCTAGGGAAGTCGGGTCGAATCCACAGAGAGGTAGGAATTTGTCGGCTGAACTTAAGTTCGTCCAGGTAACCAAATTGGGGGTTTATAAATTGTGATTTCTAAACTAAAGAGGAGAAGGAGAAGAAAAATAAAGTAAGGAGTTAACAGATAAAGGAGAACAGCTAAGACAAACGGTTCACCATAATCATCTGGTCGAGTAATCTAGGTCCCAGGTCAATGCAGTATGGTCTAAGGGGTAGCGAACGTCACCTTTCGGTCCTTAATTCACCTTAAAGTGTAAATAGTTTAACTTTCGCCCTCGCTGCAATACTCTATTGTTCGCCACTAGTCTGCCTCTTCCAACCTTTCGGTCCAGGTCAAGGATCACTAAGAATAAGGGTCTAACTGCGTCGACTCAATTAGGCAATTACAATTAATTGTAGCATTTAAACAACAAAGACGGTACCAGCATTAACCTAGTAAATCGATTACTCTCCCTTCATAATTATGGATCCCCTATAGTCTTAGCATAGGGAAATTAGCTACTCATAGTCGTCGGATTAACAATTACAATAATCAAATAATTAAGACTGAACATGATGATGGAACAATAAGAATTCAATTAAGCAATTATAACAACAAGAGAAGAAGGATTCAAGCACTAAATAAAATTGAGAAATAAACTAGATTGATAATACCGAATCCGAGTAACAAAGTGTAGAGGAAGAGTCAAATCCAAGAATAGTGACAAAGTGTGATCCCAAAAATAAACGAAGTGAAGAGAGAGGAGTAACGTAGTGTTCTCCCCCAGTCTTATACTAAAATTCAACTCTCAAAACCTAATCCCTGGACTAATTACATAAGCCCATAAATAATTAGGCGGAAATTAACAGTAGCACAGGAAACCGCTCGATCGAATAGAAGTAATCCACTCGATCGAGCAAATTATCACCAAACCACTCGATCGAGTAGATATGACCCACTCGATCGAGCACCACTTGCATAAATTCCTCGATCGACCCCTCAAACAGCTCGATCGATCAATCTTGAGTGTATAAAGCATTCGATCGAGCAGTTAACCACTCGATCGAGCTACATAGGCACGTTAGACCTTGAATTGCTTCCCAAACTCAGCTCACGCGTCTTCCAAGTGTTAGATTTCCAAGCTCCAGCTCCTTATTTTCCATGAATGCATACAATTGGGACAATTAAGGCTCGATTTAGCTCCTCTTCGGTCGATTCCTGCAAATTACAATAGACGGACCAAAGTAGAACATTCGGGGGTATTTGTAGCCAGATGCTACATAAAAAGCACAGAAATGCGTGTAAAAATGAGGTGAAAACCTTATATAAAAGACACGCATCATCTAACACCCAAGTATCTTGATTTGCCATTGTATATTTGACAATTAGCTTTAGCCAATGTAGCAGCACTATCACAATGTATAGCTATGGGTGATATTGGTTTTGGCCATAACGGAATTTCGTAAATCAAATTCCTTAGCCATTCTGCCTCTTTTCCGGCTGCTGCCAAGGCAATAAATTCCGATTCCATGGTTGAGCTAGAAATGCATGTTTGCTTCTTTGATGCCCAAGAAATAGCACCACCTCCAAGCAAAAATACCCAACCACTTGTTGAAGAGTAATCTTCAACATTGTTTATCCAACTAGCATCTGAATAACCTTCTAGTACCGAAGGATAACCCACATATGTTAGTCCATAGTTCTTGGTAGCTTTCAGATACCTCAATACACGATTGATTGCTTGCCAGTGAAGAGTACTAGGATTCTTCGTGTATCGACTTAGCTTGCCTACCGCAAGAGCTATATCTGGTCTAGTGCAAGCCATGGCATACATTAGACATCCAATCACTCGAGAATATTCGAGTTCTAAAACAGGTTCACCTGAATTAGGTACAAGTTTCAAGCTAGAATCCATGGGAGTTGTAGCTGAAATACTATTTTTGCAATTGAATTTCTTTAATACTTTCTCAATATAATGAGATTGTGTTAAAGAAATCCCCTTGTCACTACGGTTGATTTTGATTCCAAGAATCACATCAGCTTCTCCCATGTATTTCATTGCAAAGTTAGATGATAGAAAAACTTTACAAAGCTCAACCTGACTTTGGTTTATACCAAAAATTAGCATGTCATCAACGTATAGACATATGATTACGCCATTGCCAGCATCATCGAACTTGCTATATACACATTTGTCTGACTGATTTAATTTAAAACCATTAGACAAAACCGTCTCATCAAATTTATGATGCCATTGCTTAGGAGCTTGTTTAAGTCCATACAATGATTTTACCACTTGCACACCTTATGTTCATTACCTGGCATAACGAAACCTTCCGGTTGTTTCATGTAAATTTGTTCTTCTAAATCTCCATTCAAGAATGCCGTCTTGATATTCATTTGATGGATCAGTAAATTGTTAATGGCAGTTAAGGCAATTAACAACCTAATAGTGGAGATACGAGCAACAGGTGCATAGGTGTCAAAATAATCAGTGCCTTCTTTTTGCCTAAATCCTTGAATGACTAATCGAGCTTTATACTTGTCGATTGTACCATCCACTTTCATTTTCCTTTTGAAAATCCATTTGCAACCCAAGGGTTTGCAGCCACGAGGGAGATTAGTTAAAACCCAAGTGTTATTCCCCAAAATTGAATCCATTTCATCAATTATGGCTTCTTTCCAAAAGAAAACATCATGAGACTTCATAGCCTCATTAAATGTTCTAGGATCCTCATCAACATTATAACAATAAGTATATTGGAATCCTACTTCATTCCTTGAACCCTCAACCAAATATGTTTGGAAATCGGGTCCAAAAGATTTCTTTTTCCTGATTCTTTTACCTCTACGAAGTTCAGGGGTTTTATTTTGAGGCTCTACAACCTGATTAGGTTCAAAAATTTTGTTACCTTCTACTCCAACATTAGTTGGAGTTATCATACTTGGTCTTGGTATAGATGAAAAACGTGTTTCATCAAAGATGGCATCTCTAGATTCTATAACGGTATGTACCGACACTTCATCATTTGGTTCTATTACATAGAATCGATAAGCCTTGGAATGCATAGCATATCCAATAAAAATGCAGTCAATGCCTCTTTCTCCCAGTGTTTTAATCTTGGGATCAGGTAGTCTAACGATAGCCCGACATCCCAAACTCAAAGATAATTCAAGTTTGGTTTCTTTCTATACCATAATTCATAAGGGGTAACTTTATTTTGTTTATTTGGGACCCTATTTAGTAAATAGCAAGCTGTTAACATGGCTTCTCCCCAAAATCCCTCACTTAAACCTGAGTAAGATAACATGGTATTAACCATTTCTTTAAGAGTTCTGTTTTTCCGTTCCGCTATACTATTTTGTTGTGGTGTATATGGAGCGGTTCTCTCATGTATCATGCCACATGAACCGAAATAGGCAGGATCATAGTATTCTCCTCCCCTACCCGTCCTTATCTTCTTAATTAAGAAAGACTGTTGTAACTCTACTTCATTCTTAAAAAGAATAAACTTACTCATTGCTTCATATTTTGTATGCAACAAGAATAAATAGCAAAAACGAGAACAATCATCAATAAAAGTTACTAAATATCTTTTATTTCCTAAAGATGGAATAGAATGATAGTCACACAAGTCGCTATGAATTATTTCTAATAACATAGATGATCGTTTTACTCTCTGATAAAGAGTGTCGTTGGGGCTCTCAATCAAACACATTTATATTTCTCAATAAACAACTAGTTAGTGGTTAAGTCGAGGTCGATCCATGGGACGGGGGTACTCATATTGTTCAATCTAATTATGGTTGTGCTTGGGGTTGTCATAATTGTAATGGGTTGATGATTCTAATCTAATAGAAGCAATGGAAAGTGAACAAGCAACAAAAGAAAGAATGTAAATAAATGACTAAAAATGCTAGGATATCATGGGTTCATAAAGGATTCATGGGAGTTGATCATACAAACATGTTCTCAATTATATAGCAAGCACTTATTATTGTGATAGGATCGAGTTGGTGTATAAGCTTACAATCCCTAAGAAGGTTTGGATCCCGGAGCTGAATCGATTAGATTGTACAACACCTACAAGTCGACTTAGTCCTTCCTATTCAACTTTATGCATGGTCTAATGAGACTCGAGTTGGTGTATAAGCTTACAAGTCTCATTGAAAAGATAAGTGATGGGTAAAAAATGCAAGGATTCATAGGCTCGCATTTAATCAAACATAACATGTGCATAAGTTGAAATCACAACAAGCAAGCAAATTAATTATGAAATTAAAACATATTAGATTAAGCATGAATTACTCCCCATGCTTGTTTCCCTTAATTCCCCATTAATCCTAGCTAAGGAAACTACTCACTCATGATCAAGTTTAACATGTTAATAAGGTTGTCAATCATACTAACAAAGCAAAACATGATGAATAAGTGATGTGATTAACAATAATTAAATAAGAGTAAAAGAGATTATACCTACTTGAGATGATCCAAATAATAAAGCAAAGAATAAAAGAAGTGAACTTGATTGATTGATGAAGAGTTGTCAATTCTCCAATAATAACCCAATAATCTTCAATTACCCAATAATAATAAACTAGAAGAATGATTAAGGAAAGATTAATATGTAATTTTGTGGAATAGTTGAGATTAATCTATTCTAATCTACTCCTAATCTAATCTAAGGGAACTTGATTTAATCTAAGGAAACTTGATCCTTTGATTATTACAAATGGAGTATATATATAGTGGTACATCATTAGGTTAAGCAAGGATAGATTAGTAAATAACAATGCTAAGTGTTTGAGCACGGAATTGCAACTCCCGAGGGATATGCGCGGATCACGTAGCAAGGAAAATCCTTCTGTCCAACAATCCGCTCGTCCCGAGCGAAATACGAGCAACCTGAGCCTCAACCTGAGCGGGTTAATTTTGTCCCGAGCGGGTTGAGCTGTATCCCGCTCTACTTGAGCTTGACCCGCGCGGGTTGAGCTGCTGTTTCCCCTTTTCTTGCTTTTAAACCTATGATGCTTCTATATACTCTTTATTCCTACTTCCTTGGTCATCATTCTTACCTCCTCTTCATACTTAGTCCATCCAAGATCGTCAACAATCTTCCGAATATGCGCGAGAGACGGGAATTCCGCCTCATTATCTCCTTTCCTATAAGGCATATAAAATGCACTAGGAAAGCAAAATAGAAAGGATTTGACGGATAAAATTGCTATGAAATGTTATAATAGTATGCAAAATAGGTTCAATTAGGGGAATAAATGTACGCAAATAAGAGTCAGATCACTCCCGGAAAGGGCTGCCTTGTTATTCTATTTAACATACAAAAATTACATTTCCTTGTATTTATATCAATTGGCGGAATTAAATCATTTTTAGACATTAAAACCATTCGTTTATAATGAACATGTCCTAAACGAGCATGCCACAATGAAGATAAATCAATTTCGGAACAAACCATAATATTATTAACTTTATTCATGCTAATTATATCAGCATTATTAAGGTTTAGCATAAACATGCCATTACATAAATATCCGAAACCAATAAACATATCAGACTTAGATAATACATAACGATCGGATTCGATCACTTGTTTATAACCACATCTAGATAATTGACCACTAGAAACTAGATTCTTACGAACACTAGGAACATGTAAAAAATTATTTAAACACACTGATTTTCCCGAACTAAGTAATAATATAACATCGCCACTTCCTAGAATTTGATCAGTTGACTCGTTTCCCATGTAGATTATGGACCTATCTTGAGCGGGCACATACCTGGTGAACCATCCACGATCTTTGCAAACGTGTTTGGTGGCTCCCGAGTCAATCCACCATGATGAGTCATCATCCTGCATGAAACATGCTTCAGGAATCCATGATATATAATTTTCATTCAAATTAAAATCACAAACAAGATTATTACCTTGCTGTTTTGGAGGACCTTGGTCCTTCGACCCTTGTCCAACTTTCATTTTTCCTTTTCCTGCTCCTTTCTTTGCAAGTTTACAGTCTCTTTTCAGATGACCCATTTTGCCACAAATCCAACATCCCGTTTTTGACTTCTTATCCGAATTATTGGGTTTGTCGTCACTAGGGTATGGGCGTTTCTTTCCTTTCCTGTCATAGTTGGAACCTTCACCAAGTTCCATCATATTGATGGACATAGTCTTTCCAGTATCTTTGTTTTTTCCAGATTCCTGAGCCCTTATTGACTCTTCTATGCGTAAACTTTTACCAAGTTCGACAAGAGACATATCCTCTTTCTTATATTTGAGTGTGTGTTTAAATTCCTTACATTGTGGTGGAAGTTTGTCAATTATACTAGAAACTGAAATGGATTCAGGTATTTCCATATTGTGTTGAGCGAATTGCCCCAATATACGCAACAGTTCATTGAATTGTTCCATAACAGGTCTAGCATCACACATCTTATAATTCATAAAGTTTCCAACCAGAAACTTTTTACTGGATGCATCTTCATCAATGTATTTAGACTCCAACTGATCCCATAATTCTTTTGCACTTTCTAAATTCTGATAAATATCAAAGAGGGAATCAGACATACCATTAAGAATGTGTCCTCGGCAAATATAATCATCATTATCCCATTTGCTCCTCTTCTTTAACTCTTCAACGGTACTGTTTTCATCCACTTTAGGGCAGGGAGTACTTAAAACATATACCACTTTCAGAGTCGTCAATAAGAAGTGCATCTTCTTCTACCATCTTCTGAAATCAACACCTTCAAACTTTTCCAATTTTTTAACTTTCATTGTCATCTCCTTTCCATTCGTCGTCTTGACAAATTTCAGAATTATTATATTAGATTGTTAGATATTGAGTATGCACGAACATGAATTGACAATAAACCGCAACGAATCGACTCCGTTTTCCTAATAGAATAATTCGACCCTTATTAGTGCCTGGGTGAAATCGAATTTCCTATTGAGATAAGACGGTGCCCTATGATTTTTGGCACAAAATCAGAGACGTAATATAGAAAATATTTTGTGTAGAATTTTATACGTTCTTTTGATGCAGTAGAAGATTTTGATTTTCTGTAAACGTTTCTTCTCATCCTTTATCTATTTATATAGAAAGGATTTGGAAAACAGGGAAACAGGGAGATGTATTTCTGAAGGGTTGCAACTCTTTAGAAATTCAGATGCAATTGATTAAATTACGCGGAATATAATAAATGCCAAAGTAGACCCCCGTCATAGTTATTCGAACGAAAACTATTCCGCAATCCCGTAAATAATTTATACAAGCGTACACTCCGCACTTCCCGAACTCGTGTTATATTATTTAGAAATTATCCATCAATGAACCGATCTTAATTACACCAAATGAACCGGTAATTACTCTTAAATCACCAACAAAAACGAACAAGATAGGGCTTCGTGTAGGATACATGACATCTCCATGGGCCTCTCGTGTATGTCAGACTTATACCACCGTGGATGAGTCGTGTAAACAAAACGTCAGCACCGTAGACCTCTCGTGTGAAGTACTCGACAACGTCGTGCATATATCGTGTGCTCTACACGATTTGAAGGTGGGTGTGTCGTGATGGGCACGAACAACCCATCAGGAGGATGCCGTGTTTGGGGCACGATTAGATTATGGCCTTATTGTCAGACACGCACGAAGTTGCCATTGCTGTTGTCGCCTATCTCCGTCGTACGATAATCATGCTTGAGTAGCTTCGAGGAAGTATAAATGGCTTTATTGTTCTTCTCCGCTGTACTATCGTCTATCATCTAGGCTTTTTGTTCTTCTCTTGCAATTTTTCTAATTTAATAATGTTTGAACAGAATGATGGGATTTAAAGGAATTGGAGTAGCTTAATTAGACAAGTGCATAGTGCATAATGTTGGGGGCAAATGTTGTTGGTGTTGTTGGAGTCAAGCTCCTCTCCAGTTCTTGGACGTCCACTACTTTCTAGATGTGCAGCCAGGTGGATAGACAAAAAAAGCAACGATCAAGATTATGCTCATCCTCCCCCTTCTTTTCTCCCTCTTTCTTCCTCAGATTTAATTTCCATCTCCAAGCATAATCCGATGACTATTATTGTTATCACTCAAATTTCGGTCTCTTAATTTAACTATGCAGGAAACGAAATAGGTTGAGCAAAAATTTGCTGACGTCAGCTAGCGACGACGGTGGTGGTTTTGTGTTGGGAGAGGTCGAAATAAGTGATGGGTAACAATGGCTTCTCAGATCGACGGTTCAGAAAAGGTAACAATGAGGAAGTAGATGACGGTAGGGTGATTTCCCGTGGATCTCAGAGGGTGGGTACTTGTGAGTTGTGATTGTGGCAAGGTGGAGCTAAATAATATCGATCACCAATGATGTAGAATGGAGGAATAATGATGATCACAGTTCATGAAAAAATGGAGCAATAATGATGATGAAATATGAGCAATATGGGACATAGGATTTTAAAGACAAAAGTGTCCTACCCATTGATAAGAATAGGACCCTCCAGTACTCAAAGTTTTGAGTACTGGAGATGATCAAGTCCGTGTTGTTGAATATCTTAGACAAGTGCTTAATGGTGGAATAATTATATGAAAATAAAATTGAAGAAAGTGTACGATTAAATCCGATTAATTTACCTTGTTTATGGCTTGTGAATTGTCGTCGTTCATGATTGAATATTTTAAAGATATGTAGTAATTGAGTTATTAAGTTTGGAGAGAAATAAGAGATGAGATATATAGAGTAATTGGAAAATCATGAAATAAGATAGACTAAGGGTAGAATTGGAAAGTCAATGTCATAATATGGGCGATATTAGGAAAACACAGGCGACAAAAAGGAACTCCCAAAAAAAAAACACTGTCTGGCTTTTGGATTTGTTTTAATGTAGTACAGTATTATATGTGTTCTAAGATTTCTCTTTGTATGCATTTATGTTTAATGAAATGTGGAAATTAGCAATAGTGTAAGCAATGATAACAATTTCTTGCTCATTCAGACCACAAATATTACAGCGAGTAACCAACATACCATAATACCACGGCTTCTAAAGCCACAGTACAAAACAGCCGGCCCACTCGCCAAGATCGGACCACCCACCGCGGCCGGACCAGTATGACCGGACCACCCCTCTCTTGCCTACAACTGCAGCTGACCGCCACACGACAATTATTTCATCAAACCCTAATTATATTAGTCTAAATTAATTAATTTCTCCAATTTGATATAACATATTTAATAAAGTTAATAAATCAGAATTTTTACTTTACCGACATGAGAACTAGTGTCCGTAATTAATTAATTTGATGGATTTGATTAATTTTGGGAGGAAGAGAATTAAAGGGATTTTGTTTATTTTGATTTTTGGGGAAGGATAAGGTTTGGAAAACTAATAACAAAAAGTCCATACAAGAGTAATGTTTATCCACGAAAAAGCAATAACGTTATTATTTTGTCCACACCTTCATTATGGCATGATTTTGTATTTACCCAATTTGCACAAATCTCAATCTTTCGTTTTGAGGAAATAATATCCTCTTAATCTTTACACTAATCGTGTATATGGTAGTCTTAGGGAACTTTGAGAGCATTTTTGCATCTCACACATTTTGCCTTGTCATTTCTAATTTTTCTCCTTTACAAAAAAAAAAGAACAAAACCCCTACTCTCTTCTCCTATTTCACCAGTGTATACCATCATTTAGGGCTGAGCAAAATTATACGATACGGTTTTATTATACGTATCCGATACGCTATACGAATTTAATTATACGGATTTCCGGATATCCGATACGAATTTCCGGATATCTGATACGGTTCTTTAAAAACCGTATCGGATAAGGATCGACAAAATATGAAACCGGATATACGGTATCCGATACGGTTGCCTTTTTCTAGAATAAAATATTAAAATATATACATAAATCATAAAATATCCAATATGTTGTTGATTAAACCTTATTAGTATTAAACTTTATAAGTTATTTGCTCTTGTAAATTTTTAAAACACTTTTAAGTTACTAAGAAAACCAATAATCAGACATAAAAAAGAAACAAAGATATATTTAATTGCATAGGTGAGACTGAAAATCGGATACCGGATATACGGTTTTCAGATATACGGAAAAACAGGATATACGGTTTCCGTCTATACGGAAAAACCGTATCGGATAAGGATACTAAAAAAGGAGATTTAAAAAATCGGATATCCGATTTTACTCACCCCTACCATCATTCAAGCAAGGAGTTGTCAATTGTCATCCATGTTACACTCTAATTCATCCTCTTATTCATCCTATTTCAGGGGTAAGATGATTACTCTTTAATTCCTCTTTTTAATTTATAAAATCTAATTAAAAGAGTATCGAAAATAATGTGACATGGCAAATTTTAATGTGACGTGGCATATTTTTAATGTGACATGGATTATCAAATTATTATTACATGATATTAATTTAATTCATTTATCTATAAATTAATTTAATTCACTTATTTATAATATCAAAGGACATTATCATTATTCTTAAACTAGTTTTGTATATTAAATATATTGTTTTCTAAAATTTATGTAACCCTTACAATTTTACATCAAATTTTCATAATTTATAATTAATATTGATTGATATTTTAATTGAAATTTTTGTAATAAAACATGTTAATAAATTTCATAATTTATAATTAAAATTGACATTTTAATTGAAATTTTGGTAATAAAACATGTTAATTAATTAATTAAAGCTCTTCATATTAACACCCACCATTTTTATTAAAAAAACATTTCCAATTTAATTCATTTTTAATTAAATATGGTAATAAATTGATTAAAACTTTTCATAATACTTAACATCCAACAAATTAATTAAAAAAATTTTCTATTTAATTAATTTTTTAATATAATATGTTAATATAATATAATATAATATGTTAACAAATTAACACCCATAGTTTTCATTAACATTTTTTCCTATTTAATTCACCTCTTGAGTTCCTCGACAATCAATTATCTAATTTAATAATACCACAAAAATAAATTAAAAAGAAAATTAAAATATGGGAAGCTATGGTTGTGTAATGGCTATAAAACGTATAATACATATAATAGTTTTTATTCACTTTATTTATTTAAAATCTATTGCCAATGAGTTTCTAAGTTCTGGATTATATTTTATGGTGTAATTTATTTATTTGATTATAGTGAGTATACTGAGTATTATTGTTGTTGTTGTTGTTGTGTCCAATAAATTATATTTTAATTTATTATGTTGTTGGTTTTATGAATTGTTTGCTATATATTTAAATTCATGTTTTCCATTTGGTTTAATTTAAATGATTTACATGTGATAATATTTTAATTCGTTTGTCAAATGTTTGCCGTGTTGATGTTTTACCTTTTGGTCAATATATTTTTTATATAAATTTTAAAGCATCATGAAACGTATATGAATGCAGATAAGGCAAAACATCACATGGGTAATCTGAAGGGGGAAGAAATACAAAAGGCACGAAACTCGCGTAAAATTAAAGGCAAAAAAACGTAAGGTAGAAACTAATAAGTTTATGGATGTATTATTTTATTAAAAGATAGACTCAAATAAAAGAACACATATTTTATGTCAATGGGTTGAAAAGTTTCCAGTGTAAATTTTGGATAACTATTTTGTTCATATATTTCTTTTTTCATAATTGAAACAAAAAAAATATTTTTTTTCGTAATTCAAACTATTTATATTTTTAAAAAAATACTTAAATTGTCTTGTATTATATATCGTAATTTGTGCAAGAATTGGTAATACATTTACATTCAAACATTGGCGTTTAATTTTATGGATAAAAATAAATGCCAAAATCCTAAGAAAACATAGAACCATCCCGTGCATTTTCTGGGTCTCGTTACTCGACCGAATAGGGCTAACTCGTCCGAGTAGAGTGTCGTGTGTTTTCTGGCCTGGTTATTGTCCAGGAACACTCGGCCGAGTAGTGTAATACTCGGCCGAGTAAGGGGTACTTGACCGAGTACTCTTTGGTACTCGATCGAGTAATCGGTCTGACGGGATTTATTTCCGCGGTTTGATCAAGGATGATTAAAGGTTATATAAATCGTGTTTTTACAGTTTCTATTCATTTTACCAAAACCTAATTACATTCTACACTTCTCTTATCATCCTTAATCACTCTCAAGGCAATTGATCGTTCGTAAGTCTTTCGTTCATCTCTTTCGCGTAAGTTTCGTTGGTAAGTCACTAGTTCCGTATCTTTTGTTTAGTATTGTCTTTTAGGGCTTCGCCCTAGTAATTTGATTTGGGAAAAAAGGGTGATTGGCATGTTTGTGATTAGATTGTTGTCATTGTTGTTAGGTGAAGAATTTGTAGAAGAACGTTTCTAGCTTCCGTTGTTTACTTGTAATTCGGATCACTGATAAAGTAGGGTTTCCCGACTCAGTTGCCTGTTTAATTGATTTAAGATGGATTGTTGTGGTATTGGCATGATTAGTATCGTTGTTGGAATTGTCTTTCTTGGTTGTTGGAATTGTTGTTGCTTGTCTATGTTTGCGAGGTGCGTCCTCAGCTGTGTGGAGTCATTTTCGGGAATGGCTTTACGCCTTTGATTCACCCCTTGTGGTTCCCATCACAAAGGGGGATGTGCACATTAATGGACATGGGTTATTGCTCGTTGCGATGAGCGAGGCTTAGGTGGGCAAAGCTGCGGTCCCCCACTGGCGATGAGGATTACCTGTTGCGATAGGTAATTTGGTAGGGCTACACACTTAGGTGTGTAGCCGGTTACTGGATAAGATTGGAGTTAGGAGAATGACTATACAGATGGATTGGATTGCTTTTAATGTTTTTTTGTATTGTCTTATTTTGATTACTCAGTGAACTGACCCCGTTGTTGTTTTATAAAGATATAGTGATCCATTCGAGGATGGTGAGTAGATTGTGACAGGTGATGATTTCATGTTAGTTGCGGGGACGAGGATGGGATGTCATCACTTTGAGTCTAGCTTCCGTTGTCACGAGTTTAGATACTTTGTTTTGATGTATTGGGATTTATATTCTTTTACTTTGGGTTTCAGTTAAGATGATGTATTCATTAAACATTGTACTTTAATAATTGTTCTTGGATGGTCACTTTTGATATACTTACCTCTGGCAGCCGAGATGGTAGCATCGTTATATACTGGGGTGGTCCTTGGTAAGACACCTTGGTATATGAGGGTGTTACAAAGTGGTATCAAGGCGATGATTTTGGAACCTAAAATCAATAAACCAAATGAACATAGGGAGTCTAATTAAAATGAACGCGGTTCGGAGTTGTTTGGAGTTACCGTAAAGACTTGAGAGACGTCCCAATGTCGCATTTAGGCCCTTACAACTTTGAGCGATTATATATATATATATATATATATATATATATATATATATATATATATATATATATATATATATATATATACATATATATAAATATATAACTACAAGAAGAAAGATTAAATGGGAAGAAATAACGTTCTCTAAAATCAAATAAATAAATCTTCTGCTGAGCACAACCTTGTAACTGTAAGTATTTTCTTTTTATCTTTATTTTCTTTTTAATTTTTGTTTAAACCTTATAGGATGAGCCTAATAGGCTAAATCCTTTATGTTGAACTATGACTAGTTAAAGGAATTAATTTTTTTAATCCTTCCTGGTAATAATACTCTTGGTGATGATGATACTTAAAATAACGGTACTCTTCATACTCTTTTAAGATCTGACTGATAGTTTAAACTCCTGTTAATTACTAGTTACTGTAAACTCTTGGGCCCGTTCTGCCTGCCCGCTTGGCCATGGATAGGCGTTTAGGGTGTTTTGAAGTGGACATAGAGTCAACCTAGAAATATCTAAAATGGAGAGTCTATTTAACAAATTACATGGATCAGACTGGCATATGACATGAATCAAGCTGCCATGATAGAGCTGGTCTTTTATGTGCAAATACGTTAGTCTAGACGAACTTCCAATTACTTCACCATATATGTTTGTTACTCACAAAGCTATCTCTTAAGAAGATAGGTGTATTTCTAAGAGATAGAGTGGGAGTAGATTGTAACTAACAAACATGTCTTATAGTTATTGTGTTACTTTGTGAAAGTAATGGAACTATAATCTATAAAGATAGAGTGGGAGTATAGCACACATGTCTTATTGTTAAAATGTTGCTTTTCGAAAGTAATGGTATTATGACCTTGTCTCAAATCGACCTTGTTGCATACGAGCCATAGTATTACAATCCAAAGATTGTTACTCAAGAGTAGATTTACTTTAAGGCGAGGGTCTCTTTAAAGTAAATAGAGCTTTAGAGTATTTAAATGCATAGATTGACATGATGATGTCGATCAAGATAAATTATGTTAGGAATTGCCGCATTTCATTTTGATGAAGAATGATAAATGATATTAAAAATTCTCTTTTCTAAAATGGGAATTTAGAGAAGAATGTGTTTGGAACACAAAACCTTAGATGAAGATCTAAGAATCCTAACATATTATGCAAAGCTTTCTTAAGTGATCCTAGAATAGGTCTTAAGCAAGCATCAAAGGATAATACTTTTCGTTCATGTGATAATTGAGAATGGTTTCATTCACATGATTGAAGAATCATGTTTATACATGAAGTTAAGTGGGAGCAAGAATTATTTTCCAATGTCTTATATGTTGAAGACATATTACTTATTGAGAATAATGTACCAATGCTCTCTTCTGTGAAAGAGTGATTGGGAGACTAGGAAAAGGTGCGATGTATTCTAGATTTCTGAATCTATGTGAGATAATATTGCCATAGAATTGAGAGTCTTATGATGATAAGATATTTCATATCTATTTAACATCAACAAGGTTGAATAGGTATTCATGTTGATGAAAGTGGAATTACTATGATGGAGTCATAGTCATTCACTGAACCTATTAAGTTGTCGATCACATGAAATCATTTGCTAATGTTTCCGCCATTAGAACGATCATGTATGCCAAAAGACGCACATGCCATGATATAACATATGCTAAGAGTATAATAAGTCAATAACAAGTTAGTTCCCATGATAGGGCTTATGAAAGCCTTAAAGAAGGTCTTTGAGATTCATGAGAAGAATTAAGGATTCGTTCATATGTTTGAATGATATACTAAGTTATGTGTTGAAGGGTTGCACAAACTTTAGTTTCCAAACCGAAAAGGATTTGTCTAAATCCTAGGATGATTTTATTGACTTAAGGGTAAGAGACTAGAAAAGAGTTTTAGTTTCGTACATTGCAAATTCTACAAAAGGAATCTAAGTAAATTGTAATGAAATGGTCAACGTAGGGAATGAGAGTAGATTACTCTACCAAAGACTTTATCACAAGTTATGTGATAACAGTGGGAGCATCTTTCAAGTTAAAGAGCCCAAGTCTGGTAAGAAGACTAGACATATACTTAGATAAATTCATGTTATTAGATATAACATTAAAAAAAAGGAAATAACAATTAATAAAGTTGGAATATATGGATATATGGTATATCCACTTACCAAGCTTTTATTGCATTTAAATAAGTGTAAAAGGTACACTCAAGATTATAAGATATGAAGTAGTAATAGTGTATTAACTATTCATATATGATAATCGCATTTATCGTCTGAGTTTTATTAAACTCACCCATTACTTTGTTATCTCCAAATGGGTTGTAGAGACAAATTGAACCCCATTAAAGTGAACTGGATTGACATGGTATTCGCCCCTAGTTACTTATATGAGGTGACGTCTCGAAGTGACTAGAGTGTGATGCGATTGATGGCAAGTTCAACTGCTATAGAGTCATATAGGATGATTAGTCGATCACATAGGCAGACTGTATGGGACACTCTGTCGGGCAGTGATCGCTTTTAGAGTTCTGGTAATTCATAAATCCTGGTCGTGGCAAGAGCTGTTATAGTATTCTTATGAGTCAACTCTTTTGACTAGAGACTATTCGCCCAAGTTGGCACAAATTTCTGATTGGCTTTGATTTATGCTCTACGACTGTCTTAACTGAGGTTAAATGGGAATATTTTGGGTTATGATGAACTGTGGCTAAACAAAGGGAATAGTGCGATAGGAATTGTCCACCCCCTTGTCAGGGTTAATTGAAATCTCAAGGCCACTCGAGGAGTAGTGAACTGAAAATGCGTGGCCACGCTCCGATGGTATCTACGGTAGATAATTCCGGTCAGACAGTTACTCTCCAGATCGAGGAAACCACTCAAGATATGACCAAATGCAAGTACGACCTGCGAGACACCTTGAATTGAGTGGGAGATTGTAATAGGAGTGGTTCGTCGGTTTTGTTACTCGTCGTCAAAAGTTACCTAGACCAAAACAATATTTATAACTTCACAAACTACTCTACTATTAGTAAAGTGGTAAGTAAAGGTCGGATCCCAAGGGACGGGTATTGATGTAGGATTTTCGATTGCAAATGGTCGTGTCTAAGGGTGTCACAATTTGGGTTGAGATAAGCGATCACTAAACTAAATAACAATGTAAATAAACAAGCAAGATGATTAAAATGAGATGTAAACAATTGATTAAAAGCACTAGGGTGTCATGAGTTCATAGGGGATACATGGGAATTGATCATACACACATATTCTCAAATTATAAGCAAGCAATTATTGTTGTGATAGGATCGATTTGGTTTATATCTTACAATCCTAGGAAGGTTTGGGTCCCGGACCCGAATCAATTAGATTGTACAACACCTACAAGTCGACTTAATCCTCCCTACTCAACTATATGCATGGTCTAATGAGACTCGAGTTGGTTTATGTCTTACAAGTCTCATTGAATAGGTAAGTGATGGGTAAAAAAATGCAAGGATTCATAGGCGCGCATTTCATGAAACATAACATGTGCATAAGTTGAGATCACAACAAGCAAGCAAATAAATTATGTGAACATATTAGATTAAGCATGAATCATCCCCCAGGTTGGTTTTCCCTAATTCCCCATTAACCCTAGTTAAGAGACTACTCACTCATTATCAAGTTTAACATGCTAACAAGGTTGTCAATCATATTAACAAAGCAAAACATGATGAATGAATGGAAATGATTAACAATAATTAAAAAGGGATTAAGAGAATTTTACCTAATGATGATTCCAAAATAATAAGCAAAGAATAATAGAAGTACTTGATGATTTATGGAAGGTTGTCAATCTCCCAATAATACCCAAATAATCTTCAATTACCCAAAATAAAGGATGAACAATAGAGAAATTAAGGAAATGAGATTTGTATTAATGCTTAATTAAGAGTTGATTACAAGATTAAGATGAGATTATAATATAAAAAGAGCCTAAGAAGGATGTATAATCTAATTAGTACAATGGGGTATTTATACTAAGGATTAGGTACATAAATTAGGGTTACTAAGGGCTTAAATGACGATTAAGACCCTTAAGAAAAGTTGAGGAAGTGCTCCTCTCGAAGGAGATGCTCATCTCCGCTTCGCTAGTCTTCATAGAATATGCTCATACCGAGCGGCTTGAGGGAGAGACGAGCTGCACTGGAAAGGAATCTGAGTGGCTTGGTGAGGGCGACGCTCGGATTAAGAGGGGTCAGGACGAGCGGATTGGCCACGAGACGCTCGGATTGTAGCAGGTCAGGACGCTCGTCCCGTGCACTGCGACGCCCGGACTGTAAGCCAGTGAGCTTCTTCTTCTTTTCTTTCTCCAACAATCCTCAAGGATTTTGTTGGAGATGCAAGGATCTTCCCATCATTACCCATTTACTTCATTATTTACATAGGCCTTCTAGTCTTGTCTTCACTTCGATGCTTGGTCATTAGATTCGATCAATTTAGCTCCATTTTGCCATGAAAAAGCAAGGTTCTTACTCCTTTCCTACCAAGGGAGCAAAACCTCAAAGAATAAGCAAAACGAAAGACTAAAGATAGTAAATGACCCAATTATGCAGAAAAAAGCATGGGAACGAGGCTAATTCGGGGACTAAATATGCTCTAAAATGAGTCACTGATGTGACCATAATTAGAGTATATTTAGTCCCCGAATTAGCCTTGTTCCCATGCTTTTTAGTGCATATTTGGGTCATTTATTGTCTTTAGTCCTTTGTTTTGCATATTCTTTGAGGTTTTGTTTCCTTGGTAGGAAAGGAGTGCAAACCTTGCATTTTCATGGCAAAATGAAGCTAAATTGATTGAATTCAATGACCAAGCATCAAAGAGAAGACAAGATTAGAAGGCCTTTGTAGATACTATAGTAGATGGGCAATGATGAGAAAAGATCCTTGCATCCCCGAGGAAATCCTCAAGGATTTTATGAAGAGAAAGGAAGAAAAGAAGAAAGAAAGAAGCTCTAAGACAATCCGAGCGGATTGCCCACAATCCGCCCGTCCATCAAGGGCAATCCGAGCGTCTTCCCCAGCTGGACGCCCGTCCAAAAACACCACAATCCGCCCGTCCACCACCACAATCCGCTCGTCCAACAAGAAGGCAATCCGCCCGTCATGTGCCCTGGACGCTCGGATTGTGTGTCAGCCATTTCGTCTTCTACACATTTCATGAAGGATGCGCATATTTTTCTAAGACTTGAGACCGACGATTCCTCAAGGACTTAATCGTCATTTAAGCCCTTAGTAAACCCTAATTTATGTAACTAATCCCCACTATAAATACCCCATTAGGCTAATTAGATTATCATGTTCTTCTTAGCAATCTCTAGTGTAGTTTATATCCATCAAATCTCTCTTTAATCTTGTAATCAACATTTAATCAAGTTTTAATACAAATTTCATTTCCTTAATCTCTCTTTGGTTCATCTTTCATTTTGGGTAATTGAAGATTATTTGGGTTATTATTGGGAGATTGACAACCTTCCAATCAATCATTAAGTACTTCTATTATTCTTTGCTTTATTATTGGAATCATTAGTAGGTAAAACTCTCTTAATCCCTTTTTAATTATTGTTAATTATCTTCATTTATTCATCATGTTTCACTTTGTTGGTATGATTGACAACCTTGCTAGCATGTTCAACATGATAATGAGTGAGTAGTTTCCTTAGCTAGGGTTAATGGGTAATTAGGGGAAACCAACATGGGGGATGATTCATGCTTAAATTATTATGTTTTCATAGTTTATTTGCTTGCTTGTTGTGATCTCAACTTATGCACATGTTATGTTTGATGAAATACGAGCCTATGAATCCTTGCATTTTTTACCCATCACCTATCTTTTCAATGAGACTTGTAAGACATAAACCAACTGGAGTCTCATTAGACCATGTATATAGTTGAGTAGGGAAGATTAAGTCGACTTGTAGGTGTTGTACAATCTAATCGATTCGGCTCCGGGACCCAAACTCTCCTAGGATTGTAAGATATAAACCAACTCGATCCATCACAACAATAATTGCTTGCTTATAATTTGAGAATATGTTTGTATGATCAATTCCCATGAATCCCCTATGACCCCATGACACCCTAGTGCCTTTTATCAATTGTTTACACCCCTTTTTTAATCATCTTGCTTGTTTACTTTCATTGCTATTTAGTTTAGTGATCTTCTACTTCAAACCCCAAATTGTGACACCCCTAGACTCCACTAGTTGCAATTGAAAATCTCATCTCAGTTCCCGTCCCTTGGGATCCGACCTTTACTTGCCTCTTTACTAATTGTTGAGTTGTTTGTGGAGTTATAAATTGTGTTTTGGTCTAGGTGCTCCTAACGACAAGTACCGAAAACTAAACCCTCCTAAGGGAACACGACCAAAAATGGCGCCGTTGCCGGGGACGGTGTTAACTTGATTTAGATTTTCTTACAGTGTTATTAGTTGTGTCTTGTTTTGCCTTGGGGAAGTAAAACTCCTCAAGGTTTGTTCTAATTATTTTCAAGTTGTTTGATATTTTGCATGTCTAGAAGATCACAAGGTAACTTGTTACCCTTTGATCGCGAAATTAAAAGGAATTTGACAAACAATAGAAGACTTACTAGGAAAACTTGGAGAGGTATTGGTGAGGTTGTAGATATTTAACCAAACACTATTGAGTTCATCAACCCTTTTGCAAGAGAAGGTGAGGAGAACCCAACACAAAATCCAACACAAAATCAACCCACAATGCCTAAATTTTCATCACATTTCGTACCCACCGAGGAGAACCTACCCAATGGTACTCCCACACCACAACACTTAAACGGAAATTTTATTGCCAAATCCGCATTTATCCAATTAGTCGAAAGAAGCCAATTTGGGGGGATGCCTAGTGAAGACCCTCACTCTTACATGGAGACCTTTTGCGACTATTGTGATGCGATTTCTCAAACCGGTGTAACTCAAGACCAAATTCGATGGGTCTTATTTCCTTTTTCTCTAATTGGCACCGCAAAACAATGGTTGAAAGGCCTTGATAAGGCTACTCTCGGAATTGATTCTTGGAAGAAATTGGCTCTAGCTTTCTACAAAAAGTTCTATCCACCGGAAAAGACTAACATGCTAAGAGCTCAAATTACGGGCTTTAAGCAAAGAGATGAAGAATCTTTGTATGAAGCTTGGGAGCGATTCAAGGGAATTTGTCGCTCATGTCCTCATCATGGACATAGCGAGTGGTTCTTGGTACAACAATTTAGGAACGGTCTTTATGAAGACTCAAGAAACATTCTCAACATGGGATCAAATGGAATGTTCACCGAAGTTGACGACAATCAAACTTAAAACAAGATTGAGGAAATGGCGGTCCATAATTCACAATATAGTAGACATCGCAAGGCTACTAGAGGAGGAAAGCATGAAGTGGACTCTATTACTCAATTGGGTGCTCAACTTAGTGCTCACATTGATACCATCAATTTCAAGTTCGAAAAAGCTATGGCTAGACTTGAAGAAGCCTCAAAATCACCAAAGCAACATGTTAATGCCATGACGGCATCTTCATCAATCCCAAGTGGAATATGTGAGAATTGTGGAACTTTGGGACATGACCAAAGTGAATGTAGGGGAACAAATGAACAAGTAAATGCTTTTCAAGCATACAAGAGTGGTACCCCTTATTCCAACTATTACAATGAAAACACCAAATTCCACCCAAATCTCTTATACAAAAGCCAAAATGTTCAAAACCCTCAACCAACATACACCCCACCTCCCATGAGAAACCAAAATCAAAGACCCTTTTACAACCAAAACCAAGGTTACCAAAATCAAACTCCATACAATCAACAAAATGACCAAGGTTTTGATGTTCAAAAAGCGGTCCTCCAAATGCAAAAGAATCAACAAGAGTTTTTCACTCAAATGCAAAAGGATAGTCAAGCAAAGGAAATCACCATCAACAACATCCTAGCCCACACCAAAATGTTGGAAACCCAATTGACTCAACTAGCATCTTCAAGCTCACAAAGACAAAAGGGGCAATTACCACCTCAAAGTAATCCCCCAAGACATGAAACGGTTAGTGCCATTCACTTGAGAAGTGGTACGAGGTATGAAGCACCGGAGAAGCAAGTTGAAGATAAGGTTGTGGAAGCTAGTGACAAAGAAGAAGTTGTACAAAACTCCAAGGATGGAGAACCATCAAAAGAAGAAGTTTCAAAGAAAAATGAAGACAAGGTCAAGGTGAAGGAGCCCATTGTAATTAGACTTCCTTTTCCGAGTCGTCAAGCCAAGCCCAAATTTGATGACCAACTTGGAAAATTTATGGAAATTGTGAAGAATTTGGAAGTCTCGATTCCTTTCACGGAATTAATCAATCACGTGCCGGCCTATGCAAAGTACATGAAAGACATACTTACGAAGAAGAAGTCGATCCGGAAGCTTGAGACTATCACCTTCACTAAGGTGAGTAGTGCTATACTTCAAGGGAGTTCACCTCCAAAACTTAAAGATCCGGGAAGCTTCTCAATACCGTGTACCATTGGCGACACCACGATCAACAAAGCCTTATGTGATCTAGGGGCTAGTGTGAGTGTTATGCCGTACTCGGTGAGTAAAAGGTTAGGGATGGGCGAGCTTAAATGCACCAATATCACACTCCAAATGGCCGATAGATCGACGAAGACACCATTGGGGATATGGGAATATGTTCCCGTAAGAGTTGGGAAATTTTTCATCCCGGTGGACTTTGTCATTGTTGACATGGAAGAAGACTCCAATATTCCAATCATTCTAGGTAGACCTTTCTTGCATACCGCAGGTGCGGTGATAGATGTGAAGCATGGAGAGCTCACTCTAGAAGTGGGAGATGAAAGCATAACTTTCAATCTTGACAAGACCATGAGAGCTCCCTGTTTGCATGAACCATGTTTTATGGTTGATCATTATAGCCGGAAGGATGATAGGAAGAAGTCGGAACTCCAATGGAAGAAGAAAGTCGATGATGCTCCATTCAAAGAGCAAGAAAATTGTAACAAAGAGAGCTTGAAAAGCTCACCAAAGTCAAGCAATGAAGAGGATGGCCTCATTGGCCAAGACAAGAAAGTGGGAAAGTTGTCTCTATCAACTCAAGGGATCTTTAGTGACCAAGTAGATGAAGTTTGTGGTCTTTGGGACGATGAGTTTGAAGGGATTTTAAATCCCTACATTGTAATGCTATCGATCAAGACCAACATGCAGGACAACAAGTGCAAAGATCTATTGAGGATCTTTATCATAATAATGAACAAGCTTTTGACTACTTCTTCAAGGTGTTGAGTAACATCAACAACACCTTGGACATGCCCCCATGACATCTCACTAAGGATGAGAGTTTGGTGGAGTCCTCTCCAAACCACCATTTGTAAATATCTCTAACTCCCTAACTTGCATTTTAATTCTTACATTGCATGTTTTGTCATTTTTGGATTTTTATGCCTTGATCAAGATATTTATCATTTTTGAGAGAAGTGAGGGAGGGACTGATGATTTTATTGATGTGTAGTGCTTTAGCTTAGTGTGGGGATAGCAATTGCCTAGGTTATTCGTGCCTTAGTAGTGCCCCTACAATGAAGAACACGGGATTTGAAGAATGAAAATGACACGGGATATGCAAGTACACGGATGGAACTGAATCCGGGTAGACTAGGAGGAATCCGAGCGTCCTTATGGGTAATCCGCTCGTCTTAGGGGAATCCGAGCATCTATGGGAGAATCCGTCCGTCCAAATGAGCTGCAAAATTGTAAATTTTGGTCTGTTAGAGAATCTGAGCGTCCCAGTAAAGAAGACGCTCGTCTGAAAGAATCCGCTCGTCTTTGCAAGAAGACGCTCGTCTTTTTGCCAGTGCAGATTGAGAAAATTCGCTGTAACAGAATCCGCTCGTCTCTGAAGGAATCCGCTCGTCCTGAATTGCAGAAATCCGCCCGTCTTCACTGAAAGACGCTCGTCTTTAGGCGAGATTTCCTAAACCCAAAATGAGCAGAATCCGAGCGTCCCGAAGGGAATCCGCTCGTCTTCCCCGTGCAGATTCGAAATTTCAGGTGTTTTAAATACCCCTTCCCACATTCATTCATTCATTCATACATTCAAAACACTACCCATAAACCCCAAAACCCTCATCCTCTCCATCACCAAAAACAAGATTTCCTCAACCAAATTCAACAAAATCAAATCCAAACTTCCTTACAACAACAATTAATCACTCATTTTCCAACAATAATCAATCCAAGCACCAAAATTTTCAACCTTTGAGTCGATTTTTGAAATACAAAGGCAAATCCTTTCATCTTAAAATCGATTTAGGTATAATTGGAAATTGAAGATTTTCTATCTTTTCTTGGTATAATCATCAATGGCAAGAACAATAGGGTCAACAAAGGCACTCAAGGCAAAGGCACTCTCAAAAAGGCAACAATGCCTTCAAGCAAAGAAAGCTTCAATGGCTATGGTGGTTGCTAATGCAAACTTGGAAGTTCAACAACAACAAGATCCTCCCTTGGAAGCAACAACAACAACAACTCCGGAAATTGCTCAATTACCCAACTATCCGGAGGTAATTTTCATTTCTAACTCCCATAGGAATACATTTGCCAAGTATGCTAAGAAAGCCATTCTACCCACCAAATTCATATGTGAAATTCATATGTGAAGATGCCTTGAACAAATTGGGTGTCCTTGAACACACAAAAGCCTTCTTTGCAGCCATGGGGTTTGGAAAATTGTTTACTACAAGAGAATTGACATACCCCTCCCTTACCTTGGAATTCTTGAGTTCATTGAAACTGACTAAGGTAGAGACTAGAACATATATCGAGTTTCGCCTTGCCAATGTGAATAGGCGCATCACCTTTGATGTTTTGAGTAAAGCATTAGGTCTTAGTGATACACCATACTATCATAAGATGCCCGAGAAATATGACCTCGCTCCTCTTTGGGAGGCGATTTCCGGGAAGAAATTTGTGAGCTTTCATGCTTGTCGCGCTCTATTAGTCCACCATCCGGGCATTAGAGTGTGGCACAAGGTCAATGGGAATACTATAATTGCAAGAAAAGACACTAATCACTTTACAAAGCTCGATTTTGTTCTACTTGAGTCGGTGATGTGACCATAATTAGCGCATATTTAGCCCCCGAATTAGCCTTGTTCCCATGCTTTTTAGTGCATATTTGGGTCATTTATTATCTTTAGTTCTTTGTTTTGCATATTCTTTGAGATTTTGATCCTTTGGTAGGAAAGGAGTAAGGATCTTGCATTTTCATGGCAAAACGAGACTAAATTGATCGAATCCAATGACCAAGCATCAAGGAGAGACAAGATTAGAAGGCCTTTGTACATATTATAGTAGATGAGCAATGTTGAGAAAGGATCCTTGAGTCCCCAAGGAAATCCCCAAGGATTTTATGAAGAAAAAGGAAGAAAAGAAGAAGAAATGTTGCTGAGGCACAATCCGTGCGGATTGTCTACAATCCGGCCGTCCTTCACATGCACAATCCGTGCAATTTCATCCCAAGACGCTCGGGTTTGCAGCCACCAGAATCCGCCCGGATTCACCTGAAGTCGCCCGTTTTCCACCGCCTGAATCCGCCCGTCCCGACTCCAAAACGCACGGATTCCTGTACAGCGCAATTTCGTCTTCTCCAAGCTACAAAGAAAGAAGCCCTTCCTTCGAAAAATACCGGCTCCTCCCTGCTCAATCTAAAAAGTGTAATTACTAGTTTAGCCCTTAGTTAACCCTAATGCATCCCCCTAATTTCCACTATAAGTACCCCATTAGTCTAATTAGAAGAACATGTTCTTCTTATCAATTCTTAGAGTAGTTAATATCAATAAAATCACTCTTTAGTATTGTAATCAACAATTAATCAAGTTCTAATACAAGTTTTATTTCCTTAATATCTCTTTTGTTCATCCTTTATTTTGGGTAATTGAAGATTATTTGGGTTATTATTGGGAGATTGACAACCTCTCAATCAAGCATCAAGTACTTCTTTTATCTTTGCTTTATTATTGGAATCTTTAGTAGGTATAATTCTCTTAATCCATTTTTAATTATTGCTAATTAATTTCATTTGTTCATCATGTTTCATTTTGTTGGTATGATTGACAACCTTGCTAGCATGATTAACATGATAATGAGTGAGTAGTCACCTAGCTAGGGTTAATGGGTAATTAGGGGAAACCAACATGGGGAATGATTCATGCTTAAATTAATATGCTTTCACATTTTATTTGCTTGCTTGTTTTGATCTCAACTCATGCACATGTTATGTTTGATGAAATGCGAGCCTATGAATCCTTGCATTTTTTACCCATCACCTATCTTTTCAATGAGACTTGTAAGACATAAACCAACTCGAGTCTCATTAGACCATGCATGTTGTTGAGTAGGGAAGATTAAGTCGACTTGTAGGTTTTGTACAATCTAATCGATTCGGCTCCGGGACCCAAACTTTCCTAGGATTGTAAGATATAACCCAACTCAATCCATCACAACAATAATTGCTTGCTTATAATTTGAGAACATGTTTGTATGATCAATTCCCATGATTCCCCTATGACCCCATGACACCCTAGTGCTTTTTATCAATTGTTTACAACCCTTTTAATTCATCTTGCTTGTTTATTTCCATTGCTATTTTTAGTTTAGTGACCTTCTACATTAACCCAAATTGTGACACCCCTAAGACACCACAAGTTTCAATAGAAATCTCATCTCAATTCCCGTCCCTTGGGATCTGACCTTTACTTGCCTCTTTACTAATTGTAGAGTTGTTTGTGAAGCTATAAATTGTATTTTGATTCGGACGTGACCCAACGACCACATCTATTTAATTGTGAACACGAAACGGACCGATCAAAAATGGGCGCCTGTTCGGGACGGTGTTTACTTGATTTAGATTTTATTACATTGTTATTAGTTGTGTCTTTCTTTGCCTTGGGGAAGTAAAACTCCTCAAGGTTTGTTCTAATTGTTTTCAAGTTGTTCGATATTTTGCAAGATGGACTTTATAGATTGTTTTGTAGAGGACCACTTAAGTATACCTTTCTTCAAAGATCCCATGCAAGCATTGGAAGCCTTGGAAGCAAGTGAGGCTAAAAATATGTATTGGGAATTGGAGGTGGATCTTTTTGAGGCCGCTCTAGCTAACAAAGAACTTACTCATGCACAATCCGTATTGGTGCATAACATCCTTGTGGAAGCATGTCAACCCATAGAAGATGAGCAATCCATCCTAGAAGATATTTTACAAGCTCAAGAGCAAGAAGAACCCATCATGGAGTTCTAATGTGATGAGGTTGATGAAAATGAGGAACAAGTTGAATATGCTATGAGAATGGAATGTCTAATGGAGATGGAGCAAATTATCAACGAAACTCCAAAGGAGGAAAGTGAGGTACAAACTCCTACTTTAAAACCCCTTCCCCCAAATTTGAAATATGCTTACCTTGATGAATCAAAGACCAAACCCGTGATTGTTAATGATAGACTCGATGAGAACCAATTGGGAAAATTGCTTGATGTTTTGAAATAACATGAAAAGGCTATAGGATATAGTCTAGATGACCTTAAGGGGATAAGTCCCAACTTTTGCATGCATAGAATTCATCTAGAGGAAGACCATAGACCTACCATTCAACCCCAAAGAAGATTGAACCCCCACATGCAAGAAGTTGTCAAAGGAGAAGTCATGAAATTACTTGATGCGGGAATCATATATCCCATATCGGATTCTTTGTGGGTTAGCCCCGTCCAAGTGGTACCTAAGAAAGGAGGTACTACGGTAGTGACAAATGAAAAGAATGAACTAATACCCACAAGAATGATCACCGGTTGGCGTATGTGTAGATACCCGTATCCGTCGATATTGGAATTTATAGAGAACCCGACAAACACCCGATGATGATAGGACACATGTATTCTTTAGTTGTCATTTTCATTATGGTCATCACCTTTCGGTCCTTAAACCGCCCTAGAGCGTAAACAGCTTAACTTTCGCCCTCACTGCAATACCCTATTGTAATTAAGCAAGCCTTCCCTTCCAATATTTCGATCTAGGTCGGGGTTAACTAAATTTATGGTCTCCTGCATGCATTCATTCGACCGGATAACAATTAAATTGCCTAATACAATTCCTATCGCAAGACTAATCTATATAAGTCAGTTAAAACATTGCTACCACGGCTTCCCTAATCCTAACATACTATGGGGAATTAGTTACTCATGATAAAATAAACAAGAACAAGAATTAAAAGAGAATTAAACATTAAATTAAGAAAGAAAAGGGAAGAAACGTTACTGAAATAATGATCCGGAATAAAAAGCAAAGTAACAGTGTATCGTTCCAAGAGAAAAGAGAGAGTCAGAGTGTCTCCGGATAAAAAGAGATGCATAAACTGACGACCTCACTCCTATTTATAAGAAATTAGGAGTTTAATTAAACCTAATGACAGAAAATAACTAAAAAGCCCAGCCCGTCAGCAAAATCCACTCGATCGAGTAATTAAATCACTCGATCGAGCAAAAGCATAAAAGGAACTGGTCGATCGAAAGGATAAATAGTCGATCGAGTACTTATTCATCCTAAACCACTCGATCGAGAAGAAGTGTCTCTCGATCGAGCAAATGGGCTCTCGATCGAGTAGAAATAGTTCTCGATCGAGCACTTCTCAGCGCGTAATTCCTGCTTCGCGCACTGAACTTCAAACGGCTGCCATTTCTTCGTTACTTGGGCAAATAGGGCGTGGTTGGTGGCGTTGGAAAGCTAAGAGGATAAGCTTCCACCTCCAACTGGAATCCCCTTAATAACTGTTGTATAACTCGAGATATGGCTCCTACAAGCAGGAACTAGCAAATTGAAGCACTCTCTTGGCTCGCCTAACTTCCTTACTCCAATGCGCATCTCAAAATAGTACTTTCCAAGCTCCGACTCAACTCATCTCCTAAATGCATGCGTAGGGACATGTTTTAGGCTTGAATCTACTACTTTATGGTCCATTCCTGCAATTAAGACAAAATACACCAAAGTAGCATATTCGGGGCATTTCGTAGCATAAAACCACGATAAAAGCATAGAAATACGTGCATAAAATAGGCTAAAAAGACTATATAAAATGCACGTATCAAACCTCCCCAAACCAAACCTTTACTCGTCCCCGAGTAAACTAAAATGCAACTAAAGGAACGGAAAAGATAACTCAGAGCTAGCTACAAATGCCCACTTAAGCCAATTTAATGCAAGCAAACTAACACTTATAGCAGACAGTCAAATGCAAACGAGTTATAAGATGTTTATAATAAAGCTGAATCGTCGACCTTGCAAGACCTTTAACAATGGACTCTCACGGGCCACTCTTTCTCTCATGAAGCAAAGGGCAAGCATATATATGTAAGAGAGAAAGAAAAATAGTCGCTCACCTAGACTACGACCCACATAAACATGCATGCAACTAATATGATAGACAATTCTAGCTACCGAACATACATTCCAACCAAACAAGGTCCTGTCACAGCCGAGGGCTTACAAAAATATGGTAGAGTGAGGCAATGGGTAAGAAAAGGCAAAACAATTATGGGAATGTGGAGGTATAGGTGATCAAGCTAGTACCTAAACAGAACCATATGAGACATATCCATTTCCAACTCAATTATGAAATTAAGCACATGCCCTTCAGTTGGCATAAAATCTCACCAAACCAAACTGCAAACACTCCTCAAATGATATAAGATAGAACATAGGAGCAGAAACCGTCAACCATTTTTTTCTCATTTTTCTTTTCTTTTTCTATTTTTTTCTTCGGTTTCTTCTTCTTTTCTTTATTTATTTTCAACTTATTTTTTTTCGTTTTCTTTTTTTTTTTCTTTCTTTTTCACGTTTTTTTTTTTCATGAACCTCCTTTTCTTCATAAATTACCAACTCCAAATCAATATGATATGAGCCAAACTTGATACAATAGACAATATACCGCACAACAATCTAAACTAGCTTGACAAGGCAGGCTGAATTTGGATGTAGCTAAGGGCCAACTGGCAGATTTGGCTAATGTGGAGTTTATGGGTAAAAATGAAAGAAAGGGGAAATTGTAAGCACCTCCCTGCATGTGACACCAACCACTAACCCGAATGTATGACGAGAAAAAGCAATTGAATTTCATATACGTGCAAATTGATGAACATGCTATGCAAGGAGTAACTACTCACAATCCTACATGAAACTGGTCATAAATGACACCAGTTTATACGGCTCTAAATCCTTAGAATTTATAAGTAGGTTGCCAAAATTTCAGGTCAAGTCTATTCGTTCAGCTAAATTAAACATTAACTCGTAGATATGCAATAAGACAAAGCTAAAAGATAACAGTTTAATGCAAGGCTTAAGCAAAAAGACAGTTGCAGTGCAATTTCATCATAGAAATATACCGTTCCGACTCAACCTATATGCTAAAATAAACGTGAATATTTTTTGAATTTTTGACATTTTTTTTTCAATTTTTATGGATTTTTTTTTAATTTTAACAAAAATAAACAATAATGCAAACATAAATTAAACGTGATAACTGAAATGCAATAAAAACAAGATGCAGACACAGATATGGATGCATAACCTCCCCAAACCAAACTGTACAATGCCCCCATTGTACCAAAACATGGAAAGGAAATGCAAACTGAAAGGAGAAAGAGAGTAAATGCGGAAAAACTCACAAGATTGCGCGAATAAGGGGACCTCCCCAAACCGACCATGAAATGGGAGGTTGCTAAGGGCCCGGAAAACCGTCTCAGGAAGCTAATCCAAGTCAATAGCACTCGATCAAGAGGAATAGTAGCTGATCGAGTAACATGGGCGCTCAAAACTGCTCGATCGAGAAGGAAGTAAGTCGATCGAGTGGTTTCCCTTTTGCAGGTGGTCGATCGAGTAGAGGAAATGCTCGATCGAATGGATTTGGCAGCAAAAGTGCTCGATCGAGTACAACAAGTACTCGATCGAGTGATCCTCAGCGTATTCCTGCAAAATGCAATGAAAAATAGCCCCAATCGACAAAAACAAGCATCTTGAGATAGTCTATGGTATAAAAACCATTTATTACAATCGAAATTAAATAAAAAGCAAAATAAAATCAATAGGGTTGCCTCCGGGTAGCGCTAGCTTCAACCAGTCAGTCCCAGCTCGACCTTCTTTTTCTTCAAGCCTCTCTAATCAAATACAATCAAAACAACTCAAAGCGCGCGAAGAAAGAATCAAATAGTGCGCATGTGCTACACAACAACATAAGTAGCACCATAGTGGAATAGCAAAGTAGGAAATAAAGATATGTAAACATTTAAGTCTAACAAATTTCCTATGGGCGCTCCTAAATTTATCCACAAAATATAGGAGCGCGGGAGCAATTGTCAATAAAGTAGGGCTCCATTTCAGATTAACGAAATTAAAATGATAAGGACGGTGAAAAATCGTCAAATTATACGACCTACTGGGAAGGGGTAAAGCATTGGGATGCGCAGCAAAAGTCAATTGAGGCAATTTACTATTAAAACAAACAATAAATAAATTATCGTTTACTACCTCGGGTCGGTCACTCTCATTGACGGAATCATCGACAAAGGAAGATATTACCTCTTCCGTGCTAGGAGCAATTACCGACTCAGCTGCCTCTTTGACACCCTTCTTAGTGGAATTCGTCCCGTAAATCGCAGCCTCAAGTGCATCCAACTCGGCTTTGAATAGGGAAGATTCACCGTATCCATTATCGTCATCGAAATCGTCATCAAAATCAAACCCAAATGACGAACCAAAGCTCCCAATGGCAAAACTACTCGATCGAGTAGAAACTTCATTCGATCGAGCAGTTTCCTCCTGATTTCCACTCGATCGAGTAGAATGTTCACTCGATCGAGCACTTTCTCCTGGAAAATCACTCGATCGACCAATAATTGTCACTCGATCGAGTGATTCCTCCTGTACAGCGCTGAAATCCTCATGTGGGGCAGTGAAATATGATAGAAGCTCGTCATCCGAGTCATAGAAGTCTTCCTCAGCATTGGGTAACATGGTATCCTCAGGGGAAGAACCGCTCTCAGCAAGGTATACGTCTTCTTCTTGCATCTCAGCTGCTATCTGAGCAACTACAGATTCAAGCTCATGGAATCGAGCGTCCATATTTTTATTACTCTCTTGCATTTGTGATACAAGCGTTACCATTGAATATGTCAGCTCCGCGATCTCTTCTTCTTCCATCTCAGCTGCTAGGTGAGCAACTACTTCTGAACTCGAGCTTATCAACTCGCGAGACATATTCTTGTGCTTGGAATGCAAGAGTCTCCATCAAGGATTTCAGCTCCGCAATGTCTTCTTCTTGTATATCAGGGGGATCTTGTTGCGGCGGCCATTGATAGGGTAGATGTGGCGGCACAACTACAGCTGCATTGTGCTCAGCAGAACCACATCTCCGAAAGCGGATCACCTAATTTGTTCCATATAATAGGACATCGGTGATGGGTCAAAGGTACTCAAGCCTTCCCTTTGACTGTCTTTCACCTAGAACTGTCTAGGTAGTACCTGTAAGGCCTATCAAAACAGCACTCAAGGAAAAAGATTAAAACGGCCTCAAGGGAAAAATCCCTTGAGGCTAAAAGCAGATAAAATTAAACAAATAAATAAATAGATTGCCTCCCCGGCAACGGCGCCAAAATTTGACACGTCTGTCGCGTACCTGTCAAAAATAACCAACTGGCCAACTAACTAATATAGCTAGGGAAGTCGGGTCGAATCCACAGAGAGGTAGGAAATTGACTGCTAAAACTAGGCTCGTCTAAGTAACCAATTTTGGGGGTTTATAAATTGTGATTTCTAAACTAACAGAGTAAGGAAAAGAGAAATAAAAGGAGGAGTTAACAGATAAAAGAGAATAGCTGAGACAAGCGGTTCGCCATAATCATCTGGTCGAGTAATCGAGGTCCTGTGTCAATGCGAAGACGGTCTAAAGGGTAGCGAACGTCACCTTTCGGTCCTTAATTCACCCTAAAGTGTAAACAGTTTAACTTTCGCCCTCGCTGCAATACTCTATTGTTCGCTACTACAAAATTTGACACGTCTGTCGCGTACCTGTCAAAAATAACCAACTGGCCAACTAACTAATATAGCTAGGGAAGTCGGGTCGAATCCACAGAGAGGTAGGAAATTGACTGCTAAAACTAGGCTCGTCTAAGTAACCAATTTTGGGGGTTTATAAATTGTGATTTCTAAACTAACAGAGTAAGGAAAAGAGAAATAAAAGGAGGAGTTAACAGATAAAAGAGAATAGCTGAGACAAGCGGTTCGCCATAATCATCTGGTCGAGTAATCTAGGTCCCAGGTCAATGCAGTACGGTCTAAAGGGTAGCGAACGTCACCTTTCGGTCCTTAATTCACCCTAAAGTGTAAACAGTTTAACTTTCGCCCTCGCTGCAATACTCTATTGTTCGCTACTAGTCTGCCTCTTCCAACCTTTCGGTCCAGGTCAAGGTCCACTGAGAATAAGGGTCTAATTGCGTCGACTCAATTAGGCAATTACAATTATTTGTAGCATTTAAACAACAAAGACAGTATGAGGCATTGATCTAGTAATTCGATTACTCTCCCTTCAAATCATGGGTCCCCTATAGTCTCAGCATGGGAAATTAGCTACTCATAATTGTCAGATTAACAATAACAATAACCAAACAATTAAAACTAAACATGATGAATAATCTAATTGATTGAACGATTAAAAGGTAAAGAGAGAGAAGGAATTAAAAACAATAAATACGATAAAGAAGTAAATTAAATTGATAATACCGAATTCGAGTAGCAAGGTAGAGAATAGAATCCCAAGAACAGTGACAAAAGTAACAAATGAAAAATGTACGTAGTAAAGGAGATGAGTGCCACGTAGTGTTCTCCCCAGTCTTATACTGAAAAATTTTCTTAAACCTAATCTATGGACTGATTACAAAAGCCCATAAAGGATTAGGCGGAAATAAACCAAAAACACACGAAATCCCCTCGATCGAGCAGAAAGATTACTCGATCGAGGTCCAAGTCACTCGATCGAGCTAGCAAAATCCCTCGATCGAGCACTGCTTGCAGAACATCCTCGATCGACTCCTTAAGCTGGTCGATCGACCAACCTTGAGTGTGTAAAGCATTCGATCGAGCACTAAAGCACTCGATCGAGCTATATAGGCGCATCAGGACTTGAATTTCTTCCTTAACTCAGCTCATACGTCCTCCAAGTGTAAGATTCCTAAGCTCCGGCTCCTCATTTCCCATGAATGCATACAATTAGGACAATTAAGGCTCGATTTAGCTCCTCCTCGGTCAATTCCTGCAAATTACAATAAACGGACCAAAGTAGAATATTCGGGGGTATTTGTAGCCAGATGCTACATAAAAAGCACAAGAATGCGTGTAAAAATGAGGTGAAAACCTTATATAAAAGACACGCATCAAATCTCCCCAAACCAAACCTTTGCTTGTCCCCAAGCAAATATGAATGCAACTAAGGGTGAACAAAAGAACGGGACCAACACATCAGCTACAAATCATCCACCGGAACCAATTTAAGGCAACAAAATGACAAAGTGGCAACCGAAAAGTGCAAACGAGTTAAATTAATGTTTCAAGCTTACTGAACCGTCGACCTTGCAAGACTCAAAGATGTCGGACTCTCACGGGTCGCTCATCACTCAAAATCAGGAACAAGGTGAGTATATATGTGAAAGATAGGGAAGAATCAGACACTCACCTAACTCGACCTATAAGAACATGCATGCAGTTAACATGAATAAAGTCTCTACAACCGTACATATGCATTCCAACCACACTAATGACCAAGACACGTGCCGAGGACTTACATTTGGGTTAGTGAGATAATGGGTAAGAAGGGGCTAAAACGAATTTGGACATGTAGGGTTAATAGCTAGGCTAGCAACAACGGATCCAAATATAAACTGCATCCCAACTTCATACTCATAACAGCCAGATGAAACGGTGCAAAATTATGCACTAAACTCACGGAACCAAAAAGTCGTCAACTCCCCATAAAATATAAATAAGGCATGGGAGCGTGAAACATTGTGCAATTCTCATTCTTTTTCATTCCTCTTTTTTGAATTTTTCTTGTCTTTTTCTGTTTTTTTTTTTTCACTTTCTTTCCTTTCGTTTTTTTTTCTCGTTCCATTTTTCAACAATTCAACATGTTTTCTTTCTTTCCCTTCAATCTTTCCACCATCTTCTGAAATCAGATGAAATAATCATTTTGCAATAACACATTCCAAGAACTACTCGTTACTAGCTCAGCTAGGGTAGGAAATATTATAGAAAGTAGTTGATAGGACAAAAAGGCAATTTGGCTATGTGAGGCTCATGGGTAGAATGAAATAAGGGGAACTGCCTCTCCTAACACGTGTCACCATCCACAGACCGAATGCATACAGGTATTAAGAAGACTAGACTCATGCTTATGCAAATTGATGTTACATGTCTTAAAGAGAGTACTACTCACATCCTAAATGAAACCGGTCATGAATGTCACCAGTTTAATAAGCTCTAACCTCAGAATGTATTGTAGCATGCCGACATAAAGAATCAAGTCTATTCGTTCAGATAAGAGAGAAACAAAAACTCGTAGATTACGCACATAAACATGCCAGCTGAATGTCAAGAATCTGCCAGGCTCAAGTAAAGATTCAAAGTGGCGTCAATGTTCAAACGTTCCGACTCAATTTAAACATGAAAATTTTGAAAATTTTTTGAATTTTTTTTGATTGATTTTTTTTTTGAATTAATTAAAACAACAATGCATGCGGAAATAAGTAAACGTGCAAGCAAAAATGCAAGAAACATGAAGACACAGATATGGATGCATACCTCCCCAAACCAAACCGTACAATGCCCTCATTGTACCAAAAATAGGGAAAGAAATGCAAACTGAAAAGAAAAGGAGAAGTGGAGTCGGAAGACTTACAAAACGTCATATAGCGGGACCTCCCCAAACCGACCATGAACATGGGAGGTCAAAGAGTGGCTTTGTAGACGTAACCCAACAGCAGCTGGAGATCATAACTGCTCGATCGAGCGCCTGGAACAGCTCGATCGAATGAACCGTTGTATTGGAAGGGCTCGATCGAGTGACAAACCACTCGATCGAGTAAGGACGGGTAGGGATCTGGTCGATCGAGGACATCATCCCTCGATCGAGTAGCGCCGCATCGAGAAAGTGCTCGATCGAACACAAAAACCCTTCGATCGAGTACCCTAACCTGCAAAGGACGCATAAAAGCAAGGAAGGCACAAAAATTGTTCATAAAGCAGCGTCTAACGTTTAACGTAAAGCTAAAGAAAAAACAAATAGTTCAACAAAAGTACAAATAAAGCGTCAAATTTTTGCCTCCCGGAGAGCGCTGGTTTAAGAGGTCCCACACGACCTTTCTGGTATCAAGTAACTGGCGCGTCGAGCTCGTCGAAGCGCAGGACTTCAACGCGGTTGTCCGCTTCACTCGCCTCATAGTAATGCTTCACATATTGGCCGTTCACCTTAAATCTGTGGCCCTCGGAATCTTCAAGCTCCACGGATCCAAATTTGGTGACACCTGTCACCGTGTATGGACCACTTCACCTGGACTTCACCTTGCCAGGAAATAGTCTCAAACGGGCATTGAACAGCAACACCTTCTGCCCCACATGAAACTCCCGAGGTAAGATTCTCTTGTCATGCCATCTCTTCGTCTTTTCCTTGTAAATGCGCGAGCTGTCATAGGCATTAAGCCTAAACTCTTCCAATTCATCTAGCTGCAAAAGACGATTCTGACCACACAGTTTAAGATCATAATTAAGCTCACGAATTGCCCACCAGGCCTTACATTCCAGCTCAACAGGTAAGTGACACGATTTCCCATAAACTAACCTATAAGGTGATGCACCAATTGGTGTCTTAAAGGCAGTTCTATAAGCCCATAACGTGTCATCAAGCTTAAGACTCCAGTCTTTCCGTGATTTAGAAACTACTTTAGACAAGATCTCTTTCAGCTCGCGATTAGAGACCTCTACCTGACCACTAGTTTGGGGATGATACCCCAAACCACGCCGGTGTTGGACACCAACTCTAGACAGTATGGAAGTGAGTTTCTTTTCTTTAAAATGCATCCCCCCATCACTAATGACGACCCTAGGGACACCAAAACGGGGGAATATGATCTTTTTGAACATCTTTATCACGGTCTTACCATCACAATGAGGTGAAGCAATTGCCTCAACCCATTTTGACACATAGTCTACAGCTACTAAAATGTACCTGTTACCTTTACTGGATGGGAACGGTCCTTGGAAATCAATGCCCCAGACATCGAAAACCTCAACCTCTAGGATGCCGTTTTGTGGCATCTCGTGTCTCTTCGAAATATTTCCTGATCGTTGGCATGCATCACAGGCTGAAACAAAAGACTTGGCGTCAGCAAACAAAGAAGGCCAGTAAAAACCAGACTGAAGTACCTTAGCCACGGTGCGCGATGGACCGTGGTGACCACCATATGAAGAGGAGTGACAGCCTTCCAGGACTATTTTGGTCTCCCACTGCGGAATACACCGTCTGTCAGAGACCGTCGCACATTCCTTAAACAAGTAAGGGTCATCCCGAAATCGCTTAGCGTTATACGTAAAACGCTTCTTTTCTTTGATGAGAAAGGTCAGGCGGCAGCTTGCCACTGACAACGAAGTTAGCTATATCTGCATACCAAGGTTCCTGGTCAACAATAGACGATATAACAGCAATTAAAGAATCGTCAGGGAAAGAATCATCAATAGGAAGAGAATCTTCCCCTTCTTGTCGCATCAGGCGCGACAAGTGATCAGCTACAACGTTCTCAGCTCCTTTCTTATCCTTAATCTGCAGGTCAAACTCCTGAAGAAGGAGTATCCATCTCAGTAGCCGCGGTTTGGCCTCCTTCTTAGCAAGGAGATGCCTCAAAGCTGCATGGTCAGTAAAAACAGTGACTTCTGACCCAACTAAATAAGTACGAAACTTCTCTAAGGCATAAACTACGGCCTAATGACTCCTTCTCAGTGGTAGTGTACTTCACTTGAACCTCATCCAGAGTTCGGCTCGCATAATAAATAGCATTCAAGGCTTTGTCTTTCCTCTGGCCTAGCACCGCTCCTAGTGCATAGTCACTCGCGTCACACATGATTTCAAACGGCAAGTCCCAATTGGGAGGTTGTATGATCGGCGCAGAGACTAAGGCCTGCTTTAACCTGTTAAAAGCAGAAAGACAAGCGTCAGTAAACACAAAAGGGGCATCTTTAAGCAACAGCTGTGTAAGTGGTTTAGCAATTTTGGAGAAATCCTTGATAAACCGGCGATAAAAGCCAGCGTGACCAAGGAAACTCCTCACCCCCTTAACATTAACAGGAGGTGGTAGTTGCTGAATCACTTCCACCTTTGCTTTGTCAACTTCTATTCCCCTATCAGAAACCAAGTGCCCTAAGACAACTCCCTCGTTGACCATAAAGTGGCACTTCTCCCAGTTCAGCACAAGGTTAACCTCAATGCAGCGCTGCAACACTTTCTCAAGGTTAGACAGACAGTTAGAAAAATCACTTCCATAAACACTAAAATCGTCCATAAAAACTTCCATGATAGACTCAATATACTCTGAAAATATCCCCATCATACACCTTTGGAAGGTGGCAGGGGCATTGCATAAACCAAAAGGCATTCTGCGATACGCAAAAACGCCCTTAGGACAGGTAAAAGTAGTCTTGGCCGATAAATGCAGGTGGATAGGAATCGAAAGAAACCCTGAAAACCATCTAAATAGCAAGAAAAATTTATGAGAAGCTAACCTTTCTACCATTTGATCAATAAAAGGAAGGGGAAAGTGATCTTTCTTAGTGGCGGCATTCAGCTGTCGGTAGTCTATGCACATCCGCCAACCAGTCACTACTCGGGTAGGTATTAATTCATTTTTCTCATTCTTAACTACAGTTGTCCCTCCTTTCTTTGGGACTACCTGTGATCGGGCTTACCCATCTAGAATTACCTACCGAATAGATAATACCGCATCCGACTTCATTACCTCACCCATCACAACATCCTCGCATCTTCTCCGGTTCCAAAGCCCGAGCCCGACACCGCAAGGTTTGTGATCCTCCTCCACTCTATCCCGTGCATACAAATATCGGGCTAATACCCGTGATATCATCCGATGAATAGCCCATTGCTTTCTGTTTTTCTTAAGTACGACTAACAAAGAAGTCATTTGATCATCACTAAGCTTGGCACTAACGATGACCGGATATCGCTTCTGTATCGTCTAGAAAGGCATATTTAAGATGAGATGGGAGAGGCTTACGTTCCGGTACCTTTACCTCAATGGAGCAGAGAGTGCTGATCATTTGTTCCACCTGCTCTCCCTCGTGCTCATCTAAATCATCAACAAGCAAATCCAACGCAGCGTCATCGTCCCTCGGGCTATCTCGCACACTCATCAAAAAGCATGAGAGCTTCCGGTGGGTCCTTCATAAAAGAACCCGACCAGAAGTCATAAATAGACTCATCAATGATATCGACCGAATAGCAAGTGTCCTCTATCATTGGGTGGGCTAAATCTTGGGCAAACTAAATGTGATAGCGTCATCCCCTCGCAAGAGTCGACGCCCTTGTCTAACATCAATAACGGCCCCATTTTACATAAAGGAACAGTCTTCCTAAAATAATTTGGGTCCGGGTGTCCTCAGCTATATCCAAAACAATGAAATCTATTGGGATGTAGAGCTTGCCTATTTTCACAGGCACATCCTCCAAGACACCTAAAGGTCTCCTAACAGATCTATCACCATCGTAGGGTGATGTTAGTCACCTTGAAGTGACTCATCTTCAATTTCTTCTTGCGGACAGGAAGGGGCATGACACGACACGGCACCTAAATCACGAGAGGGCCTTATCAATAACCATATTACCTATGACACAAGTAATAGAAAAGCTGCCCGGGTCTTTCATTTTTGGAGGGGCCTTATTTAACAGCAGGTTACTAGACTCTTCCATAAATGAAATCGTCTCAAATTCGCTCAAATTTCTCTTACGCGTCACGATATCCTTCATAAACTTGGCGTAAGTGGGTACTTGAGTAACAAGTTGAGAAAAAGGACGATTACACGAAGGTTCTTCACGATGTCCACGAACTTACCATAATGTTGCTCGATCCTTGCGTCCTTCAGACGGCTCGGGAAGGGCACCCTGGTAGCGATGAGTGGTCCCGCAACCTTTCCTTTACCCTTATCAATTCGTGACGTCTCCACAGCAGGGGAAGATGACACGGTGGCGGTATTAGATAATAAATTAGGATTCCCGCCACTTACAAAGATGGTCGAACACTTTTTCGGTCGATCGACGTTTATTCTTCAATTTCATTCGATCGACAGTCTTGGCACTCGATCGAACGTTTTCCTCAAAGATAGTTACTCGATCGATCAACCTGGAGTTCTGTGCTTCTCGATCGACCGCCATTGTCACTCGATCGAGTGGCTGGATGATTAGAACCGCTCGATCGAGTAGATGAGTTGCTCGATCGAGTGGTCACTGCACACGCAGCAAGTATTTCTTGCAAGAACTCGTCTAGATCATCATCTAAGTCATCATCAGTTGCCAAAACCTCGTCCTCTCCATGAATAAGGTCATTTTGAGAATTCATGGCACTGACGGGATCGCAAATTGGAGGAGTCTTGGTTTGTCACGCGAGTGTTAATGCGCGACTTGTTCTTTCAACTCCGATATAACAAAGATCGATTGCCGTGACCTACTCAACATGATGGATTTCAATTCGGCAATTGCTTCTCTTGAAGAAGGAGAGACCGGTTGTGGTACGGGTGCGAAGGGTAGAAACGCTTTTTATCTCGTCATATAGCCGGGAGAAAGGAACTCCTCGCTTGAACTTCTTATATGCAAGGGCGCGCTCTATACTTGACGTACACTCATAAAGATCGTGCCCTTCTTCACCACATCTTCCACATGGCTCTGTATGCTCTGTAATCGTAGGCATTTTGGCAAACAACTTCAAAACAACGGCTTATCTGCAAAACTGGTCAAAACTTTGCAGAAAATGAGATAGTCCCAAGGAATAAATTCCTCGAGACAAAAAGACAAACTTAGTTAAAGCAACAAATATGCGCCACCTCCCCGGCAACGGCGCCAAAATTTGATACTGTCGTTTCGTACCAAAAATAAAATACCTAAGTACAACTAACAGAAGCCAGCGGTAAGTAGGGTCGATCTCCACAGGGAGGCGGTGTACTATCTATTTGTCTGTTTATCTGTCTAAATGTTACAATGCTGGGGTTTGAATTAATTGTGTTAACTAAACTAAAGACTAAAGCAAGGGAAATGAATAAGAGAATTAACAGTAAGAGAAGGGAAGTATGCTAAGAGTCGGTCCACCGTGGCAGCTATCAGATCATATACTATCGGGAATACTAAGGCGATTAGACTATTGATAAGAAGAGCTATGGTCGTCACCTTTCGGTCCTTAAACCGCCCTAGAGCGTAAACAGCTTAACTTTCGCCCTCACTGCAATACCCTATTGTAATTAAGCAAGCCTTCCCTTCTAATGTTTCGATCTAGGTCGGGGTTAACTAAATTTATGGTCTCCTGCATGCATTCATTCGACCGGATAACAATTAAATTGCCTAATACAATTCCTATCGCAAGACTAATCTATATAAGTCAGTTAAAACATTGCTACCACGGCTTCCCTAATCCTAACATACTATGGGGAATTAGTTACTCATGATAAAATAAACAAGAACAAGAATTAAAAGAGAATTAAACATTAAATTAAGAAAGAAAAGGGAAGAAACGTTACTGAAATAATGATCCGGAATAAAAAGCAAAGTAACAGTGTATCGTTCCAAGAGAAAAGAGAGAGTCAGAGTGTCTCCGGATAAAAAGAGATGCATAAACTGACGACCTCACTCCTATTTATAAGAAATTAGGAGTTTCATTAAACCTAATGACAGAAAATAACTAAAAAGCCCAGCCCGTCAGCAAAATCCACTCGATCGAGTAATTAAATCACTCGATCGAGCAAAAGCATAAAAGGAACTGGTCGATCGAAAGGATAAATAGTCGATCGAGTACTTATTCATCCTAAACCACTCGATCGAGAAGAAATGTCTCTCGATCGAGCAAATGGGCTCTCGATCGAGTAGAAATAGTTCTCGATCGAGCACTTCTCAGCGCGTAATTCCTGCTTCGCGCACTGAACTTCAAACGGCTGCCATTTCTTCGTTACTTGGGAAAATAGGGCGTGGTTGGTGGCGTTGGAAAGCTAAGAGGATAAGCTTCCACCTCCAACTGGAATCACCTTAATAACTGTTGTATAACTCGAGATATGGCTCCTACAAGCAGGAACTAGCAAATTGAAGCACTCTCTTGGCTCGCCTAACTTCCTTACTCCAATGCGCATCTCAAAATAGTACTTTCCAAGCTCCGACTCAACTCATCTCCTAAATGCATGCGTAGGGACATGTTTTAGGCTTGAATCTACTACTTTATGGTCCATTCCTGCAATTAAGACAAAATACACCAAAGTAGCATATTCGGGGCATTTCGTAGCATAAAACCACGATAAAAGCATAGAAATACGTGCATAAAATAGGCTAAAAAGACTATATAAAATGCACGTATCATACCCTCACCCCTTACTCAAGATCTATGGTTTGTGGATCCGTCTAAATACCATTGGATTACGAGAGTCATTCAAATCGAGTGATATAGGGTACAAGTCTTTATCTTTAATCACTCGTAGTCGATTGGCTTTATGCTTTTCGATGAAAGGTGTAAAGTTGACTTGAACGGTTCCAAGTTCCCATAAAACTTGGTGGCGACTCTAATTTGTCTTAATTCGATTTGAAAGAACCTCGAGTCGATAATGCCCGTGTGGATCCCGCGGACGCAGTTCCCGAGGGCCTTGTCCCGATTTGGCGACTCATTTGGGAAAAGAGGACTAGTTACACTTTGTTTCTAGGGTCTTTTCCTCCGAGGTGAAACTTGAAAAGAAAGTATTGGAAAGTAAAACATTACTCATAGTGCTACGATTCATGCATAAACCCTTAAGGACTTTCCGGGCCCCAAAGATTTCTTTGTGATGCGTGGGGGGCGACGTCCCACTATGCTAGGAAGCTGCACATTGCTCGCTTCCACTTCACCTCGCGTGGTTCTTGATGGTGGGGACGCTCTTCTAGGTACTTTACCTGAAGGCCCTTGCTCTATAAGACCGCAAAAGGATGGAGGGCATAGACCTTCTTGTAGAAGACTTGCCGAGACTTAGAGATGTCTAGGACCATACATCCTTATAACATGAGAATGACAATGTGCAAGTTGTTTTCCCGAGTCTTTTCAAAATTTTCCATGTCCATTTCAAAACCGAACTTTTGAACAACTTACTTTCAAAATTAGCATGGTTTTAAAAACGCGGAATGCTGCCCAAATAGGACTAGAAATTTCGGCCAAAACAAGCTTTTATAGCCGGCATGCTGCCCATTTCAAATCTCATTTTTCAAATCGATCATTCGTTTTTCAAAATCAATCCAAAATATTTATCGAACCTTAACCAAGCATGAAATGCGTCGAGTCCTGTCCGGGTCTTGGCCGTGTTTGGCTAGGCGTGTTTTGCCCCGATAGTCTAGAACCCGACCTTGTTGGGTCGCCCAAGCTCACCTCTTGGGATTCGAGTCATGTTGGTCCACCTTTTGGTCTAGGATAGTCCACAGAAACGTCCAAGCTAGGCCATTTAGGGCGTTTAACTCGAACCTAAGGACTATGTTAGTCCAATCACGGGTTTAGTCACACCGAGTCCAGTTTAGAATCGAGCTATGATAACTTGAGTCATGTCGTCTTGTCGAGTCTGAAATGAATTGAGGTCTAAATCCAACCGTGAGTCGAACCTTTGGTTAGTCAGTCTCAGGTCGAGTCTTCGTTTGAGTCAAGTTGGGGTCGTGTCCTTAAGTGTGCAGGGGCTCTTACTTTAAATATTGACTCAGTACGGGGTTTTCCTGTAGAAAGGCCGCCAAAAACCCGACTTCAAGCAATGGAAGATGCTGTTAACAAACTCACTGAGGCCATGAACCTCATGATGACCAGAATGGACGCGATCGAATCCAAGCTGGGTGAAGATTCCTCTTCATCTACCCCACCTCTGACTGATCTGGAGAAACGGTTCAAATTCATTGAAGACCGTCTGAAACTCTCCCAGGGGAAGAACATTCACTATGAGAATGCTAGGGCCTATGCCCCGATGCAGGATAAGTTGCCCACGAACATGGTACTCACTGACATCCCAAAGTTTAAGGGCACCGAAGATCCAGTCCACCATGTTAAGGCCTATAAAGGGTACTTAGCACTGAAGGGAGTACCTGTTGACATGCTCTCTGAAATTTTTGCCCAATCTCTGGATGAACACCCGAAGGCGTGGTTCTATAATCTTGACCTTAAGAACTTCCCCACTTTCGAAGATATTACGGTGGAGTTCTGTAAGCACTATGCTGACAATGTTGAGATTCAAACCAACATAAGGACTTTGGAAGTGATGACACAGAAAGAAAAAGAAGGTTTTACTGAATTCCTTGCAAGATGGCGCGCTGAAAGCGTGAAACTAGCCAAGAAGCCTGATGAAGTTGAAATGGTAGATAAGTTCGTAAAGAATCTACGACCTGTTTACCGTAATACCAGAATTTTGGTTCTTTCAAAGAATTGATAAGAATCGGGATAAAGGTAGAGGATGATGTCCGAATGGCTGAAGCTGAGAAGCCAAAAGGGTACCAAGGGGCCTCATCGTCTAAGGGTAAGGCCCCAGCAACGACCCATATTGATGAAGCCATCAATCTCTTAGAAGGGCAATCGAAGAAGTCGCAACGCCAAACACCAAGGGCATTCACCGATATCGGATGCACTTATACATACGCTCTCCAAAGGCTCACAGCCCAAGGAAAGCTGAAGCCTATTGGTCCAACTCCGGACCCTCCCGCTGATCAACAAGGTAAATGGTATAAAGCAAATGCCTACTGTGCCTTTCATCAAGGGAAAGGCCATGATACTGAAAGGTGCTATCGACTGAAGTACGAAATTCAAGACATGATCGAGAATGGAACAATCCCGATCCCAACTGTTAAACCCAATAACATCACCAATCCATTTGGCGATCACGCCAACTTTGTTTCTGTCGAAGACAATGTCGATTATTCCCATCTTATCCGCCCATGTCACTTGAAAGGGGTGTTTATCGGGAAAATATTTGTGGATTGCTTTGAATTCTGGCCAAACCCGAAGAATTAAATTCAAGTCGGGAGTCTTGCTCTAGAATGTACTCCTCTCGTTAACGAAGTTAATAAAAGGCAATTCGATTCACCAACCTTCATCACTGGCGTAGATCCTCAGAGGACTACCTCGGGATGGAGGCAGACCATCAAAGGGATCAAGAACCAGAGCCGGGCATCTAAGCTGACAGCTGAACAAGAGAAAGCTCAAGACCATATTTGAAATTATGAGTCGGGATTTGTTTTCTTATCTTAGTCGAGTCGAGTCTAGGACTTTCTTTTCCTGAAGTTGAGTCGTTTGTTCCGCGATGACCTAGGATGTGTACTAGGAATCGTTTCTTCGAGTCTGTTAAGCATTTCTCATTCCAATAAAAAAGTTGCAGTTTCGTTTCCAAATATGTCTTGTTTCCAATCTTCAATCATTCCGAAACATGATAAAACGCACAACACACTCAAAGGAATCCCTGGGGTAGAAATATGTCCTGGTAAGGTACACTAGGATCCCGTGTTTGATTCCTTTACCTATTCCATCTCTGGTGATAGAAAACCTCCATCTGAACCAATGTTTGTGACAAGCTTTTAGATGATTCTATGACAAACCCGGACTAGCTCCTTGTTTCCCCTATCGATGATGGAAGGCAAGCCTTTTCCCCAACAAAATCATCCCATCTCGAAGAGAGAAGATATCAACCCGCTCTAACAAGGAATTGTTAGTTCCTACCCAAATTAGTTGGCGAAGCCCCGTTTTCAAGGTGTATCCATTTATAACTAAGAGAATGAATAGAAGATCATTTTCAAAGAGAGAAAAAGGATGAAAAAGAATGAAAAATGAGAACAAGAGAAAAATTGGAAAAATGAAAAAAAAAAATGAATGAAAAAAAAAAATGAAAAAAAGATGAAAGAAAAGGAAAAAAGAAAAAAGATGTTGAAGTTATTGCAGAATGCTTTTGGTTGAATGTCGAAGTTACAGAGGCCAGAAGTCAAGTCAAGTACCCATAGTTGAAGTTCAATGGGCGAAGCCCAAAAGCTTAAGTAGTAACCTCTTTACCCCTAAGTCCTTCCTGAGACAGTTACAAGGGTATAGTCGGGAATTTTGAGAATCATTCCGTTTGTGTTGTTATACCTAGCCTTTAGGGTCCAGACATGGAAATTTGAACCCACATCATTTTCCAACCCATTTGCACTCGTGGTTCATCAAACCCGAGACACCCATTCCAATCACGTTATAAGCCATAGCCATTGGCCTTAGCACCAAAAAACGAACCTTCAGAATGACGGTTTACCTTGCAAACCTATTTTTACCAAGCTCCACATCCCAAAGAATCCAAGCCTTTTACACCTAACCCCAGACACGGGATTTAACGGTACTTTACAGGCTAGAATGGGATATGACATGATACCTTAGGTGAAACCTTCGAGTGTGTACACACAATCAAAATGCCATGTTTATGCACCATGATCGAACTTCGTCGGATTTGATTTCGCTCCACGCGAATACGTAGGCAGTCCTTCTGAACAAGGGATTCAATCCACTCATCAACCAAGTTGTCATCTTGTCGGTTTCTTACGGGTCTTAACCAAGTCCAAATGAAGCCACCTTTGTTTGAGTCGGTCTTAGCACTCGATGTAGGCTAGGATAAGGATATAGGTTCGGATGAATAGTATCAAGTCTCAGAATGAGCTTTATCTAACAGAGGCTGAAAAAGCCGAAAGGGTTTAGGCGAAGATGCTGAGTCACATAGATGTGGGTTTGTGTTGGGAACAGAAAATATGAAAAACCCGCTGAAAAGAAAGAAGGCGTGGAAGAAAAATAGTAAAAGCCCGCTGAAAAGAAAGAAGACGGTGGCAAAAAAATGATGAAACTCGCTGAAAAGAAAGGAGGCGAGGAGAAGAGTGACAGAATATTCCCAACAAGAGTGATGTGTGATGTCTAAGTGCTTTCATAAGATCAGTCTGTGTTTAGTGTCGGGCGAAGCCAACGTTGTTGCTCTGTGAGTTTAATCCACCTTGTCAATGCCAAGTGATCTTGATTCCCATGTGCCCTCGGGAGCACGCCCATGCCATACGATATCTCCGTTCCACGTCCGACGACCTTGTGATTCCCATTTGCCGTTCTTTTGGCGCCAGAACGGCCAATTTACATTTCTACCCCCAACAAGTCAATGATTGAATTAAAATCCGTGCACACTTACGGTTTTATTTTCTTTTTTGTTTTACGGTAGCGGGCTACGCCCACGTTGTTTACGAGTCATACGGAGTGTCTGAGTCGTATTTCATGCTCACCCATCAAGGTTCGATTTCAATTTTTTTTTCAAAATTTCAAAATTCCAAAAAATTTCAAAATTTCAAAATTCCAAAAACTTTTTGCGAATTGTGGATAGATGATCCAAGTAGTGGAATCCTTGTGGGTCGATGATCCAATCCTTCGAAAGTCAAAAATTCAAAATTCAATTTTTGAAGAGCCGATGGCCCAATATTCTAAATGATGACAAATTCGAAATTCGGGTCGATGACCCAATCATTCAACATTTTCAAATTCAATTTTCGGGTCGATGACCCAATCATTCAAAATTTTCAAATTCAATTTTCGGGTCGATGACCCAATCATTCAAAATTTTCAAATTCAATTTTCGGGTCGATGACCCAGTATTTCAAATGATCCAATTTCAAGATCGATGATCCAAACGTGCTTATGTGATGATTATTGCTAGTACGTTTTTGTGTTTCAAATATAGCAGGATATGCTTTAACTGGGGGCTCTAAAGTCTTCGACTTTAGAGCCATTCAAATCGGGGGCTCGGCCGTTGGCTTCGAGAGACCATTATCAAGATGTAAAGGATGGCATCCGCCAAGAATTCAATTCAATACAAGAGTATGAAATGGAAGAATTCCTTAGCTGAAAGCAAATGATGAAAGCGGCGGCAACCTCCTCGGAAAGTCCCGTCCCATTTGGGCACACCGCCCGAGATAATAAGCTTTGGGCAAGTGTCACAGATGATGAATTTCGGACAAATGTCGGCAGATGATAAACTTTGGGCATGTGTCGGCGATTCTTGCCGAACTACGACGCGGGTTTGATTCCGTCGAAACGGATACGTAGGCGCCTAAGGATAAGGCTCAATCCACCATATATGCAATTTATGGGTCGGCGACCAATGATGACAATTTGACGCAATGAAGCAAGAGTTAATCCCGACGAAGTTTCAGGTATGATCTCTTCTTATGGCTGGCGAGCTTATGTACGCAAGTCTAATGGACTATAAACGACCCTTGAGAATCCTCGGGTCGAGAGGGACTGGGGTATACTTTGACTTTCGCCTTGTCCAAGCCTCGGTCAAAGTGGGGGCTCTGTAGATACCAGTATCCGTCGATATTGGAATTTATAGAGAACCCGACAAACACCTGATGATGATAGGACACATGTATTCTTTAGTTGTCATTGTCATTATTTGGGTTCGTTTTACGATGTAGAATGAGCGTTGTCGACGGAGTACTTTAATTTAAATGATATTTAAATCAAAGCTTTTTTTAAGGTGAATTCATTTTACTTTATTTTGAATTTATTTTCTCAAGTTTATTTTATTGAAAATAAAATAAATATTTGATTTGAAAAATCATTTTATGAGTATATTTGATTTGAAAAATCATTTATTTTAATGTGTTAATTGATTTGAAAAATCGATTTAAAAATCGAGAAAAACTCGTTTTGAACACGCGTTTTGGAGCGCGATTTTAGCTCGGTTTTTGAGCCTGTTTGCTTTACGAGTTGGCACGAATATCGAGTACACTAACCAACCTAAGCCTCTACCCATCCACCCCAGTTTGAACCCCATAACCACGGCCCAAATCCCATCCCAAACACCCCCCAACCAGCCCGCATACACAAAGCAGCCCCCCTGTTTTGCAGCTCAATCCCGAGCCCAAAACCCGCTCCAAATACCACCAAAACCCGTGCCCATTAACCCTAACCCATATCCTAATATCCTACCCATATTACCTTACCTTAACCACCAAGAAAACCCCCCATACAAACCCTAGAAAACCCCACAAAAGCTGCTGGACAACAGCTATGCTCAGGGGAGCCTGTCTGCCTCTCCTCCCTTTTACCCTACTTTAACTCCCTATAAATACCCACCCTTCACCATACATTCATTCCTATAAGTTCTCCATACATCCTACCTTCACTCACAAGCTTAAAACCTCAGAAACAAACCCTAATTAACTCTCAAAAACCCTCCACAAAACCGACATCCAAACTGAAACAGTTTGTGTGTCCTCTTCGAAAAACAGTTCGTTCCTCCTTCAAACCTCCATCAAAACTCGAGTTTCTTGTTCCTAATTAACCATACAACATCCATCTACACATTAGACAAAGATTTATGAGCCAAATTGACCTTGAGAGTACACGAATTCCCTCGAAAAACAGAGTGTTATACACTCTGTTTTCGCGGCTTTTTCCTGTTTGTCCAGTTCTGTTTGTGCTCGTTTTTCGTGCCCAATAACTCAAAACGAGCAGGGATTGGTTTAAGATCTCTGTTCCCCTCTCTTTCTAGTTTCCAAAACATCTTTTAAATCGAATTTTCATCTGAAACGAGAGAGAAATTGTTAAATTACAACTTTGACAAAGTTAGTTTAGTTGCATCTAAAACGACATAGAAATTGTTGTCACATGTTAGGGTTTTAAAACGATGTTTGCATATCATATATCATAGTAGCTATGACCTTGTTTGAAATCCGATACTTGACTTAGTAGAGGCCGTTATTGACGGGCTGGGTTAGGTGTCCTTATGGGCTTCCTAACACGTACCCTCACCCCTTACTCAAGATCTATGGTTTGTGGATCCGTCTAAATACCATTGGATTACGAGAGTCATTAAAATCGAGTGATATAGGGTACAAGTCTTTATCTTTAATCACTCGTAGTCGATTGGCTTTATGCTTTTCGATGAAAGGTGTAAAGTTGACTTGAACGGTTCCAAGTTCCCAAAAAACTTGGTGGCGACTCTAATTTGTCTTAATTCGATTCGAAAGAACCTCGAGTCGATTATTCCTAGTGTGGATCCCGCGGACGCAGTTCCCGAGGGCCTTGTCCACAGTATGTGCATTGACTATCGAAAATTAAACTCCGCAACAAGAAAGGACCATTTCCCTCTACCATTCATTGACCAAATGCTTGAGAGGTTAGCCTCCAACAAATTCTTTTGTTACCTTGACGGGTATTCGGGATTCTTCTAAATCCCTATACACCCGGATGACCAACATAAGACCACCTTCACATGCCCTTATGGTACTTTTGCATATAGGAGGATGCCTTTTGGTTTATGTAATGCCCCCGCCACTTTCCAAAGATGCATGATGAGTGTCTTCTCCGATTACTTAGAGACCATAATGGAAGTTTTTATGGATGATTTTAGTGTTTATGGAAAGGACTTTGACTCATGCTTGCATAATCTTTCTCTTGTGTTGCAAAAATGTGAAGATGTTAGTCTTGTTTTAAATTGGGAAAAGTGTCACTTCATGGTCAATGAAGGAATTGTTTTGAGTCATTTGATTTCGGAAAAAGGCATCGAGGTCGATAAAGCTAAAGTTGAGGTGATAGAGAAACTCCCACCTCCCGTGAATGTTAGAGGGGTGAGAAGTTTTCTCGGTCACGCGGGTTTTTATCGCCGTTTCATAAAGGATTTTTTAAAAATAGCGAAACCCCTCACTCAACTTTTGCTTAAAGATGCCCAATTCCAATTCACTGATGAGTGTGTTGAAGCCTTTAATAGAATCAAGGAAGCACTAATATCGGCACCGATCATCCAACCTCCAAATTGGGAATTGCCTTTCGAGATTATGTGTGATGCTAGCAACTACGCCGTTGGAGCTGTTCTTTGCCAACGGGTAGGGAGAGCTCTTCACGCCATCTATTACATAAGCAAGACCCTCGACCCTTCCCAAGTGAATTATGATACAACCGAGAAGGAGCTTCTTGCCATTGTCTATGCTTTGGACAAATTCCGTTCCTACTTGCTTGGATCCAAGGTGATTGTATTTTCGGATCACCGTGCTCTCCGACATCTCTTGATAAAGAAGGAGGCAAAACCAAGATTGTTAAGATGGATTTTGCTTCTTCAAGAATTAGACTTGGAAATAAGAGACAAGAAAGGAGCCGAGAATGTAGTGGCGGATCATTTGTCAAGGATCCGGTTTCATGATGAAAATGGAGAAACCCCGATCAATGACTCATTTCCCGACGATATTTTAATGGCCATTCAAACACAACTTGAAAGGCACATCACCCCATGGTTTGCCGATTATGCCAATTATATTGTTGCAAAAGTACTCCCTCCGAATTTGAACCACAACCAAAGGAAGAGATTCCTATTCGAAGTGAAGAGGTACTTTTGGGATGACCCAAACCTCTACAAGGAGTGTAGTGATGGGCTCTACCGGAGATGCATCCCTCAATGGGAAATCCAAGGAATCTTGGAAGGATGTCATTCATCACCCTACGGTGGGCACCATAGAGAAAGGAGGACCGTTGCAAAAATTCTTCAATCGGGCTTCTATTGGCCTACAATGTTTCAAGATACAAGAGAATTCATCATTCATTGCGATGCTTGTCAAAGAACGGGGAATATCTCTTGGAGGAACGAAATGCCACAAAGGGGCATTCTAGAGGTGGAGATCTTCGATGTTTGGGGAATCGACTACCAAGGGCCCTTTGTGACATCCAATGGGAATAAGTACATCCTTGTGGCCGTAGATTACGTCTCAAAGTGGGTGGAGGCAATTGCCACCCCAAATGATGATGCAAAAACGGTCACCAAGCTCTTCAAGAAGATAATCTTCCCAAGATTTGGAGTTCCTAGAGCAATTATAAGTGATGGAGGAACACATTTCCATGAGAAGAAGCTTGCATCCCTTTTGACCAAATATGGTGTTCAACATAGAACCGGCTTGGGATATCATCCTCAAACAAGCGGTTAAGTTGAAATTTCAAATCGAGAGATCAAGCAAATCCTTGAGAAAGTTGTGAACAAGACTCGGAAAGATTGGAGCACAAAGCTTGATGATGCTCTTTGGGCTTATAGGACGGCCTATAAGACTCCCATAGGAGCCTCCCCTTACAAGCTTGTCTATGGAAAAGCATGTCATTTGCCAATCGAATTGGAGTACAAAGCTTATTGGGCAATCCGAGCACTTAATCTTGATCTCAAATTGAGTGGGCAAAGGAGGATGATTCAAATTCAAGAGTTGGAGGAATTCCGACTACAATCCTATGAGAATGCAAAGATTTACAAAGAAAGAACGAAATTGTTTCATGATATGAGAATTAGACAAAAGGCCTTGCACAAAGGAGACAAAGTCCTTCTATTCAATTCCCGCTACCGACTTTTTCCGGGAAAATTGAACTCTAGATGGATGGGTCCCTATGTGATAACCGAAGTTGGAAAATATGGAGATTTCGAACTCAAGGCGGAAGATGGAAGTAAGTTCAAGGTTAACGGTCAAAGATTGAAGCCATACTATGAAGGAGCGTTTATTGGAGAGGTCGAGGTCACCTACCTCGGGCCTTCTAATCCTTGAAAGAAAGAACTATCAAAGGGAGAGTTTGGTGGAGTCCTCCCTAAACCACCACTTGTAAATATACTAACCCTCTAACTTGTATTTATTGTTTTATTGTATTTCTTTTAATAAATAGCATGAACTCTTTTCATGAGCGTAAGTGAGGGAGAGTTACTAATGAATTTTGAATGAAGGAAGGAACGAATTTTCAAGTGTGGGGACGCATCTAAGAGAGGAGAGAAAGTCAAAGGAAGAATTCACAGCCTGAACACGTGCGTGTTCCCTGGAATCCGGCCGTCTTGCTGGAATCCGGGCGTTCTTGAGGAGAATCCGTCCGTCCTGCTACGCTGAGAATTTAAAGATTTTTGGACTGAAGGTGAATCCGAGTGTCCCAGAAGGAAAAACGCCCGTCCTGAAGAATCCGGCCGGCTTTGCAGAAAGACGCCCGACTTTCTACCTGTGCATTTCAAGGAAAATCGCTGTAAAGGAATCCGTCCGTCTTCCGAAGAAGACGCCCGTCCCGATAAAAAGGAATCCGAGCGTCTCATGCTCGGGACGCCCGTCTTTGAAACGTCAGTTTTTGGAAATTTCGCTGTGATAGAATCCGGGCGTATTACCCAGAATCCGCCCGTCCCGTGTAGCCTGAATCCGAGCGATTTCTGCTCAAATCCGCTTGCCCTCCCACGGTGTTTTGACCCGACTTTTCCTAATTAAATTACACCCCACCACACATATAGTGACACATCACTACTCCTTCCATTTGTATTATAAAACCCACCTCCTTATGATTCACATACATATCCAAATCACTCTCTTAACCCACAAAATCAAAAAGCCCCAATTTTCTAGGGTTTCCAAAGGCAACACTCAATCAACAAGGAGCATCCTTATCCTTTCACAAATCAAAAGAATCCAGCTCAATAATCAAGAATGTCACCAAGGAGATCCTCTTTTAGGAATGCAAGAAGACCAAGGATGAGGGGAAGTTCTTCTACCTCCCATGTCAACACATTAAGAAGGGAACATGAAGAGATTGTAGATCTCGCAAGGCTTGATGACTTCTCAAATGTGGAATTTGTCAATGATGTGCAAATATTAGTCTTCCACCGGCTTCTATGTAAGAATATTCTTCCCACTAAGTTTTTATGTCATGCTACCTTGAGGAAACTTGGGATTTAACACCAAGTGGAAGCTCTCTTTGAAGTTTTTGGTCTCTCAACCCTTTTTCGCATGTATGAACAAACTTATCGATCCCTTGTGCTTGAATTTTTGAGCTTTTTGAAGATTACAACCTTGAACAAAACAATATGCATAGAGTTTAGGTTGGAGAATGTTTCTCGGATGATGACCCTTGTAGAATTCGCAAATGTACTCGGGCTCGATGTTTCGCCTACCCGAACATCGAAACCCAAGAAGTATAGTGTTGAACCTTTGTAGAGGGCCATGACGGGCCGGGATTTCATATATACCAAGGAATGTCTTGCTTTTCATATCCAAAATCCGATCTTGAGGCTTACTTATCGATTTCTTTCGGGCACTCTACTTGCCCGCCGAGATCCGGCCATCGTGAACCAATTAGACCTTGTGTTTATGGAATCCTACCTCAACATTCAAGGAAGAAATGTGTATCACTTCAATGCACCTCTAGTATTGCTAGAGAAATGGGCAAAGTTTAGAAATGGGGACGATGATGGAATGAAGCACATTGTGAATGGAGGACTCATTACTAGGCTTGCAAAGCACTTCAACCCGAGATTCAATGAGAATAATGAGTATGCTCCTCTCTTGGGAAACACTAGGATAAACGAAGATCTTCTTCTTATTCATCACCATTGGATAACCCTTGAGGGGGTTGATAAGCGGATAAAGTGGTTAACAAAAGGAAGCGATCCGATTTATCTTCCAATGGCCGACCTACCACGTATCTCCCCAAGAAGAGGACACTTGTCTCCAATGCCATCCTACCTCATCCCAAGTCAAACAAGGCAAGCACCACCACCTCAAAATCCACCACAACAACAACAAGAACAACAAACTCAAGATGAGAAGATCAAAGTGCCTCCCTACCCTTTTCCCTATCAACCGTATAACCATCCAAACCCCTTCATCCTCCCCCGTGACGACTTTGTCACGGGAATCTTACAAGATTTACACTACCGTCAATACGAAACCTCCGTGGACACTTACTATACTCTCTACCCTCAATATCACGAGATGGTTCGAAGAGGACGGATTAGTGAGGAAGGAGCATTTCCCTCATAGGCTCAATTGGATTTTCTCTTCCCCAATTCGGAGAGAGCTAATGAAGGGGCGAACGGGATACAAGAGGAGGGGAGCGGCAATTCTTGTGGAGGAGACACGGTGGAGCTTGAAAGTGAAGAAGACGAATTCATGGACCCAAGTTTGAGTGATGCTTCAAAGGAGATTTGGGATAGCGATGTAGAGGGAGATGATGCCGATGTCTAGAAGACTACTTCATAGCTAGGTGGAGCGGGCGAGAGGCACCCACCTAAGTTTAAGTGAAGTTTTCTCATCTCTCCTCTTTATTTTTCAAAGTTTCATGAAAAGAAGTTTGTGTCTTGTTACCTTGTATTTTTATTTTTCTTAATCATTGTTGGAGTAGTCCTAGCACCATTGAGGACTCACACCTCGGTACTTTTTGAGGTGTTCTCATTTTATTGTTCCCACTTTCAAAATCCAAAATGACAAATTTGTTTCATGCATTGCATAGTGTGTGCATGAACTACACCCATCCTTGGACATTAGCAATAGTGTCTAACTCGGTTTGGGGAAGTTAATGCATACACAACGGGAGGTAATCTAAATTATCCTCTCCGTCATAAACAAAAACCATGCATCATGTAGTGTAGACTAGTGTAGATTGCATTTAGTGTAGAAATCATGCATCATCTTTGCATAATTTCCCATCATTTTGGCCATTGAGGACAATGCCCATATTAGTGTGGGGATGGGGAATTCTAACTTACCTCTTATTCAAAAATCCAAAAAAATTGAAAAATTTCGAAAATACATAAAAATTTAAAAAATTGAAAAAGCCAAAAGCATGTTTATTTCCTTTTGTAGTGTAGTCTTGTATATATTATTGTATATATTGTATTTGTTCTACCCTTGTTTACATTGATCGACTACGCCACATCCGAGACATGAGGATCATGAAGACCGCATGGTATGATCTTTCCAATCTCCTTTTTCCTCTTTATGTTAATGACTATGTGGCTTTATTTTGATTGATGCGGTATAACAATGTAAACTTAGGACTTGCATTTAGTTTATATGTCATATTAGTTGATAGAATCACTTGCATTAGGATGTTTATAATAGTTGCATCATAGCATGTAGTTGCATTTAGATAAAATGTTTTGAAAAATGCCTAATTAGGAACTTTGACAAGAGCAACTAAGCCATTACAAATACTTTTTCAACATAAGACTTTGCCAACTAGAATGGTTGTAAAACACCCTAGGTAGTGTCATACTAGTGTCTTTTGACCCATGACCCAAAGCCTAGTCAAGGGTTCGCATGTGAGTCACCTATCCAACCCCGTGATGCGATGTGGACTTGGTTAACTTGTCTAGGTGACCTTGATTGACCTTGTGGTAAGGCAACCCAAAAATACTTTCTATCAATAAGTTTGAAGTGCTCATTTCAAAGAATTATGTCATGTGGAAGTAATTTAATGCTAAGGAAAAATCAAATGTTATGAATTGTTGAATGTTGAGAAATTTAATTGTTTTGATGGAGGCGTACCACTTCGATGTGCTTTGGAGCGGGATCCATTGAATTGGGTCCCCACACGGTTGTGAATTCGACCGCCCAGAGACAGAGTGGCTATCACCCCGAAAAGCTATTGTCTAAAGGTTAACCGGTTGCCTAATAAGCGATTGGCGAAAGCAAAGGACACTAGCCCGGAATGGACGAACCCCATCTCAAATTTTTGAAATGTGAAAGTTGAATGAGGTCAATTTTTGAATACTAGTCATATCCACCCTTGTTTATAAAGATTTGAGCATTTCATTCCCAAAAAGCCTTTTTGTCAAGCCACTTTGTCAAGCTTGGGACGATCCATGACCTTTACTTTTGTAGAGAATTCGAGACTTGTCATGTCATATGCTACTAGCATCATAGGGATCATCATTCCACCACCATCCGATCGTCCTTGACGAAAGCATTTGGAAATTGAGGACGAAAGTAGTCTAGTTTAACACCATTTGGAGGTGATTTAGTGCCATCCTCTTAGCCTTAGTAATTTGTTGAACTAGTATTTGTGAAGGATTACATGCTCTTAAATTTGTTCCTCTTTAGTGCCTCCGCCACTTGATGAGGAAGTGGCTATTCCTTTTGTAGATGCATCCATTATGTGATTTTGTGTGCTTAATGTTTGGATGTGTCGCCATTTTGGCAAGACCCACCTTGCCTTGCAAGAAGGCATCCTACCTAATGGTTGTCTTGTTGTGAGTTGAAGGGGCGGAGTGAGACCCGCTAATTGTCTCATGTCGGCTATGTTATTAGGTTAGTTTAAATAATGGTCCTAGTCTTTGTCACCTCTTTACTCGGGACGAGCAAAGGTTCGGTTTGGGGATATTTGATGTGACCATAATTAGCGCATATTTAGCCCCCAAATTAGCCTTGTTCCCATGCTTTTTAGTGCATATTTGGGTCATTTATTATCTTTAATTTTTTGTTTTGCATATTCTTTGAGATTTTGATCCCTTGGTAGGAAAGGAGTAAGAATCTTGCATTTTCATGGGAAAACGAGACTAAATTGATCGAATCCAATGACCAAGCATCAAGGAGAGACAATATTAGAAGGCCTTTGTACATATTATAGTAGATGAGCAATGTTGAAAAAGGATCCTTGTGTCCCCAAGGAAATCCCCAGGGATTTTATGAAGAAAAGGGAAGAAAAGAAGAAGAAATGTTGCTGAGGCACAATCCGTGCGGATTGTCTACAATCCGGCCGTCCTCCACATGCACAATCCGTGCGGTTTCATCCCAAGACGCTCGGGTTTGCAGCCACCAGAATCCGCCCGGATTCACCTGAAGCCGCCCGTTTTCCATCGCCTGAATCCGCCCGTCCCGACTCCAAAACGCACGGATTCCTGTACAGCGCAATTTCGTCTTCTCCAAGCTACAAAGAAAGAAGCCCTTCCTTCAAAAAATACCGGCTCCTCCCTGCTCAATCTAAAAAGTGTAATTACTAGTTTAGCCCTTAGTTAACCCTAATGCATCCTCCTAATTTGCACTATAAATACCCCATTAGTCTAATTAGAAGAGCATGTTCTTCTTATCAATTCTTAGAGTAGTTAATATCAATCAAATCTCTCTTTAGTATTGTAATCAACAATTAATAAAGTTCTAATACAAGTTTTATTTCCTTAATCTCTCTTTTTTATTATTTGGGTTATTATTGGGAGATTGACAACCTCTCAATCAAGCATCAAGTACTTCTTTTATCTTTGCTTTATTATTGGAATCATTAGTAGGTATAATTCTCTTAATCCCTTTTTAATTATTACTAATTACTTTCATTTGTTCATCATGTTTCATTTTGTTGGTATGATTGACAACCTTGCTAGCATGATTAACATGATAACGAGTGAGTAGTCACCTAGCTAGGGTTAATGGGTAATTAGGGGAAACCAACATGGGGAATGATTCATGCTTAAATTAATATGCTTTCATGTTTTATTTGCTTGCTTGTTTTGATCTCAACTCATGCACATGTTATGTTTGATGAAATGCGAGCCTATGAATCCTTGCATTTTTTACCCATCGCCTATCTTTTCAATGAGACTTGTAAGACATAAACCAACTCGAGTCTCATTAGACCATGCATGTTGTTGAGTAGGGAAGATTAAGTCGACTTGTAGGTGTTGTACAATCTAATCGATTCGGCTCCGGGACCCAAACTTTCCTAGGATTGTAAGATATAACCCAACTCAATCCATCACAATAATAATTGCTTGCTTATAATTTGAGAACATGTTTGTATGATCAATTCCCATGATTCCCCTATGACCCCATGACACCCTAGTGCTTTTTATCAATTGTTTACAACCCTTTTAATTCATCTTGCTTGTTTATTTCCATTGCTATTTTTAGTTTAGTGACGTTCTACATCAACCCAAATTGTGACACTCCTAAGACACCACTAGTTTCAATAGAAATCTCATCTCAATTCCCGTCCCTTGGGATCCGACCTTTACTTGCCTCTTTACTAATTGTAGAGTTGTTTGTTAAGCTATAAATTGTGTTTTGATTCGGACGTGACCCAACGACCACATCTATTTAATTGTGAACACGAAACGGACCGATCAGTCGGCCTTAAATGTTGGAAGGGAATTCACTAAGCCTTACAATGCTCTAAAGCTTTTGGTGGAAATATGGCTCAATGTTGATTGTGGTAAGGAAGGCACCGCTTTTATCGTAAATGGAGGTCTAGTTACTCTCTTGGCCAAGTACTTTGATCCAAATTTCAACAAGGATAACACCTATGTGGCGATCAAAGGAGGTCATCTCATTGACATGGATGCCATGATTAACAAGTACAAGTGGGTCAAGCATAACTCTCTAGACACCAACTATAGGTGGCTCACCAATGATGCTAGATCTTTCACTTTGCCTTCCAAGATATGCCGCTTGAGTGCTCATCGAACAAACTACCTACTTCCACTCTCAAAAGGCGCCGAGTACATCATCCGTCAACAAAGGGGCGAAATTGAAGAGCCCTTCTCCTCCATTGTCACACCACCCTATCCATTCAAATATCAAGAGTTTAAACCCGAAGGTGTTGAAGTGGGCAATGACTACATGACTCTACTTATGCAAGAGATGCATAAACAAGCTTACAATGATCGAGTAGATGTATACTTGGCCCAATATCCACACCTCCTTCATTTAGCTAGGCAAGGACTACTTGATCCTTCATGTCCTTTGCCTAGTTGGGCGGATAAGGAAGTCTTCTTTCCAAGCACATCTAGGGGTGAAAGACCGGGTGAAGATGGGAATGTCGATGATGAGGTTGATGATGATGAGGGTGTTGATGAAGAGGTAGATGATGAATAAGAAGAGACTAATGAAGATAATGAAGGAAGTGAGCAAGGAAGTGAAGAGGGAAGTGGTGATGAGTCCGCTTCTATGGAGGAAAATGATGACAATGATGATATGGTGGAGGACTAGCAAGCTTTGGAGGCTCCTACCCTCTTGAGGTTTGTCTACTTCTTTCTTTGTTTTCTTTATTTTTATCTTGATCATAGTTGGAGAGTCCTAGCAATATGAGGACTAACACCTCGGCCCCATTGAGGTGTTCTTTTATTGTTCCCGTTTGAAAATCCAAAATGATAATTTAGTTTCATGCATTGCATCTTGTGTGCATGAACTACCCCAAAATTTAAGACATTAGAAATAATGTCTATCTCGGTTTGGGGAAGTACATGCATACGCAACGGGAGGTAATCTAAATTACGCTCTCCGTCATAAAAAAAAACCCATGCATCATGTTGTGTAGATTAGTATAGCTTGCATTTAGTATAGAATTCATGCATCATACTTGCATAATTTTCTATCATTTTGGCCCTGAGGACAATGCCCATATTAGTGTGGGGATGGGAAATTCTAACTTAACTTTTATTCAAAAACCCAAAAAAATCAAAAAGTTTCGAAAAATCAAAAAAATTTGAAAAATTTGAAAATCCAAAAACAAGTTCATTTCCTTTGTAGTGTAGACTTGTATATATTATTGTATATATTTTGTTTGTTCTATCCTTGTTCACATTGATCGACTACGCCACATCCGAGACATGAGGATATTGAAGACCGCATGGTATGATCTTTCCAATCTCCTTTTTCCTCTTTATGTTAATGATTATGTGGCTTTGTTTTGATTGATGCGGTATAACAATGTGAATTTAGGACTTGCATTTAGATTATATGGCATATTAGTTGGTAGAATCATTTGCATTAGGATGTTTATATGTTAGTTGCATCATGGCATGTAGTTGCATGTTAGAAAATTTTGCAAAACCGTCTACTTGGGAAGCTTGACAAGTATATATAGGCCCTAGTATATGCTTTTTCTTCTTAAGACTTTGCTTGTTAGAATACTTGTAAAACACCCTAGGATGTGTCATGCTAGTATCCTTTGACCCATGGATTAAGGCCTAGCCAAGAGTACCTTGTGGTGTGATAACTCCTTGGTTACCGTTTATTCCAAGGTGACCCTTGAAACCATGCATCCATCATCCATGCTCTACCACATTTTTGTCATCAAAGGGAGTGGGCACAAAAAGAAATTGATTTGAGTTCAATGAAATGAAAAGTGAAAGAAAGTTTGCAAAATGCATCAAATGAAAAGAGGAGCAAAAATAGACTCCTAATGCTTCAAATATAAGGCACCCTCACTACATATGGGGTGACTTTGAAAATGTTCAAAAAGAAATGCAAAAAGTTGAAAAGTTGTCAAGTGTTGAAATACCAAACATCAAAGAAATGGCAAAACAAAGTGTTCTCAAATGTCAAATGCCACAAGAAATTGGGGGGAAAAACAAAAACAAAAGCAAACTCCCAAAATGAAACTCAAATATCTATTGATCCCTTTATCCATCGTATCCATTTTTGTGCATGGTAGAGAGGAGACGACCCTTCTTCTTGTCTAGGCAAGAGGGGGAATTCCGCGATCCTCCAGTGTTTCTAACACCATAGGGAGTCTATTCTTGACAAAAGCATTTAACGATTGAGGACAAAGGTACCCTAGCTTGACACAATTTGGAGGTGATTTATTGGTATCCTTCTAGGCTTAGTAGTTTGAAGAAATTGCATCTATGAAGGAGTGTGTACCCTTGAATTTCTTCCCTTGTAGATAATTTCCGCCACTTAGATAAGGAAAGTGGCTATTCTTTTGTAGATGCATCCATTACTTGATTTTGTGTGCTTTAATGTTTGGATGTGTTGCCATTTTGGCAAGACCCACCTTGCCTTGCAAGAAGGCATCCTACCTCATGGTTGTCTTGTTGTGAGTTGAAGGGGCGGAGTGAGACCCGCTAATTGTCTCATATCGGCTATGCTATTAGGTTAGTTTAAATAACGGTCCTAGTCTTTGTCACCTCTTTACTCGGGACGAGCAAAGGTTCGGTTTGGGGATATTTGATGTGACCATAATTAGAGCATATTTTGTCCCCGAATTAGCCTTGTTCCCATGCTTTTTAGTGCATATTTGGGTCATTTATTGTCTTTAGTCCTTTGGTTTGCATATTCTTTGAGGTTTTGTTTCCTTGGTAGGAAAGGAGTGCAAACCTTGCATTTTCATGGCAAAATGAAGCTAAATTGATTGAATTCAATGACCAAGCATCAAAGAAAAGACAAGATTAGAAGGCCTTTGTACATACTATAGTAGATGGGCAATGATGAGAAAAGATCCTTGCATCCCCGAGGAAATCCTCAAGGATTTTATGAAGAGAAAGGAAGAAAAGAAGAAAAGAAGAAGCTGTAAGACAATCCGAGCGGATTGCTCACAATCCGCCCGTCCAGCAAGGGCAATCCGTGCGTCTTCCCCAGCTGGACGCCCGTCCAGAAACACCGCAATCCGCCCGTCCACCACCACAATCCGCTCGTTCAACAAGAAGGCAATCCGCCCGTCCCGTGCCTCGGATGCTCGGATTGCGTGTCAGCCATTTCGTCTTCTACACGTTTCATGAAGGATGCGCATATTTTTCTAAGACCGGCGAAAAGGAGACCGGAGTCTCCCTTGAGACCGGCGATTCCTGAAGGACTTAATCGTCATTTAAGCCCTTAGTAAACCCTAATTTATGTAACTAATCCCCACTATAAATACCACATTAGGCTAATTAGATTATCATGTTCTTCTTAGCAATCTCTAGTGTAGTTTATATCAATCAAATCTCTCTTTAATCTTGTAATCAACATTTAATCAAGTTTTATTACAAATTTCATTTCCTTAATCTCTCTTTGGTTCATCTTTCATTTTGGGTAATTGAAGATTATTTGGGCTATTATTGGGAGATTGACAACCTTCCAATCAATCATCAAGTACTTCTATTATTCTTTGCTTTATTATTGGAATCATTAGTAGGTATAATTCTCTTAATCCCTTTTTAATTATTGTTAATTATCTTCATTTATTAATCATGTTTCACTTTGTTGGTATGATTGACAACCTTGCTAGCATGTTCAACATGATAATGAGTGAGTAGTTTCCTTAGCTAGGGTTAATGGGTAATTAGGGGAAACCAACATGGGGGATGATTCATGCTTAAATTAATATGTTTTCATAGTTTATTTGCTTACTTGTTGTGATCTCAACTTATGCACATGTTATGTTTGATGAAATACGAGCCTATGAATCCTTGCATTTTTTACCCATCACCTATCTTTTCAATGAGACTTGTAAGACATAAACCAACTCGAGTCTCATTAGACCATGCATATAGTTGAGTAGGGAAGATTAAGTCGACTTGTAGGTGTTGTACAATCTAATCGATTCGGCTCGGGGACCCAAACTCTCCTAGGATTGTAAGATATAAACCAACTCGATCCATCACAACAATAATTGCTTGTTTATAATTTCAGAATATGTTTGTATGATCAATTCCCATGATTCCCCTATGACCCCATGACACCCTAGTGCCTTTTATCAATTGTTTACACCCCCTTTTTAATCATCTTGCTTGTTTACTTTCATTGCTATTTAGTTTAGTGATCTTCTACTTCAAACCCCAAATTGTGACACCCCTAGACACCACTAGTTACAATTGAAAATCTCATCTCAATTCCCGTCCCTTGGGATCCGACCTTTGCTTGCCTCTTTACTAATTGTAGAGTTGTTTGTGGAGTTATAAATTGTGTTTTGGTCTAAGTGCTCCTAACGACAAGTACCGAAAACTAAACCCTCCTAAGGGAACACGACCAGTCACATAAAATATCCCCAAACCGAACCTTTGCTCGTCCCGAGTAAGGAGGTGGCAAAACTAGGACCCTTATTTAAACTAACCTACTAATATAGCCGATATGTGACAATTAGCGGGTCTCACTCCGCCCCTTAAACTCACAATAAGACAACCATAAGGTAGGATGCCTTCTTGCAAGGCAAGGTGGGTATTGCCAAAATGGCGACACATCCAAGCATTAAGCACAAAAAACAAGTAATGGATGCATCTACAAAAGTGAATAGCCACTTTCCTCATCTAAGTGGCGGAAATTATCTACAAGGGAAGCAATCTAAGGGTACATATTCCATCATAGATGCGGTTTCTTCAAACTACTAAGCCTAGAAGGATACCAATAAATCACCTCAAAGTTGTGTCAAGCTAGGTTACCTTTGTCCTCAATCGTTAAATGCTTTCGTCAAGAGTAGACTCCCTATGGTGTTAGAAACACTGGAGGATCGCGGAATTCCCCTTCTTGCCTAGACAAGAAGAAGGGCCGTCCCCTCTCTACCATGCGCAAAAGTGGATACCATGGAAAAAGGTATCATTTGTATTTGAGTTTCATATGGGAGTTTGCTTTTGTTGTTGTTTTTCCCCCCAATTTGTGGCATTTGACATTTGAGAACACTTTCTTTTTGCCATTTCTTTGATGTTTGGCATTTTCAACACTTGACAATTTTTCAACTTTTCTTTGCATTTTCTTTTGAACATTTTCAAAGTCACCCCATTTGTAGTGAGGGTGCTTATTTTTGAAGCTTTAGGAGTCTATTTTTGCTCCTCTTTTCATTCGATGCAATGTGCAAACTTTTTCAACTTTTTTTGAACTCAAATTTTGAACAATTTTTGTGCCCATTTCCTTTGATGACAAAATGTGGTAGAACATGGATGATGGTTGCATGGTTTCAAGGGTCACCTTGGAATAAACGGTAGCCAAGGAGTTATCACACCACAAGGTACTCTTGACTAGGCCTTAATCCATGGGTCAAAGGATACTAGCATGACACATCCTAGGATGTTTTACAAGTATTCTAACAAGCAAAGTCTCAAGAAGAAAAAGTATCTACAAGGGCCTATATACTCTTGTCAAGTTTCCCAAATAGATGTCTTCACAAAATTTTTCCTAAATGCAACTATATGCTATGATGCAACTAACATTTATACAACCTAATGCATATGCTTCTACCAACTAGTATGCCAAATAATCTAGATGCAATCCTATAATCACATTGTTTATACCGCATCAATCAAAATAAAGCCACATAGTCATTAACATAAAGAGGAAAAAGGAGATTGGAAAGATCATACCATGCAATCTTCTATATCCTCATGTCTCGGATGTGGCGTAGTCGATTAATGTGAAAAGGATGAACAAACACAATATATACAAAACAATATATACAAGACTACACTACAAAGGAAAAGAACATGTTTTTGGCTTTTTGAATTTTTCATTTTTTTTGTATTGTGTTTTAATGAAATTAAAAAACATATTTTTGTGTTTTTAAAAAAATTTTCAATTTTTATCATTTTTGTTTAAAAAGTTAAGTTAGAATTTTCCATCCCCACACTAGTATGAGCATTGTCCTCAATGGCCAATACGATAGGAAATTATGCAATTTATATGAAAATGCACGATTTCTAAGCTAAATGCAAATTATATGACATATAAACAAGAGTGAATGTAAACTAAGCTATGCTATATGATGCATGGCTTTTTTTTTTTTTTTTTTATGTTGGAGAGCATAATTTAGATTAGCTCCCAATGCATATGCATAAACTTCCCCAAACTAAAATAGACACTATTTCTAATGTCAAAAATTGGGGGAGTTTATGCATAAAAAATGCTATGCATGAAACTACAATTTGTCATTTTGGATTTTGAAAATGGGAACAAAAAATGAACACCTCAAAGGAACCGAGGTGTTAGTCCTCTAGATGATGCTATGACTCCAAAAATCATGATCGAGATAAAAAATATAAGGAAAACAAGAGAAGTAGACAAACCATAAAGGAGGTGTAAGAATGTAGGATCCTCCCAAGAGTTTGCTAGTCCTCGCCCATTGCGTCATCACCATCATCATCAACCTCCTCACTTGAGGCATCATCAACCTCCATGGATGTGGAGTCATTACCACTCTCACTTTCACTTCCCTCTTCTTCCTCTTCTTCATTCTCTTCTTCTTCTTCACCTTCTTGCTCACCACTCTCATTAACAACCATCTCCTCTTCACCCAAGTTACCACCTCTAGAAGCACTAGGAAAGAATATTTCCTTATCCGCCCAACTAGGCAAAGGACAAGATGGATTGAGAAGTCCTTGCCTAGCAAGATGTAGGAGGGGCGGATATTGTGCTTTATAAACATTGACTCTATCTTCATAAACTTGCTTGTGCATTTCTTTCATTAAGAGAGTCAAGTAGTCATTCCCCGCCTTTACATTTTCGGGTTGAAATTCATGGTAGATGAATGGGTAAGGTGGGGTGATAATGGAGGAGGAGGGCTCGAAAACATCACTCCCTTGGTGTTGAATAATATATTCGGCTTCTTCCGAGAGTGGGAGAAGGTAGTTGGGCCTATGAACATTCAATCGGCAAATCTTGCTAGGCAATGTGAAGGATTTAGCATCATTTGTCAACCACCCAAATTTGTTATCAAGAGTAACATTCTTGACCCATTTGAACTTTAGAACCATGGTGTGCAAATCAATAATATGGCCTCCCTTTACCGGTGTATAAGTGTCATTCTTGTTGAAATCCCGGTTAAAGTGCTTAGCCAAATAAGTCACTAATCCTCCATTGACAAAAAAGGCCGTGCCTTCTTTGCCACAATCAACATTGAGCCATCTTTCAATCAAGAGTCGTAAAGCATAGTATGGCTTTGTGAACTCTCTTTCAATGTTCAAAGTCGACTCAAGAATAATAAAGTCAAGTTCGGTGAAATGGTTTGTACCTTTCCTAGCTATCAAGGTATGCCCAACAACCTTGTGCCATACTCATATGCCCGGATGATGGACTAAGAGAGCACGACAATCATGATAAGATGTAAATTCTTTTCCAGAAATGGCCTTCCATAGAGGAGCAGGGTCATACTTGGTAGGATTCTTTGTAAAAGTTGGGTCATCACTAAGGCCAAATATTTTACCAAACTCTCTATAAGACAAACATCCATCAACATTCTCGAGACGAAACTCAATATTGGTTCGGGTATCCACCTTGGTGACTTGTAAAGAGCTCAAAAACTCTAAGGTGAGGGAAGAGTAAGTCCATTCTTGCATTTCAAACAATGTACTCAATCCCATAGACTCGAAAAAGGTCTTTGTTTGCTCTAGGACACCCAATTTCGACAAAGTCTCTTGACAAATGAACTTGGTGGGCAAGATAGTTTTCTTAGCAAAGGAAATAAATTTCTTCCTATGGGAGTCGGAAGTGAAAATTACCTCCGGATAATTGGTTAGTTGTTCAACACCCGGAGTGGTTGAAGTAGTAGCTTCCATAGGAGGATCTTGCTCTTGAATTTCCAACCTTGCATTATGAAATACCAATGCCTTTGATGCTTGAATAGCTTGATGAGCTTGTTGTCTCTTAGAAAGGTTCTTCTTTTGGGGTGCCTTACTTCCACCTTTTGTTCTTGCCATGCTCCTTTACTTAGTAACACCAAAGAAAGCTTGAAATCTTCAATTTCTAGTAATACCCAAATTGATTTAGGATAGTTGAATGTTGCCTTGTATCCCAAAAAACGACTCAAACCTTGAAGATGTTGGTGTTTTAATCACTTGTTGTTGGTAAAGGAGTGATTTAATTTTGTTTTGAGGAAGTTTGGATTTGATTTGGTTGATTTTGGTTGAGAAATTTGTTGTTGGTTGATGAAGAGAATGAGGGTTTTAGGGTAGTGTTTATGTTTGAATGAATGAAAAGAATTGGGGGAAGGGGGTTTTTAAGACCCTTTAGATTTGAAAACCAGAGGGGAGACGAGCGGATGGGCTTCGGGATGCTCGGATTCTTCGGTTTCTGGGTTCAAGAAAAAACGCCAGGGGACGAGCGTCTTATAGGCAAGACGAGCGGAATCTTGAGCTGGGACGAGCATCCTAAGTTGGAGACGCTCAGATTCTTTTCCAGGGAGAAATTACAAAAATTAACAGTGCAAAGACGAGTGGATTACTGGTGAGACGCTCGTCCTGGCTGAGACGAGCGGATTCTTCAGTGAGACGCTTGGATTCTCAGTCAGACCCAAAAGTTGACTTTACCAGCTTCTCAAGACGAGCGTCTTTGGCCTTGGACGCTTGGGTTCCCTTCAAGACGAGCGGATCTGTTGGAGTAGTGTCCTCCACAATAAGTGCGTTTAAATATTAAATCTCGTAAAAGGAATATCAGGGATTTATCTTTTTATTTGTCAGCTGGTCATCGGTAATCGGTAATGATTGGCTTACTAGAGTTTGACATTACTGTCGTGTGACGGCGGTGATCAGCTGATCCCTTTAGGTCACACCTATAGGATGACGTCCAAATAGAATGAATTAATTGTTTGTATGAGATACGAGATAATTAATTCCTTGTATTATTTGACTTTTAATTAGTCACGTAAAAGTATTATTTGATGACGGGTTACGAACTTGGGCAGAGAAGATTTATTATTTAATTATGTGATATTTAAGTAATAAATTAATAATTTAGAATTTATTAATTAATTGTTGATTAATTAATTTTATGCAATATGTGTATATGTTTTGAGGTGGAATTAATTAGCTATTTATATTTTACAAGAGGTTGTAAAATTAGCTAATTGGTATAATATTGACACATTGTATGTTGATAAAATGGTCTTATGATTACTTAATAGTTAAGTAGTCATTGGTAGTTAATTTATATTATTTAAGTGTTAAATAATCAAATTAATATTTAATTATGTCAGATAATTAAATATAAGACTTATAAGCATTTGTGGGGTAAATGTCGAAAATCGAAATGGACCCGGAGGGGACCATTTGGACAGATTTTTATACACTACTAATACACTCATTGTGAGTGGAAAAGATAGGCATTTCCCACTAGCATTTGTATGTGAATTGTATACATTTGCATGCCTATATATACCTAAGTCCTTCCATCATTTCTAAAGTTGGAAATTTGAAGAAAAATTGGTCTTTGTGTGCTTATTGTGGATGGTTCATATACACCATCAATAGCCCATATTTTTCTTCTTATTTTGTTCATCCTTTTACAATAAACACATATAAAAGTAAACTAATAATATTATCAAGGTAATAATATTAATTAATACATTAAATATACAAATAAACAAAGTTACTACTACATTTACCTAGTTAGTATTTTAGTAGTAGTTTGGGTTTATCTTGGGTGCCACCTTAGGAGATTATCTACTTTGGTAATTAAGGTGTTGGAGGATCATCCTTATTGCATTAGCACAAGAACAACGTCAAGGAAGGAGTCCTTGAGTTGTGCCCATTTTGTCTTTTAACAATGTAAGGAATTTTTGTCTTAAGATGGTTTAATACCATCTTTTATACTTTTATTTGCATGCATGTAGATTTAGACCATTTTAGATTAATTTGTAATTTTAATTTCATAAGATGAGTATTAATATGGTCTAAATAACTAACAGGATCCTCGTCGGGTCGCTCGAATTGTCCCTCTTCCTCACGGATTCAGGTCCATCCGTGGGTGCTTCGTAACCCGTGTCATTCATTCTTCATTTCTTGTGATCTTCATTGTGGGGGCACTTCAAAGGCTTGGATAGCCAGGCAATTGCTATCCCCACACTAAGATAATACACTACACATCAATAAACTCATAAGTCCCTCCCTCACTTCTCTCAAAATGATGAAAATATTGATCAAGGCATAAAAATGTAAATCCAAAATTGACAAAAATGCAATACAATAATTAAAATGCAAGTTAGGGAGTTAGAATATTTACAAGTGGTGGTTTAGGGAGGACTCCACCAAACTCTCATCCAATAATGAGATGTCAAGGGGGCATGTTCAAGGTGTTGTTGATGTTGCTCAGCACCTTGAAAAAGTAGTCGAAAGCTTGTTCATTATCATGATAAAGATCTTCAATAGACCTTTGCACTTGTTGTTCTTCGTGGTGGTCTTGGGTCATAGCATTACCGATATAGGGATTGAATATCCCTTCAAACTCATCATCCTAAAGACCGCATACTTCGTCTACTTGATCCCTAAAAATGTCATGAGTTGATGAAGACAACTCTCCTTCTTTCTTATCTTGGCCAATGAGGCCTTCTTCTTCACTTGTCATGGGTGAGCTTTTCAAGCTCTCTTTATTGCAATTTCCTTGCTCTTTTGATGGAGCATCATCCACTTTCTTCTTCCATTGAAATGCCAACTTCTTCCTATCATCTTGCCGGCTATAGTGATCAACCATAAAACATGCCTCATGTAATCGGAGAGCTCGCATGTCTTATCAAGATTAAAAGTGATTGTTTCATCTCCCACTTCAAGGGTGAGCTCTCCATGTTTTACATCGATCACTGCTCCCGCGGTGTGTAAGAAAGGTCTTCCTAAAATAATAGGAATGTTGGAGTCTTCTTCCATGTCAACAATAACAAAATCCACCAGGATAAAGAACTTGCCAATTCTTACCGGCACATCTTCCCATACCCCTAAAGATGTCTTCGTAGATCGATCCGCCATTTGAAGCGTGATATTAGTGCACTTGAGTTCTCCCATTCCTAGCCTCTTGCTTACCGAATATGGCATAACACTCACACTTGCCCCAAGGTCACATAAAGCTTTGTTGATCGTAGTGTCGCCAATAGTGCATGGAATGGAGAAACTTCCCGGATCCTTTAGTTTTGGAGGTGAACTTCCTTGTAGGATGGCACTACTCACTTTAGTGAAAGCAATAGTCTCAAGCTTCCGGATGGATTTCTTCTTCGTAAGAATATCTTTCATATACTTTGCATAGGCCGGAACATGATTGATTAATTCAGTAAATGAAATTGAGACTTCCAAATTCTTCACAATCTCCATGAATTTTTCAAGTTGGTCATCAAACTTAGGCTTAGCTTGATGACTTGGAAAAGGAAGTCTAATCACAATAGGCTCCTTCTCTTTGGCCTTCTATTCATCCTTCTTTGAAACTTCTTGAATGGTGGATTCTTCTTCCCTAGAGTTTTGCACAAGTCTTTCCTTGTCACTAGCATTCACAACATCTTCATCAACGGGCCTCTTCGGCCCTTCATAGCTTGTACCACTTCTCAAATGGATGGCACTCACCGATTCTTGTCTTGGGGGATTACCTTGAGGTGGTAATTGCCCCTTTTGCCTTTGTGAACTTGAAGATGCTAATTGAGACATTTAGGTCTCCAACATCTTTGTGTGAGCTAGTATATTGTTAATGGTGATGTCTTTTGCTTGGCTATCCTTTTGCATTTTGAGTGAAAAACTCTTCTTGGTTCTTTTGCATTTGGAGGACCGCTTTTTGAACATCAAAATCTTGGTCATTTGATTGAGTGTATGGAGTTTGATTTTGGTAACCTTGGTTTTGGTTGTAAAAGGGTCTTTGATTTTGGTTTCTCATTGGAGGTGGGGTGTATGTTGGTTGAGGGTTTTGAACATTTTGGCTTTTGTATAAGAGGTTGGGATGGAATTTGGTGTTTTCATTGTAATAGTTGGAATAAGGGGTACCACTCTTGTATCCTTGGAAAGCATTCACTTGTTCACTTGTTCCCCTACATTCACTTTGGTCATGCCCCAAAGTTCCACAACTCTCACATATTCCACTTGGAATTGATGAAAATGCCACCATGACATTAACATGTTGCTTAGGTGATTTGGAGGCTTCTTCAAGTTTAGCCATAGCCTTCTCAAACTTCAAATTAATGGTATCAATATGAGCTCTAAGTGAGCACCCAATTGAGTAATAGAGTCCACTTCATGCTTTCCTCCTCTAGTAGCCTTCCGAGGTCTATTATATTATGAGTTATGGACCGCCATTTCCTCAATGTTGTTCCATGTTTGATTATTATCAACTTCGGTGAACATACCATTTGATCCCATGTTGAGAATGTTTCGGGAGTCTTCATAAAGACCATTCCAAAATTGTTGTACCAAGAACCACTCGCTAAGTCCATGATGAGGACATGAGCGACAAGTTCCTTTGAATCGCTCCCAAGCTTCATACAAAGATTCTTCGTCCCTTTGTTTGAACCCCGTGATTTGGGCTCTTAGCATGTTAGTCTTTTCCGGAGGGTAGAACTTTTTGTAGAAAGCAAGTGCCAATTTCTTCCAAGAGTCAATACCAAGAGTAGCCTTATCAAGGCTCTTTAACCATTGTTTCACGGTACCAATCAAAGAAAAAGGAAATAAGACCCATCGAATTTAGTCTTGAGTCACTCCGGTTTGTGAAATAGCATCACAATAGTCACAAAAAGTTTCCATGTGAGAATGAGGGTCTTCACTAGGCATCCCCCCCAAATTGGCTTCTTTCAACAAATTACATAAATGCGGATTTTGCAATGAAATTACCGGTCAAATGTTGTGGTGTGGAAGTACTATTTGGTAGGTTCTCCTCGGTTGGTACGGAATGTGATGAAAATTTAGGCATTGTGGGTTGATTTTGTGGTGGGTTATGTGTTGGGTTCTCCTCTCCTTCTCTTGAAAAAGGGTTGATGAACTCAAGGTTATTTGGTTGAATGTCCACAATCTCACCAATACCTCACAAAGTATTTCTAGCAAGTCTTCTATTGGTTGTCAAAGTTCTTTTAATTTCGTGATCAATGGGTAACAAGTTACCTTGTGATCTTCTAGACATGCAAAATATCAAACAACTTGAAAACAATTAGAACAAACATTGAGGAGTTTTACTTCCCCAAGGCAAATAAAGACACAACTAAGAACAATCAAAGAAAATCAAATCAAGTTAACACCGTCCCCGGCAACGACGCCATTTTTGGTTCATCGGTTTTGTTACTCGTCGTCAAAAGTTACCTAGACTAAAACAATATTTATAACTTCACAAACTACTCTACTATTAGTAAAGAGGTAAGTAAAGGTCGGATCCCAAGAGACGGGTATTGATGTGGGATTTTCGATTATAAATGGTCGTGTCTAAGGGTGTCACAATTTGGGTTGAGATAAGAGATCACTAAACTAAATAACAATGTAAATAAACAAGCAAGATGATTAAAATGAGATGTAAAAAATTGATTAAAAGCACTAGGGTGTCATGAGTTCATAGGGGATACATGGGAATTGATCATACAAACATATTCTTAAATTATAAGCAAGCAATTACTGTTGTGATAGGATCGAGTTGGTTTATATCTTACAATCCTAGGAAGGTTTGGGTCCCGGAGCCGAATCGATTAGATTCTACAACACCTAAAAGTCGACTTAATCCTCCCTACTCAACTATATGCATGGTCTAATGAGACTCGAGTTGGTTTATGTCTTACAATTCTCATTGAATAGGTAAGTGATGGGTAAAAAAAATGCAAGGATTCGTAGGCTCGCATTTCATCAAACATAACATGTGCATAAGTTGAGATCACAACAAGCAAGCAAATAAATTATGTGAACATATTAGATTAAGCATGAATCATCCCCCATGTTGGTTTCCCCTAATTCCCTATTAACCCTAGTTAAGAGACTACTCACTCATTATCAAGTTTAACATGCTAACAAGGTTATCAATCATATTAACAAAGCAAAACATGATGAATGAATGGAAATGATTAACAATAATTAAAAAGGGATTAAGAGAATTATACCTAATGATGATTCCAAAATAATAAGCAAAGAATAATAGAAGTACTTGATGATTTATGGAAGGTTGTCAATCTCCCAATAATACCCAAATAATCTTTAATTACCCAAAATAAAGGATGAACAATAGAGAAATTAAGGAAATGAGATTTGTATTAATGTTAATTAAGAGATGATTATAAGATTAAGATGAGATTAGAACATAAAAAGAGCATAAGAAGGATGTATAATCTAATTAGTACAATGGATATTTATACTAAGGATTAGGTATATAAATTAGGGTTACTAAGGGCTTAACAGACGATTAAGACCCTTAAGAAAAGTTGAGGAAGTGCTCCTCTCGAAGGAGATGCTCATCTCCGCTTCGCTAGTCTTCATAGAATATGCTCATCCCGAGCGGCTTGAGGGAGAGACGGGCTGCACTGGAAAGGAATCCGAGTGGCTTGGTGAGGGCGACGCTCGGATTAAGAGGGGTCAGGACGAGCGGATTGGCCACGGGACGCTCGGATTGTAGCAGGCCAGGACGCTCGTCCCGTGCACTGCGACGCCCGGACTGTAAGCCAGTGAGCTTCTTCTTCTTTTATTTCTCCAACAATGCTCAAGGATTTTGTTGGAGATGCGAGGATCTTCCCATCATTGCCCATTTACTTCATTATTTATATAGGCCTTCTAGTCTTGTCTTCACTTCGATGCTTGGTCATTAGATTCGATCAATTTAGCTCCATTTTGCCATGAAAATGCAAGGTTCTTACTCCTTTCCTACTAAGGGATCAAAACCTCAAAGAATATGCAAAACGAAAGACTAAAGATAGTAAATGACCCAATTATGCACTAAAAAGCATGGGAACGAGGCTAATTCGGGGACTAAATATGCTCTAAAATGAGTCACATCAAGGACAAGAGAATTGGTGACGCATACTTGTCTCGGACAAGTGGGAGATTGTTGGAGTGAGTGTCCTCAACAATAGTGTGATCACATGTTTAAATCTCATATTAAGAATACGTAAGGGATGATTCATTTATATAGTCAACTGATCAACATTAATCGGTAACGATTGGCTTGCTAGAGTTTGACGTTACTGTCGTAGGACGGTGGTGATCAGTTGATCCCTTAAGGTCACGCCTAAAGGATGATGCCCTAATCAGTAAAGTTGATTAATTGTATGACGATACAAGTTAATCAATTCCTTTAAATTGAACAATTCATTTGTGAGAGAGAGAAAATTTATATCTTATTGTAATGGGATTAAATAAGATTTATTTTAGTAATTGAAATACTTTATTACTAAAATTGATTATTGTTTGTGAAACAATTGAGATAAGAATGAATGGTTAATTATAATTACAAGATGTTGTGAATTATAATTATATGACCCATTTTATTTATCTGATCAAGTATCACTAGTCAATTTAATGTATGTGATTTAGTTAATTTATAAAATGATATTTATTTGATTAATATGCATTAAATTAATTAATAACATGTACATGTGACATATTGTGTGAGAAATGACAAATTGACAAAATAAAATGGTAGTCCATTTTATACTTGGTGACCGAAATGGAGGGAGTAGTAATGGATTGTGGTTGTTTTATTTTATGTGATAAAATAACATAATCATACCTAGTCTAACTAGACTAAGACCTACTATTTCTTGTGAAGACAAAAGGCAAAAGAAAAGATGCCACCCCTTAGCATATGCTCCCCCCCACCGGTTTTCATATACAAAAAGAGGAGAATTTCTTCTCTTATTGTATCATTCATTTTATTCTATTCACATGCAACTTTCCTCTCACATTTATATTTATCTCTCTAAAAATATGAGAAGATTCAATCTAAATTGTTCATAAAAATTGCTAATATTATTAATGTAATATATGAGTATTAGTAATCAATTTTAAGGTAGACTACTAAATAAATATCTAGTAAATATTATTTAGTAGTGATAAGGGCTAATCTTGGGTGCAATCAAGAGGAGGATCTTTACATTGGGATTTTGGAGGATCATCCTTATACTGATCATAGCTCAAGAACAAGTGAAGGTAGGAGACCTTACTTGTGCCCATAAATCCGAATATTACAATGTAAGGGACATTGTTTTTCTTATTAATCTCTTATTTTGTTATGCATGCACTAGATCTAAAGAACACAAATTAAGAAGTTAATTAGTTCACTATTAGAAGAGTCTAATAATAGGTATATGAACCTAACATGAACAACAAAAAATAAGCAATTTTAACTATCAATTCATTAGTTTAATCCCCTTCTAACAACCTAGATCCCATGTCACCCTAGATTAAAGGTTTAACTACTCATACTAATAATAATAATAATAATAATAATAATAATAATAATAATAATAATAATAATAATAATAATAATAATAACAATAGCAATAATAGAAAGCATAATTAAGAACATAAAAGATGAACAAGTAATTGAAATAATAATTATTGAAAGATTAGAACAATACCGTAATTAAAGGCAATAGATCCGAATGCTAAATTAATGTCAACTAATCTAATGTATTCTAAGAGAGTTTTTAGAGTAATTCTACTAAACCTCCGGAAAATAAAGCGTAAATAAACTAGGATACGAGTTTGGGTATTTATAATAAAACATAACCGACTTAAGGAATTTGTGGAAAATATGGAAACTGGAGGTTCCTCGATCGAGCCCTCATTGTACTTGATCGAGTACGTGCTTCCTCGATCGAGCCCAGCTCCACTTGATCGAGGCACCACTTGTTTCAGCTCCTTTCTTCGTGTTTTTTTCTTAACTTCTCTTCCTTCATTATTTTGGATTCCCGTGCCATGCTTCGTGTATTCCTCCATGCCTACTCCACGATGCCCATTTCATTCCTTTGCTCCTCAAATGCATCATTCCTGCATTAAACATCAAATGGCGGAAGTATCGATATTCTAACATAAAAGGCATGTAATTAATATAATTTAGCACGAAAACCGTATCAAAAGCAATTAAGGGGAGGCATAAATATGTATATAATTGTGACTCATCAAACTCCCCCAAACCATCTCTTTGCTTGTCCTCAAGCAAAGCACCACATGCACAATACAAAAGGCAATCATACAAATGGCGAATAAACAACTCAGAGGTAATGTTGATGCACATACAAATTCTAAGCTATCCATATCTTGTAACAAAGCAATGACCAAAATGTACCAATAAAACAAATTCAAAGGTACAGGAAATAGAAAACGCAGCTCAAGTCTCATGTCACCATACTATAGACAAATGCCAAATACCTTTCGATCTTGCAAGACAAATTAGTCGGATTTTCGCGGATTTCACTCATGCACTCATAAGTATGTAGGGTGAGTTATATGTAAAGATGGAAAGAAGTAGAAACACTCACTCGACTTATGAAACATGCATGCAATCTAATGTGACAGAGATTTCTTCAACTAATATGTAATCACCATATGTAGACAAAAGTACATGTATCAACGACAATAAGGGTAGCAAATGGGTTAAAGGGGCAGAAATGGTTTGTGTCAAAGCACGTTAGGGATATGTGGAGCTAAGACGGTAGTCGCAGCGCTAAGCCAAAACCAAAACCAAATCTTAAAATAACAAAATGAGCCCAACTTAGAGAAATGATCTCAACTTTACAACACATGAGAGCTAACAACCTACTCTCCAAATATGCATTAGACTCTAACGATCATCCTTTTGATCCTTAACAAAACTAAATGAAGCAATCTCTTTTCTTTTCTTTCTTTCTTTTCCAATTCTGTTTTTTCTCGATTCTTTTCTTTCTTTGTTTTTCTTTTTGCTGCATATTTTTCTTTTTCCGACAAAAGGATACAACACAATTGCTAATAATTCTACTACAACCACAATTTGACAATAAAAGTCCCAATCCCAACCATAGTAGTAAACTAGGCATGATAAATAAGCAACTGCGACTGTCCCGATAAGGTAGGCAAATTCTTGGATTTTAGCTATATGATGTAATTTAAAGTTGGCTACAAGGGTTCAAACGAGCTAACAAAATAAGGTAATGTATGGCTTATTTGAACGGTAAGAACCGCCTATCCACATGTACTTAGTCAAATAAAAGCAATAAAAGTATCAAGAAACCAATGTCACACTTGTGCAATTTGATATTACATATTCCACAAGGAGAAACCACACTCAAGCCTAATTGACAATGAGACCAGTTTATTGATGTTCCTGGCCTTGGAAGGTCTACAGACCTTAGAATTTAAGTAGTTTACCAACATAATTGTGTCAAATCTAATCAATATAAGGCATGTCAATACGGTAGAAACTTGAATTATGAGCTTTGTTTCCATGAATAACGGGTCAAAACAATGTACATGGACAACTAAACTTGGATTCAAATGCAAAAACAATGCAATTTAACATCATTGTTATTTAATTCACCAAGACTCGACTTAAAATAAAGGAAAAACATGTTTTTGTATATTGAAATTTTTAAATTTTATGGATTTTTTTATATAAATGTACACAACATAAATAAAGACTCCTCCCCCAAACCTAAATGTCACAGTGTCCTCATTGTGACGCCTACAGCATAGCAATCACACAAAAATCTCCAGCAACCTAAAGGACACATCTAACAAAAGGAATGGAAAAGAAATAGATAATACAATAAAAGAAGGTACAAGGGAAGAGAATACCGGGTAAGAGCGTATGAGTTCTCCCAAACCAGCTGCAAAAATAGGGAAAAATAACCAACCGGACAATTCCTATCCATCTGGCTACGTTGTTGACCCAAAACACTGGGTTACTCAATCGAGCCCCATGACACTCGATCGAGGAACCTTCCTGTCGAGCAGATTTCTGCATTTAAAATAACTGCGCACACAAATTACAATCAGTACAACTTAAAGCGCGTAACAGTAAATAAAAAAGTAGTGCATGTGCTACACACAAGCATAAGTAGCACCAATAAATTGTCCGAGTAAAGAATAAATGCAATGAATAAAGTTTTGGCACATCAAACTCAAAATCTAATATGAAATATGAGCAAGTATGTTCATCACTTTTTATGTCATCTTCTTGAGGAAGGAGATAGGGCACTTCATCCGTCATAGGAGCTCCATCAAAAACTTTGACTGGCTCCTTTCTGAAAAATCTCAGCTTCCAAAGCATCCAACTCGGCTTTTATGTCAACATTCTCATCGTAGTTGTAAACCATCTCTGGAGGAGATTCATCTCCATAAATCAGCTTCTCTATCTCATCCACTTTCTTGCTCCATGGATATGATGCAATAGTAGGAGCGTTAGGTGGACTCCTGTCAAAATAATAAGCAAGACAATCATCAAAAGTAGGATCAAGAGTATTAATCATATGACAAGAAGCTTTTAAATCAGGAGGACGTGATGCTTTGTCAAGACCAAACGTGATAGTATCATCTCCAATGTTGAACGTAAGACTCCCGTGTCTAACATCTATAACCGCCCCTGCAGTATGTAAGAATGGTCGTCCTAGAATAATAGGAACACGAGAATCTTCAGCTATATCTATCACTACAAAGTCGACTGGAATGAAAAATTTCCCTATCTTAACTGGCACATCCTCTAAGATACCCATAGGGTGCTTAATAGACCTGTCAGCCAATTGAATAGTCATATTAGTATATTTAAGCTTAGTCATGTTTAATTGATTGCAAATTTTATATGGCATGACACTGACGCTCGCTCCTAAATCACATAAAGCATTGTCAATAGTTAAAGGGCCTATAGTACAAGGAATAGAAAAACTCCCTGGATCCTTAAGCTTAGGTGGAGAATTGGCTTGTAATGCGGCGTAGCATTCATGAGTGAACACGACAGTCTCCAGTTCATCAAAAGACCGCTTATTTGACAAAATTTCTCTTAAAAACTTGGCATAAGCCGGCACTTGAGTTACCAATTCAGTAAATGGCACTGTCACTTGAAGATTCTTTACTACCTGCATGAAGCTTCCAAACTGTTGTTCAAGTTTGGATTTCTGCAATCTTTGGGGAAAAGGTAGTTGAATTTTGATTAGCTCGGCTTCTTTAGCTTTAGAAGTATGTTTGGAAGCATCATCGTCAGTTACAGGAGTGCCTCGATCGAGCCCAGTAGTCACTCGATCGAGGAACCTATTTTTATCCAATGTCATAGCTGAAACACATGAAAAATCACCTCAGAGGGGGTTCCTCTATCGAGCCCGAGGTGAACTCGATCGAGTAGCTTGGTTCCTCGATCGAGCCTCATCCTACTCGATCGAGTCACCACGTCAGTCACCTCTTTTTCGTCTTTTTGCTTATCCCGTGTTTGATCATTGCAAGTTTCCTTCTCGTCATCGCTCAACTCGAGGTTTCCTAATCCCTTAGGATGCATATAGAGAACCTCATCTTCATTAATAGGCATGTTCGGACCTTGATAAGAAGTACCGCTCCTCAAAGAAATAGCATTAACTTGCTCATAAGCTTGTTTACCTTGAGGAGGAAGACCGAACTGTTTTGAAGGATTTTGAGCCGCCATTTGAGCAACTTGAGTATCCAACATCTTTTTGTGAGCCATGAGTTCGGAATTTGAGCCGTTTGCTTTTGTTGCATTGACAAAGTTTGATGTAAGAGAGCTCTCAACTCGGCCATCGCATTATTAGGAGCTTGAGGAAGAGGTTGCATTTGTTGAAAACCTCCTTGATTTTGCCGAACAAAGCTTCCTTGTGGTTGGTTACCACGATTTGGAGGAATAACATAAGTACTTTGCGGCGGGGCTTGAGCATAAGCATTCTGACTCCTGTCAGGGAAGAAGTTAGAATAAGGAGTACCTTACTTGAAAGATTGGAAGGCATGAACTTGCTCAATCGTACTCATACACTTGGCTGCAGTGTGGCCATCTATCCCACAACTCTCGCAGGACACTTCTTGTTGAACCATGTGAACCGTTTCCTGCTTACCCAAAGACTGAGTAGTCTTCAACTCGGCTATTTGAGCCGTTAGAGCCTCCAATTGCGCTGCAATAGCATTGTCTGAACCAGTTCCTCTCTTACTTCTTCTGGGGTTACCATACTCAGATGTGTGAGTAGCTATCTGATCAATCAACTTCTAAGCATTACCATCATTAGTATTATCTTGGAATATCCCATTAGCAGTTGAATTAAGTAAGGCTCTATGATCATCATACAACCCGTTGTAAAACTGGTTGCAAAAGAACCAAATTTCAAAACCATGGTGGAGGACGGACCAAACTAGTCTTTTGAAACGAATCCAATCTTCATTAAAATCCTCAGTAGGACCTTGCTTAAAACTTGTAATATGACTTTTCAATGCATTAGATTTCTAGGGTGGAAAATACCTCTTGTAGAATGCAAGAGCTAGAGAAGTCTAATTAGTAATTGTGTCGGTCTCCATGTCTAAGTCCCGTAACCACTCAGCTGCATCATCTCTCAAAGAGAAAGGGAATAAAGTTTGCTTCACCTGATCTTGAGTCACCCCAGCTGTTAAAGGAATATAACAACAATAGGTGACAAACTTCTCCATATGTTTTGCGGGGTCCTCTCTTGCTTTTCCTCCAAACATATTTCTCTCTACTAAGCTTATATAGGAAGGCTTGATCTCAAAGGTCCCTCTATCAGTGCTAGGGAGCTTGAAGCCTTTAGGAATAGAAGCAACCGTGGGTTCGGAGTGACATGCTAATGTTGGCATCTTTGATGTTGTAGGAGTAACTGGTGCAGAAATAAGGGTGTCCTCTTCTAAGGACGAATCTTCTGCGAAAGTATACTGCTCGTAGTCAAGTGTACTCAAGTCTTCCACCTGACTTACTTCTCTTTGAAATTTTCGTCTGTAACGAAAAGTCATTTCTGGCTCGGAATCAAAAGGTATAATCTCTAACCTATTAGACCTGGGCATACACGAAAACAACAAGGAAAGATAAAACTGTCTCAAGGAACTGATGCTCCCTGAGACAAAAGACAAAAATAAACAAAAACAAACAAGAAAATTGTTGCGTCCCCGGCAACGACGCCAAATTTGATAAGGCTAAAGTCGTATCACCTTAATCAAATAAATCCTATAATACTACTACCAATAGCTAGCGGTAAGTACGGTATCGTACAGGGAGGCGGTAATAATCTATTTGCTAATGTCTAAGTCTATCTTAAAGTAACAATTTAGGAGGGTTTTGATTGTTTGTTTTCTAGCAACTAATAACAATGTAAAATAAGGATGAAGAACAGTAGTATTAAAGAGTCTAGGGATTCAGGTTCACTAGATAGTCATACGGGGTGTGATTTAATTCATTGATAGAGCTAATTATGTTGTTTAAGGTTATATGATCGGTCGATTCAATATTACTTTACATCTAATTTAACATGCAATCGCTATCATTAAATTATCTCTATTCAGTTATCGTAGCCTATATTGATTCTAACCTAGTCGGTGGAAGTTTCAATTCGCTATGCTTGTCAATTAACCCTGGCCAGTAATTAATTTACTAGATGAAGAACAATAACATGAACAACAACAAATAAACAATTTTAACTATCAATTCATTAGTTTAATCTCCTTCTAACAACCTAGATCCCCTTTCACCCTAGATTAAAGGTTTAGCTACTCATATTAATAATAATAATAACAATAGCAATAATAGAAAGCAAGATACGTGCATTTTATATAGTCTTTTTAGGCCTCTTTATGCACGTATTTCTATGCTATTCTAGTAGTTTTATGCTACGAAATGTCCCGAATATTCTACTTTGGTTTGTTTTGCTTTATTTGCATAAATGGACCAAAAAGTGGTAGAATCAAGCCTTTTATCGTCCGTTTTGCGTGCATTTGGAGGATGAGTATATTTGGAGCGGAAATACTGGCGTTATGGGATTCGTGAAGTCATTTCGGAAGCTAAATAACCAAGTCGACGCTGAAACTAATGAAACACGTAGCTGGCTGAATCAGATATCACTCGATCGAAGGCTTTCGAGGTCGATCGAGTACTTTTGGATAGAACAAGACCTCGATCGAGTATTATATTTACTCGATCGAAATGTGTTCTTTTAGGGTTTACTCGATCGAGTGGTTATTTCACTTGATCGAGTGGTTTGAGCTTAATTTTACTCGGTCGAGTTGTAGATACCCAGTATCTGCTGAGACTCCGACAAACACCCGATGATTATCGGACTATAACATGTTTTGGGATCGCGACGTTTGATCGACAATTTGTGTACAACTTTACGTCGGAAAACTTAAAACGATTTCGAAAATAAAACATTTCAAAACATTTCAAAAATACCTGGAGTGTTTAATGCACGACGACGGGGTCGCAATGACACTAACTAGAGTCAAAATAGACACCGGACCAAAAACCGACTCAAAAATTCAAATCCCGACTCCAACAACTTGTCAAACCGAGTCAACCACCAAAAACAAAACATTTCAAACCTTCTACCTTAAGTTTTCCCGGATTCATGAATGGTCAAGTACCAAACATGTGACTACAAAACCTAGGATAGAAGAAATCATGATTGCGTTTGTTGTGAAAGTGACAAGACAACTCGAAGAACCGCGACGTGGCTCGCGCCTCTTTGAGCAGCCCAGGTGGCCACGTCGCTCAAAACTCACACAACCACTCATTCTCCTATAAATAGCCCTCAAATGCCCCCCATTTGAGACTTACGCGAGTGTCCGCCCCCTCTTTTCTCCCTTAAAATTCTCGACTCGACTTCTTAAGTCACAATCCGATGCGTATTTACGACCTACCGATCGTAAATACAAGCCTTACACATTGTTTGGTACCGTCATCGTGCATTAAATCACTTGACCGACCACTTCGACCACTACACCGTCACTAATCTTAAAACACTCTTTTTACTTACCAAAACGGTTTTAAACCGAGTCTTTTCCGACCAAACGAGTTGTTACACTTACGTCGGTCACTCGCCATAACCAAACATGTAAGTATGAGGGTGTAAAAATCCTCTTTTATTATGTTTTCATTTGTTTCATGACTATAACATGCTAAAACGTCCATAACGTGAACCAAAACATGGGATAAACGAGCCAAAACTGATTTTTGGCCTGAGACAGAAGCCCCTTGGTTCGCCGGCTTGCCCGCGCCTAAATGGGGTGTCCAGGTCAGAGATCAACCATGTTTGTTCTCGTCATTTCCCTTTAATTCATTTTCATATTTGTAATCGGTTTTTACCATTTCAAATATTTTCAAACCCTTTTTATTTCATTTTATTTGTTTTAACCATAAAACATTTTTTACCCTTGGTTCCTCATACCATGACGGTTAAATCCGTGTTTCGGTGATAATATTTGGTTAATGACATTTAAAAGGTATTTAAAACCTTTTATTTCATTTCTTTACATTTTGGGAGGTATTTTAAAGCCTTTCATTATTTCTTTACATTTTCAAAATAAACATATTAGTCACCAACACAAAGTCATCCTTGGTTCTATATACCATGCCGGATTTTAACCCGGGTACGATGACGAGAACCGACTAATTACATTCAAATGAACTTAAAATAGTTAGTTCATAATTATTTTCAAAACTATTCATGTCAAGTTTGTCAAATCGAACCCGACACCGAATATTATCAAAATAATGATGATTATTCGAGTCTAGTTCTTCAAATCAACGAATGCGGTCTAAACGACCCTTTCAAATCAAACCGGGTTCAAACACCCATTTTTCAACACGTTTTATAAAGTTTTTCAAATGGTCAGAATACGGCATATAACCGTAGGCTAACCCGCGCCTCAAGCAGGCCTTTTCTTTCTCATTTTCAGAACCAGGGGAGGCCCCTTTACACCGCCGGCTGGCTCGCGCCTCATATAGCCGTATGGTACAGAGTATGTTCCCTTTCCAGCATTAGTCTAGGACGATCCCGACTCCGGTTAGCCACGATATAGGACGGATCAGATGACTATTCAAAATCACATTTGCAAAACGCTTTACCAAAACAAATGGATCACGTTATGCATCATAAACCTAATACGGTAAATGGATGTTTAATTTCCGTCTTGCATGAAAATCAACCATTAATCCAACTCGACATCTTATACTTGATACTTGGATTAAATCAACCGACTTAAAAAGCTCTCACTGTTAGGTTTAAATTATTGGATGCGCATTCATTCATTTAAACCGTTTTATCAACTTTTGCATTCAACCAACCAAGATCGATCAGTAGAGGCCGCTACCGCGGGCGGGATTGGGTGTCTGATTAAAGGGCTTCCCAATACGTACCTTTACCTCTTACTCAGAAACTTTGGATAGTGGAAGAACTTATCCAGGGCGTACGAGAGTCATTCTAGAGATAGGATGCTAAAGAGGGACGATTTCCATATCTTTAGTACCTATGTCAAACGCTGCTTTGTGCTTCGATTTGACTGAGGTATAAAGTGGAATTCGAACGGGTTCCAGGCATCCCACAAATGTTTGGTGGCAACTCCGAACATCTCTAATCATTTCGAGACCCTCACCGAGACAAAACAGGCCGATCTAAAATGATCCGGTCAAAAGCATTTTTACGCCGCCGAGCGTGACTTTCAAAAGACCGCTGCCATTGTCCACAGATGGAGCTGAGCATATGCAAGTGGGCCCACATCCACAGATTGGCGACTCCGCTGGGGAAAACTAGGACACTTACGTTTTTGTGATCCCTAGATGGTGAGACTCGAACGAGGTCTTGGTTGGAATGCATTAATTTATATTACGGTCACGGTCGGGTTCCTTGTCCGGGCCCATAATCTAACCCTTTTCGACCAATTGGCTCGTCTCGTCGACGTGAGTTTTCTCATCCCCGCGTTTCGAATCCCGATTGAGTCAAGCATACCATTGACGTTACACATTTCTGTTTCGTCAAAGAGCTTTCATCACTTTCGAGCACGAGGCTAGGGCACCCTTCTTACACATTTTTGTTTGGATTGGTATCCCTCTCGCAAATCGGGGTTTGATTGCTTGGTGTGTAACCCACCCTTTTAAGCCAAAACCCGTGTCAGCATAATGCATAATATAATGAACTGTGAGTGCTTATGTGCTACTTGATCATAAGTCCTTCCGTGTCATTTTCAAACTTTCAAAATCACCTTTTTTGCGCCGTTATAATGGCCGTTTCAAACCCCGGTCTTTCACCGACCGTTGCACGCCTTTCTAGGCCGTCGTAATGACGATTTTCAAACCCGGTTTTTATAACCATTTCAACATGCCTTTCTATGCCGTCGTAATAACGATTTCAAACCCGGTTTATATAACCATTTCAACACGCCTTTCTAGGCCGTCGTAATGACGATTTTCAAACCCGGTTTTTATAACCATTTTAACACGCCTTTCTAGGCCGTCGTAATGACGATTTTCAAAACCCGGTTTTTATAACCATTTCAACACGCCTTTATAGGCCGTCGTAATGACAATTTTCAAACTCGGTTTTTTACAACCATTTTAAATCACATTTTCACGCCGTTATAATCGCCGCGTCTAGACACGGATTTTAACCCGTTTCGCGCCGACAATGGCTCTTTCAAAACCCGAGAGAAGCACACACCCTTTTCTCGAGACACTTTCGAGATCCCGAGAACCATGCACCATCCCCGAGACCTCTTCAAACATTTCAAACCCGATTTTCAAAACATACAATTTTGAATTTCAAAAAAAAAAACCGTCTGGGGAGACAATACACTTTTTTCCGAGCCGACTCAAACTCAAACCGTCTTTTGCAAATAAACTTAAGACAACCCTTTCAACTAACCGACTTGCGGAGATCTCTATCTTCAGAAGCCGTCCATAAAGCAACGAATGAATCTTTTTGAAAATTTCTATTTTCGAAAGTTTCAGTCCACCATTCCATTTCCGCCTCGTGTCTATCGAGTCAAAGCAAACGTACTTATGGGTCTTTACTTATGAGTCGTCTCACCACGAGACCCGTCCAATGGAATCGCGCCATTATGTTGGACTCGTGTCAAAAGTTCGGTCAACACCGTCACGTCATAAATCGAGTCAGCACCGAGGAACCACACACGGTCATCCTCGTCCTGTTGAGTCTGATCTCCGTACCGTCCTTTGTGTTGTCCGCGTTCAGTCTTTGAACCGTGTTGGATTGAGTTGTAATGTGATCCGTTTTTCTGCCTCAGAGCCATGGCCCTGTCTTCAGCTTCGTCCAACAACAATGATAACAACAGAGATGTCACGACTGGTCAGCTAGCCAGCCTGCTCACCGCTCTTAAGGTCACCATGGATCGCGTCGAGACCCGTATCGACGCCCTGGAGAACAAAGAAACTAGAGAACATAATACCCCACCTCTGACTGAAACTGAGAAGAAGCTAAAGCTCTTGGAAGAACAGCTCCTAGCCCGGGGTAACAATATCCATCTTGAGAACAACCGAAGGTTCGAACCTGTTGGGGATCAATTACCTGACTACTTTACCCTAACTGATGTACCTAAGTTCAAAGGAGTGGAGGACCTGCTCAATCATATACGTGCCTTCAAAGACTACATGGCCATCAAAGGAGTCAAACAGGAGCTTTTTACCCGGATCTTCCCATCCTCTTTGGAACCGATCCCTCGCCAATAGTACTACTCCCTTGATCCGAAAAACCTTACTACTTGGGATGGGGTCGCAGTTGAATTCGCCAAACAATATGCCGACAATGTTGAAATCCAGGCCAATACCCGTACCCTTGAGGTTCTAACCCAGAACGATAAGGAAGGGTTCACCGATTTCTTAACCCGTTAGAGGAGGGTGAGTACTCAATTGGTCAGTAAGCCGAGTGAATCAACTTTGGTGGAAATGTTCGTCAACAATCTCCGCCCAGTGTATGCTAACTTATTGAGATATCAAAATATTAAGACCTTCCAGGATCTGCAAATTCTGGGGACACGCATTGAAGATGACCTCCGGAAGGGTGTTTTAGCCAAGACCACTTGCAGAGGCTACCAGGGATCGAGCTCAACCGGATCCCGCCCTTACGGCCAAACGAACAAGATCGATGAGGTTAACCTCATTGAACCATCTGCTAAGAGAGCTGAGCGCCCCCAGAGAGTGTTCACTAATATAAGGTCAACTTATGAAAGTGCTCTGAAGAGGCTCATGGACCAGGGAAAGTTACAACTGATTGGACCCACCCCGTATCCGGCTGAAGCTAACAAATCCCGCTTCTGGAACCCCAATGCCTACTGTCAGTACCATCAAGGGAAAGGGCATGATAACGAAACCTGCTTCAAACTCAAACACATCATCCAAGACATGATTGAGAAAGGGGATTTGCCTCTGGTACAGGGCCTGTTCCCTTCCATCATTAGTCTAGGACGATCCCGACTCCGGTTAACCCGGATATAGGACGGATCAGACGACTATTCAAACCATATTTGCAAAATGCCTTACTAAGACAAATGGATCATGTTATGCACCCTAAACCTAATACGGTAAATGGATATAATTTCCGTCTTTCATGCAAATCAATCATTAATCCAACTCGACATCTTATACTTGATACTTGGATTAAATCAACCGACTTAGAAAGCTCTCACATGTTAGGTTTAAATCATTGGATGCGCATTCATGCATTTCAATGGTTTTATCAATTTTTGCATTCAACCAACCAAGATCGATCAGTACAGGCCGCTAAACGCGGGCGGGATTGGGTGTCTGATTAAAAGGCTTCCCAATACGTATCTTCACCTCATACTCAGAAACTTTGGATAGTGGACGACCTTATCCAGGGCGTACGAGAGTCATTCTAGAGATAGGATGCTAAAGAGGGACGATTTCCTTATCTTTAGTACCTATGTCAAACGCTGCTTTGTGCTTCGATTTGACCGAGGTATAAAGTGGAATTCGAACGGGTTCCAGGCATCCCACAAACGCTTGGTGGCGACTCTGAACATCTCTAGTCGTTTCGAGACCCTTACCGAGACGAAACCGACCGATCTGAAACGATCCGGTCGAAAGCATTTTTACGCCGCCGAGCGTGGCTTTCAAAAGACCGCTGTATGTCCACAGATCGGCTGGGCTTGTTGGTGGGCCATGTCCACAGATTGGCGACTCTGCTGGGGAAAACTAGGACACTTACGTCTTTGTGATCCCTAGATGGTGTGACTTGAACGAGGTCTTGGTTGGAATGCATTAATTGATATTACGGTCACGGTCGGGTTTCCCTGTCCGGGCCCACAACCTAACCCTTTTCGACCAATTGGCTCGTCTCGTCGGCGTGAGTCTTCTCATCCCCGCGTTTCGAATCCCGATTGAGTCAAGCATACCGTTGACGTCACACATTTCTATTTCGTCAAAGAGATTTCATTACTTTCGACCACGAGGCTAGCGCACCCTCCTTACACATTTTGTTTGGATTGGTATCCCTCTCGCAAATCGGGGTTTGATTGCTTTGTGTGTAACCCACCCTTATAAGCCAAAACCCGTGTCAGCATAATGCATAATATAATGAACTGCGAATGCTTATGTGCTACTTGATCATGAGTCCTTCCGTGTCATTTTCAATGTTTCAAAAACACCTTTTTGCGCCGTTATAATGGCCGTTTCAAACCTCGGTCTTTCGCCGACCGTTGCACGCCTTTCTAGGCCGTCGTAATGACGATTTTCAAACTCGGTTTTGTATAACCATTTCAACACGCCTTTCTAGGCCGTCGTAATGACGATTTTCAAACCCGGTTTTGTATAACCATTTCGACACGCCTTTCTAGGCCATCGTAATAACGATTTTCAAACTCGGTTTTGTATAACCATTTCAACACGCCTTTCTAGGCCGTCGTAATGACGATTTTCAAACTCGGTTTTGTATAACCATTTCAACACGCCTTTCTAGGCCGTCGTAATGACGATTTTCAAACCCGGTTTTGTATAACCATTCCAACACGCCTTTCTAGGCCGTCATGATGATTTTCAAACCCAGTTTTGTATAACCATTTCAACGCGCCTTTCTAGGCCATCGTAATGACGATTTTCAAACTCGGTTTTGTATAACCATTTCAACACGCCTTTCTAGGCTGTCGTAATGACGATTTTCAAACCCGGTTTTGTATAACCATTTCAACACGCCTTTCTAGGCCGTCGTAATGACGATTTTCAAACTCGGTTTTGTATAACCATTTCAACACGCCTTTCTAGGCCGTCATAATGACGATTTTCAAACCCGGTTTTGTATAACCATTTCAAATCACTTTTTTACGCCGTTATAATCGCCGCGTCTAGACACGGATTTTAACCCGCTTCGCGCCAACAATGGCTTTCTTTCAAAAGTCGAGAAAAGCACACACCCTCTTCTCGAGACACTTTCGGTATCCCGAAGACCATGAACCGTCCCCGAGACCTCTTCAAACATTTCAAACTCGATTTTCAAAACATACGATTTTGAATTTTAAAAAACCGTCTTGGGAAACGATGCACTGTTTTCTGAGCCGAATCAAACTCAAACCGTCTTTTGCAAATAAACTTAAGACAACCCTTTCAACTGATCGACTTGCGGAGATCTCTATCTTCGGAAGCCGTCCATTTAAGCAACAAACGAATCTTTTTGAAAATTTCTATTTTCGAAAACTTCAGTCCACCATTCCAGTTCCGCCTCGTGTCTATCGAGTCAAAGAAAACGTACTTATGGGTCTTTACTTATGAGTCGTCTCACCCCGAGACCCGTCCAATGGCGTCATGCCGTCATGTTGGACTCGTGTCAAAAGTTTGGTCAAACACCGTCACGTCATAAATCGAGTCAGCGCCGAGGGACCACACACAGTCACCCCGTGTTTTTGAGTCTGATCTTTGTCTCGTCCTTTGCGTTGTCTGCGTTCAGTCTTGGAGCCGTGTCGGAATGAATTGTAATGTGAGCCGTTTTTCTGCCTCAGAGCCATGGCCCCGTCTTCAGCTTCGTCCAACAACAACAATGATAACAACAGAGATGTCACAACTAATCAGCTAGCCAGCCTGCTTACCGCTCTTAAGGTCACCCTGGATCGCGTCGAGACCCGTAACGACGCCCTGGAGAACAAGGAAACCGGGGAACATAATACCCCACCTCTGACTGAAACTGAGAAGAGGCTGAAACTCTTGGAAGAACAGCTCCTGGCCCGGGGTATTAATATACATCTTGAGAACAACCGAAGGTTCGAGCCGTCGGGGACCAGTTACCTGACAACTTCACCCTGACTGACGTGCCTAAGTTTAAGGGAGTGGAGGACCCACTCAACCATATCCGTGCTTTCAACGACTACATAGCCATTAAGGGGGTCAAACATGAGCTTTTTACCCGGATCTTCCCATCCTCTTTGGAGCCGATTCCTCGCCAATGGTACTACTCCTTGGACCCGACAAACCTTACTACTTGGGATGAGATCGCAGTTGAGTTTGCCAAGCAGTATGCCGACAACGTCAAAATCCAGGCCAACACCCGTACTCTCGAGGTGTTAACCCAAAATGACAAGGAAGGGTTCACTGAGTTCCTAACCCGCTGGAGGAGGGTGAGTACTCAATTGGTCAGTAAGCCGAGTGAATCAACTCTGGTGGAAAAGTTTGTCAACAATCTCCGCCCGGTTTATGCCAACCTACTGAGGTATCAAAATATCAAAACTTTTCAAGATCTGCGGATTCTGGGGACACGTATTGAGGACGACCTCCGAAAGGGTGTCTTAGCAAAGACCATTGGCAGGGGTTACCAGGGATCCACCTCAACCGGATCTCGCCCTTACGGTCAGACAAACAAGATTGATGAGGTCAACCTCGTCGAACCATCTGCCAAGAAAACCGAGCGCCCCCAGAGAGTATTCACCAACATAGGGTCGACTTATGCAAGTGCCCTGAAAAGGCTCATGGACCAAGGGAAGCTACAACCGATCGGGCCCACCCCGAATCCGACCGTTGCCAAGAAGTCCCGATTTTGGAACCCCAATGCCTACTGTCAGTATCACCGAGGGAAAGGGCATGATACAGAAAATTGCTTCAAACTCAAGCACCTCATTCAAGACATGATTGAGAAGGGAGACTTGCCTCTACCCCCACCAACTAAGACAAATAACAAGACGAATCCTCTGGGGATTCACGCCATTTCTGACGATGAGCCGACCCTAGACTGCTCTCACCTCATCTTGCCGATTGACGACGAGGTGAATGTTTTAGAAAAGGATCCTTCAGACGGAGTGTTTGTGTTTAGTGCTGCCACTATCCTCACTATGTTTCAGCAAGTTGAAGAGGCCATAGCCAGCCTCTCTGAAAGAATCACCCGACCCGACGACGCCTACCGTCGACTCATATTCAATCCCCCAACACCGCGCCCAAGGGAGAATTCCCCAAGCATTCAAAACTACCCACCCCAGGATGGATTGCTCCCGCGACCATTCTGGCATAGACCTCACGAAAATCACCCTCAAAATAATCACCCTCAAAATAACTACCCTAAAAATAATAACCTTCAAAATAACTACCCTCAAAATAACTACCCTCAAAATAACTACCCCCATAAAAATCGCCCTTACAAAAATATTCCCCACAAGAACTACCCACCGAGGAATACCGTTCCAAGGTATCCTCGAGACTCTGAAATTAACGGCATATGGAGGGATGATGTTGAGGATGTCTATATCCTCCCAGGGGAGGATAAGCGGACGAAAGAAATCGGACATCTCACCCGGTCCGGACGTCCCTATCAAAATCCGAACAATCCAACGGTCGTTCCAACAACGAATGACCAAATCGTCCCAGAGGTGGACACTCAACCAAAGGCCCCCGAGAACTCAATCCTGAAACAGCTCCAGAAAGCAAAAGCCGAAATCTCAATTTGGCAACTTATCGCAACGTCTTTTGAGCATCGACAGGCCTTGGGAAAATTAACCGTGCCCTCCACCTCTTCCCCAGAAGAAATAGTGGCGCACATGACGAGAGACGCCCCTGATCTGAGTAACCCGGTCGTCTTCTCCGACGAGGACATCCCTCCGTTCGGAGCCAATCATAACCTGGCCCTGTACATCACCGTACAATGCTTCCAGAAAAATATACCAATGGTCCTCGTGGATGACGGTTCCGCCGTGAATGTAATTCTTCTCAAAACTGCCCACAGGCTGGGTGTCAAGGAATCTGATTTGATCCCAACGAATCAAGGAGTACGCGCCTACGACGGCACTTGTCGCAAGGTCACTAGGCTAGTCACTTTGACCGTCGCAACCGGACCCTTAGAAAGACAAACCAGTTTTCAAGTGGTCGACATCGACGCGTCCTTCAACATGCTCCTGGGACGTCCCAGGATTCACGCCGCCAAGGCGGTCACATCAACGCTCCACCAGTAGATCAGGGTCCCCTTTAACGGGAAAACAATCACGATTCCCGCTTCCCCAATCAAAGCAGTTATTAGAAGGGGGATAGCCTCCCAAGCCATTGAGAAGGACGACAATGAAATGTGGGGTTTCCAAGCCGTAAACGCCATAACTAATGAATCGGCGACCTCTAAGTGTGACCCGTTCACCAACCTCACGGTCAACCATATTATGATGCGCCAGGGTTACTTCCCGGGTTTGCCGCTCAATCCACTAAAGGACCCATTGCCTCCCTTGAAACAGGCTAAGGTCCCCAACATTCCCTTTGGGCTGGGGTACGAACCTACCGACGAAGATATCCGGAAGATGAACCTCCTAGTCCGAAAACGCAAGAAGCACGGGGTTATCCTCCGTCCCTACCACCTGACTCTCAACGGATACTTTGTCCCCGAGGGAGAGTCCGAGCTCTACCACGGCTTTCCGGAACCGATTTATGACTCTGTGGCGAAGGCTAGGTACCCGGGAGTGGAAGTCTTCCAGGACTGCTACTTTATCCCCGACAACATCGAAGCTGCATCAACTGAGTCCAAGCCGTCACCATGCCTTGACGGACAAGCTGTCACACTCCTCTTTGTGGAAGATAATGTCAAACACCTCGACTATGAGGACATCATCAACATCGCCGTGAAGGACAATCAATTTGATCCAACCGCCTTGATCTCCGATACTGACCCGGAGAAAGCTACCCAAGGCTGGAGGAAGACCGTTGTAGATACCCGTATCCGTCGATATTGGAATTTATAGAGAACCCGACAAACACCCGATGATGATAGGACACATGTATTCTTTAGTTGTCACTGTCATTATTTGGAGCTCGTTTTACGATGTAGAATGGGCGTCGTCGATGAAGTATTTTATTAATTTAAATGATATTTAAATTAATGTTTTTTTTAAGTGAATTCATTTTATTAATTTAAATGATATTTAAATTAATGTTTTTTTTTAGTGAGTTCATTTTATTAATTTAAATGATATTTAAATTGTGGCTTTTTTAGGTGAATTCAATTTATTTTATTTTATTTTGAATTTATTTTCCCAAGTCCATTTTATTGAAAATAAAATAAATATTTGATTTGAAAAATCATTTTATGAGTATATTTGATTTGAAAAGTCATTTATTTTAATGGGTTAATTGATTTGAAAAATCGATTTTAAAAAGCGAAGAAAACTCGTTTTTAAACATGTTTTTTGAGCTCGATTTTAGCTCGGTTTTTGAGCCCGTTTTCTTTACGAATTGGCACGAATCTCGAGTACACTAACCAACCTAGACCAATACCCATCCACCCCAGTTCGAACCCCCTATCCACGGCCCAAAATTCCATCCCAAATCATCCCCAACAGCCCGCGTACACACGAGCAGCCCCCCTGTTTTGGCAGCTCAATCCCGAGCCCAAAACCCGCTCCAAACACCACCAAAACCCGTACCCATTAACCCTAACCCATACCCTAGTATCCTACCCATATTACCCTAGCTTAATCACCAAGAAAACCCCTCTCAAACCCTCACAAAAGCTGCTGGACAGCAGCTATGCGTGAGCAGGCCCGACTGCCTCTCCCTCTCTTTTACCCTACTTTAACTCCTTATAAATACCCACCCTTCACCATACATTCATTCCTTTAAGTTCTCCCCACATCCTACCATCACTCACAAGCTTTAAACCTCAGAAACAAACCCTAATTGCCTCTCAAAATCCCTCCACAAAACCGACATACAAACGGAAACTGTTTGTGTGTCCTCCTCGAAAAACAATTCGTTCCTCCCTTAAACCTCCATCAAAACTCGATTTTCTTGTTCCTAATTAACCACATAACATCCATCTACACATTAGACAAAGATTTACGAGCCAAATTGCCCTTGAGAGTACACGAAATCCCTCGAAAAAAAGAGTGTTATACACTGTTTGTTTTTTGATTTGTTCTGTCTGTCCAGATTTCTGTTTGTGCTCGTTTTTCGTGCCCAATAACCCAAAACGAGCAGGGGTTGCTTTAAGATCTCTGTTCTCCTCTCTTTCTAGTTTTCAAAACATCTTTTAAATCGAATTTTCATCGTGAAACGAGGGAGAAATCATCGTTTGAAAGTTGCTGTCCAGATTTGCCAAAAACGCGTGTTTGCTTTGTTTCTTCGTCGACGACGGCCTCTCGAGATAAAATCTACCATCGATTACGACCCAAGACGGTGTCAACGATACATGTAGGTTGAGGGTGCATCAAATCCTCCTCTTTCTCCTTTTTTATTTCGTTTTTTATGTTTGTCTTTCCTATAGTTTATTTTTGTTTGTTTATCGCTTTTATTTATCGTTTAAATTAACTATGAAACTAGTTTAGTCCGAGTATGAGTTAAAGTACCACCATGAACACCCGCGTTGACTTGAGATGGGAAAATAAACCGCTACTTCAGTCGGTCGTACACCCCCGTCTCATTTACATATCCTCGTGTTCAAGGTAGGGCATAAATAAAACGAATTTCTAACTTCCGTTCTTCGCTTTTGACCCTTCGTTGTCTCGGCCAATTCGACCCACCTTAGGACCCGTTGCATGTTAGTATGACCTCTGATTGTTAACATATGCCTTGTTTAGACGACATTAGATCAATTTAATAACCTAATTAAACACTTTAGGGTACATCGACATAGCTTTAAAAATCAACTAACAATTCTGTAACTTAATGAACGCATCTCTCTCTTTCACCTAATTTCTCGCTAGTATAAGAGTGCGTGATTAGCACCTTCTTATTAACACTCGATGAGTTAAATTAATTAGCGAACTTGACCTAATTTCACCCCTTTTGAGCCGTGTAGAATACACAATTGCAAGACCTCTTTTCAATCGATCAACGTCGTTTCTAACTTGTTTTCTAACTCGTTTCCTAACCCGTTTCGCAATCATCTATCTAACCTAATGAATCTAACCTAAGAATTAGGGTATGCTAGATCGTGTGGGCCGTGTTTGGCCGTGTCCTTGTAGTCCCTTTTCTCGTTTTTTTCTCATTTTTATCTCGTTATTTCGTATCTTGTAATTACTTTGTTTATCGAGTCGTGTTTGTTAGTTTGGTTGTAATTTTCAAGTTAGTTTTCTTTTATCGAGTCAAAACCTCTTTCAAAAAACCTTAGTCTTGTTTGGTTAGATGGTTGTGCCCCAATGCTTGTAAGAGCGTAGTAAATCGCATGTTGTTTAAAGCAACATGGCCCGATTTATGCTAATGCATGCTTTGGTGTGCGGCCCTATGTCTAATTCGATGAGATTGAGCGAAAGCACACATCACGAGGAGTGACCCAAGGCCGTGAGTCATGTAAGCCGTGGGCCACCCCTCTTGTGCACGCTTTTCTAGGCCGATTGGTCGTGTGTGTTGTCGTGTATAGTGTTGTATGTAGCAATTGTATTTAGATCGAGTTGTATCTTTAATTTATTGTTGTGTCGGCATGAAATGTCTGGTTTGTAATAGGTAGATCCCACGGCTCCCCCATTCCCCCTTAAGCCTTGTTTGCTTTGTTTGTATGTTGTCAGATTAATCAACCCACATGCTAAATTACAACTTTGACAAAGTTAGTTTAGTTGCATCTAAAACGACATAGAAATTGTTGTCACATGATAGGGTTAAAACAACGTTTGCATATCATATATCGTAGTAGCTATGACCTTGTTTGAAATCCGACACTTGACTTAGTAGAGGCCGTTATTGACGGGCGGGGTTAGGTGTCCTTATGGGCTTCCTAACACGTACCCTCACCCCTTACTCAAGATCTATGGTTTGTGGATCCGTCTAAATACCATTGGATTACGAGAGTCATTCAAATCGAGTGATATAGGGTACAAGTCTTTATCTTTAATCACTCGTAGTCGATTGGCTTTATGCTTTTCGATGAAAGGTGTAAAGTTGACTTGAACGGTTCCAAGTTCCCAAAAAACTTGGTGGCGACTCTAATATGTCTTAATTCGATTCGAAAGAACCTCGAGTCGATTATGCCTAGTGTGGATCCCGCGGACGCAGTTCCCGAGGGCCTTGTCCACAAGTTACCTCGACTCTCCACCAGAAAATCAGGGTCCCCTTCAACGAGAAAACAATCACAATTCTTGCTTCCCCGATCAAAGCTGTCATGAGGAAGGGAATAGCCTCCCAAGCCATTGAGGAGGATGACAATGAAATGTGGGGTTTCCAAGCCGTGAACGCCATAACTGATGAATCAACACCCTTTGATTGTGACCCATTTGCTAACCTCACAGTCAACCGTATCATGATGCGCCAGGGTTACTTCCCGGGCTTACCCCTCAATCCACTGAAAGATACCTTTCCTCCCTTGAAACAGGCTAAGGTTCCCAACATTCCCTTCGGACTGGGATATGAGCCCACCGATGAAGATATCCAGGAGATGAACCTCCTAGTTCGAAAGCGCAAGAAGCACGGAGTTATCCTCCGTCCCTATCATCTGACCCTCAACGGATACTTTGTCCCCGAGGGAGAGTCCGAGCTCTACCATGGCTTTCCAGAGCCGATCTATGACTCTGTTTCCAAGGCTAGGTACCCGGGAGTGGAAGTCTTCCAGGACTGCTACTTCATCCCCGACAACATCGAAGCTGCATCAACTGAGTCTAAGCCGTCAGCATGCCTCGATGGACAAGCTGTCACACTCCTCTTTGGGGAAGATAACATAAAGCACCTTGACTATGAGGACATCATCAACATCGCCTTGAAGGACAATCAATTTGACCCAACCGCCTTGATCTCCGACACTGACCCGGAGAAAGCTACACAGGGCTGGAGGAAGACCGTCAAGTTGACCGATCGCCAAGGCCGCATTCTCAAAATCACAACTGGAGAAGGCCCTATGTTCAAGGAGGGAAGTGAAGAAGGATCGGAGTCCGAGTCTGAGTCCGAGTCAGAGTCTGTCATAGATCCTAACACTCCTGATGTCCAGTCAAGGTCCCCTTCCCACTGTTTTATCACAAAGTCGTGGCTGATTCAGAGGCCGAGTCTACTAGGGTCACCCCCACTCCCGTGAAAGGTGACAACCTAGAGCCTGTTCCAGGGGCCACCTCCTCTGTTGTGTCGCCTCTGACTGACCACGAGATGTCTGTCCTTTCCGAGATTTTCGCTCGTGTCAACATAATTAACGCTAAGTTTGCTTATGACTCGTCTCAATTTAACTACAATGCAATTCTGAATGACTATGAGGAATTTGACTTGAGTGACTACCCACCTCACCTAGCCAAATAACTTGACAAACGGGAAACCAGAACCCCCATCATTGAGGAGACCAAACCTATTAACGTAGGAACCGATAACACACCTCAAGAACTTAGGATAGGGACAACCCTGGACCCCTCGGAAAGACAACAGTTCATTGACCTCCTACACGAATACAAGGACGTGTTCGCCTGGTCCTACAAGGATATGCCTGGGATTGACAGGGAAATCGCAGAGCACTGGATACCCATTAAACCCGGAGCTAAACCCGTGAAACAAAAGCTACGCCAGATGCGTCCTGAATGGGCCCTGAAAATCAAGGAAGAAGTGGACAAACAGTTCAACGCTGGGTTCATCAAAGTGTCTCAATACTCCGACTGGGTGGCCAACATTGTGCCCGTACCAAAGAAAGACGGAAGAATTCGGGTTTGCTTCGACTTCAGGGATCTGAACAAGGCGAGTCCAAAGGACGACTTCCCTTTGCCACATGTTGACATTCTGGTGGACAATACTGCCGAGCACGCTCTCCTATCATTTATGGACGGGTATGCTGGGTACAACTAGATTAAAATGGATGTGGAAGACATGCACAAGACAACATTCACTACACAGTGGGGTACATATTGCTACACGGTCATGCCCTTCGTTCTCATCAACGCTGGAGGTACTTATCAAAGAACCGCTACCACTCTCCTACATGATATGATGCACAAGAAGGTAGAGGTGTATGTCGATGACATGATTGTCAAATCAAAAGAACGGGACGGCCAAATCAGTGCCCTCCGGAAATTCTTCGCTCGTTTGCGGAAATATAACATGAGACTAAATCCTCAGAAGTGTGCATTCGGGGTCACCTCCGGAAAACTCTTGGGACATGTCGTCAGCAAAAAAGGCATTGAGATTGATCGAACAAAAATCAAAGCCCTGCAACAAATGCCTCGGCCTAAGAACGAGAAGGAGATTCAGGGATTTCTCGGTCAGGTTCAATATATCAGCCGCTTCATTGCCAAGCTCACCATGATTTGTGAACCAATATTCAAGCAACTGCGCGCCTCCGATCACACCGATTGGGACGACGACTGTCAAAAGGCCTTCGACAGGATAAAGGAAATCCTATCCAAATCTCCTGTCCTCATGCCACCTCAACCAGGGATTCCTCTATCCCTATACCTGACTATCACAAACACAGCCATGGGAGCAATGTTAGCACGAACAGTCAGCACCGAAGAACGAGCCATCTACTACATCAGCAAAAAGTTCATTGAGTACGAGACGAGGTATACCCAACTGGAGAAGACATGACTTGCCCTAGTATGGTCAACAAAGAAGCTGCGACATTAAATGCTCAGCTACACGGTCCACATCTACTCCAAGATGGACCCGGTCAAATACATCTTCGAAAAGCCCGTACTAAACGGAAGGCTGTCTAGGTGGACGCTCATGCTGTCCGAATTTGATCTCAAGTTTGTACCCCTCAAGGTTATCAAGGGAAGAGCAGTCGCCGATTTCTTGGCAGAGAATCCCGTCAACGAGGACTCAACAACCGACACATGGTCACTTCCCGACGAAGACATCCTTTGTGCCGATTCTGACGCATGGGACCTATACTTTGATGGTGCGTCTAATCTGAGAGGCTTCGGGGTAGGAATCCTTCTAATATCACCAGAGGGAGAACATGTTCCGATCTCGGTCAAGCTAGACTTTGCCATCACCACAATGACGCTGAATATGAAGCATGCCTCATCGGCTTACAAGCAGCCATCACACTTGGCATCAAGAGATTGAGGGTCCACGGCGATTCCTCGCTCATCATCAATTAGGTGTCCGGATCATGAAAATCCAAAGCGACAGCTTAGCTCCCTACCGAGCAAAGATCAATCAAGAGGCTGAGTTCTTCTACCAAATTGACTACTTCTACTTACCACGAGAGGAAAACCAATTTGCAGATGCCCTGGCGAAACTTGCCGCGCTCGTCAACATACCTGACGACATGACATCGATGCCCCTATGTGTCGAGAGAAGGAGTGAGCCAGCTCACATTTGTACCATCAACGACGACGAGGAAAGCCATGATGAACCTTGGTACCAAGCCATCCTCAACTAAAAAACCAAAAACGAATTCCCTCCCAACTCTGATCAAAGAGGACAAAGAGCCATCCGTTTGCTTGCATCACAATTCGTGATAAACCAAAACCAACTATAAAAAAGAACACCCCAAGGAATTCTCCTCCTTTGCATCGACCATCACAAAGCCAAAAAAGTCATGGGAGAGGTTCACGACGGAGAATTTGGCCCTCACGTGAGCGCAATGATGCTTACCCGGAAAATCATGCGGCTAGGTTACTTCTGGACCACCATGGAAGACGATTGCCGTAACTATGTCAAACATTGCCACAATTGCCAAATCGTCGCCAATATATAACACATACCACCATCCCTTTTATACACCATGACGTCACCCTGGCCTTTCTCAACCTGGGGCATCGACATCATCGGGAAAGTCAACCCGGTAGGCACTAAGGGGCATTGTTTCGTCCTCGTCGCCATCGACTACTTCACCAAGTGGGTGGAAGCACAGTTGATGCGTGTCTTTTATATGATGTTTTACATCCCATTTTACATGCATTTCAGAGCTCATTCATGTAGTTTATGCTGCCATTTCCCCCATTTCCGTCTACTTCCGTATTTTTTGTACATTATTGCAGAAATGTGAAGAATCCAGCGGAAATCGAGTTAAATCCATCCCCGAGTATCCTGCATTGCATATGACGTGAAGTATTCACCCGAGGAACGAGCTTGGTGCGCAATTCAAGGCCCAAAAGACAAATCCCGAAGATTATAGAAGTCAAGTAGCAGCTCAAGCGGTCGATCGACCACTACCATCAGTCGATCGACCAACCATCGGGTTCCAGAAGCTACTGTTCATTGCTATTCAGTCGATCGACTAGTCCTAGCAGTCGATCGACCAAATTGCTATTCCAGGCGAGAATTAAAAGACCGTGAATCTTGAACCCCAAAGTTATGTTAGGTTTAGGAAATAAAGTTACGTTAGTTGCTATATAACGTAACCTAGAAACATCAGTTTTGACATCAAGTTTTTACATTAAGTTTTACACAGTAACATTGAGTTTTATTAGGTTTTGGAATATTGTTTAGCATTGGAATTTCACTCTTGTTCTTAATCATTCTTCGGCTATTCTCGGTATTCTTCTGCCCTATTTCAATTCACTTCTATTTCGTTATTAGTATAGAATTGCTAGTTATATTCCCAAAACCATTTTATTGTTGCATGTTAATTGTTTGTCCTACCGCTTTAATTATAAATTCAGTACTTTTATGCCCTAGTTTTATTGTTGTTATCACCCTCAGCATGAGCAGCTAAATAGTTTGTGCTAGGATGTAGGGGAATTATGGCGTAGGCGGCGTAGTATTAAATTGGACTGAATCGCGTGTCAGTCGATCGACTGCCTTACCCGGTCGATCGATTGACCACGTGATGTTACCTTTCGTTTTAATTGATTTTAATGATGTATTTAACGAATCGAATGCATGCGACCAGTTAGAAGCTTAATTTATGACTGACCCATTAGATCGAAAGATAGGGAAAGTTGTTAGATCACCAATTAAGATGACTAAACTGTGCTGAGATCGGAAGATAAGTAGAGTTTAGACCGTTAGTCACTTTTCAGGACGAGAGTTAGTATTAGTGATATTAGGGGCCTATTGCGAGATTGAAAGATGCTATTTGTTAAGAGTGGACCGAGAGGACCTCTTGTTTCCCGCCTCACTTGTGTTCGATTTAGACCTGTTTGGTATGCTGCCGCCGAAGCTATAACGAACCGACCCTCCTAGTATCTCCTTTTATATTTGATTTCATCTATTTGCTTAGTTTACTTTATTTTATCGCTCATTAGCTATAGACCAATCCAATCAAACCCCCCCACCTTATTGTTACCTTAGACTGAATTTAAACAACTAGAATTTACGTCTGCCTCTCTGTGGTTCGACCCGACTGCCGCTAGCTACAGTTGTAGTTGGAAATTATAAATCTATTTTTGACACCTCACAACGGGTATCAAATTTTGGCGCCGTTGCCGGGGAGGCAATAGTTCTAATTTTTAGTTGTTATATTTTTAGTCTTTCTTAGTTTAAGGGACTTCTGTTCCTTAAACTTTTCTTATATTCTTTTTGTAGTTTCTTCTTATGCGCAGGTCACAGGGTGGTGAACTAGTACCATTCAATCCTGAGATTGAGAAATCTTTGCGCGAGTTGAGACGATCACAAAGGGTATTACCGACAGAGGAAGAGCTGAGTACTCTGTCAAGCTATTACGAGAACGAGCTGTTCGAGGAAGACCCACATTCTTCACCCATTTCCACTTCTTCAGCCAAGACAGTCACTTCTCCAGAAATTCCAGTCATGGTTGAGGAAGCGTGTATAGCTAGTCATTCTGAGCCGACAGCTGCAAATTTATATAAGGGGTTCGAATTACCAGGAGATGACAGGAAGTTCGAACCAAAGCCTTCATAAAATTAATATGGTTGAGAGAAACCAGTTCGGGGGAGCTTCAAATGAAGATGCAGCTAAGCATATGGAGACATTTATTGACTCTTGTTGTTCCATACCCCACCCAGTGGCGTGACCCAAGACCAGATCAAGGAGACTATGTTTATCTTCTCCTTCGTGATGTGCAAGGGAGTGGTATAGAGATCCTGGACCGAGCCGTTCATGGGATCACCGATTGGAATTCATTGGCTTTGGCATTCTACAAGAAATATTTTTCTGCCTCAAAGACCAATGCAATTAGAGCTCAAATTAGGAGCTTTAAACAAGGGCCGGACGAGAACTTCCACGAAGCATGGGTCCGTTTTAAGAAGTTGTTGCGAACCATACCGCACCATGGGTTCAAAAAATGGAGCTTGTGCAATCAGTTCTATAATGGGTCGTATGACGATCGAGGGCTATTTTGGATGATCTTTGCATGCCGGTGGCCGATTTCTTTGAGAATTTGGGAGAAACCAAGGGGTGGAAGATCATTGATGATCTAGCCACCCACAAGGCTGAGTATGGGAATTCCAGAGGGAATCAAAGGAGGAGCGTTGAATCTCCTTCTGTAGCTGCACTTGAAGCTCTCACTGCGAGATTTGACAAGTATGAACTACGAGGAGCTTCAAAGGGGGGTATTTACCAAGTAAATCTTTGTGTCGACGGTCCTTTAAATGCGTGAAAGGTGCAGAGTTGAGGGACACGTTTCAAGAATTGTCCTAGTCCCTTTGAGTCTTGTGCTGCCTTTCAACATTATAGGCAGACAAACACCTACTATGAGCCTAATGTTCATCCCAACCTGAGGTGGAGTAGCTAGAACGTCCTAAATCCAACTCCACCTCCACTGCAGCAACCCTATGTGCCCCCTCATCAAAAGCAACAACAATATCAAAAACCTCCTTATGTGCCGCAAAGAAAGAACAACAATCCCATGGTTCTCGATTTTTTTGCCGAGTTCAAGAACTTGTTCTTTGAAGGAGTCCCAAGCAAGAGAGGCCGGGATGAAGCTACTAGAGAGCCAAATTGCTCAATTGGCTAGTAAGAGTACCACTCGAGCTCCGGGACACTTACCGACTCAAACCGACCAAAAGAAGACCCTAAACGCCATCACGTTGAGGAGTGGGTCCACCCTGGAGGGGCCTGCCATGGTCGAGGACGTTGTTGAAAAGAATGAGGCGGATCCGAGTCAAAAGAAAGTCAGAACGAATAATTCAAAGAAAAAGAAGTCTACGGTATATCGTCGATCGATCGATACACCTTGGCCGATCGACCGATACGCGGGTTACAGCAGCTCTTCGGAATCGTACACCTCGGTCGATCGATCGAGGATAGTGGTCGATCGACCAAGACCATCGCGATAGCGAGATTGTTCAACCTCCGATGCCCGATAACTTGAGGGACCATTTGTTTCGGGGCACGACAACTCCGAAAGTGTTAGGGCCGGACCGAGTCTTTGATGGGTCCGTCCCGATTCAAGTTCGATCCGATGACGGTTAATGGCTCACATTTGAGACGGTCCGAGGAGGGTTCGAGCTTCAACAAGGAGAAAGCGGTGGACTTCCACCCTAAGTCCACGGATGCCGGCATGCGCAACTTAGAGGAGAGGGCTAAGGTACTTCTTATGACCTCATATCCAGGAGAGACTAGTGCCGACAAAGGAACAAGTATCTTTCAGTAAGTTTGAAAAAGTTATTCGTAGCTTGAATGTACAAGTACCCTTCCTTGAGTTAGTTAATCAAGTGCCAGCCTACACTAAATTAATGAAACAACTCTTGTCTAAGAAAAAGTCACTTGAAAATGTGCACACTGTCGCATTAACCAAAAAGTCATGCTCTTATTTGTCTCACACTGCACCCCATAAGCTAGAGGACCCGGGTAGCTTTTCATTTCCTTCTTAATATAGGTACCTTCTCTATTGAGAAGGCATTATGTGACTTAGGAGCTAGTATAAGCGTCATGCCTTTGAGTCTAGCTAGGAAGCTCAAATTGACTAGGTTTGCGAGAAGAGATATGACAAGATGAGATGGCCGACCGATCTGCGGTCCACCAATAGAGTCTTAGAGGACATCCCTGTCCAAATAGGGAAGTTCTTCTTCCCTGTCGACTTCGTGGTACTTGACATGCCCGAGGATGCCCATATTCCCATTATTTTGGGTAGGACATTTCGCACACCGCCTTTGGTGCGATCATAGATGTCGGTCTAGGAACCCCGACTTTTAAAGTGGGCAAGCATTCTATTGTTTTTGCTCAGCCATCTAATAAAAAGGACCCCATGTGGCCTGTGACTTGTAACACGGTTTCTGACAAGAAATCGTACTTTGTGCTTCCTGATTCACCTATCTCTATTACTGTTGTAACCCCTCTGCCCCAGATTGGGAGCAAATTGGATGAAGATTTGTCTATTTCGATATTGCAGAGTGGTTTGGGAAGGAAGAAAAAGCAAGTTGCTCAATCGTAAAGAGACCGATCATTCAAAGAGGAGGTCTTGGTTGCCTTAGCTATGGCATTGATGAGGAAGTTGATGACGAACCGGTCAAGGCACGGAAGTCCGACTTGGACTTTGATGAGCAAGAAGAGGTCATTGAGTGGAGAGATGATGAAAGTGTTGATCCGTTGAGCCATACGGACGTGGAAGCTAAGAAGGGTGCAGCTGCTAAGATAAGCACCGTTGAGGCTACCTCTAGTAGCCAGAAGCCGACAAAATGGGCCATTCCGTGGCCGTTCTTGATCAACTACTAGTTGATCACATGTTTTCCAAACTTTTTATTTGCTTTTGTTAGACGCTTTTTATTGCTTTTGTGTGCGCGAAACTTCGCATTTTATTTTGCTTGCGTAGGATTTTATGCGTTTGAGACTTTATTTTGGGTTTTGCGCAATTTTGGGCGCGTATTATTGTGCACTTGCAGGTTTTTAGACCTCATTCGCTCAAGTTGTTGAGCAAATACGATGAAATAAGGAATACAGCAGTATTTTCAGTCGATCGACTGGCTACATTGGTCGATCAACTGAGTTGCACTTTCCAGGAGCTACTGTTCCTGACACATTGGTCGATCGACTGCCGTCCTTAGTCGATCGACCAAGGACGTTGCTGTATCTATTCACGACCTCTCCCCTACTTTTTTTGGTCGATGTGCGGACTTAAGGGAGTTTTCTATTCCACTTTACTTTCCGTCAAATTATTTATTTCTTCTATTTTCTCAATTGTGCACAATTTTACCGCTTCAAAAATTGTCTTCTCGATTTTATGCGTGGGTTTTTTTGTCTTTTAGGTACTTATTAGTAGCACTGCTGGCTACTGAAACCTCCTAGCTCACGTTGGTTTGGGGAGGTTTCCTTTGCTGCGTTTAAAGTCTTGTAAGTTCCCGATTTCCACTTCATGTCGTTTTTATTTATTTTCCCGCAAATTCCCATTTCTCTTTTCTTCATTACATGATTTTGCACAATGGGGACATTGTGTGATTTGGTTTGGGGAAGGGTTTTGCGTCGCATATCATTCGCTTGCATTCACGTTTACATTCTGTTTTGCATTGTTCATTTCATTTTAGTTATATACGAAATTCAAAAAAAAAAAATTGAAAAATTTCAAAAATTTCCATAAAATGCACGTTTATTTTAGCATATAAGTCGAGTCGAAACGGTAGTATTTCAAGGATGATATTGCATTTTGCACCTGTTTTGCCTGAGCCTTGCTTGATTGACATGTTATTAGTAGAATCGTATAAGTGCATATCTACGAGTTTTCGTTAATTATTTGCTGGACTTGAGACTTGACTTTGAAAATTGGCAAACTACATCATATTTATGAGATTTAGAGCCTATAACTGGTGACATCTATGACCAGTTTATTTAGGAATGTAAGTAGTACTCCTTATGAGGCATGTCACATAAATGTGCATAAATATGAACTTAATCTGCTTAATACCTGTACGCATTCGGTCCGTCGATCCGAGGGAAAAATTCAAACCCAACTGGGCCGGGCCATACCTGGTCAAGAAAATACTTTCGGGGGGCGCAGTGAGACTGAGTGACCTAGATGGGGAGGATTTTACAAACTCGAACAACCTAGACCAACTCAAGAAATACTACCCTTGAACCATAGCAATCAACGACCTAGCCTAGTTTTACAACTAGAAACCACCTCAACCCTTTTCAAGTCAAGTTCCTCAAACGCGTTCTGATTTGATATTGCATGTTTTATCGAGTATAAGTTGCGGCACCTTGCCCGTTTCGAAGGTCCTTTGATCTGTCAAAGGCAACATCCATTTGCACTAAAACAAAAAAAAACCCCTGAACTACGAGCATGGTTTGATTTCACATCTTCATGTGGATACGTAGGCAGTCCCTCTTATACCTGAGGGATACAACCACAAAACCCAATCAAATTTACAAAACATTTCGAACTACGATCATGGTTTAATTTCACCTCCTCAGGTGAATACGTAGGCAGTCCTTTCTTACACAAGAAGGATACAACCATTCCCCTAATCAAAAAACAACCATTCCCCTAATAAAAAAACAACCATTCCCCTAATAAAAAATCAACCATCCCCATAATCAAAAAAATTTTGCCCACATACAAAAAATCATCCCCATCAAAAAGAAAGGGAAAACCATTCCCTTCCCGACAAAATACAAAAAATAAGCCTTTATCCCTTCCTACAAAATCCCACTTTCCCAAGTGCAAATGTTTAGAATGATTCAACTCAAATTGCCTTCACCAAATGGATGGAAGAAACAAGCGTTCACAATTTTCGACACGGGCAATCCTCTTATTTAATTAATAATGGGAGGGATTACAATTTTAACAACAAATAAAGCTCGACCAATCTATAACTTGTCAAATCTAAGGTGTTAACTAATACACCTCACATAATAAAACTAGCACAAAATACACAATAACTAGCTAGTACAACATAATAAAAAACTCACAACAATAATACAACATAATAATAAAGTGGGTAATGGAGGTCTTCACTCTTCCATTCTACCCTTGCCTTTTCCCTCGGGGTACATCTTCCCCTTGTTCTTCTTGTTGGCCCGCCTAGCATGGATTTCCTCCTCGGAGCGGATCCTCAACGGATCTAAGACGGCGACGGCCTCCGGTCTAGCACAAGACACCATGTTCGACCCAAAACGAGCCAATGCACGGCCCACCATATTCTTGGGACCCGAGCTTCTCCTCTTCGGTGGTCTTATCACATCCGGGCTAACTCCATCAACATACTCTTCAAAGAAGGCACGGTTGGCCTTGCCAACCTCTCGATACTTCAAGTCGACGACCTCGTCCTTACGGAATTTGGACCTCTCTTCTAAGGACGGAGCTCGTGACCATTTGACATAAGCGGGAGTCACCCATGTCGTGGCAACGGGGTTTGGCACCTCCCAAAGCGGCAGAATGGCCCACCATCTTTCGAATACTTCTACAAGCTCGGAGTTCCGGAAAACGTTCTCTTGAACAAGACTATCTTGAGCGGGCACCTTTTGTTGACGCCCCATTTGCCTCATGAGCCTTTCGGGATATATGAAGGAAACAACCTTCAAACCCACCACCATCAAAGAACGAGGACTAGCACCCGAAGCGGGCAACCCCGTGAAGGACCTCAAATGCCACCACGACACCACCCAACGGATGTGGGGACCACCCTCTTCGGCCAATCTCGAGGCCCAATAAGCCTCTGTAGAAGAAAAACTATCCGGGTACAACTTCTTCCTCATGGTAAGGTGACGGAAGGAATAAGAAGAAGGATTAACCGGAGGCTCTACATACATTAGCCTCTCCAATAGCCACACTTGAAGGATCCTTGAAGCCCGAATGAAGGAGCTTCTCCGCAAGAGCCTTCCTTGTCCAAAGCTTGGATGATCTCCCCAAGCACCAACCACGATGGATCTCTACCATGCTCCATCTTCTCAATCACATGTATAAGGGTCATGCTACCATAACATTTTGGCCCGTCCTTCTTCAAAACATCAACAAAGAGGTACACATGGACAAGGCAAAATGCAAGAGCCCTTCTCCTAGCCACCTCCGAGACATTGATATCTAATCGGTTTGAAAAGATGTTGATAAGAGCCAACATATCCACACCATGTGGAGCAAGAAGAAAGTTGACTTGACTTGTCGACAAACCCAACATGGAACGAAATTTCTCCTTGTAGCACAACCGAGTCGGAGGAAGCACCGGAACATAACCCGGCCACCCACCAATGGCTCCAACTTCTTCGGCAAGAGGGCAAATTTTGCCTTTCGGGAAAACGAAAACATGGTGTTTCGAATCCCAAAACCGAGAACATGCTTCGAGAAATGAGGGTTGCACCTTGACTTGACGGAGCACCAACAATTGACCAACTCCCATGCAAACGAGTTGATACTTTTCAGGAGGCGACAAATCACGGCACCATTGTCGCAACGCATTCTCAAAATGTTTTGTGTTTCGGATGATGAAACAATGAAGTGCAAGCATCACTATTTATACAAAAATGACCAGCGCGTTTTTCAGAAAAAGGGGAGAGCCGGCTCCCATCGCTAGGCTGCTCGCGCCCCTTTGAAGCTTCCCCAGGATTCCCACTATTGACTTGTCTCTTTCAACTTGTGTTTTCTCCTGACACCTCAAACCTCCCGCCAGGACGCTCGCGCCTCTTCGGGATGATCCAGGACATTTTTGTGTTTCCTCACACTCACATTTCCTTGTTTTCGCGTTTTACGAAATCCGACACAGTTTCCATGACGCAGCTTTAAACATACGGATTTTTCTTTCTTTTTTTAAGGGGGGAAGGGCTAGTTGCCCCGATCCGCGACGGATCGTTTCCATGTCAGTCGAAATTACGAAAATGTTTCGCTTTTTCGCAATTTTCCATCAAAATAAAAATCAAAATTTGATAACACGACGTCAATTTCCCTCAAAATTTCAAGACTCACAAATTCGAGTCTTGACCTCAAAAATCAAACACACTCGTAAAATTCTTTTCGAAAATTCATCCCTGACGGTTTGAGTTTGAATTTTTCGAGTCACAAATCAATTTCAACAATTCCGATGCAATTTAATTCAAGACACGAGTTAATTGCTCGATTTTCAAATCGATTCCTTTCGAAATCCAAACGTGACAACTTGTCGCGGAATTTTCAAATATCAATTTTAACTTCAAGACATCTTGGTTAATTTTGTTTTCAATCAAATGCTTTTACGTGTTTACCTGTTTTCAATCAAATGCGTTTACGTGTTTTCAATCAACTTGCCTGTTTTTCTATACTAACGATGCAGGAACTGATGCAAAGCAAAAGGAGAATCAACAGCCGACAGCGCTCCTCCGAAACACAACACAAAAAAGCCAAAAATCACAAAATGAACCACAATCCAAAAATACATATATACAAACCGCCTCACGCAAAATACATCGACACACGTTTGATACAAACGACTGACCATACAAACAGGATCCAGTACAGACATCTATCATACAGACACTAGCCTAAGACAATCGTCTATCATACAGACACTTGGCCTAAAATAACAGACACTGGCCTAAGACAACGAACTGGGGGCTATCCGCCACCTACCGAACTAAGCACTCCCTACCCTTCCAATCAGAAAAGAAAGGGAGCAACATAAGGAACAGAGGAGCAACAACGGAAGCAGAGGTGGTTACCATGACGGTAATACCTCGTTCCTGCTCTACGACAAAAACAAAGACAGTGTCTTGCAGACTTCGGATGATGAGGAGGCCAAGAACCGCGATGCGATGCACCACCCCGGTGCTGACCCATAATCATCAGCCATCCTGTCTATGAGCCACAATGAAAAGGACAAGCCGGCCATATCAGCCGCCTCTCCTCCTCTACGGAAGCGTCCTCCACCACCGCCTCAAATCCGGCAGCCTTCTCGGTCACTACAGCTCCTCCGGGATCATCCACCACCTCCAGTGCCTCCACAACGGACCCCATAGGTCCCAAATGGTACCCTGCGATCAAAAGAATAAACAAAAAACGTCAGCCAAAATTTTGGCATTATGACGGCGTGAAATGGACAAACCCAAGACAAACACAACCTGCAAAACGAAACAAGGGCAATCCCGCCCAAAATCCAACCAAACAAAAAACAATTCACAAGAAAAACAAACAAAAAAACGACTCGCCCCTCTTTTCAAGCAAAAGATGAGTCAAAACCACCACAAAAAATCGGCATTCCAAGACCCATACAAGGTCCGCCGACAAACCAAAATACATTCCCAATGCAATGAAATTTTTTTCCACGGCTCGAAAAGGCAATTCATGCGTTAATTTGAGCACAAGCCGGTCAAAATTCTAAAACGACCGCAAAAAGGCAAACATGATTTTATCACACCTCAAGGTGACCTAAACTACCAATAAGGTCCATTTCAAGGCAAACTGACTCAATTCAAGCCCAAACAGGCGCTTATTTTGTCAGACATAAGACCGTCACAAAGGGAAAAAATTCCAATTTTGCCCACAATACCCAACGAAGGTCCATAAATGGTGAATACGGGTCTTTCACGACTACAATACAACCAAGCGGGACCCACTACCCAAGCAAATAAACTTGGGATTACGAGATGAGACGGTTTCTCACCTCACTCACGTTTTTCGGGCATAGGGAGAGGGAACGGGGACCAAAATGCAAACTAAAAGCACCCTTATACTCCTAAACAGGTTTCTAACCTAATGCAATCATCAATTTCACTCAAAATGGGCTCAATCAAAAACGCCCAATTCGATTTTCTAGGGTAAAATTTTGCCCTAATTCAATTAAGCTAAAAGGCGAACAAGTTTAAATGGATTCAAGAGGAAATACATACCTTGAGATGACATTGTTGTTGATGGCGCGAATGGAAGCAAGCTTAAGGACCAACAATGGCGTTCTTGGGTTTATTTTGTGTCGAAGGTTGAAGATGGATGAGGAATGAAATGCAGCCTGAACTCGCGTCTTTTACAGAAAAAAGGGAAGCCCCTTTGGTTCGCAAGGTGGCTCGCGCCTCAATCAAGCCTCCCCTCGCTTTTTCACCGAAATTTGGGCTTTGGCCCAATTTCACATATTAAACTTCGAATTTTCATTGACGATATTAAAGGTCATCATTTTCTCAAAGACAAAAACAAATAGTGAAAATTTAAATTCGCTATTTTCAAAAATTTAAAACAAACGGCGATCAAAACCACCAATTTCAAAAATAATGGTGAAATCAAAATTCACTATTTTCTTTCAAAACTTTCAAAAATAATAGCGAGAATCCAAAATCCGCTATTTCTTCAAATTTCAAACGACGGCAATTAAAACCGTCATTTTCAAAATAATAGCTGGAAATTAAATTCCACTAGTTTCACCACACATGTCAACGGCGGGACATAAACCGTCACCTCAAATAATAGTGAAGATTCCAAATTCACTATTCCCATCAAATGCCAACGGCGGCACATAACCCGTCACTTCAATTAATAGTGAAGATCCCAAATTCACTATTTCTTTCAAAATGTCAACGGCGGCACATAAACCGTCACTTCAATTAATAGTGAAGATTCAAAACTCACTATTTCCATCAAATGTCAACGGCGGCACATAAACCGTCACTTCAAACGTAATAGCAAAATTTAAAATTTGCTATTCCCTTCAAAATTCAAATTCAACGGCGATCGAAACCGCCACTTCAAATTCAAAAAAGAACGACGAATGGTGAAGATTCCAAATTCACTATTCCTTCAAATACCAGCAGGAGGCTTCCTCGCGGAACCCGCTCATTTCAAAAACAGTGATAGTGAAAATTCAACTTCACTATTTCCACAGTGGCATAACGAGTTCGCTACTTTAAAAACAAGCCCATTCGACGCGGCTATGCTCACGGTCCATCAACCGACCGCCCCATGGCTGGCAAGCCTTACTACGCACCACAGCTGGCGAGCCTTTGTCCACAAACACTCAAGGACACATCCCGAAAATGCCTCGGGTACATTTCCTCATCATGGTTGGCGAGCCTTACTACGCACCACAGCTGGCGAGCCTTTGTCCGCAAACACTCAAGGACACATCCCGAAGATGCCTCGGGTACATTTCCTTATCATGGCTGGCGAGCCTTTGTCCGCAAACACTCAAGGACACATCCCGAATATTCCTCGGGTACGTTTCCTTATCACAGCTGGCGAGCCTTTGTCCGCAAACGTGCAAGGACATATCCGAAGATGCCTCGGGTATGACTCATTCCTATGGCTAGCGAGCCTTTGTACGTAGTCTAATGGACTTTAAACGACCTGCACAGACAGTCGACAGACTCTAAATTGTTCCCGACGAAAAGTCCTTGACTCGTACCCTCGAGTCGCTTTGGCGTCGCCCTTCCCGACGATAGGTCCTTGGCCCGAATCCTTTCGAGCCGCCTCGACGTCGCTCGGGTCTCCAGGTTGAAATCTTAGATTGACCTGGGGGCTCTACTTTGACTTTCGCCCTGTCCAAGCCTCAGTCAAAGTGGGAGCTCTGTAGATACCCAATATCTGGTGAGACTCCGACAAACACCCGATGATTATCGGACTATAACAGGTTTTGGGATCGCGGCGTTTGATCGACGGTTTGTGTACAACTTTACGTCTGAAAACTTAAAACGATTTCCAAAATAAAACATTTCAAAAATACCTGGAGTGTTTATTGCACGACGACGGGGTCGCAATGACACTAACTAGAGTCAAAACAGACACCGGACCAAAAACCGACTCAAAAATTCAAATCCCGGCTCCAACAACGAGTCAAACCAAGTCAACCACCAAAAACAAAACATTTCAAACCTTCTACCTTAAGTTTTCCCGGATTCATGAATGGTCAAGTACGAAACATGTGACTACAAAACCTAGGATAGAACAAATCATGATTGCGTTTGTTGTGAAAGTGGCAAGACAACTCGAAGAACCGCGACGTGGCTCGCGCCTCTTTGAGTAGCCCAGGTGGCCACGTCGCTCAAAACTCACACAACCACTCATTATCCTATAAATACCCCTCAAATGCCCCCCATTTGAGACTTACGCGAGTGTCCGCCCCCTCTTTTCTCCCTTAAAATTCTCGACTCGACTTCTTAAGCCACAATCCGATGCGTATTTACGACCTACCGATCCTAAATACAAGCCTTACACATTTTTTGGTACCGTCATCGTGCATTAAATCACTTGACCGACCACTTCGACCACTACACCGTCACTAATCTTAAAACACTCTTTTTACTTACCAAAACGGTTTTAAACCGAGTCTTTTCCGACCAAACGAGTTGTTACACTTACGTCGGTCACTCGCCATAACCAAACATGTAAGTATGAGGGTCTAAAAATCCTCTTTTATTATGTTTTCATTTGTTTCATGGCTATAACATGCTAAAACGTGCATAACATGAACCAAAACATGGGATAAACTAGCCAAAACTTATTTTTGGCCTGAGACAGAAGCCCCTTGGTTCGCCGGCTTGCCCGCGCCTAAATGGGGTGTCCAGGTCAGAGATCAACCGTGTTTGTTCTCGTCATTTCCCTTTAATTCATTTTCATATTTGTAATCAGTTTTTACCATTTCAAATATTTTCAAACCCTCTTTATTTCATTTTATTTGTTTTAACCATAAAACATTTTTCACCCTTGGTTCCTCATACCATGACGGTTAAATCCGTGTTTCGGTGATAATATTTGGTTAATGACATTTAAAAGGTATTTAAAACCTTTTATTTCATTTCTTTACATTTTGGGAGGTATTTTAAAGCCTTTAATTATTTCTTTACATTTTCAAAATAAACATATTAGTCACCAACACAAAGTCATCCTTGGTTCTATATACCATGCCGGATTTTAACCCGGGTACGATGACGAGTACCAACTAATTACATTCAAATGAACTTAAAACAATTAGTTCATAATTATTTTCAAAACTATTCATGTCAAGTTTGTCAAATCGAACCCGACATCGAATATTATCAAAATAATGATGATTATTCGAGTCTAGTTCTTCAAATCAATGAATGCGGTCTAAACGACCCTTTCAAATCAAACCGGGTTCAAACACCCATTTTTCAACACGTTTTATAAAGTTTTTCAAATGGTCAGAATACGGCATATAACCGTAGGCTAACTCGCGCCTCAAGCAGGCCTTTTCTTTCTCATTTTCAGAAGCAGGGGAGGCCCCTTTACACCGTCGGCTGGCTCGCGCCTCATGTAGCCGTCTGGTATAGGGCCTGTTCCCTTTCCAGCATTAGTCTAGGACGATCCCAACTCCGGTTAGCCCGGATATAGGACGGATCAGATGACTATTCAAAATCACATTTGCAAAACGCTTTACCAAGACAAATGGATCACGTTATGCACCATAAACCTAATACGGTAAATGGATGTTTAATTTCCATCTTGCATGCAAATCAACCATAAATCCAACTCGACGTCTTATACTTGATACTTGGATTAAATCAACCGAATTAGAAAGCTCTCACATTTTAGGTTTAAATTATTGGATGCGCATTCGTGCATTTAAACCGTTTTATCAACTTCTGCATTCTACCGACGAAGATCGATCAGTAGAGGCCGCTACCACGGGCGGGATTGGGTGTCTGATTAAAGGGCTTCCCAATATGTACCTTCACCTCTTACTCATAAACTTTGGATAGTGGACGACCTTATCCAGGGCGTACGAGAGTCATTCTAGTGATAGGATGCTAAAGAGGGACGATTTCCTTATCTTTAGTACCTATGTCAAACGCTGCTTTGTGCTTCGATTTGACCGAGGTATAAAGTGGAATTCGAACGGGTTTCAGGCATCCCACAAATGCTTGGTGGCGACTCCGAACATCTCTAATCGTTTCGAGACCCTTACCGAGACGAAACCGACCGATCTAAAACGATCCGGTCGAAAGCATTTTTACGCCGCCGAGCGTGGCTTTCAAAAGACCACTGCCATTGTCCACAGATCGAGCTGGGCATACGCAGGTGGGCCCACGTCCACACAAGAAGTTTCAAATGACTCGATCGAGTGGTTTGCTATTGGGCTCGGGCTTTTTAGTCTTATTTCATTATTAGGTTAAATAAAAACCGTCTTTGCTATATAAAGGACGACGATAGAAACATATGGCATATGGGGGACGTTGTTCCTTGACATCTGATACATTACTCTTTTCTCTTTTACGCTGTTAAACACTACCTTCTCTATTCTTTCCCAGATTTTACTCTGTAATTCTCTCTTTCCCTTTTCTCTTTTATTTAATGTTTATTATTCTTCTTTCCTTCCTTTGTTTTATTCATTATGTCTAGCTAATTACCCTGCTAGGATTTAGGGGATTCGATGAATCATTGTTAATTGCTAATTAGGTTCATAGATTGTCGGTGTTGTTTTTGTCTATGTTGTTAATCACTGCTTTAATTGTATCTAGCTATTTGAATCGATGCATTTAGCCTATTTTAATCTTGGTAAGCCTTGACCTAGACCAGAAGGTTGGAAGGGGTGAGACCTGCAGTGAACAATAGGATGCTTTAGTGAGGGCGGAAGCTAAACTAATAGTATTTTAGGGCGAATTGAGACCGAAAGGAGATATTCGTTGCCCCTTAGACCGACATATCGACTGATCTGTGACCTTAGCTGCAATTAACTGACATTCATTGATGACCCGACAGTCCTAGTTTCCTTTCCCTCTTATTAATTTCTCTTAATCTTTCCTCTTGCCTTAGCCTCCTTTAGTTTAGTTTAATCAATTAAAACCCCCAATCATGACCTCAGACAGACCGAATTGACGAGTAGATAGTGACCGCCTCCCTGTGGAAATCGACCCTACTTACCGCTGACTTATGTTAGTAGTAGTTAGGTATTTATTTTTGGTACCCGACGACGGTATCAAAGCATAATTATGAAGGAAAAGTAGATCTATATACTAACATATTCATATATGTTCCATTTTAAATTGTCATAAAATTAATAAATGATCTTATGCATGGAAACTAATTAACAATATAAAGAAGAAATCTTTATCTTACATTGGAATATTCGGCTTGTATGGGCACAAGAGAGATCACCTTTCTCTCTTGCTCTTGTGCTTTCCTTAGTGGAAGAACTAAGATCCAAGTGTAGGATCTCTCCCAAAGCTTAATACCCAAAGCACACTCTTAATTAAAATTAATATTATAAATACTAGTACAATATTAATCTTGTAGAAAAATTGACCCAAAAATATTATAGGACACTTAATATTTTCGGTTTATGGGAGGAGGAAGAAGGAAGCCTTTTATCTCTCTAAAACTCAAATTTTTTTAGATGAATGAATAAATTATCCAATACCATAAAATGTTATGTATTGAATATCATAAAAATAAGGCAAAAACTCTTTCCTTTTCTTTGTGTAAAACCGGGTGGAAGAGGGAGAGGAGGGAGCCAATGCATGCTTTTGTTTGTCTTCACAATGAGCATTAGGGTTGCATGGCTAGTTTAGTAGGTAATAATTATGTTTACCACTCACATTATAAACACAATATTATCCTTAATCCTCCTCTTAATTTCGGTACTTTCATAAAATGGAATCCATTTTATTTTTGTCAATTTTGTCAATATGTCACATGTCACATGTCACATAAAATTGTTATGTATTTTTAACATATTAAAAATCAACGTATTAATAAAAATACGTCATATACAAAAATCGACTTAGTAATTCATAATTACTTGTACCAAAATATTATACCAATTATAAATCACAACAATTTGTATTTATAATAATTCATTCAAATTCAATTGTTTCCTTAAACAATAATTTCATCTGAGTAATGATACAATTCGATTACTCAGACCGTATCTCATTTTAATCAAATTTCAATGAGACACGTAAATATAACTTCCAAAAATCGTCCGTCAATTTTAAATAATTTAATTGACTCGTAACGTTATACGATCAATTAAATGATCAATTAAGAGTGTTGCCCTATAGGTATGACCTAGGGATCAACTGATCACCACCGTCGCGCACGACAAGTAATGTCAAACTCTAGTCGACCCAATCATTACCGATATGTGTGGACCATTGTGAGTAAAATATTACTTCCCAATTGTATTCTTTATAATGAGACTTAAACATGTGATCATCATGATCAACAGTCGTGATCGCATTATTGTCAGAGGACACATATTCCAACAATCTCCCACTTGTCCTCGACAAGTGTGCGTCACCAATTCTCTTGTCCTATTACTATCTCCCACTCAATGCAAGGTGTCTTTCAGGTCGTACTTGCAAGTGATCATATCGAGAGTGGTTTCCTCGATCTGGAGAATAACTGATTGACCGGATTTATCCACCATGGATACTTTCCGAGCGTGGCCACGCATTTCCAGTTCATTACTCCTCGAGTGGTCCTGAGATATTGTTATAACCCTGACTAGGGGTGGACAATTCCTATCGCACTCATTCCCTTCGACTAGCCACAGCCATCATAACCCAAAATATGCCCATTTGACCCCATTTACGAAGGTCGTAGTAACACAAATCAAAGTTAATCAAATCGTGCCATCTTAGGCGAATAGTCTTTAGTCAAAAGAATCGACTCATTTGAATACTATAGTAGCTCTCGCCATGACCAGGCTATATAAATTTGCCAGAACTCTATAAGCAGTCATTAGGCCCGACAAAATGTTCCTAACAGTCTGCCTATGTGATCGACTAGTCATCTCACATGACTCTATGGCACTTGAACTTGCCATCAATCGCATCACACTCTAGTCACTTCGAGACGTCACCTCATGTAAGTAACTATGGGCAAATACAATGTTAATCCACGTTCACTTTAACGGGGTTCAATTGTCTCCACAACCCGTTTGGATGTAACAAAGTATATGGTGAGTTAATAATAACTCAAACGACAAATGTCGACATCACACTCGGGTAGTCAATACAATATTACAACCTTGTGATGCATATCGTAAGTGTAAACACTTATTGATTGCAATAGAAGTTTAACATGTCATGTGTCCATGTGTTCAAACTTCTTATACTTGCATTCTCCTTTACATTCATGTTCTCTCTCATAGCATGAACCTTACCAAGTATACATCAAGGTTCCCGACCTTGGTTTTGGTTCTTTATCTTGAAAGAACTTCCTTGTCGATTATCACATAACGAACGAATTTGTGGTGAATGATATAACTTGTACTGATCAAGTAGTCCATCCACACATAATACACTAGGTATATGTTTTGTAGAATCTTTGCAACAATTGTCAAGATGATTAGCCTAGTACTTCTCACAAGTCCTAGCATATTAGGAAAGATTAGTTTTGAGAAACCTCTTATTCAACTAAGTATCTTTCCAAACTTCTTATTTTCCCTTTTAGCTTGAAAGGCATAGGATTCTCATAAATCCTTACATGTGCTCGAATTTTCTATAATATGTGCAACCTCTTGACACACAATAGAGCATTCCGTCAAACACTGAAATCGCTCATCGGATTCTACTCGAGAATTTATGACGTTTCTATTATGGCTTACCAATGATTCATCATGATCTTATGCATATGATTCATAATTGGACATGTGCATGATTATTCTAATGGCGGAAACATTAGTAACTTATAATCATGAGATCAACCGTTCTTAGGTTCAATGAACGACCATGACTGCTAATGGCAATTCCATTTTCATCTACATGAATAACCTATGTGTATGTTGATACGACGTGTATCTCTTAATACTAATCCAATATTTCTTGATGTAATTGGATTCATCATAGTCCTAATTCATCCAGAATTGAAAACTCAAATACTTCTTTGTGAAAGAAGATATTAGCTCGTCATTCCTAATGAGTAATGAGTTGTAAACATTCAGAGGATGATAGCTCCCACTAAATTCGATGTCTTCACATGATAATTTCTAACTCCCACTGGATTCCACATGTTTCGAAATTTACTTCTTAATTGAAACATTTCAAGAATTGGAATATAAATTGCATTGTCAAGTTATTAAGATAAAACCATATATGGTCCCATCATATCCATTCAAAATACTTATTTTGAAATGGTCTTTATCTTAACCTTATTAAAAGAGATTTTAATTCTAACTCACACATGTTATAATGATGTGTAGCAAATGTCATTATTCAAATATAAATAATATCTAGAACACGTCCTTCGAAAAATCCCTTTCAGAAGGAGGTTTAACCAATTCATTTTCATAATCAGGTTAAGTAATGACATCTGTGTGGTTAAAACTGAAGGAAATGTAGATCTTTATACATACTAACATACTCATATATGTTTAAATTAATTTGTCATAAAATTAAAGGTGGAACTTATGCATGCAAACTAATAAAAGAAATGAGAAAGAAACATTATTCTTACAATGGGTATTTCGGTTTTATGAGCACAAAAGAAATCTCCTTTTCTTTTGTTCTTGAGCTTTCCTTTAATAGAAGAAACAAGATCCAAGTATAGGATCTCTCCTTAGGAATAATACCCAAAGCTAACTCTTAATCTAATTAATATTATATGAGCTAGTACAATATTAATCTTGTGAAAAATTTAACCAAAATTGTTTGGTTTTGGCTCCTAAAACCGGGTAGGAGAAGAGGAGAGGAAGAGTGTTATTTTTATCTCTCTAAAAATAATAATATGAAGTGAATGAATAATAATAATCTCCCACACATTCATATGGTGAATGATAATTAAAATAAGCAAAAGAACTCTTGTTCTTTTCAATGGAAAACCGGGTAGGGTGGAGGATAAAGGGCCAATGCATGCACAATTTGTTCTTTACAATAATGTGTAGGGTGCATGGCTAGAATTAGGTTAATCATCATTATGCTTACCACTAATTTAAACAAACACAATATTTGTTTAAACCACCTCCCATTTTCGGCACATATGATAATATGGGATCCATATTATTTTTGTCAAATGTCAATATGTCACATGTCATATGTGACATAAATTTGTTATGTATTTTTAACATATTAAAAATCAACGTATTAATAAAAATACGTCATATACAAAATCGATTTAGTAATTCATAATTACTTGTGCCAAAATATTTTACCAATTTATAAATCATATTTATAATAATTCATTCAAATCCAATTGTTTCTTTAAACAATAATTTCATCTGAGTAATGATACAATTCGATTACTCGACATCGTATCTCATTTAATCACATTTCAATTTGATACGTAAATTTTACTTCCAAAATCGTCCGTCAATTTTTCAAGTAATTTAATTAACTCGTAACATTATACGATTAATTAAATGATCAATTAAGAGTGTTGCCCTATAGGTATGACCTAGGGGTCAACTGATCACCACCGTCACACGACAGTAATGTCAAACTCTAGTCGGCCAATCATTACCGATATATGTTGACCGGTTGACAAAGTATAAATACTTCCCAATTGTATTCTTTAAAATGAGATTTAATAATGATATTTAAATCATGTGATCGCACTATTGTTGAGGACACATTTCCCAACAATCTCCCACTTGTCCTCGACAAGTGTGCGTCACCAATTCTCTTGTCCTATTACTATCTCCCACTCAATGCAAGGTGTCTTTCGTGTCGTACTTGCAAGTGATCATATCGAGAGTGGTTTCCTCGATCCGGAGAATAAGCGATTGACCGGACTTATCTATCATAGATACTTTCCGAGCGTGGCCACGCATTTCCAGTTTATTACTCCTCGAGTGGCCCTGAGATATTGTTATAACCCTGACTAGGGGTGGACAATTCCTATCGCACTCATTCCCTTCGACTAGCCACACCATCATAACCCAAAATATGCCCATTTGACCCCATTTACGAAGGTCGTAGTAACACAAATCAAAGTTAATCAAACTGTGCCATCTTAGGTGAATAGTCTTTAGTCAAAAGAATCGACTCATTTGAATACTATAGTAGCTCTCGCCACGACCAGGCTATATAAATTTGCCAGAACTCTATAAGCGGTCATAAGGCCCGACAAAATGTTCCTAACAGTCTGCCTATGTGATCGACTAGTCATCTCACATGACTCTATGGCACTTGAACTTGCCATCAATCGCCTCACACTCTAGTCACTTCGAGACGTCACCTCATACAAGTGACTATGGGCAAATACTATGTTAATCCGTGTTCACTTTAACGGGGTTCAATTGTCTCTATAACCCGTTTGGATGTAACAATGTATAAATTAAAGATAAAAGACAAATGTGATTATGAACATGAACAAAAACAACACTTTTATTTTATTTCAAAATCTAACAAAAACTTGGTACACGTTTAAGTCCCATGGACGTAACATGTCCATCATGTTTAGCCTGTGATAAAGGCTTGGTGAGCGGATCGGCTATGTTGTCATCCGTCCCAACCTTACAAATCGCAATTTCCTTTCTTTCAATGAAATCTCTTATTACATGATATTGTCTAAGTACATGTCTAGATCTATTACTAGACTTCGCCTCCTTAGCTTGGAAGATCGTCCCACTATTATCACAATAGAGAGTGATGGGATCATTGGCGGTAGGTACTACTTTTAGACCTTCCGTGAATTGCCTGATCCAAACAGACTTCCTTAGCGACTTCCGATGCCGCAATGTACTCAGCCTCCGTTGTAGAATCCATGATTCTGACTTCCTTGAAGCTTCTCCAGCTTACGGCACCACCATTGTGCATAAACACGAAACCAGCTTGTGATTTCAAGTCATCTCTATCTGTTTGAAAACTTGAGTCCGTGTATCCATTAACACGCAACTCAGTGTCTCCTCCAAACACAAGGATAGAATCCTTAGTTCTTCTCAAGTACTTAAGGATGTTCTTGACAGTAATCCAGTGACTCTTACCTGGATTTCCTTGATATCTACTCGTCATGCTCAAGGCATACGAGACATCAGGACGTGTGCATATCATGGCATACATGATTGATCCAACAGCGGAAGCATAAGGGATCAACTTCATGCGTTCAACATCATGAGGTTCGGAGGGACATTGAGTCTTGCTCAATATCGTCCCGGTTACCATAGGTACCAAACCCCTTTTGGATTTGTCCATGCTGAACCGTCGAAGAATCTTATCGACATAAGACTCTTGACTTAGTGCCAATATCCTCTTGGATCTATCTCTATAGATCCGGATACCTAATATGCGTTGTGCCTCTCCTAAATCCTTCATTTGGAAGTGGTTACCTAACCACTTCTTAACAGAAGACAACATTGGAATATCATTTCCAATGAGTAGTATGTCATCGACATACAAGATTAGGAACACAACAGTGCTCCCACTGAATTTCATGTATAAACATGGTTCCTCAACACTTCGAGTGAAACCATTTTCCTTTATAACATGATTGAATCGATGATTCCAACTTCTAGATGCTTGCTTAAGACCATAAATGGATCTCTTAAGCTTGCACACTTTGTTAGGATTTTTAGAATCAACAAAACCTTCGGGTTGTATCATGTACACCTCTTCTTCTAAATGCCCATTTAGAAAAGCGGTTTTGACATCCATTTGCCATATTTCATAGTCATGAAATGCGGCAATCGCTAACAAAATCCGTATGGATCTTAGCATGGCTACGGGGGCGAAGGTCTCATCATAATGGAGACCTTGGACTTGTGTAAATCCTTTTGCCACTAGCCTAGCTTTGTAGACATCGTCATGTCCTTCTATGCCATTCTTGATTTTGAATATCCATTTGCATTGAAGGGGTCTTGCCCCTTTAGGCAAATCTACCAAGTCCCAAACTTGGTTTTCATGCATAGAATCCATTTCGGACTTCATGGCTTCAAGCCATAAGGAGGAATTTGGACTAGAGATTGCGGCCTTGTAGGTGGCGGGCTCATCACTTTCCATAAGCAATACATCGAGTGTTCCATCTTCCTCGATAAGTCCCACATATCGATCGGGATGGCGAATTACTCGGCATGTCCTTCTTAGTGGAGGAGGTACAACCGCGTTAGACGACGAAGGAACATCTTCTTGCGTCTCTTCCTCGGTTTGTGGCTCTTGAACTTCGTCAAGTTCAAAATTTCTCCCACTCTGTCTCTTAGAAATGAATTGACTTTCTAAGAAGACAGCCTCGGTAGACACAAACACTTTGTTTTCTTGAGGTTTGTAGAAGTAGTATCCTCGACAATGCGAGGGGTAACCCACAAAGGTGCATTTTTCGGATCTTGGGGCAAGCTTATTGTCGGGTTTAGTCTTGACGTAAGCATCACATCCCCAAATCCTCATATAGGATATATTTGGAACCTTTCCCGTCCACATCTCATATGGAGTCTTTTCGGTGGATTTAGTGGGACTATTGTTCAAAGATCTAATTGCGGTTTGAATCGCAAATCCCCAAAACGAGTTCGGTAACTCGGTTTGACTCATCATGGATCGAACCATATCTAGTAGGGTTCGATTCCTCCTTTCGGCAACACCATTGAGTTGTGGTGTTCCGGGTGGAGAAAGTTGTGATATAATACCACAACCTTTCAAGTATGAATCAAATTCAAGGCTAAGGTATTCACCACCACGATCGGAACGTAGTGCTTTTACCTTTTTGTTCAATTGGTTCTCTACTTTGTTTTGAAATTCCTTGAATTTCTCAAACGCTTCACTCTTATGTTTCATTAAATAGACATACCCATGTCTACTCAAATCATCGGTGAAGGTTATAAAGTAGTCATAATTACCACGAGCGGTGATACTCATTGGTCCACACACATCGGTTTGTATGAGTCCCAATAGCTCACTAGCTCGTGTCCCTTTACCACTAAAAGGATTACGAGTCATTTTGCCAAGTAGGCAATATTCGCATGTACCAAATGATTGATAATCAAATGGTGTAATCACATTAGTAGAAATTAATCTTTTGATGCGATTCTCGTTTATGTGACCTAATCGACAATGCCAAATGAACGCTTCACTTGGGTGACTTGTTTTGAGTTTCTTTGATTGAATGTTATAAATATCATTAGTCGGATTTGAGGTCTCTAAAATGTAAATGCCATTGATAGAGGAAGCTTGGCCTATAACCAAGTCGTTCCTAGAAATAGTACAACGATTGTTCTTAATGACAAAACAAAAACCGTCCATGTCTAGCATGGCGATTGAAATAATGTTTTTAGAGAGTGTAGGCACATAAAAACAATTATGCAAATACAACTCAAATACATTTGGCAAAGCTAAAACATAAGTTCCCTTGGATTCGGCCGCTACCCGAGCTCCATTTCCAAGGCGTAGATCCACATCTCCCTTGCTAAGCCTCTCCACATCTCTTAAACCCTGTAAATGATTACAAAGGTGAGAACCACAACCGGTGTCTAGTACCCATGTCGTAGTGGAAGTATAATTTATATCAATAACATAAATTTCTTTAGGAATTGTACCTTTTGGAGTAATGAGTCCTTCCCTTATATTTCGCAAATACACGGGACAATTCCTAAGCCAATGTCCCATGCCATAGCAATAATGGCACTCATCATTAACTTGCTTGAAATTTTTGATTTTCTTTCCTTTCTTCTTGAACCTCTTGCCCTTTGAAGCAAGAACTTGATTGCTAGAGCTCCCACTAGCTTTGGCATCTTTATCTTCCAGAGACAAAGACCCTATAGATTGCATGAGGTAGTCTTCCTGAGACGGACTCACACAAGGTCTAGTAGTAGTGGGTGGTTTAGAAGAGGTGATGAAGTTAAGGTTTCCATCCGAACCTATCCCGAAATGAAGTTCTCTAGTAGTATCGAAATCATTGTTGGAGCAAACATCATCAAAAACATTGTGATATGACTCAATAGTTATCGATGCGGTAGCATTCGTTGGATTCATTGTAAAGAACTACAAATATGGAGGAAAAGGAAATATTAACATTTGTCTTTTTAAATCATACTTGTAAAATATTAGCAAGATATGAACATTTATATAGTGACCTCTACCCAACTATAATAAATGATTCCAAGACCCAAATTCATATCGACTTAGGCACGGTATGGCCGATGAAACCCTTATCAATATAACTCGGTGGATTAACGTTTTAATCGATTCTACTTTTAGAACTCTTGGTCGATAAAATTACTCTAATATTTATCTATAGCCCGGAACTAGAGCTGATCAAAAGCGGGCTTGGGCCGAACATGGGCCGGGCCTAGCCGCTAAAAAAGTGTCCGACGGGCCGTATTTTATAGCCCGAGCCCGCTCACCGGGCCATTTTTCATTGTCCGTACCCGCCCACTTCAAGATAGCGGGCCGGCCCGCGGGCCTGACTTAAATAAAATACAAAAATTTGTGTTTCTATTAAAACACGAGTTTGTTATCGCTACATCCCCTAAATCGTAACAATTGTCTTTAAAAGCTTACCCTTAAAAAAGTATACTAATTTTCAAAAGATAAGGTTACTAGATTTTGGAAAAAATACAAGTTTAGCAATGTTCTGCTACAAACATCAAAAGTTCATTTTTGCCTCGGTATTTGTGCGGCACTGTTAGCGATTACATACACTCCCGTGTAAATACTTGAATATAGTATATTTATACAACAATCCCGTTAGCATGTCCATTCTCGGAGAATCTTTATACGACAAGTGTAAATACTGACAATCTCCCACTTATACGTAAGATATAAGTATTCATTTGCGCTACCTAATTGGTTTAGAGTGTACAAATTGCAAATGAAATGAGCAGAGAAAGTCCGAGAATTGAGGGTTTTTATGAGGTCACTATTAATAGCGGGCCTAGCGGGCCGTCCATGGGCAATTTTGCTTAGTCCAAGCCCGTCCATTTGTTCTAGCGGGCCTAGTTTTCTTGTCCGTTACCCGTTTAATTTTTGATTTTTCCTGTCCAAGCCCGCTATTTTGGCGGGCTGAACGAGCTGGGCCAAACGGGTCAGCCCGCACTTGATCAGCTCTACCCGGAACACATGCAACTACGGTCGCGAATACTTCCGTTGATCTCAATCCAAATTTCGAATAAATGTGTCCATGATCCAAGTCCACATCAACTTGGGCACGGTATGGCCGATGAAACCCTCATTAACATGAACTCGGTGGATTAACACTCATCACCCACTTCCCCTACGTAACAAGGTTTGTACCCCGGTAGGGCCGAGTGCACTCCCTCGCGAAATAGGTTTTCATGGTTTCTACTATTTGGTACGGCTATGTCTCAATTGATTGTTTTAGCGAGAGGTCATGTCAATTTATTATCTATCACGTTTTAAGTGAACTAAAGCGGTGAACTACGATAATTCGAATTGACACGGTCGATAAACTCGATAAAATAAGGATGCATGTTTTAGTTATGGCGATTTAGCGATGCATGTGACATAAAATAAAATGCAAGCATAAAGATAAATAAATCCTAGTATGGCCTTTCCTAGAATAGAAAAACTATTTAACTATTACAAATTCGGACACCAACTCCATTGGTCCCTTGAACTTCGGTTGTGGCACGCATCTCGAGGTAACACCGTCTTTATGTATCGCCATTCTTGAAGAAATCCGTCTTTGGGAACTCCGGAATGAATAAAATTACATAATAAAATACATAATTTCCTATTATACATTTGTAACTTAAAATAAAATAAATCTATTAAATTACATAACGGTGATACGAGATTACAATAAAAAATTACAACCGAATCGATATTCCCATACATTTCGGGAAATACCAATTAAAATCTAAGGCCATACTAAGTAAAATTACATAATTCAAAATTACATAAATTAAAATTATGACAATCATAAATAAAATGCAGCATTATAATATGTATGAACATGCTCAATTTTATGCTAAATCGCCTTTAATTAGCCAATATCATATATTACTCGGTTTTTACGGATTTACGTGATTTCAACATTTTTATAATCACAAAAATACATAAACTCATATTTATGCATAAGTTAATTACCCTAACCTCTTAGGACTCAAAATATAGTCTTCACTAATAATTTGACCATAATTAACCCATATTTTATAAAATTGTTCATAAATGGACCAAAAATTACAAAAATAAGCTATAAACTTCAAATAAATCACAAAATTTCAAATAAATTAAAAATTTGAAATTTAAACTCATGAACATTCTGGAAAAATACCATGACACTCATAATGTTCAAAATCTTGGGTTAAAAATTTCGAAATTTTTCCGGAAAAACAATGTTGCGGTTTATCGATTTTTAATAAAATAATCATAAAAACATGGAAAAATTATTTTCATTAACTTTTCAATTTTATATTTGAAAAATATAATAAAATGCAACATTAGACGTTTTTCCTAAGTCATAGATTATGTTTTATTAATTTTACACTAATAATGTCACTATTTATGCTATTTTTCTTCAAAAATCCATAAATCATGCAAAAAGACTTCTTTATAGCCAATTATTTTACACACATCTTGTAAAATTTCATTTGACAACATATTAATTTTCTATGACCAGATTCGAAACTTAACTCATATTAACCTATTTTTCACTTAAAACCGAATTTAATAATGAAAAATCCATTTTTCGAGTATAACAAGTCCAAAAATTATGAAAATTTACAGGTTATCTAAAAATAATATATGTGACAACATATCCAAAAATCAATGGAATATTCGAAGTATAGCTAATTTTTGACCGAAAATGACATTTTTACTCATAAAATCATATTTAAATGCCATTATTGTATAATATGAACAATAAAAATCCGTAAAATTAACCAAAATATCCTAAAACATTTTAGGACCAGAAATACTAACATGCATGGATTAATATTGTGATATCTCATAATAACACAAATTTTACAAGTTTTATATGTTATTCTTATAACTCGGAAAAACTTTTAACCGATTTGCATGCAAACAATCGTGGCTCATGATACCGATTGAAGGAAATGTAGATCTTTATACATACTAACATACTCATATATGTTTAAATTAATTTGTCATAAAATTAAAGGTGGAACTTATGCATGCAAACTAATAAAAGAAATGAGAAAGAAACTTTATTCTTACAATGGGTATTTCGGTTTTATGGGCACAAAAGAAATCTCCTTTTCTTTTGTTCTTGAGCTTTCCTTTAATGGAAGAAACAAGATCCAAGTATAGGATCTCTCCTTAGGAATAATACCCAAAGCTAACTCTTAATCTAATTAATATTATATGAGCTAGTACAATATTAATCTTGTGAAAAATTTAACCAAAATTGTTTGGTTTTGGCTCCTAAAACCGGGTAGGAGAAGAGGAGAGGAAGAGTGTTATTTTTATCTCTCTAAAAATAATAATATGAAGTGAATGAATAATAATAATCTCCCACACATTCATATGGTGATTGATAATTAAAATAAGCAAAAGAACTCTTGTTCTTTTCAATGGAAAATCGGGTAGGGTGGAGGATAAAGGGCCAATGCATGCACAATTTGTTCTTTACAATAATGTGTATGGTGCATGGCTAGAATTAGTTTAATCATCATTATGCTTACCACTAATTTAAACAAACACAATATTTGTTTAAACCACCTCCCATTTTCGGCACATATGATAATATGGGATCCATATTATTTTTGTCAAATGTCAATATGTCACATGTCATATGTGACATAAATTTGTTATGTATTTTTAACATATTAAAAATCAACGTATTAATAAAAATACGTCATATACAAAATCGATTTAGTAATTCATAATTACTTATGCCAAAATATTTTACCAATTTATAAATCATATTTATAATAATTCATTCAAATCCAATTGTTTCTTTAAACAATAATTTCATCCGAGTAATGATACAATTCGATTACTCAAACCGTATCTCATTTAATCACATTTCAATTTGATACGTAAATTTTACTTCCAAAATCGTCCGTCAATTTTTCAAGTAATTTAATTAACTCGTAACATTATACGATTAATTAAATGATCAATTAAGAGTGTTGCCCTATAGGTATGACCTAGGGGGTCAACTGATCACCACCGTCACACGACAGTAATGTCAAACTCTAGTCAGCCAATCATTACCGATATATGTTGACCAGTTGACAGTATAAATACTTCCCAATTGTATTCTTTAAAATGAGATTTAATAATGATATTTAAATCATGTGATCGCACTATTGTTGAGGACACATTTCCCAACAAAAACTTGGCTATTGAAGATATCGAGATATCAATCCTTGCAACTTGTTTATAACTAGTAAGTTATTTTGATTTATTTGGGCTCTTAAGTAAATCTCAAGGTTGAAACTATTGGTCAAAATTTTCATAAACTTAGTCAAAACTCTTGTTAAGACTTTACATTAGTCATTTTGTTCCAAAACTTTCTTTTGGTCTCCTCGTGTAGTTATCTTAAGAATATGTTCTTTCGATTACTTCACTTGGTCTCTTTTGTCATGAAGATTATTTCAAGACCATAGATCTCATCTAGATTGGGTATACTATATGAATAGACATACCATTATCAAATCATTCTTCATAGTCACAAACTTATCTTGGTGTGTGTTGTGTCCTCATTTTTCTCCCACTCTATCTTTAGAATAAATACACTATAGATTCAAAGATAGCATATGAGACACAAATAATGAATTTGAAGTATAAGGAGAACTACCTCATAGGTTGACTAATAGTTTTAGATTTCGTAAATGCACTTGGGGATTGACATTCCTTTAAGAGAGTTCATAGACTCAATGTCACTTTATGAATGATCATACACAAGCTTTAAGCATGTGGACATATAATGAATTCCGTCATTATATTTGTCTATTAGACCACTTTAAGTGAATAATCATATTTTTCTAAGAGCAAGCATTTAAATACGGATTTTAGAACAAAAGGTTAAAATGATAAAACGGGTGACTTGGGTTGCAAACCAAGTCACCATTATCCAAAATACAACCAATTATCCAAAATACCTTTCCATGTCGAACACGGAAACTTAAGGTTCTAAAAATCCAAAAACATGAATAAAATAAGACAATAAAAAGCAAAGCTCCATGAAAGCTATTCCTAGCTTCTTGATGGTTTCTCATACTTGCTTTTCTTTTCCTTTGTCTTTGCTTGGTGGAGGCCCTATTTACAATAAAAAGGGAGATACATTATCACAACTTTGTATCATAATACCATAGTTGAATTAGAAACATAAAAGAAGGGATAGCCATTTACCTACTGGAGTAATCTTTCCAGCCTTAATATCACCAAGGTATTTGGAAAAATTTCTTTTCCAATGTCCCATACCATTACAATAATGGCATTTATCAAGATGACCCTTCTTGATTTTCGAAGTGCTAGCATCATTAGCCTTAGCTTTGGTGAATGTGGGAGCTTGTTTCTTACCCTTCCTCCCATTCTTTTTGAACTTCCCCTTACTCTTAGTGCTTATGTTAAGCACATCCTTTGGAGGGTTCACATTTAACCCCATGTCCCTCTCGGCTTGCACAAGTAACTTGTGCAATTCTTCAAGAGACACATCCTTGTCTTGCATGTTAAAATTCACCCGGAATTGAACATATGCTTTGACTTTGGACAAGGAGTGTAGAATCCTATCTACAATTAGTTCTTTGGGGATTTCAACCTTTTGAATCTTCAAGGTCTCGACAAGCTCCATAAGTTTGAGCACATGAGGGCTAACCTTTTGGCCCTCTTTGAAGTCGAGATCAAAGAATGCCGCGGCCGCCTCATATTGGACGATCCGTAGAGTTTGTGAAAACATTGTCACAAGCTTGGAGTAAATCTCATTAGCGTTGCCCATTTTAAAGGCTCTCCTTTGGAGATCCGCCTCCATTGCAAATATCAAGACGTTTTTCATTGGGCGGACTCCTTTTGGTAAGCCTCATATGCTTCCCTAGTGGCGGCGGTCGACCTAGTAGTAGGTTCGGGTGGAGAGGCCTCGGTTAGGTAACGAAGCTTGTCGTCACCTTGGGCGGCTAATTTGAGTTGGGCATCCCAATTGGAGAAATTTGACCCATTCTTTTCAAGTTTACATCGATCCATGAAGGATCGGAGCCATGATGAATTAGCGAGAGGCTTGGCGTTAGGGGTTGGTGTTGCCATTTGTTATGAGAAAAAGAAGTGGTCTACAAAACAAAATAGAAGGAGTAAAACAAATGTCGTTTTAATAATAATAATACTCGTAAAAATTTATAATTTAAACAAGTTTTATGCATTTTTCTAGTGACCTCTACCCAACTAGATAAATGATTCCAAGACCCAAATTCATATTAATTTAGGCACGGGATAGCCGATGGAACCCTTATTAATATAACTCGGTGGATTAACGTTTAATCGATTCTACTTTTAGAACTCTTGGTCGATAAAATTACTCTAATGTTTATCTATAGCCCGGAACACATGCGACTACGGTCACGAATACTTCCGTTGAGGTCAATCCAAATCTCGAATAAATGTGTCCATGATCCATATTCACATTAATTTGGGCACGGGATGGCCGATGAAACCCTCATCAACACGAATTCGGTGGATAGACATTCATCACCCACTTCCCCTACGTAACAAGGTTTGTACCTCGGGATGGCCGAGTGCACTCCCTCGCGAAATAGGTTTTCATGGTTTCTACTTTTTGGTAAGGTTATGTCTCATTTAATTGTTTTAGTGAGAGGTCATGTCAATTTATTATCTATCACGTTTTAAGTGAACTAAAGCGGTGAACTACGATAATTTTAATTGACACGGTCGATAAACTCGATAAAAATGACAATGCATGTTTTAGTTATGGCGATTTAGCGATGCATGCGACATATAAATAAAATGCAAAGCATAAAAATAAATAAATCCTAGTATGGCCTTCCTAAAATAGAAAATCTAATTAACTATTACATAATCGGAAACCAACTCCATTGGTCCCTTGAACTTCGGTAGTGGCACGCATCTCGAGGTAACACCGTCTTTATATATCGCCATCTTGAAGAAATCCGTCTTGGGGAACTCCGAGATAAATTAAATTACATAGCAAATTACATAATTTCCTATTATACATTTGTAACTAAAATAAAATAAATCTATTAAATTACAAAACGGTGATACGAGATCACAATAAATTACAACTGAATCGATATTCCCATACATTTCGGGTAATACCAATTAAAATCTAAGGCCATACTAAGTAAAAATTACATAATTCAAAAATTACATAAATAAAATTATGACAATCATAAAGAAAAATGCAGCATTATAATATGTATGAACATGCGCAATTTTATGCTAAATCGCCTTTAAGTAGCCAATATCGTATATTACTCGGTTTTTACGGATTTGCGTGATCAACATTTTATAATCACAAAAATACATAAATTCATATTTATGCATTAGTTAATTACCCTAACCTCTTAGGACTCAAAATTTAGTCTTCACTAATTATTTGACCATAATTAACTCATATTTCTAAAAATTGTTCATTAATGGACTTAAAATTATAAAAATAAGCTATAAACTTCAAATAAATCACAAAATTTCAAATAAATTCAAAATTTGAAATTTAAACTCATGAACATTCAGAAAGAATACCATGACACTCAAATTTTTCAAAAACTTAGGTTAAAAATTTCGAATTTTATCCGGGAAAAACAATGTTGCGGTTTATCGGTTTTTAACAAAATAATCATAAAAACATGTGAAAAATTATATTCATTAACTTTTCAATTTTAGATCTGAAAAAGATAATAAAATGCAACATTGGCCGTTTTTCCTTAGTCATGGAGTATGTTTTATTAATATTTCACTAATTAAGTCACTATTCATGCCATTTTTCTTCAAAAATCCATAAATCATGCAAAAAGACTTCAATATAGCCTATTATTTTACACACATCTTGTAAAATTGCATGTGACAACATACTAAATTTCTATGACCAGATTCGAAATTTATCTCATATTAACCTATTTTTCACCTAAATTCGAATTTAATAATGAAAAATCCATTTTTCGAGCATAAGAAGTCCAAAAATTATGAAAATTTACATGTCATCTCAAAATCATATATGTGACAACATATCCAAAAATCACTGGAAAATTCGAAGTTTAGCTAATTTTAGTCCGAAAATGACATTTTTACTAATAAAATCATATTTTTAATGCCATTATTATGTAATATGAACAATAAAAATCCATAAAATAACCAAAATATCCTAAAAACATTTTAGGATCAGAAACTTTAACATGCAAAAATTAATTTTGTGATATATCATAATAACACAAATTATACAAGTTTTATATGTTAATCTTTATAACTTGGAAAAACTTTTAACCGATTTGCATGCAAACAACCATGGCTCTGATACCAATTGAAGGAAAAGTAGATCTATATACTAACATATTCATATATGTTCCATTTTAATTTGTCATAAAATTAATAAATGATCTTATGCATACAAACTAATTAACAATATAAAGAAGAAATCTTTATCTTACATTGGAATATTCGGCTTGTATGGGCACAAGAGAGAACACCTTTCTCTCTTGTTCTTGTGCTTTCCTTAGTGGAAGAACTAAGATCCAAGTGTAGGATCTCTCCCAAAGCTTAATACCCAAAGCACACTCTTAATTAAAATTAATATTATAAATACTAGTACAATATTAATCTTGTAGAAAAATTGACCCAAAAATATTATAGGACACTTAATATTTTCGGTTTATGGGAGGAGGAAGAAGGAAGCTTTTTATCTCTCTAAAACTCAAATTATTTTAGATGAATGAATAAATTATCCAATACCATAAAATGTTATATATGTATTGAATATCATAAAAATAAGGCAAAAACCCTTTCCTTTTCTTTGTGTAAAACCGGGTGGAAGTGGGAGAGGAGGGAGCCAATGCATGCTTTTGTTTGTCTTCACAATGAACATTAGGGTTGCATGACTAGTTTAGTAGGTAATCATTATGTTTACCACTCACATTATAAACACAATATTATCCTTAAGCCTCCTCTTAATTTTGGTACTTTCATAAAATGGAATCCATTTTATTTTTGTCAATTTTGTCAATATGTCACATGTCACATATCACATAAAATTGTTATGTATTTTTAACATATTAAAAATCAACGTATTAATAAAAATACGTCATATACAAAAATCGACTTAGTAATTCATAATTACTTGTACCAAAATATTATACCAATTATAAATCACAACAATTTGTATTTATAATAATTCATTCAAATTCAATTGTTTCCTTAAACAATGATTTCATCTGAGTAATGATACAATTCGATTACTCAGACCGTATCTCATTTTAATCAAATTTCAATGAGACACGTAAATATAACTTCCAAAAATCGTCCGTCAATTTTAAATAATTTAATTGACTCGTAACGTTATACGATCAATTAAATGATCAATTAAGTGTGTTGCCCTATAGGTATGACCTAGGGGATCAACTGATCACCACCGTCGCACGACAATAATGTCAAACTCTAGTCAGCCAATCATTACCGATATGTGTGGACTAGTTGACAGTAAAATATTACTTCCCAATTGTATTCTTTATAATGAGACTTAAACATGTGATCATCATGATCAACAGTCGTGATCGCATTATTGTCGGAGGACACATATTCCAACAAATTAAGCACATAAAAGATGAACAAGTAATTGAAATAATAATTATTGAAAGATTAGAACAATACCGTAATTAAAGGCAATAGATCCGAATGCTAAATTAATGTAAACTAATCTAAAGTATTCTAAGAGAGTTTTATAGTAATTCTACTAAACCTCCAAAAAATAAAGCGTAAATAAACTAGGATACGAGTTTGGGTATTTATAATAAAACATAACCGACTTAAGGAATTTGCGGAAAATATGGAAATTGGAGGTTCCTTGATCGAGCCCTCATTGTACTCGATCGAGTACGTGCTTCCTCGATCGAGCCCAACTCCACTTGATCGAGGCACCACTTGTTTCAGCTCCTTTCTTCGTGTTTTCTTCTTAACTTCTCTTCCTTCATTCTTATGGATTCCCGTGCCATACTTCGTGTATTCCTCCATGCCTACTCCGCGATGCCCATTTCATTCCTTTGCTCCTCAAATGCATCATTCCTGCATTAAACATCAAATGGCGGAAGTATCGACATTCTAACATAAAAGGCATGTAATTAATATAATTTAGCACGAAAACCGTATCAAAAGCAATTAAGGGGGGACATAAATATGTATATAATTATGACTCATCAGGGCTTAAGGCTTAATTTACCTGCCAAATGAGTCTCTAAGTTTGGTGTATGTTTTGTTTTGGTATAGATTTGATGTTGAGTTTTCATCATATGTTTCTGATTTACATTCTGCTTGTTTATTGAGCTGCGGTATTTTGTTTGACCATCACCATTTCATCTTGTTGAGCAGTAAGCACAACATAAATTTTAAAATATTGTTGTTGGTTCTTCTGATTCCATTGTTTTTATCAGGTATTGAAAAACATTGGATCGGATTTGTCTGATTTCAGTTGTGGACTTGCTCATATTTTCTGTGAGTGCTCTTAACTCATTGGTGTATTCGAGTTTTGATTAATCCACTTTCTTCTATTGGTACAATAGGTTAGACTTTGTCCCACTAGATTGTTGATTGCATAGACCAGGTTGTTTAAGCGGCTTAAAGGTGAATAATCTTGTGGAGTAAATGTGTTGGCCACCTTTTCTTTCTTTGAGATGGATCATCGATGAAGTGGAAGTAGACGCCACAGCATAGTATGGTTCACTGCTCTTGACGATCTTTACTTTGCATCCTTGTATATCTCTCACATATTCGCTTACTGGGAATGACAGATCCACTTTGAAGGGGATATGAAGTGTCATGATGCATCCAGAGAAGCTAATTGATAAAACCAAGTCAGAAATGAAGCTAAGGATCACTGTTACTTTCCAAGGGGATATGAAGTCTCATGATATTCTTCATTGGTGTCGTACTAATGGTTTGATATAATTGAGTTCCTGAAAGTTGAGTAGATAGTAAGGTGGTTGTATTAAATTGAGTCACGGTCATGAAATTGTTGTATGAAACTGTTGTACTGGTGTTTATAACAAGATGAGGTTGAATAAACGTCAAGAAAGAAGTTGAAGATTGTGCTAGAAAAAGATGCCAGGATAATAAAATGAAATTGGTAAAGGTAGAGGAAGAGAAAGGAACTAATCTTTGTACTCAGATTGTGTTGACAGAACTTTAATTGAATATGCACTGATTGATGTAATTTTGGAAGGATAGTAATCTGCTCTAGTCGTTATAAATTAATATTTCTGTTGTAATTTTGTGATATTGTTTAGAATCAGTAATGGTATTTTATCTTATATGTTGTGATATTGTTTCTCAATAGCAAAAAGTTGGAGGGTTTCAATATTCCTTGTGAATGTGATATTGTTTTGGCTAAAGTGTGATACTGTTGTGCGTGAAGTTTGATATTGTTCGGTAATGCTTCTAGAACAATATGACGTGATACTTATGAAGATATATATTGTTTCTTATAACTGTTTGGAAACTAGCAAATAAAGATAGATATATGATATTGTTAATAGCATAGTGTGAAATTATTGGCACAATAACTTGATATTGTTTACCATATCATTTGATATTTTTTTTGAAAGAACTAAATCATTTGATATTATTAACACAATAAGGGTGATATTGTTTTATGATACTCCCTCTGTTTTTTTTTTTAATTGTCATTCTCACTTTTCGAGACACTCACTTCTCTCTTCAATATCTCTCAAAATATATGACTAAATATGTTGAAATGTATACTCATATTAAAGCTTTATTCATAAGGAATTTTATGGTGTAATTTTTATAATTTTCCAACCAATATATTTTTGTATAAATTGAATTCAAAGGTTCATCTCGTAAATTGAAAACGTCAATTATTTAAGAACAGAGGAAGTATTGTTTACCACATCTTGTGATATTGTTAAGCCAGTAGTGTGATATTGTTTACCACATCTTGTGATATTGTTAAGCCACTAGTGTGATATTGTTTACCACATCTTGTGATATTGTTAAACTAATAGTGTGATATTGTTCTCAAAGTCATTTGATATTGTGTCATGAAAGGTGATATTGTTTATAATTAAGTGTGATATTGTTTACTAAAACTTTTGATATTGTTAAAACAAACCTGTGATATTGTTTACCAAAAAAACGAAATACTTTAGAAACCATATATTTTCTATTTAATAACATAAAACAAGAGGCAAATCCTGATACAACTATAATATTGTTACCATTATTTTACATTCCAACTCAAAAATGGAAAAAAAATAAAAATTTATAATCGCTTGAAATGATATCTAAGAATAAAGAATTTATCTTTATAAAAGAAATGAATAAAAAAACATGATTTGTTTAGTTGATCATGTACCATAGACTTCACCAGCATGCACACATACTCTTAAGTAACCTCCAAAAGCGAAGAAATCTGCAAAAAAAAGAAAGGAAAAAAAGTACAAAACATCATCTTAGTATCATCTTTCAGACAAAAGAAAATATAACAAATATAAAAAACACACCATATTACAGCATTTACAGCAACATTATACATTATTTTATTGCAAATCAGTGAAATATTTTACAGGGAAAACACCATACTATAGCATTTTAGTGCCTTGATGACATTTTACAACTTAATTATGTAGTCAACCTGCTAAAATGTATGAAAATAGAGTACCACTAATCTTCACATTCAGTATCACATCATACAAACAATAGTACCACACGTTTTCCGTTATCATAGCCAACATGTAATTCGACATTACTCATTTTACTGAACACAAACGATTACTTCAATTCTATCATATGAAACTGTAATTTTGCACAATTAAACAATGGTAAACCCTAGTTTTCGCGTTTAAAACAATATGAAACCCTAATTTTCACAACTAAACAATGTTGAACCCTAATTTTCACAATCGAACAAATATTAAACCCTAATTTTAGCGATTAAAACAAAAAAGACATCTTATAAACAACTACAACTTCAATTATTGATAGTAATTGATTCAATGTGTCGATATTATGAACGAAAAACGTTTAAAATCATTTATAAGTAAGATATTTAGAAATTTACAGCAAGAACATGAAAGTACAATAAATAACTTGACGATTAGTTCAATTTTATTGATTTAATCCTACTAAATTCATGTAATTTAACATACATACAATAATTTCGAACAAAATTAACATATAAAATCAATTTAACATTATATAAGTTGAAATAAAATCACAAAAATGAAAGAAAATGAGAAAAAAATTTACCTCGATGATTTTTGCGCGAATTCTTGTGAGAGTGTTCAATCTAATGAATGAATAAATCTAGGATGTTGAAATAGAGTTGAAATCGTGTTCGAATTTTTAGATTTTCGCAGATTTTCAGTGAGATTTTAGAGAGGATTGTGATATATTTTTGTTTGAAATGTTTTAGATTGATTTTGGATTTTTTAGAGAGAGAAACTATTGACTGATTTTGGGAGTTTTAGTTGGTTTTGTTTGTCAATTTTGCTCGCGATATTGTTTTGTATATGGTGTGATATTTCATTCGTTACTCAATCCTCAAATATTTAGGAGTTCTCACCGGATCCCGACTTTATATTCCTTGTGAAGTTGTTGGACAGAATGAAGTAAATGATTGCATATATATTGAACATTGTGGTACTTGAGGCATGATTATATGTTATTACATGGCTTTCGGGTAGTAGTAACATGTTTAGGGGTGGTATATCTATGGTTATATACGTTTTTCAGTCAATGGGTAGCTCGCTTTGGCATGATTCGGCCGAGCAGGGCGGGTACTCGACAGAGTAAGGGATACTCGGCCGAGTAACTAAGCACTCGACCGAGTGTGGGTTCGTGTGTTTAAAACAGTAGCTTCTAGTTGTGATCACTAGGCCGAGTAAGAGGGGTACTCGACCGAGTGGGGCATACTCGACCGAGTATCTTTTATCTGATTTGGAGGTCATCTACTAGAGTAGGATACTCGGCCGAGTAGTCTCAGTACTCGACCGAGTAGTCCCTACTTGACCGAGTACTTCACAGTATTCGGCCAAGTACTTCTTTGGCGGGTGATTTGTTTATTTTGAGTTGTAGGCTATGTGCTTACATTTTATTGGTTATATCAGCTCAAAATGCCGCCAATGAGATCAGTTTCATACATCCAAGCTACTGAGATGAGTCTTGATGAAATTTCCAAAATGATTGAGCAGCAAGATGCGCTCATGGAGGCACTCAAGAATGTGGGTAAGGGAGGTGAGAAACCGATGGATACATCTCAGCTGAGCACCACTATTTCTCGCTTCCACCCCTCTACTTATGAGGGCACCGGTGAGCCAAAGCTGCTTGACAATTAGCACCGTGAGATGGAGAGTTTGCTAGAGGTGGTGAAGTGTCCGGAGGATATAATGGTTGAACAGGCTGTGTTCTACCTAAGGGTAGAGGCTGGGGTTGGTGGCAGAACGTGAGGGAGGAGGCTCGGGCATACTACAGGAACCGGGGACAGGATGTTATCCGATGGGCAGGCTTCAAGAGTGCTATGAGAGAATACTTCGTGCCGAAGCACATTCGCCACAAGCTGAGAGCTGAGTTTAATTCCTTTTCCATGGCTGGTAACATAACCGTTACAGAGTACTATCACCGGTTTATAAAGTTGTCACGGTACACGGAGGATATACAACTGGGCCAACGGAGTTTGGCTTTTCGCTTTGAAAAGGGGTTGACACCAAAGATCATGGATAGACTACCAGCTGGGGTACTCGCATATCTGAAAGAGGTATATGCAAGAGCAAGGCACGCTGAGAGGTTAGTAGACTTAGCCAAGGAAGCTAAGGAAAGGAGTGCTGAGAAAAGAAAGGTAGAGAGTGAAGGAGGCAACCAGTCGAGTCACAAAAAGGGCAACCACAATCAGGCTAGAACCTTTTCTGGCGGATTTAGTTATGCAGGGGGATCTCGAACTAGGGGAAGAGGAGGCGGCCGGAGTACTAGTGATAACTTCAATCTTACCTGCTTCAACTATGGTGGAACGGGTCATAAGAGGTATGAGTGTACCACTGCTGCTAGAGAAGGAGGGGGTTTTCCATGGACATATCAGGGAAACGTTTCACATGCTCCAAGCCAGAGCTTTGCTAACAACAGGCCAGCTAGGTCGTGGGGCAATTGTGGAGGGTAGAACAACAATAATGCCGGCTACAACCGCAATAATGGAGGATCCTATCAGCATCTGAGCAACAGTGTGACGCAGAACTCGGCAGCCAAGACGACTACTTCGGCTACCATGGTTCAGGGTGGAGGTCAGTAGAGTAGTAGGAAGCTTTTTATGATGGGCAAGCAGGAAGCGGAGAATGATGCT